>NC_136062.1:356421439-357143713 GCF_964261635.1 Lissotriton helveticus
CACGCTTCCGGTCGCCTCCACGGGTCTCAGCTTTGCAGGGACTGTGGATCGGGCTGTTAGAAGCTGGGCAGGCTTGATCTCGTCGATCTCAGTCGCTCGAGTTCCGGCGGGAACTGCAACTAAGTAGACGTCGAGGGCTGGATGGTGCCTGCTGCTGCAGGGTGGTCACTCCTTGACCACAAGGGAGATTCTTCGGGCTTCCAAGTTGAAATGGGAGTCCAAGGGTCCAGAGTCTCGTTTCTAATGTTTCTTCCAGGAAATCTGATGTGCATTGGCACTGCTCCCACTCTTATTCGAATCTGGTGGGCGTGATTACCTGCTAGGTCCCCTCCTATGGGTGGGACCCAGGAAGTGGGTGGATACACCCCCTTCCTTTGATCCAGGCCGCCCTGGCACGAGGGCTGGAGTGCCCCAGAACCGGTTTGGCCGGATTATGCAAGGGGCAGCCTTGTGCGCCCCAAGCAGTGTCTGGTTTCTTTCAAACCTCCCTGCTACAATACACTATCTCCTGTCTGGAGGGCGGTGACACCCTCCTGTGACAGGAAACCCTTTGTCCAGGACCCCCTTGACTGAGTTTCGGTCAGCTCCAGGGGTCCAGACATTTGTCTGTGGCAGAGGCATCCATTTTGTGGATCTTAAGGTCTTTGGAGAAATCAACCGCATTAAAGTAAAGTAACATGTCTTACCCCTCTAGAGGGGTGGAATGCCATCCCCGTCGCCAGAACTGGCGAGGGGATGGTATTCCAAAGCGTATGACACCTTACACGACATGTTTTGATAAAGCCAAACCAGAGTTGCTAAATAACCGCGAGGATTATAAGGCACTTAATAGTATATGGTATGGCATTATCCTGAAACAGCTTAGGGATTTGTTCCCGACGGCTGCAGACAGGCTCAGCTCATGCTAGAGCTCCATCTCACATAAAACCACGCACTCAGCCTCCAGGATTGATGAGGCCTTTCTATAGGAGTGGCTCACAGGCTTACATGTGTCCAGATATAGGTTTAGACATAGGTATACTATATCTAAGCAAGGGGTGTGTACACCACCTTACCCCAGCTGAGTGATCAGCCAGTTGTGTCAATTTAAGAACCAGCCAGGGGTGGCAAAAGATATGCTGCAGCCCCTGGTAGGCCTTAGTGGCTCCTGTGCCCTGTGCACCTATAGTGCATTCTACAGGGGCTGACAAGGAGTCCATTTCCAATTGGTATGTACCTAGGGTACATGGAATCCATTTTACAGAGAGAGCAGATGGCCTGGGGCCCTGATTAGCAGGGAACCAGGTCAACTAAGTCAAACAACCAGCTAAACACAGGCAAAAAATCTGGGGTAACCATAGTCAGGTAGCCACCTTCCTACATAACCCCCCCCCAAACGAAGGGAGATAAGGCTATCCTTGGCCAGGTAAGCCTATATTGCCTGAGTGGCCATATAAGGAAGTACCTGCACTAGCATGGGTACCCCCTGTCTCATGGTCCACTAAGCAGTCCCTCACCCTTTGGGTATTAGAGGGTCTCCACCATAGGGAATCACTACCTTGGGTGTGTTTATGCAAAGTTAAAGGCTGGTTTGGATATGGAGTATTGAAGCGAGGCTCTACTAATTTAGGGCTTAGCTTCCTCCAATTATCTTCCACCATGTGTGCCTTTCTCTCTTTAACTGAGTTGCACTGTGCTCTCAGGGTCAACCTCTGGCTACCTAAAGCTGGAGGCTGGGTCCCTCTGTTTGGCTTGCTGGAGGGACAGTTCAGGTTTGGGCCCCTTGGGTCCCAGGTTTGGCTGTGCCCAACAGAATCCATCTGTGGGAGGTCCCTAACTGTTTTTAAGGGGGCTCCCTCAGGAGTTTTTAAAGTTTTCACCTTACTAGGGCTACTAGTTTTGGTGCACCTAATCTTTTGATGGGGGTGCTTTATTTGACAGGGGGCCCTCTGGGTCTCACTGTCCTTCCTGTCCTCTGCAGCCCTGGGCTGGCTAAGGCAAGGTAGAGAGGGGCAGGTTACCTGCTCCAGACTGGGTCCCACCTGAGAAGGGTCCACTGACATCAGAGGTTCTGTCAGGCTAGGCCCAACCACCTCTGGGGCAGTTCCTTCATCAGGGGTAAGATCAGTTCCCTGAGGAGGCTGATCCTGTCCTAAAGTCTGGTGAGGGGGAGATTTCTCTTCCTCCTCCATGCTCTCAGTTTGTGTGGAGTTATCCATCATTTCAGGTTTCACAACACACGTGTCAGTTTGAGTTTGGGCTGTGGCCATCACAGCCCCACCAACCTTTTCAGAAGGAGACTCAGTTTGGGTTTCTGCTGTTATCATAACAGCTTTGCTATTCTGTTCAGGAAGAGCTTTTGCTAAAGATGGGGCAGAGAGTTTCTCAGCCCTACCAACCTTTTCAGGAAGGACATCTTGAATTGGGGCTGTAGCCATTACAGCCCCACTAACCTTTCCATTGGAATTCACCATTCTAGAATGGGTTTCCTGTTCAACCTCAGCCCAGGCTGAGATCTCCAAATCATTACCAAGTAGGCAGTCTACAGGCAAGTTTGGTGACACTGCCACTCTCTTTGGGCCAATGACACCTCCCCAGCTGAGACTTACTACTGCCATGGGATGATTTGTTTGGATTCCATCAATGTTTGTAACCTGGTATGTGGCACCAGGTAGAAGTTGCTTAGAGGGGACTATGCCATCAGCCACCATGGTGATGCTAGCCCCTGTGTCTCTAAAAGCCTCAACTTTCAAACCATTGATGATGGGTTCTTGTCTATACTTGCTCAAGGTATTTGGGCAAGCAGAGAAGTTGGCAAACCCCATGCCAGTCTCATAGACAAGATCATTGGGTGATGGGGACCTGGATAGGCCAGGGTCCACCTGAGCTCCAACAGTAAACCCACCCAGATTCCTGGGTGTGCTTCCACTTCCTGGGGGATTACTGCTGACAGTAACAGGAGGTGTGGAAGCTGGCTTTGGAGGTATATTTTCTTTATTGTTATTCTTGGGACAACAGTTGTCTGTTTTGTAATGCCCCACCTGTGTACAGGCATAACAATAAGGCTTTTTCTCAGTTGAAGAAGTGTCTTGGGACCCACCCCCATCCTTGGAGTTTTGGGGCCCTGGGGAAGTCTTTTCTTTATTTTTATCCCCACCCTTATCTTGAGGCTTGGTAGACTCCTTCTTGTGGTTACTGTCCTGATTCTTAGGCCTAATCCTGGTTCTGACCCATTTGTCTGCCTTCTTTCCCAATTCTTGGGGAGAGGTCAGATCAGAGTCCACCAGGTGCTGGTGTAAGAGCTGGTTCTGACAATTACTTAGGATCTGCTCCCTCATAATCAAATTATACAATCCTGTAAAGTCATGTACTTTGCTGCCATGTAGCCAACCCTCCAGAGCCTTAGTAGCACAATCTACAAAATCAGTCCAGTCCTGAGTCTGTGTCTTCTGGGTATCTCTGAACTTCAACCTGTACTGTTCAGTGGTTAAGCCAAACCCATCTATCAGAACACTCTTCAGGACTTTGTATTTGTTTGCATCCTCATGTCTAACAGTGAGGAGCTTATCTCTCCCTTTCTCTGAAAAGGAGTACCATAAGATTGCTGCCCACTGTTCCTCAGGAACCTGCTGTACCATGCAGGCTCTCTCAAGAGCATTCATCCATTTGTGGATGTCATCCCCTTCTGTGAAGGGGGGCACAATCTTTGTCAGGTTTCTACTATCACAGGACCTGGGTTTCTCTTTTGGAATATTGCTGCCACCAGTGGCATCTAAGCCACACAATTTTTTTTCTCTTGCCAAGGCAAGTTTAGCTTGGGCCATGCTAAGTTTAGCTTGAGCCAAGGCTACCTCCTCCCTCTCTATTTGGAGTTGGACAGCCCTCATTCTGGCCCTATGCTCAGCTTTCTGAGAAGCACTCATGCCTCTCTCTGATTCTCTGGAGGCACTAGAAATATGAGAGTCCCCTGAGGGAGATCTCACTCTTCTGTTGCCTGGGAGAATACCATGTGGGGTTCTGGGGAGGTGCTGGCCCTCTCCATTCCCCAGTAGGTCCAAGTTGGCCTGGCTAAGCCTACCAACTGGAACCTGGCTACCCTGATCCTGTACTTCTAAGTCCTCAACCTCTGAGTCCTCATCTTCATCATCATCCTCCTCTTCAGGGGGATCAACTGCAGGGGGGTTCCCTCCAGTTCCTGTGTCTAGGGAAGCTGCTTTTGCCTTCTCTAAGTCATCCTGTTCTAGGATTTCTACCAGGATTAGGCAGGTGGGGCTTCTGCCCCTTTTTAACCCTCTTGCTTTGCACAAGGCAATCAAGTCTCTGCGGGTTAACTTGTCATATCCAAAAGTTGCCTGGGTAGGGTCAACTGTCACAGGACTAGACCCTGAGGCCTTTCCTGTGTCAGACATGGTTACTAGTGAGGTGTAAGTGGTGCACTTACCTACACTAAGTGTTTTCCTACTGGACCTTGCTAGTGAGTTGTAGTCAGGGGTGTGCTACTCCCTTCAACCTACAACTACTAAGTTCAGTAGAACTTAATATGTTAAGCTTTTGATTTTATATGTACCTAGAGGTACTTGATGTGATCTTTCAATTTGATATAAAGATTGCAATGGTAAAACAACAGCAAGCTCAAATCCGCACCGCTGCTCACCAATGTGAGAAGTTGGCCTGCTAGGGGATGTTTCCAATTCTGGAACCACCTACTACCTGACCAAACAATCCCCTTATGGTGTCTGGTTGTAAGTCAACCTTATTAGACAAGCTATCCTAGGGGTAGCATGGACTAAGCAGCCTAAAGGCTTAACTTAAGAGGTCGTGTTAAGCGAGCTGTTTTACCACATACAATCCTGTAATACCAAATGAAAGGACACCACACAAGTATATATTATAAAAATATATGTGTTTATTACTAAAAACAATCCCCAGTATTCTTTATGAATAAAGGGGCACAAGCGTTAAATCAAAAGCACTGTTTAAACATACAAAGTTGCACAATTATGGATGAGGGCAGGGGGCCACTCGAACCATATACTAAACAAGTGGTATAAGAGAGGCCACTCGAACAGTGGTTAGGCCTAGGGCCTAGGGAATCGCTGGGAGCAGTCAGGACAAGCAATGCTGAAGTCGGGAATGGCCCTCGGGATTCGGGAGATGTGCGGAAAGCGCACGCACGCACCAATGTTAACCAATGGTGCGTAAAAGTTGTAAAGTTAAAGTTAAAGGACACTTCCGCTGAACCTAGAGATACAAAACTTAACACACAGACCCTAGAGGTGTGCACCAGTGTGGGAACACCGGCGGAGCAAAGTTACCTCACCCACAGGAAGTGGGTGCACAGGGTCGAAGTGACGTCGGGTTTTGACTCGCAGGCTCTTGGTGCTTGAAGCTGAAAGGGCTGCAGGCGGGTTAAAGATGAAGTGTCCGGTGGAGTCCAAGGGTGGACTCAAGTTGTAGAGTACCTGAAAGCAGAGGGGACAGAGTCTGGGTCACTCAGCAGTGACCAGGGTGGAACCAGGACGGAACCAGGCAATGTCGGGCGCAATCAGGTGGTCGTCGAGGAGCTTCTCTCCGCTGTCACGTGGGCTCTGGGGCATCTGCGACGTCCAGGAGCAGGTCACGATCTGTCCCACGCAGGCTCTCACCGTCGGTGCAGTCGGCTTCCGGTTTGGAGCAAACAAGCCTTGGTAAGAGCAATCCACGCGGGATCGGAAGATTGCTTCTCACTCGGACCAGGAAGGTCAGAGTCGGGGCTCCTTTTCAGGGGAGCTGGTGTGGATCTGGAGCAACCAGAATCACAAGTCTTCTTATGTAGTTCGTCGGCACAGGGACCACAAGCCAGCTGGCAAGTGACCGGGCCAACGCGTTGAGCCAAATCGTGCCAAAGGGCCCCACGCAGCACTCGTCGAGTGTGGAGGGCTGAACTTCGGCTCAGGAGTAGCTCAGGGTGGGGGCTTCTCAAACCCCGGTGCACAGCTTCGAGGGTCACTCGTGGGCTGCACGGTCAGCGTCTTGTGGTCAATTCAAGATGGCGTGCCCCACGCTTCCGGTCGCCTCCACGGGTCTCAGCTTTGCAGGGACTGTGGATCGGGCTGTTAGAAGCTGGGCAGGCTTGATCTCGTTGATCTCAGTTGCTCGAGTTCCAGCGGGAACTGCAACTAAGTAGACGTCGAGGGCTGGATGGTGCCTGCTGCTGCAGGGTGGTCACTCCTTGACCACAAGGGAGATTCTTCGGGCTTCCAAGTTGAAATGGGAGTCCAAGGGTCCAGAGTCTCGTTTCTAATGTTTCTTCCAGGAAATCTGATGTGCATTGGCACTGCTCCCACTCTTATTCGAATCTGGTGGGCGTGATTACCTGCTAGGTCCCCTCCTATGGGTGGGACCCAGGAAGTGGGTGGATACACCCCCTTCCTTTGATCCAGGCCGCCCTGGCACGAGGGCTGGAGTGCCCCAGAACCGGTTTGGCCGGATTATGCAAGGGGCAGCCTTGTGCGCCCCAAGCAGTGTCTGGTTTCTTTCAAACCTCCCTGCTACAATACACTATCTCCTGTCTGGAGGGCGGTGACACCCTCCTGTGACAGGAAACCCTTTGTCCAGGACCCCCTTGACTGAGTTTCGGTCAGCTCCAGGGGTCCAGACATTTGTCTGTGGCAGAGGCATCCATTTTGTGGATCTTAAGGTCTTTGGAGAAATCAACCGCATTAAAGTAAAGTAACATGTCTTACCCCTCTAGAGGGGTGGAATGCCATCCCCGTCGCCAGAACTGGCGAGGGGATGGTATTCCAAAGCGTATGACACCTTACACGACATGTTTTGATAAAGCCAAACCAGAGTTGCTAAATAACCGCGAGGATTATAAGGCACTTAATAGTATATGGTATGGCATTATCCTGAAACAGCTTAGGGATTTGTTCCCGACGGCTGCAGACAGGCTCAGCTCATGCTAGAGCTCCATCTCACATAAAACCACGCACTCAGCCTCCAGGATTGATGAGGCCTTTCTATAGGAGTGGCTCACAGGCTTACATGTGTCCAGATATAGGTTTAGACATAGGTATACTATATCTAAGCAAGGGGTGTGTACACCACCTTACCCCAGCTGAGTGATCAGCCAGTTGTGTCAATTTAAGAACCAGCCAGGGGTGGCAAAAGATATGCTGCAGCCCCTGGTAGGCCTTAGTGGCTCCTGTGCCCTGTGCACCTATAGTGCATTCTACAGGGGCTGACAAGGAGTCCATTTCCAATTGGTATGTACCTAGGGTACATGGAATCCATTTTACAGAGAGAGCAGATGGCCTGGGGCCCTGATTAGCAGGGAACCAGGTCAACTAAGTCAAAAAACCAGCTAAACACAGGCAAAAAATCTGGGGTAACCATAGTCAGGTAGCCACCTTCCTACAGAGCCGCACTACCCCATCGCATTCCGCCCATTTAAGAAACTCGTTCTTCCATCTAGCCACTCCTGGGGGTATTCTCGCATTCCAGTGCATTGTGATTTCCCTTTTGGCCAGCAATAATCCCATATCTATGAACTTACTGGTGATTTTGGTTTTAGTCGTATGAGGAAACCAGTGTAGAATGCATGTTCCTTAAGCCAAATCCAACCTTCTGTCCATTACTACATTCAGCAGGTCAATCACCTCTATCTAATAAGCTGCTAACAGCGGGCATTCCCATATCATGTGAGGGAAGTCCGCTCCCTCCCTTCTACAACGCGGGCATTCATCTGTGTCTGTATTAAAATATGCTTTGATCTTCGCCGGGGTGTGATAAGCCCTATGCAGAATATAGAAATGGACCAACTGAAACTTAGCATTTCAAGTGCTCTTCCACGCCCGTGCCACTATGTCAGCCTTAGCGCCTATCTGGTATCTCATCCCCCACATCCATTTCCCATTTCCCATTTGAGCTTAAGCCCTGCCAGAGGGGCCAACTTCTCCAGGGTCAATCGCTTATAGAGGCACGTGACTGCCTTATATTTCCCTGCAGCAGTAACAACATACTGACAACCCAAGGAGGTCCTAGGCTCAGTTTGGCCCTCCTTCCAGTGCACCCGAACAGCCGCCGCGAGGGCCGCGTGTAGCAAAAAGTATCCCCCTCGCAAATCAAAACGCTCCTGCAACACATGAAGGGCAGCATAGTTTCGTCCTCATAGAGGTCCCCAATAGTAATCAACCCTTTCTCCTCCCATTCGCTCAGATCCCTCCATGAGCCCCCGTGAGGGAGCGCCTCACACATGGCGAGTGGTATATCGGGAGCATATGGCAACACCATACCTGTTCGTTTAACACTCCTCCTCCAACACATTGATCATATTATCAAAGAGAATAAATACCAAACATATGCAGTATGGGACATTTTTATACAAGTTCAGTTCAAAATTGACTTAAAGTAGTTCTGTCGGGAACGGGAGTGACATGTATGAGGCACATACATGATTAGTCATCTTCTTGACTAAAGGGTTCCAAAGTAAAAGTTAGCCAGACTGAGCCCTGGAAGTCAAGACAAGGAGGGAGGTGCTGGTCATGGAGAAAGATTTTACCTACACATTTCAAAGAGTGAGAAGAATTGGTAGTCCGAATGAGAGGCGGATGACATTACATTTTCTTGGGCATTTCCAGAAAAAAATTGAATCAGAGTACATTTCTTGGGGAAGGCTGGAATTTCCAGGAGGAGGGCGTCCAAGCTTGGGAGGACACAGACACCCAAAGAGAAGTTAAGTAGATTTCTACTTTCAATGGCAAAGCCAAACGGTCTTACATTTATAATGTGAGATCAAAAGCTATTAGTTTTGCCAATGCTTGTTAGTAAAGCATGTTTTAAAAAAAATCATATTATTGGAAGAGCAAAAAGATATCTCAAACTGTACACTGAATCCAAAAATTCCTGTATGTGGTTTTGCAGATCACACTTGCCCTGTAGGCGGTGCTCACTCGTGGCGGGATCCCCCCAATGATAAACGGCAAAGCAGAGATCCGGTCACAAGCGCACAGATCCCGCAACACCTGCGGGGCTTCTGCCACAAGTGCGGATGCTCTTTGTGAATCAGGCCCACAGTTTTACTGATAAACTCTACAGCGCACAAATGATACTGTGTGGACATTGGGTTTGGGTGTATAGTTGTCATTGCCTCTCACAAAGTAAAGTGTCTTGATTTTTTTAGGTATTTAAATGTTGTTGTATTTTCAAAGAAAATAACATTCTAAAGCCCTTCTTTCCACATTTGCAAGATTGACACAAGGGTCACTTTACAAACTCGTCAAACTGCACTATGCAGTTAGAGAAAGAAAATTAAACGCCAGTTTTCATAAGTAACAATTTGCCAGAAGACTAGACTGACATTTGATCTCGGTCTTTGAAGCACAGCAACTGTGACAAGATAAAAACACATTTTTAAATCCTCTTTAATGCGCACTCACATTCAGAGGTCCAGCATGGTTACTTTGGGGGTGCTGCAGCAACCCCCCCCACCTATACTTCCTGCATCTAAACACTCCTTCTTTCTCCTTTCATCAGGACCCTGTAGAAAAACCCTAGAGGGCTAACCTGGACACAGGCAGAATTTATGAAAACACGAAAGACATTTTTTCATGAGCTCTGTGGAGTTAAATAATAATAAGCAGATGTGGGCAGAGGCAAGGGGGGGGACCTGCTGACTCACAGGAGGCAGGATTGCACTCTGTAGCCTCAGGGCTTACTTCCTGACAGTGCACCCTATTACTGAAAATGCACTTCCCCCATGGCACTGTGTAGGTAGAGTAGTAAATTAGTGAAACACAGACCGGCTGTTTAAAGCAGACATCTGTCTATCTCAGTGGAGGTGGCAACTGGCCTGCACTTCAAAATACGGACGGGGATAACCTGCAAGCGGGTACAGCAAATGACTCCACTCATCTTCAGGAGGATAGCTGGGGGGCTCAAGGGACCCCCTTTGCCACCTATCAATGTGCACCACCTCACAACGTCACTGCGCCCCTGACAACCTCTTTGCCCCTGCAGCTGCATCATTTTATGGACACTGGGACAGAGGCAGAGAGGTCGGCAGAAGGTGTGTTTTCCACATTGAGTGGGACCACCCCCCATTCAAATGAGGGAGCACCCCTTTAGGATAGCACTGGCACTTTATACATGTACACCTGCAAAATCGGTGTCACAGAAAGGGCAGTGAAAGCATCTGCAGACCCTTCTGTAATACCAAAGTACCACAGGAGCACAGGACGTTGGTGCACATTACCGTTATGCCCCCAAAGTACTTTATGTAATACAGGCCCTGAGCAGAAGCACAGGTTTCCATGCTATGCAGTCTGCAGGGCATGGGCCGCTGTGCGGAATTAAAAAAAAAAACATGTCGTGAAGATAATGTACTTTATGGAACTTTGGGATAGACTTTGCAAAACTTTGCACTGGTGTATAGTCAGTACAAGAGATACAATCCGGTGCAAAGTGCTGAATTGTGATTTATTTACAAGAGCAAAATTTCTGGAAAGCCACCTAAAAGTAACACAAAATAGTGCTATGCGACGCTTTCTGCTAGTTTGTATCAAGGGGACGTCCCATTGAGATTCCATGAGTGTTCTAATGCTGTCACCCAAACTGTCCGATGCAAAGCACAATCTACTAACATTTGTTGACAGGGCCTTGTCTTAAACAAAGTTTATCGTTGAGGCAGACGCAAAGGAGGAGCAAAGTTTTTTTTCTCTGAACTTTTCTCACTTGGTATGTGTGCTGTACAGCGCAGGTGTGTATTGGCATAGTATTTTGTACTGGAGGGGTCCCCTTCCGCTAGAAATCCAGTGCTAAGCATCACACCCACACCTTTACATGATGCTACAAAGGCATGTGCATTGTCCAAGGTTGCAAAACTGTGCACCAGCGCTTCGGAAGAAAGCTGTGGCACTGAGCTGTGGTACCATACCTTCGTAGTTATGGTGCCATATTATCTTAGTAGATATGGTGCTGCTCTGCTCTTTTTCTCTCACACAAAGCCCTGCAGCAAATTTGGTAGCTGCTCTGCCTTGTGTGACATACTAGTGAATCTGCCTCCTTCACACCTGCCGTCAGCACTTGTACACTCGTGCACATAACCATGGCGTGGCCCCTGGTGTCCAGTAGTTCTTCCCTTCTAGAGCATCAGTGTCTCTGCAGCTCCAGCCCCCCTCTTCAAAGAAGTGTTAGCTAGCTTCTAAGCAGTGGAGTTGGGAGATCTCACAGCTCTAGGGGTCAAGCAAATACAGCCTGAATGAGGCAGAATTACCCTTCTCCCACCTCTCCACTGGGACACCGCACCTGTAGAGTTTATATCTGATGCCTCCACTGTGTGTTCCCCACAGGCGGGACACTCCTATGTTTTTTTAAAGGGCATTTCCTCGCCGTCCCCATTCAAACATAGCTGAACCAATTGAATTTCTCCAGACACAACACACTGGGAGCCCGGAGCATGGCCTGATCTGATTAGTCACAGTTATTGTGAGTGGGTCAGTTCCCTTCCAGAAAGGCTGTGCTACTTTGCATTTGGGGTACCACCCAGGCAGTGGCCCTCCAGCAAAGTTTGATGAAATGCCAGTCCTGTGTTCTGCTCTGCCACTTGCTTGCCGCTTTTTACAACCATCAGGGCTCTACCGCAGCCTTCAACATTATGCAACATTTTTAAATGCAAGGAGCTTCTAAACAGGGTCACAATCCAAAATAGCTAGTAATAGTGTATAAAGGCAGACTACTCAGAACCCTCCAAACCATTTATGAGTATAGGCAGTAGTACTAAAAGTGTACTCTTTTAAGTTCTCTTAAATACCTTTATGCCTCGGTCCCTTTTTTTTAAATTTATACTAACTGTATAACGATAGTCCCTGAATGTTCTAATTTTAATCCCATTTCATATGTTTTAGGGCCAATTCCCAAAATAAAGTAAGAGTGTTAAAAGAGTTTTACACGAGAGCTACTTTTCCTACTCCAAAATGTATTTGTCGGTAGGACCCTATATTTAAAGTTTTGTAGGGAGTGAAATCAACACTACTTCCACCAGCGCAATAAAATGGAGCAAATCCAGTTCTCACTACTTTTACTGCTTGTGTAATGCAACAAATACACCACAATCCACTTTTCAAATGTAAACAGCAGAACTACATTCTAAAGAAAATACATAGTTATCATTCTTTTTTCATAATCAGGAAAAATAGCGCAAAATTGGGTCGCTCTACTTTTTTTTAACAAAATATATTCTTGGACATGTTTTTATTTTTTTATTTTATTACACAAAAACAATGTAAAAGTGATAGGTGTCTGATTTTTTTTTTTACATGGTTTCACAAGTTGTTTCCTTCATTTTTTTCCCGCGTTGCAAACATCTAGTAATATGTACTCGAATAAAATATGTTGGGTCCACCCCCTATTACGCAAGCACCAAACATGATATGTACACTGTGAATGTGCATGTTTGCGACGGTATAATCTTTCTTTACGACGGCCCCCACCTGCTAAAGATGCTCTCTCGGTTATCTCGGAGCTGCTACGTCTGCTTACTGTTTTTACTGAGCGCGTGCCGGGATTAGAATGCGTTAGCCATGCAAATGGCGGCCCAGGAACCGACACTACTAATCGCAGTACAAGGACGTCCTTTTGCTACACTACTGCGTCCTGGCCTGCACATCCACCCTTCAGGAGGTTTTCTACAGTGACAAGGCCTTGATCTGTATTGGAGAATATTCACCTTGCACGTGGCGACATGTCATATGCCACAGCTCTAGCTAGCATCACGTAGGCTAGTGTTTACTACTCAAAATACACGTCCCATAATTCAGCGTCCTGGCCCCAAAAAATAGCCTGGCTGGCTGAAAGTCAACACATGGGGCCACTGAGCAGCTATGTGTACATCTTAATTTTCTACATCCGGTTTGGAAGTTTTAGTTTGCACTTAAAAAGCACTTTACCAAACGCTCCCTTTTGTAAGTCGTCAGCTTTTGTTCAGAGGGATATGCATGACTCGCTAGCCAATAGAGTTTTCCCTTTGCATTCTGGGAATTGTGGTTTTAATTTTGTAAATAGACACAAAACAAGCATTTTTAATGGAATACATCTCGCATTTGCGAGAGTTTAAATAATTGTATTGTAAATGACAATGCCTTTTATTTATCTATTTTGATAATTAACACATAAAAAGGCATTGTCATTTACAATGCCAAAAGCTCAAACTCTTGTAAATGCGAGACCTATTGCATTTCAAAGAGGCGGCTGCCATTCTATAACAGGACAGGAGGCTCCGAT
The DNA here is from genome assembly GCF_964261635.1 of Lissotriton helveticus. Taxonomy (NCBI): domain Eukaryota; kingdom Metazoa; phylum Chordata; class Amphibia; order Caudata; family Salamandridae; genus Lissotriton; species Lissotriton helveticus. The sequence goes on from NC_136062.1 coordinate 356,434,679, forward strand.
TATGCTATCTCATTTCTTTATTAGAAATGCCCAGCAGCCAATAAAACAGTAAAAAATCTACAGTACCCATGAACACCAGGGTAACAACCATAGAGACCATAGTATAAAAGGTCAGGTAGACAGTCTCTCTTCCTCTTTCTTTGCTGCTCCACAGCCAGTTAAGTGCTTTTCTCCTATTACCTATTGCATTGTATTGTATTTATGTATATTGTGACTTACATGCTTTGTTTGCTTCGCGCTTAGCGTTGTGTGTTACTCGCGACTTTCACGCGCTGTGTTCTTTTGTTCTCGGCTCGTAATTGCCGTGTACTGTTCATTTGCCGCTTTGTCTGCGCCGGAGCTGGGAGCGTGTATTCACCTCCTGTTGGACGGGGGCGCTTTGTGCCTGCGTCTTCTCAGTTGTGGAGCGGGAGACCGGGGTGTTAGAAACTCGCGTGCAAGGTGCGCGAGCTCCATTTGCATTGCTAGGGGGCTGCCGTTACCGCGCATGCACGGCGGCTATTTCCGGCCTATTTCCGTGTTTACACGGCATCGGAAGCTTGAAAAGGTCGTTTGATGTGCCATTGCCCACTGTCTCACAATTTTTTCACCCCAATTTACGCCTTTTGCACACTGACTGGCAATGGGCTGTATAAATAATCATAGGCTTTGCCTAGAGTGCATTCTTTTTTGGTTTAGCAGCCAGCCCTCCCTCCACTTTAAAAATATATTTTTTCTGTGTGCAGGTTTTGCTTGTGCTGCTGGCTTGCTGTTGGGGTTTTTGACACTCCCCCTGCATTGTGCCTTTAGCGACAATTATTTACAGTCATCAGGTGGGCTAATACTGTTACACGCTGTGTGACCATGGAGGAGTATTATGATGACGATGAATACTATGATGACGAGGACGCCGCTGGCTCTTTGGAGCATGACTTAGTTGAGGCCTTGGATCAGGGTGTGCAACACTCCGTGAACAAAGCACTTGTGCGCGCCATTAACCCCTTAAAGCGCCACTTGACTCAGTATGCGCAGCAGCAGGGCTGGTTGCCTGCCTCTTGTAAGTCCTCCAAGTCCCCTGTTAATCCGCATAAATCTGTTTTTCAGAAATTAGCCAAAAGTTTGGCCTCAGGCAAATCCAAGTCCACTGTCGGTGCTGCTTCAACAGCCCCTCCTCCTACTGATACCGACGATACGCAGTCTTCTACTTCCTCTGATCATGATGATCCTCCCCCTAGGAAGAAGGTGTGTAAGGAACATTTCATGGCTGCTCCTACCCATGCTCCTGTGCTAACTTTTGATCCTGTAGATATTATCCATCCTCATTCCACCTACTGGCTTCCCTCCCCTGCGGTGACAGAGTATGTCCAGACGCACATCTGCCAACCTTTTGAAAAGGATGTTAGGGCGCGACTTCGGTCCGAATGCCCTAGGCCGGATCTTGCTGACCATTTGGCGGAAACTCCTGAGGTTGACCCCACGATGGTCACCTATCTCAGGAAGTACGCCAAAGATCCGAAGAAGGGTCTGGACAGATCTTGGCGTTCCTGTCAAGACAAGGTGCTTGATTTATTGGGTCCTCTCACGAAAATTCAGGATCTTGGGTTCCTGGCAAAGGGATCTGCGGCTCTTGTGGACCCGGATGAACTTATTCAATGGGCGCAAAGAGCTATTTGCCAGTTGGGTAATGCCAACTGTGCAATTTCATGTGAGAGACGCCGGTCTATACTACTTAAACTGGATCCAAAGTTGGCAGAGCTCTCCTCCTCAGAATCTGGTCCTGCCGCTCAGGGTCTGTTATTTGGCCAACCCTTTTTGAAGGAACTCATCAAATTTGTGGCCACCTTCAGTGGCCTGGATAAGGCTCAGGCTTCGCTGCGGCGAGCGTTTCGTCCGGTTTTTGCCAAGGCCGGACAAAACAGGGGACGCTCGTTCAGCCGTGGCTCTCAGCAACCTTCCCAAAGGGGATACCAGTCCCAACGAGGCAGTGGTCAAGATGCCGGATACCATACCCGGTCAAATTTCTACCCCTCTCGCAAAGGGAGAGGACAGTATAGGAAAGGATGTTACGGAGGAAACCAAGGTGGCTACCAGGATTCCAACACTTCAGGTGAGCCTGATTCCTGCTTGCGATGTGGTTCTGGGGGGCAGGATACAATCTTTTCTAAACAATTGGCGTCTAATCCCCAACGATGCTTGGGTGCTGGAAACTGTTCAATGTTACAGAATCGAGTTTTACCAGCCCCAACATCAGACCCACCCTCCCATGCCTCTGTGCTTCTCCATTCAAGATCAGGAGTTCATTTCGGCGGAAATAAACTCACTCCTCAAAAAGGGGGCAATAATTCCGACCGTCCGTCATCCCAAGGGGTTCGTCAGCACGGTGTTTCTTGTCGAGAAGAAAGGGGGCGGATCCCGCCTAGTTTTCAATCTGAAGGACTTCAACGGAGGGGTCGTTTACAGGCATTTCAAGATGGAGGGTATCCATCTGTTGCACGACCTTCTTCAAGAGGGCGATTGGATGGTTTGTCTCGATCTCAAAGACGCGTACTTGTTGATTCCCATCTACGGTCCTCATCGTCGGTTCCTACAATTCCTTAGGCAGGTGACTTGGTTTGAGTACAAGGTTCTCCCGTTCGGCCTCTCGTCAGCACCCTGGTGCTTCACGAAACTTCTGAGGCCTGTCGTGGAATGCTTGCGCGCTCGGGGTGTTCGCCTGATTATTTACTTGGACGACATTCTGCTCATGGCAGATTGCCCTCTCAAACTCTTGACTCATCTGGAGTGGTCTATCGACCTCTTGCAGTCTCTGGGGTTTCTGGTAAACATTCAGAAATCTGTCTTGACTCCATTGCAAGTGATAGAATTTCTGGGCTTCACGGTCAATTCACTTTCATGTCTACTTCTCTTGCCCAATTAGAAGATTCGGTACATCAAGAGGGAGTTGACTTCGGTTATTTCCAAACAGACTGTGTCATTGAGATCGTTAGCACGAGTAGGTCTGTTGGCGTCCTCCATTCAGGCGATCTTCCCGGGTCCCCTGCATTACAGGGCACTTCAGCGTTTGAAGATTCGTCATCTCCAAAAAGGCCTTCGCTATTCCGATCTGATTCCTCTGTCAGAGGAAGCGAGGTGGGAGATGCAATGGTGGTTAGACCACATGGATGCCTGGAATGGACGATCCCTGTTTGGTCCATTGCCGGAAATAGTGATAGAATCCGATGCCAGCCATTGGGGTTGGGGAGCCCGGTGCGGTCCTGTCTAGCCGGGAGGTCGGTGGTCTCCCCAGGAGTTGTCTCTCCATATCAATTGCCTAGAACTCCTGGCAGGGTCGTTTGCGATCCGTTGTTTCTCCCCTCTTCAGTCCAATTGCTGCATTCTTCATCGCATGGACAACATTTCGGCAGTTCGCTATGTCAACATGTTGGGCGGAACGAAGTCCAAGATTTTGGCGGAGATAGCCAAAGATTTTTGGCATTTTTGTCTGCAACAAAAGATCACTGTTATTGCAGAATATCTTCCCGGCCGAAACAATCAGATTGCGGATTGGAATTTGCGTCATCTTCGGGACTTCAGCGATTGGAGGTTTTATCCTCGTGTTTTCCGTTCTCTCCTCCGGATCTGGTGCCAGTGTCAGATCGATCTGTTCGCCTCTCGCCTCAACACTCAGCGTCCGCTGTTCTTCAGTTGGAGGCCGGATCCGGAAGCCCCGGCCACAGATGCTTTTCTGCAGACTTGGCCATCGGGTCTATGCTATGCCTTTCCCCCGTTCATGATGATTCCCAGAGTCTTGGCGTGCACGAAACGTTATCGGTCAAAATTGATTCTGATTGCTCCTCTGTGGAGGGCTCAAGCGTGGTTCCCAGTTCTCCTGGAGTTGTGTTGTGCAGTGCCGCTCCTTCTTCCCCAGAATTGGACTCTCTTGATGGATCCTCTCGCCGATCCGCATCCTCTGATTCTATCAGGCAATCTTCATCTGCTGGCATTGTGAATTTCGGGGATCGTTGGACGGTCCCGGGCCTTTCTAGCGACACTTCCAGATTTATCAGTGAAGCCTGGTCGCCCAATGCCCACAAACGCTACAGAGGTTCCTGGAAGCAATGGTGTGACTGGTGTGTTCAATGGGAAGTTGATCCCGCTTCGACGGATGTCTCCATGATCATACATTTTTTGGCTTATCTTGCTTCCTCCGGGTTGGCCTATCGGACTGTCAACAATTTCCGTTCCGCCATTTCGGCTGGCCATATTCATATTGCTGGTAAGCCTGCGGGTGAACATCCTCTTATTGCCAAGTTGCTGAAGGGTATCCGTCTGGCGAAACCTCCATGTCCTAAGTATGTCGCTTTATGGGATGTTTCCGTTGTGTTAACCTTTTTAGAGGCTTGGCCTCCTAATTCGTTGTTATCCCGTAAGCAGCTGTCAGCCAAACTGACAATGTTGTTATGTCTAGTCTCCTGCAAACAGGTCTATGATGTCCGCGCTTTGGATCTGGCAGGTCGCAGTTTTACACCAGAAGGTGTCACATTTCTCCTTTCCAGGAGTACCAAAACGAATATTACTTCGGTTACTTATCCTTCTTTTCCTTCTCATCCCAAACTTTGTGTTGTTCAATGTGTCAAGGATTATGAAGTAAGTACTGCTTCTTTACGTTCAGATATGCAAGGACAATTGTTGATTGCTTTGCAGAAGCCTTTTCGCCCTGTTACGCCAGCTACTTTAGCTCGCTGGGTTAGATGGCTCATGTCAGAGGCTGGCATTGATGTTTCCATTTTTGGTGCAGATTCTGCACGTGGGGCGATGGCTTCTAAAGCATTCATGATGGGTGTCACTTTACTTGACATTATGAAGGCCGCGGATTGGTCTTCTGATTCAATGTTCAAAACGGTTTATTTCAAACCTATTGATCATATTGCTTCTGCTGTGGTGGATCAGCTTTAAACAAGCATAATCGGAGCCTCCTGTCCTGTCATAGAATTCAAAATTTGCGAACATACGTGACAAGAATTTTCAATTCTATTAAGGACAAGGAGGCAGAGATTATCCCACCCGTTGTTTTATTTTCTGCATATACTGCTACTATGAACATGTTTGAATATTTGCATGTGGATTTCTTCAAATCCCTTGTTTTCTTTCCCCCCCTTATTTCTACTTAAACCATATGCACTGGATATGTATTACGGCTCTATGTCTCTTTTCAGGTTCTGACCCGAAGTAGAGGTTTTCTGTTACACCTAGCTTCTCTCGCCTTTCGATGGTTTTCTGGTTCCAGTGTTCTATGTTTACCTTCATCTTCGTTCGATTTGGACTTCTGCTGCAGTCGATGACTTCTTTCCTGCTGTTCTGCGTTTTGGATTTCCTGTTTTAATCTGAACTGTTTCCTCACCAAAGAAAGAGGAAGAGAGACTGTCTAACTGACCTTTTATACTATGGTCTCTATGGTTGTTACCCTGGTGTTCATGGGTACTGTAGTTTTTTACTGTTTTATTGGCTGCTGGGCATTTCTAATAAAGAAATGAGATAGCATAATCCTCGCCTCCTTGTCCTTAATAGAATTGAAAATTCTTGTCACGTATGTTCGCAAATTTTGAATTGTCTCAGGCTGCTTGGAAAGTGAAAGCACGCAGAGTGTGCTGAATGTTGCAGGAAAGCATGTCGTGGCTACAGTAGGAGAAACTCACTATAGAATATAGTGCATACAGACTAAATAAGACGTACCGTGTAAGAACCGAAGTAAAAGGGCCAGTCCTCAAGGGAGGCTACAAATGAAGAGAAGGCGGTACTAACAAGTCTATTAACGAATCAGAAGCCAGCATTTATGAAGAACAATGACACACGCCAATGACAAATATGGGCGGAGAGTGGGTGGGGCTTCAAGTCCAAACTCTAATACAGTATGCCTCGCAGAGCAGTGCATGCGCTGCCCAGGCTCGACCTAAAAACTGGACTGGAGCAGCTAGTCATGCCTGTATCTTCTTGCAAACAACAACACTGAACTGAATCAACTAGCCATGCCTGTATCTGAAAAAACTGGCAGGGTTTTGTCAGAGAGTGCATGGCTCCTTTTTTCAGAATACCTTTCAGACCAGATACTTTGCTTGTTGTTGCATATGGAGAGCTGGGGTGAACTGGTATGACTTAAAGACCTTTATGCGAAAGCAACGTGTGTACTACCATTTCCCACATAATTAATCTTACTAGATGACTCACATCTCGGAGCATTTACGTTTCTCAGATCGACGTGTGAGTAGCTCTCCCAAGCCAGGATTTTTTTCTTTTTATGCTGATACTTATACTCCAGATTCAATGTCAGGTAAAGAGGGTTTCAGCCTCCAGAAAAAAAGTTGGATTGCCTGAGCTACCTACGCCAAGGTCGGACTGGACTACGGGCGCTTTCCCAGGAGGCTGAAAGGGGGTGTGTTTTTGTTCCTGGGGGCCAGTTTTTTTAGAAGTGCAGCAGTTTTTTCCCCCAGAGTTTTATATAGCGCAAACTTGACCCGAAATTGTTAGGTATCAGAGCGCTTTACATTAGCACCAGTTGGGTTAAACAAGGACACATTCATTTTTTTTTTAGGCACAGGGAGATTAAGTGATTTGCCCAGAATCACAGGATGTTGAGCCTCGTTGCAGAGACTCAAACCTGGTTCCCCAGTTTTGAGGTCAATCCACCCATCCTCTCGCCTGGAGTTTTAACCTCTTCAGTGCTGCGCGAATTTCGCTGCAGTGCTGAAGGGTCATAAATCACATTGACTCATGACGGAAATGTTCCGTCATCAGCACCGGAGCACCGACGCTGATGACGCAACCGTTCCGTCATGAGCATGGAAGGGGTTAAAGTACTGCAGAGTTCCTTGTATATCTGACAGTTTTCAGGCAACAATAAAATTGCCAAGATAACTCTGGCGAGTAATGTACCTGCTGTAGAAACAGTGGCAGCTGCTACCTGGAAGCAGCAGTGGGGCAGGGTTGGAGAAAGGAGCTGGGAGGGAGATTGGTTAAAAAAATTCACTTACCACACGGCCGGCCAGCTAGAAGGGGTAGATTTGATTCAAAGCCTTACGAGGGGTAGATGCGAGATAGACATGATAAAGGTGCCCTTACCTGATGCTACACCTACTCTAGTTCTACTTTAATTCCCTTACTTAAATGTTTATTTTCTTGGCTATTATTGACTTGTCATGTTAATACATTTTTAGGTGTAATAACTTTTTTCTGTAGTGGTTTCTCTGGAAAGGCACTTCTCTAAAAACATATGCCTGTAGTGGTTCTCAGTTAAGGTATTTTTCTGTAACACATATTCTCTGCAGGTGTTTCTTTGTAAAGGTTTTCTCTGTTCAGGTTTCATTATCATTACTTTATCAGATGTTGCTCATGTCACATGTCACTATTTTGATGGCCCATGCCCCTATAATATTCAGGACTATGTTGTCTACATCTCGAGGAGCATAGCTGACATTTCTTATTGGCTAACTATTACATGTCCTGCGTTTCTCTATTCTACACCTTTCAGTGCCTAAGCTCTTGATTGCTGTGGGGTCGTCTGTGAGGAACAGAATCAGCTGTGTGTCGTCTGAGTAGGAGACAATGTTGAGTCCGTGGCTTCTGAGGATGGCTTCAAGCAGGGCCACGTAGATGTTAAAGAGGGTAAATCTTCAATTTATGTGTAGCATTTTGATTTGGATATGCACTTTTCATTTACAAAGTGAAACAGTGACTGAAAACTCAGTTTTGGTTCAAATATGTTTATTCAGAAAAAACAAGAGACCACATCATGGACTACAATAGGTTGCCCACTACAGATATATTCTTTAAGCGTAAAGATCCCCCAATAGGGATTGTATGACATAATATCGACCACAAAAATACCGCGGTACAAAAATATCGCACCAAAAATATCGAGGTCAATAATATCGGGATCCTATCTCTAAAAAGGTAAGTACAAAAATATTGAAAAAAATATATCGATGTCCAAAAATATAGTTTTTTAGAAAATATTGTTTTTTTTAAATGTAAATAAAATGTAATATTAACAAAATAATACTTATAAATATAATATACATAGTTACAAATATATTATAATATTTAAAATTAATAAATAATGTAATAAAAACTAATAATAATAAATATATAATACATAGTATATACTTAATTAATTTTAACTCTAAAATATTTATTGTAATAACTTATAAATAAATTAAAATATAATAAATTACTAATAAATTTATATACATAAATTAATAATATAAATAACAATTATTAATAATGTAAAACTGATTTAAACAATTAAGTAAATTTTGGATAGGGTACGGGTAAAAATTACTATTCCCACTCCAAAGAGTGCAACAGTAGAGAAAGTGTTGGATATCGTAGGGGTAAAAATTACTATTCCAACTCCAAAGAGCGCAACAGTTGGGAAAGTGTTGGATTGCGTAGGGGCAAAAATTACTATTCCCACTCCAGACAGTGCAAAAGTAGGGAAAGCGTTGGATAGCATATGGGTAAAAATTACTATTCCCACTCCAGTGAGTGCAACAGTAGGGAAAGCGTTGGATAGCGTAGAGGTAAAAATTACTATTCCCACTCCAGTGGGTGCAACAGTAGGGAAAAAGTTGGATAGCGTAGGGGTAGAATTTACTATTTCCACTCCAGAGAGTGCAACAGTAGGGAAAGTGTTGGATAGCGTAGAGGTAAAAATTACTATTCCCACTCCAGAGAGCGCAACACTAGGGAAAGTGTTGGATAGTGGGAGGGTTAAAATTACTATTTCCACTCCATAGAGTGCAACAGTAGGGAAAGTGTTGGATAGCGTAGAGGTAAAAATTACTATTCCCACTCCAGTGGGTGCAACAGTAGGGAAAAAGTTGTATAGCGTAGGGGTAGAATTTACTATTCCCACTCCAGAGAACGCAACAGTAGGGAAAGTGTTGGATAGCGTAGAGGTAAAAATTACTATTCCCACTCCAGAAAGTGCAACAGTAGGGAAAGTGTTGGATAGCGTAGTTGTAAAAATTACTATTCCCACTCCAGAGAGTGCAACAGTAGGGAAAGTGTTGGATAGCGTAGGGGTAAAAATTACTATTCCAACTCCAGAGAACGCAACAGTAGGGAAAGTGTTGGATAGCGTAGAGGTAAAAATGACTATTCCCACTCCAGAGAGTGCAACAGTAGGGAAAGTGTTGGATAGCTTAGTTTTAAAAATTACTATTCCCACTCCAGAGAGTGCAACAGTAGGGAAAGTGTTGGATAGCGTAGGGGTAAAAACTACTATTCCAACTCCAGAGAACGCAACAGTAGGGAAAGTGTTGAATAGCGTAGAGGTAAAAATTACTATTCCCACTCCAGAGAGTGCAACAGTAGGGAAAGCGTTGGATAGAGTAGGGGTAAAAATTACTATTCCCACTCCAGATAGTGCAACAGTAGGGAAAGTGTTGGATAGCGTAGGGGTAAAAATTACTATTCCAACTCCAGAGAACGCAACAGTAGGGAAAGTGTTGGATTGCGTAGAGGTAAAAATTACTATTCCCACTCCAGAGAGTGCAACAGTAGGGAAAGAGTTGGATAGCGTAGGGATAACAATTACTATTCCAACTCAGGAGAGCGCAATAGTAGGGAAAGTGTTGGATAGCGTAGAGGTAAACATTACTATTCCCACTCCAGAGAGTGCAACATTAGGGAAAATGTTAGATAGCATAGGGGTAAAAATAACATACTTACAAATAAATGTTTTATTTTAAATAATAAAAATATTAGCAATTAAATAAATATAAACCATTTACAAATACCAATACATAATTATTAAAAACATGTGAACAAAATACATGTAATTTAAAAAATCATTAAAAATCCAATTTCATAATATTTAATTAACAATTAATAATTAATTAACAATTAGATAATTAACCAAACAAATAATTAAAGAACATTATTACTTAATTACATTTAAATTACTTCCCACCCTATTCCCCTATAAACCCACAACCCACTACAGAACATATCTATCAATTAATCAATTAATTAAAATTATTTACCAATTAATTAAAAATAATTACCAATTAATAAATATTAATGTATAATTCCTACTAATTAATAATTAATGTAACATAATTAAATTACTTCCCACCCTATTCCCCTATAAACCCACAACCCACTACAGAACATATCTATCAATTATTCAATTAAATAAAATTAATTACCAATTAATAAAAAATAATTACCAATTAATAAATATTAATTTATAATTCCTACTAATTAATAATTAATTTACATAATTAAATTACTTCCCACCCTATTCCCCTATAAACCCACAACCCGCTACAGTACTAAAATACAAAATGTAATTACATTACATAAAAATAAATTAAATACATAATAAATACATAATAATATACACAAAAATATTTTAAATATCGATATTAGTAACATCGAAATTATTAACATCGATATTACTGACATCGATATTTAAAACTTCGATATTACTAATATCGATATTTAAATTTATCGATATTACTTACCTTCGATATTTTGTCCCATCGATATTTAAACTTCGATAGAATTGTATAGCGATATTTAAATATCGATATTTTGTCTGCATACCCCCAAGAGGATCTCAGAATGTAAGTGTAACTAATTTTAAACTCATCACAACATTATTCACAACATTAACACTATTGTCACGTGACTCATCGGGACATTGTCGCCATAGCAATTTAGCATGAGCACAGCAACCACGATGCTGCTTTAGCGCACATAACTACATGACTTTATTTTTGCAAGACTCCGTTTATGCCTTTCACATGAGAACCGTCTGCTTGGTTCGTTTTCTGCCTGTTCCTGGAGTTTAGTCTGAATGCTGCGAGCAAGGTCGATAAACAATGCCCATTGTTATTCTGTTCTGGCAGTCCCTAGCACCTAGACACAACATGCTAACAGCTGCTGTTGCAAACTCGTGCTTTGATATTATGGGGATGCATTTTTAGGTAACAAACACTTGGAGAGGGAGCTATCCAGGGACAAGAGCCATGAGATTCCTATGATGTAGATAAACCATCTGGGCGCTGATGTATGGGGTCTGCTGACAAACCCCAGAGATCTTCTATCATATATTAATACTTCTTCCTACCAAGGGGAGGGTGGTTAGGCCTTATAGTCCTTTATGCACTGTCTTTATATGATGACATCTCCCTTTATGATATATGGCCTTGCTGCAATGGTTACTGTATTAGTGTTATGCATTTTACTGCTGGCTGTGGATCATATACTGTTTTCTAGAGCACAATAGTTAAAAGAAACATTTCAAACTATATTCGTGTTTCTGTCAGTTCTTATTGTGGACATGTATGGGAGAGTGAGGGAAAAGGTGTGTCTTGCTACTGCGATTCCTGAGAGATCCGGGTGTGTTGTGTTCTGGGGTTATGCTTCTTCATGAGTGTGTAGGAGAGCGAGTGAGACACTATAGCTAGTCAGTCCTGGGTTTGTTGGCACTAAGCTGGTGGGAAGGCTCAACACCTATACACAGAGATCCCATTTTCTTGTGAATGGTTCTGTGTATGTGCAGAATCCCTGCAACACTACCACATGTCACTGTAGCCCAAAGGCAAAAAGTGAGGTAGAGTAAAGCAGAGACACAACAAAACAGATTCAATACAACCCAGTGTAGCATCTAGCTTAAAAATATCCCCTGCCCCCTAACCCTGAGGAAGTGCCCCAGATATGAATAACTCCCAACTCTTCCATTCTGTAACCCCAAAAACAATCCAGCACCAAGATCAAAAATACCACTAGGCTGGCAGAACCATTAACCGTTGTTGGTGGGCAGACCTGTAATAAACACTCTTGTTGATTCCGCCTTGGTACAACTACTTTCCACTCAGTTCCACTCTGACCTTTGCTAGGAATCCCACAGAGGCAACCACACCCTTGGCTAATATCTCACCCTTCACATTCAGTAATTCCTGTTTTCTACACACGGCGTCTGATTCAAAAAGGTAACTTACACTTTGGAGTAAGTTTACACTTTCCAGTAAATGTACTAATTTTTAGTATTCACAAACTCTGTGCTTTATTCACAATTGTACCTCACACCTTTACTACTTTTTTGTATTCACAAACTCTGGGCCTGATTCATAAAGGTAATTTACGCCTTTGAGTAGGTATACACTTTTGAGTAAATTTACTACTTTTCAGTATTCATAAATTGCACTTTTGTAGTAACTTACACTTTTGTAATAACTTACACTTTTGTAATAAATCCAGGACCAACTACTGGTACTGCTACAGCCTCCCATAGAAAATAAAAGAGCTAGGGACTTTAAATAAAACCCTACAGGAAATAATCTTACATTACATTAAATTATTTAAAACGGGTTAGAAATATAAATAAATATAAAATAATGTTAACATCACTGGAAAGTCAAATAAATGCTTCAGGGGAGTACATGGCAATTCAGAATGGTGTCCAGTAGAATAGTGACCCCAGGACACTATTGGAAAATGAGTTTAATTGTCACAATGGGAGAGTAGTAACCTTGGGTTGCCCCGAGAGCACCCAAACTAGGCCTAAGAGGATACCTACTTTGTCCTGCTCCTTCTGAACTTTAATAGGAAAGGGTTATATTAGAAAGAGAACCTGAGTCACAGTGGAAATGGGTATACTTGTACTTCCCTACAGGCAAATTGTATCTGATTTCTTACCTAAAAGTAGGGTTCTAGTTCTCATTTTTGCATAGTTTGCAAAAACCCAGTTCCGGAATTCCTCCCACCCACATCCAGAAAAAGTACAGTAGCCAAATACATTCTCCACCTACATCACCAGTAGCATTGGGGCAACATCCTTATACCACACTCTTTCTAATAGGTGGGCTACCTTCCTGATATCATCATGGGTCTGCTGGCAAGGAAACATCATGACTGGTCAGGTTATCTTAGTGTAATGAGAATTTTTTGCTTCACTCAGTAACTTTCTTTAATGTACCCACTTAGTAGCCCATTTATTGGTGCCACATGACAACCAACTTTAAAGACCCAACATAGGAACTAACATTAATGTCCCCCACAGTAATGAACCTGAGTAGCTTCACTCAGTAATTAGTGTTAGAGTCCTGCCTTAATGACCCCATACAGTGCTGATCATTAATGGCCACACCCACCAACAACACAAATGATTGCACAGAGCATGTATCATTAGTTGGCTGTTACTTTTGGACTGTGGTGCTATTGTGGAAAAGGAGATGCTTTCGCCATATCTCAGGTAGTCTGATATCCGCAAGCAGTTGTGGGTGCCCACTGGCTCCTCAATGAGAGCCCCATCCATGGTACTGGTTTGGTTCACGGGTGTCTGGCAGATGAGGGAAGTCAGTAATCTGGCTTATAAATAAAACAACTCTCGTGGGTGAATTGTTTGTTACACACTAATCCCTATTTCATCATCTCATGTTCTCATACTCATACACGCTCAATCAGAAACACCTGGACACCACTGGTCAATTAGCATATATATGAGAAGTGTAGCAAAGAAGTACATAAAAAGGTTATTTTTATTTTAAGTTCAATCTCTATATCAAATTCTTCAGATAAAAACACTTCCGGTACACGGAAAATTTCATTAAAAACAATACATCATCGTAAAAACTGTGAGCAATAGCACATTTTCAGTGTAAACAATTAATCACATCAATAGTAAGTTGTTTCCTGTGGAATTCATCTACTAATGTGTGACGGGGTCTGCAGCCCTCTATATTCTATTAGACCCCAACACGTTCCTTGGATACAACCAATTTCTGTGAACAAATGCGTCGACGCGTTTCGGTGATATTATTCTTATTACAACCGCCTTCTTCAAGACAAAGTATATTTTACAGTCTCTCTTGTAAAAATTCCTATAACAATAAAAATATATATATACATAAATATAACACATTCAGAAACAGCATATCAAAAGTACTCTTTGAACTTTTCAGTATATTATATAATCTCATAACCTTCGGGAGAGACCCTACCCACCCGTGTATTTCAATGCCAACAGCCCATAGACAAGAAAGATATCTACATCACAAATTTCATTTGTTATTAAGACCCCAGTTGGATCCCAACTAGAGCCCTCAATGTTAAAACTGATCACAAACATTTCCAAATAATACAGTAACATTATCATACATTGTTCTTATAATTGGCCACCAGGATCTGCAACTTAACACACATCCATCTCACATTCATATCACTCGTACTCATAACAAAACCCAACCCACCTGAGTATTTCCCTGGGTGGACCTGACGATTTAGTGTCCTCCACTTGTGGTGGGTGGAGCTCACTTTGGCTCCAGGCGCCAACTCTATATATTTCTATTCGGAAATGGAATACAGCGGCATTAGTTTCCACTATGCGTCTATACTATTTATCCGACAGTTCGTTGTTCCCATTAACTGTCTGGACCTACCCTGTGTGGGGATACTTCGTTCGTATTTTCAGTTCTTATGGTTTCATTCACCTCCTTGGTCCTAAATGGCAGTCCTGCATAATTAAACAAGGATCATGAGGATAATAGGTGGGTATGTCTGCAAGTGTGCATAACTCCCCCATCCCCACTGAGTATGTGGTACCCGTAGATACACTCACCGTTGTATTTATAATGATCTGCCAAATTTTATAATTAATCGCGCTGAATTCGCAATTTTATTATTTTCATATGGGTATCATCCCAGGGTGCCTTCGTGAAACATCCGTTTAATCAAATGAAGATTACTCGGTCTCGGTTTTTGTTGCGGACCACTCTATTTTATTTCTGAGAGCCCTACAGTATCTAAATAAATTTCTTCTTAGATGCCTGCATTGATTTGCAACAGTTTCATCATAAAGCTTAAATACATTTATACAATTTCAATGTCCAAGTTTTGACACTCCGTGATACATATAATAATCATATAACAAATAAAGTTCTAATCAAAACAATAGTGCCTAAACAAATCAATTTCAACGTACTTCATATAATTCAAATTTTTTTACATTTACAGTGAGTACCCCAGTACTTTTTTTGAAAAACTGTCCATCCTATAAGATGAGTTTTGCTATTTTTAGTACAGAAATCGCGGGGAACGAACTGCAATGTCTTTGTAGAACCCTCCGCGAGTGAAAATAAATTTAAAAAGAAACAGCCAACACGTTTCCAAACCCGATATAAGATTATGAAACATCCGGCCTATGAATGATTAACATAATAATTAAAATCATCGCCACCCAGAAAAAATGGCCTCAACTCCAAAACATTCTATTTAATATCACATTTCTAACTTCTGGCAAGATGCATGTGGCATGGCAAGCGACTTAATTATTTTATATGTGAAATCATGATAACTCTTTTCCCTGACCCTGGTTACCCTTAGGCTTAATGTTGATCACATTTACTATAAATACCGTTTATACAGGATCATGCTGCCTCCTCATGCGAAGCTATCCGATAGCTGATATAAGCTAAATTCCATGCAACATGGCAGAGAATTGGTTTCTTTTATATTTAAAATCCAAGTCGTAAATTCAATCTCTACCCTAGCTCTGATTATACTTTATTTCGGTTTGGGTCGCGTCTTTATGGGACCGTTATGCGTGATTATAATTCCTCCTCTACAGCACTATGCGCTCACAGATACCAGCTGGACTGGAGGTGAATTATATACTTTCAGTTAAACATCCGCCCCCATTTTCTTCTACTGCTGCACTCAGGCACTCGTTTACATGTGCAGAGCATAGCGCGCTGGCTTGGATGAAAAAACAACAAGACCTGATTAGCCGGTAGTCTGCTGTTTGGGGGGCCCCATTCCCACCCTCTATGTGGCCCATAGATAGACCCAGTCCTAAGGCGCCAACATAGGGGTTCACGGCACCCGTTGTGCTCTTACCTCATGCTGAGATAAGCGTAAAATGTACAGGTCCTGCCTCAACACCACTCAAGAGAACATCTTTCCGTGAGCTTTGGAATATATAGTCTGTGCGGTGTCTCTAATAGCTCGCTCCTGAGATTTTACAAACATCACCTCCGACAATTACGTCTTCGTGACCGGCTGCACTTTCGTGTAGCTCAAGCTTCCTTGCCTCGCCCTCCCTCTGGAGCTATTCTTAAAGTGGCAATGGCGAGGGCTCACTCTTAAAGGGGCAATGTCCTACTTCTTTTAGCGGAGCACAGAAAATTCTTAGAGACCTGGTCCCATATAGCGAATAGATGCAGCCGAGACTGGCTTCTCCTCATTATAGAAACTGCGCAAGAGGTCATAATTCTGGAAAAACAAGAAACAGAACAACTAATTAAGGAGATCCAAGATAACTCGGTCGTAGAAGAGGCGAAGAAAAAACTAGAAGAGTTTATGGCTGACATTAGCGGATATAGGGACTACTTACTAAATAAAAAAACACAAAAACCGAGAAAGGATATCGAAAAATACAGTGTGGAGGGCAACTACCCCTATTTAGAGAAGGAGTATTACTTGCAACAGAGGGAACAAACATGGGAACGGCCATACAATCAAATCAATCAGAGGCCGACCTATAATAGGGGAGGGAAGAAGAGAATCACCTTCTCAGAATCCTCAGGATCAGGGAGCGACGAGGAAGTTAATATGAGAAATGATCAAGGTAGGAACTTTCGGGGAGGAAACTATGGAGCAGGAATTGGTGGCCCGATGGGTCCCCCCTTCCCCAAATCCCCTGCAACTTCCTCTTTTTAAGATCAACGCCCGAGGAGGGGACAGCGTACGAATCGAGGATTCGGGAGAGGTCAGAATGCGAGGCATTAACCTCAGGAAGAATACCTCCAAACCAGGACACGCCAATATTGGAGGTAAAATCCAACAAATTCCCCATTATTACTCTATCTAAGTACATATTCTCTAGTGTAGCAACACAGGTATTGGAAAAGGGCTTCACATTTGCTCCCACCAGCCATGTGAATAAATTCCTCTTAGAGAAGGACTTGAAAGCTTTTTTTAGGAAAATTAGATTGACGAGATACTTTGAAGACAAAGAATATATAGAAGAAAGGAGTGTATCAGGCCTGAAACCTAAATCCACTTTCACACCTCACATCAGCGTAGTTGATAAAAAAGTAGACATGTTTGAGCAGATAGTTGAGGCTAAAATTAGAAATCTGTGGGAGCATCAACCTCCCATAACACACAATTTAAATAAACAACAAAAAGTTGCCATTAGGGACCTCAAAATGAACTATACGATAACAATCAAACCCGCCGATAAGGGGGCAGGGTTGTTATTTTTGACACCACAGATTATGAAAGGCGTGTATGGAACTCTTGGATGTTGAGGAACATTATCGCAAGGTACCTATGTCCCAGTGGGGAACACTAATGCATGACATTAGAGCCCTTCTATCTTTGGCTAAACAAAATGAGAGGGCTTCTGATAAAGAATATAGATTTTTACTTAATGAAAATGCAATTATTCCAGCATTCTATGGACTCCCTAAAGTCCATAAGAATACCAATAACTCCCCCCAACCTGACCTATTGTGAGTTGTATCAACTCACCCTTAGAGCCGCTGAGTCAATATGTTGACACCTTCCTCAAGCCACTAGTTCAGGATTTGAGATCATATATTAAAGACTCATCACATATGATTAGCACCATTGAGGACAAGGACTATAACTGTGACACTCAGATTCTGGTGACATTGGACATCGAAGCCCTCTACACAAATATACCCCAGGATGCAACGATTAATACCATCATGCACATCCTGGGGTGTATAGACTGTAGAGGAGCTAATGTCCAATATATTATGTCATGTCTGGAATTGGTACTTAAGAGGAATTATTTTCTCTTTAAGGACCAATTGTTCATCCAGTGCAAGGGGACCAGTATGGGGGCCACTTGTGCCCCTAGTCTGGCTTGTCTTTATGTGGGACAATTCGAGGGCACACATATATTCAATGAATCTGCGCTCTTTTTTGAGAACGTCATCACTTGGAGCAGATTCATTGATGATATAGTCTTCATATGGGAGGCATCGGAAGATCATTTATGTAAATATTTGGAATGGCTTAACCTTGATGACGCTAATCTGAGGTTTACCTCTGAATTTAGCAGGAGAAGTGTCCATTTTTTAGATCTCACCATTAAAGATATGGGGGGGAAGCTGGGAGTAGAACTGTTTTCCAAACCAACTGACAAAAACACACTGTTACACTACTCCAGCTTCAACCCCAGGGCCCAGAGAGACAACATCCCGTTCGGGCAATTCCTGCGACTCCGCAGGAATTGCTCGACATTAGAGGACTTTTACAAACACTCTGAAAATTTAAAACTGAAATTAAAAGACAGGGGCTACCCCAAGAAATTAATCTCCAATTCTTTTAAGAGAGCCCGATTTTATAATAATGAAAGTATGCTCACACAAAAGTAGGTGGATATAAAGCATGAATATCCCAATGACATTAAGAGAATAGCCTTTGTGAGCCAATACTCTAATGTAAGTAATAAAATCAAGAACATTGTCAATTCTTCTTGGGGGCTCCTGAATGACAATGCTTCCAAGAAATTGGCTAAACCATTATTTGCTTTTAAAAACAACAACAATTTAAAGCAAAATGTAGTGCACACATATAGAGAGGGCCCTAGACCACACCAACTGACGATCACAGGTACACCAGCAATTAGCAACTACAGATGTGGGAGTTGTATTATCTGTGACCAGAGTATCTAGGGCAAGGAATATACCCATGAAGGATACACCATAAGACATAGAACTTTAAACAACTGTAGGATCTAAAACGTGGTTTATTTAATTGTATGTCCATGCCATCTTGGATATGTTGGTGAGACAAGACGTGAGATCCGGACTAGATTATTAGAACATCGATCCGCAATTAAAAATCAGAAATTAAATGCTCCTTTAGTTGATCATTTTAAAGAGCATGGCCATTCGCTCACAGACTTTAAATGGTTTGTCATTGAACGGATGGAAGGTAATAAGAGAGGAGATGACCCTACCATAAAGAGAAAGAACCGCAAGCAGTGGTATATCTCTATTCTAAATACCATTAAAAAAGGTTTGAATTCAAAGGAAGATTGGATGCGCATCACAGAGCGTTATTAGCTCTGACAGACTATCCTGTGTGCTAGACCTATTACTGGAGCTGACATTTTATTTGGGGATAACAGTGATTCCGATGAGGGGAGACGTGTGGGCCTGTGTTGTGATCTGTTCGTCCGGCCGTTCAGATACAACCGGCCCCACGGTCTCCTCCCTTTTCCAAACCATAGGGGCTGGATTGAAATATGGGTGTCTGGATTGTCTACACATCCAGGGCACCTCCTCTTTATTTAGAGGCACCATCCAGTATACTGACGTGACAATAGAAGACTACGTTTAGCTTGAATGTGGGAGATTACGCTGTATTTTACTCCAAGTTATAACAACTATAGTTTATAGGAGGGGATTACATGGTTTTGCCACCCCACAACATATGTGGAATAACTAGTGGTGGGCCCGTAATTGAAATTCAAATTTAATAAAAATAATGTATTTTGGGTAGACTTGGAAGTAATCATGAGGTTATATTCCCCTTTTTAATTAGTTAAAATGTATAGAAGTAAGCACCTGACACGATAGGAAAGATCATAGTCACGTGGGGTCCATATTTTAAAAGAAGTAAGACATTGCCCCTTTAAGAGTGGGCCCTCCCCATTGCCGCTTTAAGAATAGCTCCAGAGGGAGAGGCAAGGAAGCTTGAGCTACGCGAAAGAGCAGCCGGTCACGAAGACGTAATTGTCGGAGGTGACGTTTGTAAAATCTCAGGTGCGAGCTATTAGAGACACCGCACACACTACATATTCCGAAGCTCACGGAAAGATGTTCTCTTGAGTGGTGCGAAGGCAGGACCTGTACATTTTACGCTTATCTTAGCATGAGGTAAGAGCACGACGGGCGCTGTGAACAACTATGCGGGCGCCTTAGGACTGGGTCTATCTGTGGGCCACATAGAGGGTGGGAATGGGGCACCCCCGAACAGCAGACTACCGGCTAATCAGGTCTTGTTGTTTTTTTCATCCAAGCCAGCTCGCTATGCACTGCACATGTAAACGAGTGCTAGAGTGCAGCAGTAGAAGAAAATGGGGGCGGATGTTTAACTGAAAGTATATAATTCACCTCCAGTCCAGCTGGTATCTGTGAGCGCATAGCTGCTGTAGAGGAGGAATTATAATCGCGCATAACGGTCCCATAAAGACGCGACCCACACCGAATTAAAGTATAATCAGAGCTAGGGTAGAGAATGAATTTACGACTGGGATTTTAAATATAAAAGGAACCTAGTCTCTTGCCATGTTGTATGGAATTTAGCTTATATCAGCTAGCGGATAGCGGATAGCTTCGCATGAGGAGGCAGCATGATCCTGTATAAACGGTATTTATAGTAAATGTGATCAACATTAAGCCTAAGTGTAACCAGGGTCAGGGTGGAGCGTTATCATGATTTCACATATAAAATAATTAAGTCACTTTCCATGCTGCATGCATCTTGCCAGAAGTTAGAAATGCGATATTAAATAGAATGTTTTGGAGTTGAGGCCATTTTTTCTGGGGGGCGATGATTTTAATTATTATGTTAATCATTCATAGGCCGGATGTTTTTTACGAAGGCATGCTGGGATGATACCCACATGAAAATAATAAAATTGCGAAATCAGCGCGAGTAATTATAAAATTTGGCAGATCTTTATAAATACAACGGTGAGTGTATCTACGGGTACCACATACTCAGTGGGGATGGGGGAGTTATGCACACTTGCAGACATACCCACCTATTATCCTCATGATCCTTGTTTAATTATGCAGGACTGCCATATAGGACCAAGGAGGTGGATGAAACCATAAGAACTGAAAATACAAACGAAGTATCCCCACACAGGGTAGGTCCAGACACTTAATGGGATCAACGAACTGTCGGACAAATAGTATAGGAACCGCATAGTGGAAACTAATGCCGCTGTATTCCATTTCCGAATAGAAATATATAGAGTTGGCACCTGGAGCCAAAGTGAGCCCCGCCCACCACAAGTGGAGGACACTAAATCGTCAGATCCACCCAGGGAAATACTCAGGTGGGTTGGATTTTGTTATGATTCCAAGTGATATGAATGTGAGATGGATGTGTGTTATGTTGCAGACCCTGGTGGCCAATTATAAGAACAATATATGGAAATGTTACTATATTATTTGAAAATGTTTGTGATCAGTTTTAACATTGAGGGCTCTAGTTGGGATCCAACTGGGGTCTTAATAACAAATGAAATTTGTGATGTAGATATCTTTCTTGTCTATGGGCTGTTGGCATTGAAATAGACGGGTGGGGAGGGTCTCTCCCGAAGGTTATGAATTTATATAATGTACACAAAAGTTCAAAGAGTACTTTTGATATGCTGTTTCTGAATGTGTTATATTTATGTATATATAATTTTTTTTATTTTTATAGGAATTTTTACAAGAGAGACTATAAAATATACTTTGTCTTCAAGAAGGTGGTTGTCATAAGAATAAAATCACCGAAACGCGTCAACGCATTTGTTCACAGAAATTGGTTGTTTCCAAGGAACGAGTGGGGTCTAATAGAATATAGAGGGTTGTAGACTCCGCCACACATTAGTAGATGAATTCCACAGGAAACAACTTACTATTGATGTGATTATTTGTTTACACTGAAAATTTGCTGTCTCTCACAGTTTTTATGATGATGTATTGTTTTTAATGACATTTTCCGTGTACCAGAAGTGTTTTTATCTGAAGAATTTGATATAGGGATTGAACTTAAAATAAAAATAACCTTTTTATGTTCTTCTTTGCCACACTTCTCATATATATGCTAATTGACCAGTCGTGTCTGGGTGTTTCTGATTGAGTGTGTATGAGTATGAGAACATGAGATGATGAAATAGGGATTAGTGTGTAACAAACAATTCACCCAAGAGAGTTGTTTTATTTATTTACCTGTGGTACCCCCTCTCTTGGTAATTGGGGTCACTCCCTTTCTTTTGGAGTAATCTGGCTTAAACAATCATGTGGCGATAGATAGTGACTGCAAATGCCAGCCGTAGGATCCTTACTGACACTAGTATGGCATACAAAAGTCAGTGGAGGTTTTGTTTATAGGCAACACTAGTGTTGATTTGCACACATATGACAATAGTACTTTGTTTTCCCTAGCAGTTGCCTAGATGAATAATTCACCTTTCCAAGTTGTTCCATTAGGGTAGCACATTAAAAAAAAGACTGATTCTAATGATGCCGTTCAAATGCACCTGTATCTTTGCTGAAAGAATGATGAAGAAGTTTGATACCATTGTGATCTTGTATTTGAATCATTGCCGGGATGGTAATGCACACCCAGTGAAAGGTAATGTCAATCAGTTCAATGGAACAAATGTTACAAGGGTCTGGTGACAGATAGTTGGAAAGCAATCATTGATGTGAGAGTGATGCAGATTCCTAGGAAGGTGATACTACTTAAATTATGGGTGTGATCCAGTGTTGCGGTGTTAAGGTAGTCTGATTCCACTGAATTCAATGGAGGTAATCCATTCTCGGGAGTGTGGCACTGCAGTGCGATACTATTAAAGTCATCACAGGGAAGCTATTGTTGAGAGTGTGATACAGGTGTGTGAAACATGATGGCAATGAAGTTAAGAGAAGTGAATCATTGTCAGGAGGATACTGCATACGTTTGATCCAAACGATGCCAGTGAAGGTGCACCATGGGTGGGATGGCCATCTAAATTTGTGATAGAGAAAGGTTATTTAAGTCAGTACAGCTGAAAAATTGTAAAAGACAAACTACAAGTTTGAGCCCATCATGGCCCTTCAAGTGAACCATTGCTGGGATGGCTATGCCGTCCAGTTAGAGGGCAATGCAACTGAAGTCAATGTAGGTGGAGCATTGTTCGGATGCTTGTGCCAATGACGGCAGTGGAGGTGATCTATTGCTGCAGCAGTAATGGTATTGAAAGAAATGCGGGTGACCCATTGTTGGGGGAATGTTACAGGCTGGCTAGCAGACTAATCTCACCGAAGACCAGGGAGATACTTGGCTTGTTTGGCCACCAAGGTCTTAGGGTTGGAAGATAATACGAGGAGGACCATCACCTTCTTTACAAGAAATAATTAAGACGAAGGGGAGCACATCACCTGCCTTACAGAATCAATTCACCTCAGAATGCATCTCTTCCCAGTCCTGATCAACAGTGTGGATGGAAATTCCACCTATGATCCTAGCAACAAGTTGCAATTTAGTTTGATTATTTGCTAAATAGTAAATTTTTTACGAAACTAAACTAGCCTATAGTTTATGGGCAAATCCAGTGATTTCATTACACCATTTAGACCTGGTCGGGTACAATACTCTGACAAGCTGTGTATATCTAACCCTTTGTTTAACAAGTTTTCATGTAACTCTATTCGAGGAATGAAGATTTGAGAGTCAACTCGACATCAGAGTTAAATCTGAAGCAACATCATGCCTAAGGTGAACTCTCAAGCCAGCCCTGGCTCATACTTACACAGAAATCTCGATTCTGAAAATTGTGGTTCGGTTGTCCTGTGATAAATCGAAGAATACATCTGTTCTGTAATAAATACAAGACTACCTCTACTCAAATGAAAAGCAATAATTGCTGAAATGGCATCACTGGCTAAAGATCTTACCAGAAGGATGTCAAATTGTTATGGACCACTTTTGGCTCCCTCCTCCCAGCTCCCTCCTCCCAAGTCCCAAGCCAATGTACATAGGAGCAGATTTTTAATTATTTCATGAAGCGCAGTGCCGCAAGCCACTTTGCTGCGCTGCATGAAAAGACAAGGGCAGCAATGTGTCTTATTTAACATTATCCCATGCATTCCTGTACTTTCCTTGTGCTGGCGCACAATGCGCTGCCATGTGCCAACACAGGCACCCTTGCACTATAATGCAAGGGTGCCTGCGTTGCAGGTAGGATTTTTTTAATGCAGTACGTCGTACCTTCTTGCACAAAAACAGTCCTCAGAGGCATTTTCTTCTCTTTTTATGTGTGCTGCAAACTGCAGCATACATAGAAAGAGGAAAAATCTTGGAGAAATAAAGATATTTCTCCTCATTACGGCTCACCTGGGGAGGTGTAGCGTTTTGATGCATTCCCAGGTTTACCAGTGATGGTAAATCTGGGAATGCGCCAACATTCATGGGTGCCAACACCCACGCTCCATCCATGGAACGTCTCCCTGGAGCAGAGTAACGCAATGCAGCGATTTGAGCTTCATTGCGTTTATCAAGCCACTCAGCGCCATGCAAATGTAAATTGAAAATGTAAATAGATACTTGTATAGCGCACTACTCACCCGCAAGGGTCTCAAGGCGCTTGTACGAATACCGCTGTGGAACCCATCCTGGCTTTCCATGTGAGGTGTCCACTCCTGGGCACCCCCAAGGTGGAGGCCAGGCATCCTTAGCGTTGTGGGGGCCGTTGTGGAGATTAAGCAAGCTATTGCCCAGAGTTGCAGAGCGGGACTCCATGATTGGAATAGGCACCGAGGCGAGAATTATCAGGTCCGTGGAATTTTTTAGCTCAAGACCCGCCGAGGCGGGGAATTGAACCCTGGTCCCGGGCTAGACCTCTGCATCAGGGTCTGCCGCTCTAACCATTGAGCCACACTTCAAGGTGGCCTTGCGCGGCTTGATAGACCTGACCTAGTAGTCATGTCGCCATAGTGGGACGCAAGAGTAACTGAACTAAGTGATAAATATGCATCATAATCTATAAGCTTGCAGAGCTGTGTAGAAGAGGACTTGCCTGTAGACATTTCACCAAGCAGAAACGATTTAGAGAATGCCAGACCTGCCAGAAAGTCACAGGATTGCTTTACATAAGTCCCTGATAGGCTCTGAGAGGATCAGTGACCTATTATCGAAGTATATATTATCGAAATGCAAAAATATCAGAAATTAAATATCGATAAAAAAAGATACAGGCTTCCTATAATTAACCATAAAAAGTAGAAATATCAAGAACACAAATATCATTGTCAAAAATTTAGATTTTTATCTTTATCAAAAACAAACGCATTAGAACAAAAATATTGTTATCTTTAAATAAACATATAATACATCAGAAATATCGATTCAAACAATATCGACTACAATATTAGTGCAAACATTACAAATTACAAATAATACATTGCTAAAAACCCTTTTACATAAAACAATTACTTCAAATAACCCTAAAACTTGCTATTCACATATATCATTTAAAAAAGTACATCAACAAAATATTTACCATTCACCCCAAACAACGTACATATATAAAATACTAGCACTACAACCCACCCAAAAGTAGCATTAACTACTAGCATTTACCAAAGTAGAACTCAACTGATAAAAAAATTCAAACTAAACTAAACCAACCAATAAAAGAAATCTATAAACAACTTTAACTAATACAATCAAACAAACAATTAAATCAACAATATTAAAGGTACATTAATTTAACACTGCAAGACGTGGAAACTCTGCCAAATTCTCTGACCAGACTGTTATTGAAAAAATATATACATCTCAACAACTACCTAACAAAGAGGGTCATTATGATGGCAGTGAACCCACCACTGGCAGCTTGCCGGTGGTGGGTATACCGCCATCGTGCATCCATTCTCCGCCAGTCAGATGAGGATGGCGGGCGGTGTGCTGGCGGATGGACAGCCCGTCCACCATGGGTCCGACACAGGCAATCGTTACCATTGCCTGTCGGACCCACCCCGCATCTACAAAATGGTGGTGGTGCCTAGCAGGCACTGCCCGCCAGATTTGGATGCTGCATCCCCACCAGCATGTGTATGGCGGTTAAAACCACCATTCAACGGCTGGCGGGGATGTCCTTTGGGGCCCGTTGTGGGCCCCCCTTTTGCAGGGGCATGTTATTTCTGCACTTACAATTCCCTACACCAGGTGCGCAACATGCATTTTTATCTCTGTGGCGGGTGCTGCAGCCAGCAACACCCGCTGCAATGGTAAACATGCCCAATGCGACCACCACAGTGGCGCTCACATTATAATTACATGTCCAGGACTGCCACGATATAGGAGGCCGGTTCCAATTCCCGGGACAATGGCAGACGGACGTATGTCCGTCCGCCATCTTAATCACCCCCTACTAAGTAAAACGTATATTTAATCTAAAACGTTAACTTATTAAACATAAAAATGTAAAATTGCAAATAAATATTAACACACTCTCCAGCCTATATCTCTTTACATAGATTTACTAAAAGAAAAAATATAGGACTTGAAAACCGATAAAACTGCCAGAAAATGACAACTATAACAAACCGTTACACAATAACGGGAAAACCCAAAAAAACTATAACAAACCAGCAAAAATATATAAAAAAGTAAGTATACATAAATTAATAAAAAAGTATAAAGTCACCCAAATGAAAAGCAAAAATAAACCTAAGTACATCAACCTCTACAAACTACCGACAAATTAACATCTAAAAATGAAACTTACATTTTTCTTTTCATCCAACAAAAAAGAAAGCACCTGCTCCACATTAGAACACCCCCAAGGGAAAAGATGCAAAACCATGTGAAACATCTAAACAAAACATACATGTAAGTATACTAAATAGAAGTAGTTGCTTTTTTTTACATGTTAACCCCTTCGCCGCAGGGCTAATTCCCCCGCTGGGTGGGGGGGAAGGGGGCCGCTCGCAGCGCCAAGCTTGTGACAAGCTCGGCTCATCACGCTGCACAGTGGCGCTGTGCTCTTGATGAGCTGAGCTCGTCATGACCACGCCCATTTCCATGGAACGCTCAGCAGGGGAATTATCCCTGCGTGGGTGCGCAGCGGCAGGCATGACGAGCTCCGCTTGTCATGAGCACAGCGCCACTGTGCCTCATGACGAGCTGAGCTCGTCATGAGCACCCAAGGTGTTAATAACAAATTTTCAAAATTTTAAATAAAATATATATTCATACTATTATAATTCTTACAGAGACAATTACAGAGGCTAGCAAATTTATCACTGCACAGAAAGAAAAACTGTTACTAAATCACATGCACTGCAAGTACAGCCAAGAAAGTGCATCATCAAAAAATATAAATTGGAATACTACTAAATATTATTCTAATGCATGCTATAGGAGCGCAACTACAACATATGTTGTAATTCATGCAAGAGAGCACAGCCATTCTCCAATTGTGACAGAAATAGAAGTAAGAGAAATATTGCAGGATATAAGAGAGACAAGCACTAGCTACCAGTAACTCACAAGCAAAATTCTTAAAGATATTCTTCCTAACGTCCCCAAACATATAACAGGATAACTACCACCTATCTCCACTTAAAAACGTTTATTTGCATTAACTAAAAAAAACACCCCACCTGAAAATAGAAGATACTGAGACATACACATACCTGAACATTTAACAATAACACATTAGCCCTCATTACGATGTCGGGCAGACCACCACTGATAGGCCATCAGTGGCAGTCTGCCTGACAGCTAGGGCAGTGGCCCGACTGCCAGATTACGATAGCGACGGTCAGAGGGGAAAAGACTGCCACCTCTGACTGGATGCTTTCAAAATGCTTTTTACTATTGCGGCTTGTGCTGTGGACCATTTTACTGGGCCGCTGCACAGCCGCAATAGTAAAAAGCATTTTAAGACTGCCTGCATGGCAGTCGAATCGTAATTGGGCTGTAAGGACAACCGACTCCTTGTTGGATGGTCTCAAGTCCGAAACATTGTCGGTCGGACGCTCGTCCGACTGCCATCGTAATGAGGCCCATGGTGCGTAGACAGAATATCGACGCCGACATATCGAATTGCATGAATATCAAGTCAAGAATATTGGTGGTGTAAAATATCAAGGTACGTTTTTTCATTGTTAAAAATATCGATTTTTGTGTAATGTAGAAATATCCATTTTGTAAATATAGATGACAAATATATAGTATTTGTTTAATGTATTTTTTTTATTAATTTGGTTTTCGTTATTTTATATTTTTTAATTCATTTCTTTATGTTAAAATCTCAGTTCCATTGTTTTTTCATTAACTTTTAGGAGCGGGATGTTGGGTTTATACAGGATATAGGTGGGGAGTAATTTAAAAATATTTATTTAAAATTATTTATATTTTTTTATTTTATATAACATTTCAGTAGTGTGATGTGTTTATAGGGGATAAGGGTGGGGAGTAATTTAAGAATGTTGGTTAAAAATACATCTTCATTTACCATTTTTTAAAACATATAAATATTTTTAAATTAACAAATTTAAATTGTAGGATTTAATTTTTTGGTGGATTATTTTGGGGTGCTAATATTTTGTTGTAAATTGTGTAAAATATTTTAGAAATATTTTTTAATTAAATAACATTTTGATTATTTATTATTTAAAATTTGAATTTAACATTATTTTTTTCAAATTGTTTAGTTTAAACAAAGTTTAAAAATTGGAAAATTTTGAATTTTTAAATATTTGAATTTATTAGTAATTCTGAATGTAATATTTATATTTTTTCTTTGTGAGAAGGGGTGTCTCAAATGTTTTAAAACACTTTTATTTTACATTTTATTATTTTAATTTTTTGTGACAAATTAAAAAGTGTTAGATTTTTAAATTTAAATGTAAAAAAAATATTTTTTTGTTTTAAAATGATTTTTTATTTTTCTATATTTGTAATGTTTTTTATTAAGTAGTATTTTTTGGGGGGGAGTTAGAAATAGGACAATTGTTTGGGCTTATTTTCACTTTTTGTGTTCGTTTAACAATTTTAAATGACATTATTATGATTATTAATTTAAAAAAGAGTAGAATTATGTTGTTTAAATGTTTTGTAAATTAAAAATGCTTATGATGTTTGGCAATGTTTTGTGTTTAAAGTATAGATTTAGCAATCATGTCTAGTCATTCAAGCCCTTTGTTGTTTAAAACTATTTGAGTTTTGTGTTGTAGGAATTCATATATTGTTTTTGTTTGTTTACTGAGCTTAGGGCCGATTTTAGTTAGGGATTGCTCTAGCCTTAGCTCTGTGCTGTTTTAATAGCTTCTATTACTTTGCGTAGGGTTGGTTGTCCTCTTCCTATTGAGGCTTGGATGGCAGTAAGCCATTCTTTCACTGTGTTGTTGGTTTTAGCTTTTTCAGCTAGAGTGCTATCGTAGACGTTCCACCAGGGGATTTGGCACTTTGGTTGTCTACGGTGCCCTGACCTAGTTAGCCTTCCCACCCAAGTGTCTTCAAAGTAGTCTAGGAAGGGAGTCAGTTTAGTTTAGTTTGCTTGATAGAAGGGGCTTTTCAAGAAGTATGTTATAATGGTTGGCTAATTCAGTTGTTGGTACAAAGGCCAGGGCTATTAACGTTTTTTATTTGGTATGTAAAGTTGCTATTGGTGGTGTAATCTATACTTGAAGTAGATTTTTGTAGGTGTCTCCAGATACTTTGGTTGAAGTGGTAATAGCAACCTTCTATTGCAGTTCGTGAGTATATTTTTAAAATTGATTGAGTCATTGCTTGTTCAAAGTCAACGATTATTTTTTGTGGAAAGTAGTTGTTGGTGTATTGTTTTAGTATTGTAAGTAGCTCTATGTAGGTGGTGTTTTCCTTATTAGTGAATAGGGCGTAAATGAAGGGGATGTTAGTGTCTTCATATTCGCTGTGGATGGTGTATAGTTGCTAAAAAGGCTTGGGCCAAACTTTGAATGTGCCATTCATCATCAATGTTTCACAGTTTTTACGTTTTTTTTAGTTGTTGTTGGTGGCAAAGATGATAATTTGTTTTTCATGACATGTCATGAAGAAGGAATTTTCATCTTTGTGGGTGATGGTGTATTCCGGTAACATTTCTATTTTTGCAAAGAAGCTTGAGCTACGCGAAAGAGCAGCCGGTCACGAAGACGTAATTGTCGGAGGTGACGTTTGTAAAATCTCAGGTGCGAGCTATTAGAGACACCGCACACACTACATATTCCGAAGCTCACGGAAAGATGTTCTCTTGAGTGGTGCGAAGGCAGGACCTGTACATTTTACGCTTATCTTAGCATGAGGTAAGAGCACGACGGGCGCTGTGAACAACTATGCGGGCGCCTTAGGACTGGGTCTATCTGTGGGCCACATAGAGGGTGGGAATGGGGCACCCCCGAACAGCAGACTACCGGCTAATCAGGTCTTGTTGTTTTTTTCATCCAAGCCAGCTCGCTATGCACTGCACATGTAAACGAGTGCTAGAGTGCAGCAGTAGAAGAAAATGGGGGCGGATGTTTAACTGAAAGTATATAATTCACCTCCAGTCCAGCTGGTATCTGTGAGCGCATAGCTGCTGTAGAGGAGGAATTATAATCGCGCATAACGGTCCCATAAAGACGCGACCCACACCGAATTAAAGTATAATCAGAGCAAGGGTAGAGAATGAATTTACGACTGGGATTTTAAATATAAAAGGAACCTAGTCTCTTGCCATGTTGTATGGAATTTAGCTTATATCAGCTAGCGGATAGCGGATAGCTTCGCATGAGGAGGCAGCATGATCCTGTATAAACGGTATTTATAGTAAATGTGATCAACATTAAGCCTAAGTGTAACCAGGGTCAGGGTGGAGCGTTATCATGATTTCACATATAAAATAATTAAGTCGCTTTCCATGCTGCATGCATCTTGCCAGAAGTTAGAAATGCGATATTAAATAGAATGTTTTGGAGTTGAGGCCATTTTTTCTGGGGGGCGATGATTTTAATTATTATGTTAATCATTCATAGGCCGGATTTTTTTTACGAAGGCATGCTGGGATGATACCCACATGAAAATAATAAAATTGCGAAATCAGCGCGAGTAATTATAAAATTTGGCAGATCTTTATAAATACAACGGTGAGTGTATCTACGGGTACCACATACTCAGTGGGGATGGGGGAGTTATGCACACTTGCAGACATACCCACCTATTATCCTCATGATCCTTGTTTAATTATGCAGGACTGCCATATAGGACCAAGGAGGTGGATGAAACCATAAGAACTGAAAATACAAACGAAGTATCCCCACACAGGGTAGGTCCAGACACTTAATGGGATCAACGAACTGTCGGATAAATAGTATAGGAACCGCATAGTGGAAACTAATGCCGCTGTATTCCATTTCCGAATAGAAATATATAGATTTGGCGCCTGGAGCCAAAGTGAGCCCCGCCCACCACAAGTGGAGGACACTAAATCGTCAGATCCACCCAGGGAAATACTCAGGTGGGTTGAATTTTGTTATGATTCCGAGTGATATGAATGTGAGATGGATGTGTGTTATGTTGCAGACCCTGGTGGCCAATTATAAGAACAATATATGGAAATGTTACTATATTATTTGAAAATGTTTGTGATCAGTTTTAACATTGAGGGCTCTAGTTGGGATCCAACTGGGGTCTTAATAACAAATGAAATTTGTGATGTAGATATCTTTCTTGTCTATGGGCTGTTGGCATTGAAATAGACGGGTGGGGAGGGTCTCTCCCGAAGGTTATGAATTTATATAATGTACACAAAAGTTCAAAGAGTACTTTTGATATGCTGTTTCTGAATGTGTTATATTTATGTATATATAATTTTTTTATTTTTATAGGAATTTTTACAAGAGAGACTATAAAATATACTTTGTCTTGAAGAAGGTGGTTGTCATAAGAATAAAATCACCGAAACGCGTCGACGCATTTGTTCACAGAAATTGGTTGTTTCCAAGGAACGAGTGGGGTCTAATAGAATATAGAGGGCTGTAGACTCCGCCACACATTAGTAGATGAATTCCACAGGAAACAACTTACTATTGATGTGATTATTTGTTTACACTGAAAATTTGCTGTCTCTCACAGTTTTTATGATGATGTATTGTTTTTAATGAAATTTTCCGTGTACCGGAAGTGTTTTTATCTGAAGAATTTGATATAGGGATTGAACTTAAAATAAAAATAACCTTTTTATGTTCTTCTTTGCCACACTTCTCATATATATGCTAATTGACCAGTCGTGTCTGGGTGTTTCTGATTGAGCGTGTATGAGTATGAGAACATGAGATGATGAAATAGGGATTAGTGTGTAACAAACAATTCACCCAAGAGAGTTGTTTTATTTATTTACCTGTGGTACCCCCTCTCTTGGTAATTGGGGTCACTCCCTTTCTTTTGGAGTAATCTGGCTTAAACAATCATGTGGCCATAGATAGTGACTGCAAATGCCAGCCGTAGGATCCTTACTGACACTAGTATGGCATACAAAAGTCAGTGGAGGTTTTGTTTATAGGCAACACTAGTGTTGATTTGCACACATATGACAATGATACTTTGTTTTCCCTAGCAGTTGCCTAGATGAATAATTCACCTTTCCAAGTTGTTCCATTAGGGTAGCACATTAAAAAAAAGACTGATTCTAATGATGCCGTTCAAATGCACCTGTATCTTTGCTGAAAGAATGATGAAGAAGTTTGATACCATTGTGATCTTGTATTTGAATCATTGCCGGGATGGTAATGCACACCCAGTGAAAGGTAATGTCAATCAGTTCAATGGAACAAATGTTACAAGGGTCTGGTGACAGATAGTTGGAAAGCAATCATTGATGTGAGAGTGATGCAGATTCCTAGGAAGGTGATACTACTTAAATTATGGGTGTGATCCAGTGTTGCGGTGTTAAGGTAGTCTGATTCCACTGAATTCAATGGAGGTAATCCATTCTCTGGAGTGTGGCACTGCAGTGCGATACTATTAAAGTCATCACAGGGAAGCTATTGTTGAGAGTGTGATACAGGTGTGTGAAACATGATGGCAATGAAGTTAAGAGAAGTGAATCATTGTCAGGAGGATACTGCATACGTTTGATCCAAGCGATGCCAGTGAAGGTGCACCATGGGTGGGATGGCCATCTAAATTTGTGATAGAGAAAGGTTATTTAAGTCAGTACAGCTGAAAAATTCTAACAGACAAACTACAAGTTTGAGCCCATCATGGCCCTTCAAGTGAACCATTGCTGGGATGGCTATGCCGTCCAGTTAGAGGGCAATGCAACTGAAGTCAATGTAGGTGGAGCATTGTTCGGATGCTTGTGCCAATGACGGCAGTGGAGGTGATCTATTGCTGCAACAGTAATGGTATTGAAAGAAATGCGGGTGACCCATTGTTGGGGGAATGTTACAGGCTGGCTAGCAGACTAATCTCACCGAAGACCAGGGAAATACTTGGCTTGTTTGGCCACCAAGGTCTTAGGGTTGGAAGATAATACGAGGAGGACCATCACCTTCTTTACAAGAAATAATTAAGACGAAGGGGAGCACATCACCTGCCTTACAGAATCAATTCACCTCAGAATGCATCTCTTCCCAGTCCTGATCAACAGTGTGGATGGAAATTCCACCTATGATCCTAGCAACAAGTTGCAATTTAGTTTGATTATTTGCTAAATAGTAAATTTTTTACGAAACTAAACTAGCCTATAGTTTATGGGCAAATCCAGTGATTTCATTACACCATTTAGACCTGGACAGGTACAATACTCTGACAAGCTGTGTATATTTAACCCTTTGTTTAACAAGTTTTCATGTAACTCTATTCGAGGAATGAAGATTTGAGAGTCAACTCGACATCAGAGTTAAATCTGAAGCAACATCATGTCTAAGGTGAACTCTCAAGCCAGCCCTGGCTCATACTTACACAGAAATCTCGATTCTGAAAATTGTGGTTCGGTTGTCCTGTGATAAATCGAAGAATACATCTGTTCTGTAATAAATACAAGACTACCTCTACTCAAATGAAAAGCAATAATTGCTGAAATGGCATCACTGGCTAAAGATCTTACCAGAATGATGTCAAATTGTTATGGACCACTTTTGGCTCCCTCCTCCCAGCTCCCTCCTCCCAGGTCCCAAGCCAATGTACATAGGAGCAGATTTTTAATTATTTCATGAAGCGCAGTGCCGCAAGCCACTTTGCTGCGCTGCATGAAAAGACAAGGGCAGCAATGTGTCCTATTTAACATTATCCCATGCATTCCTGTACTTTCCTTGTGCTGGCGCACAATGCGCTGCCATGTGCCAACACAGGCACCCTTGCACTATAATGCAAGGGTGCCTGCGTTGCAGGTAGGATTTTTTTAATGCAGTACGTCGTACCTTCTTGCACAAAAACAGTCCTCAGAGGCATTTTCTTCTCTTTTTATGTGTGCTGCAAACTGCAGCATACATAGAAAGAGGAAAAATCTTGGAGAAATAAAGATATTTCTCCTCATTACGCCTCACCTGGGGAGGTGTAGCGTTTTGATGCATTCCCAGGTTTACCAGTGATGGTAAATCTGGGAATGCGCCAACATTCATGGGTGCCAACACCCACGCTCCATCCATGGAACGTCTCCCTGGAGCAGAGTAACGCAATGCAGCGATTTGAGCTTCATTGCGTTTATCAAGCCACTCAGGGCCATGCAAATGTAAATTGAAAATGTAAATAGATACTTGTATAGCGCACTACTCACCCGCAAGGGTCTCAAGGCGCTTGTACGAATACCGCTGTGGAACCCATCCTGGCTTTCCATGTGAGGTGTCCACTCCTGGGCGCCCCCAAGGTGGAGGCCAGGCATCCTTAGCGTTGTGGGGGCCGTTGTGGAGATTAAGCAAGCTATTGCCCAGAGTTGCAGAGCGGGACTCCATGATTGGAATAGGCACCGAGGCGAGAATTATCAGGTCCGTGGAATTTTTGAGCTCAAGACCCGCCGAGGCGGGGAATTGAACCCTGGTCCCGGGCTAGACCTCTGCATCAGGGTCTGCCGCTCTAACCATTGAGCCACACTTCAAGGTGGCCTTGCGCGGCTTGATAGACCTGACCTAGTAGTCATGTCGCCATAGTGGGACGCAAGAGTAACTGAACTAAGTGATAAATATGCATCATAATCTATAAGCTTGCAGAGCTGTGTAGAAGAGGACTTGCCTGTAGACATTTCACCAAGCAGAAACGATTTAGAGAATGCCAGACCTGCCAGAAAGTCACAGGATTGCTTTACATAAGTCCCTGATAGGCTCTGACCTCAGTGACCTATTATCAAAGTATATATTATCGAAATGCAAAAATATCAGAAATTAAATATCGATAAAAAAAGATACAGGCTTCCTATAATTAACCATAAAAAGTAGAAATATCAAGAGCACAAATATCATTGTCAAAATTTAGATTTTTATCTTTATCAAAAACAAACGCATTAGAACAAAAATATTGTTATCTTTAAATAAACATATAATACATCAAAAATATCGATTCAAACAATATCGACTACAATATTAGTGCAAACATTACAAATTACAAATAATACATTGCTAAAAACCCTTTTACATAAAAAATTACTTCAAATAACCCTAAAACTTGCTATTCACATATATCAATTAAAAAAGTACATCAACAAAATATTTACCATTCACCCCAAACAACGTACATATATAAAATACTAACACTACAACCCACCCAAAAGTAGCATTAACTACTAGCATTTACTAAAGTAGAACTCAACTGATAAAAAAATTCAAACTAAACTAAACCAACCAATAAAAGAAATCTATAAACAACTTTAACTAATACAATCAAACAAACAATTAAATCAACAATATTAAAGGTACATTAATTTAACACTGCAAGACGTGGAAACTCTGCCAAATTCTCTGACCAGACTGTTAAAGAAAAAATATATACATCTCAACAACTACCTAACAAAGAGGGTCATTATGATGGCAGTGAACCCACCACTGGCAGCTTGCCGGTGGTGGGTATACCGCCATCGTGCATCCATTCTCCGCCTGTCAGATGAGGATAGCGGGCGGTGTGCTGGCGGATGGACAGCCCGTCCACCATGGGTCCGACACAGGCAATCATTACCATTGCCTGTCGGACCCATCCCGTATCTACAAAATGGTGGTGGTGCCTAGCAGGCACTGCCCGCCAGATTTGGATGCTGCATCCCCACCAGCCTGTGTATGGCGGTTAAAACCACCATTCAACGGCTGGCGGGGATGTCCTTTGGGGCCCGTTGTGGGCCCCCCTTTTGCAGGGGCATGTTATTTCTGCACTTACAATTCCCTACACCAGGTGCGCAACATGCATTTTTATCTCTGTGGCGGGTGCTGCAGCCAGCAGCACCCGCTGCAATGGTAAACATGCCCAATGCGACCACCACAGTGGCGCTCACATTATAATTACATGTCCAGGACTGCCACGATATAGGAGGCCGGTTCCAATTCCCGGGACAATGGCAGACGGACGTATGTCCGTCCGCCATCTTAATCACCCCCTACTAAGTAAAACGTATATTTAATCTAAAACGTTAACTTATTAAACATAAAAATGTAAAATTGCAAATAAATATTAACACACTCTCCAGCCTATATCTCTTTACATAGATTTACTAAAAGAAAAAATATAGGACTTGAAAACCGATAAACTGCCAGAAAATGACAACTATAACAAACCGTTACACAATAACGGGAAAACCCAAAAAAACTATAACAAACCAGCAAAAATATATAAAAAAGTAAGTATACATAAATTAATAAAAAAGTATAAAGTCACCCAAATGAAAAGCAAAAATAAACCTAAGTACATCAACCTCTACAAACTACCGACAAATTAACATCTAAAAATGAAACTTACATTTTTCTTTTCATCCAACAAAAAAGAAAGCACCTGCTCCACATTAGAACACCCCCAAGGGAAAAGATGCAAAACCATGTGAAACATCTAAACAAAACATACATGTAAGTATACTAAATAGAAGTAGTTGCTTTTTTTTACATGTTAACCCCTTCGCCGCAGGGCTAATTCCCCCGCTGGGTGGGGGGGAAGGGGGCCGCTCACAGCGCCAAGCTTGTGACAAGCTCGGCTCATCACGCTGCACAGTGGCGCTGTGCTCTTGATGAGCTGAGCTCGTCATGACCACGCCCATTTCCATGGAACGCTCAGCAGGGGAATTATCCCTGCGTGGGTGCGCCGCGGCAGGCATGACGAGCTCCGCTTGTCATGAGCACAGCGCCACTGTGCCTCATGACGAGCTGAGCTCGTCATGAGCACCCAAGGTGTTAATAACAAATTTTCAAAATTTTAAATAAAATATATATTCATACTATTATAATTCTTACAGAGACAATTACAGAGGCTAGCAAATTTATCACTGCACAGAAAGGAAAACTGTTACTAAATCACATGCACTGCAAGTACAGCCAAGAAAGTGCATCATCAAAAAATATAAATTGGAATACTACTAAATATTATTCTAATGCATGCTATAGGAGCGCAACTACAAAATATGTTGTAATTCATGCAAGAGAGCACAGCCATTCTCCAATTGTGACAGAAATAGAAGTAAGAGAAATATTGCAGGATATAAGAGAGACAAGCACTAGCTACCAGTAACTCACAAGCAAAATTCTTAAAGATATTCTTCCTAACGTCCCCAAACATATAACAGGATAACTACCACCTATCTCCACTTAAAAACGTTTATTTGCATTAACTAAAAAAAACACCCCACCTGAAAATAGAAGATACTAAGACATACACATACCTGAACATTTAACAATAACACATTAGTCCTCATTACGATGTCGGGCAGACCACCACTGATAGGCCATCAGTGGCAGTCTGCCTGACAACTAGGGCAGTGGCCCGACTGCCAGATTACGATAGCGACGGTCAGAGGTGAAAAGACTGCCACCTCTGACTGGATGCTTTCAAAATGCTTTTTACTATTGCGGCTTGTGCTGTGGACCATTTTACTGGGCCGCTGCACAGCCGCAATAGTAAAAAGCATTTTAAGACTGCCTGCATGGCAGTCGAATCGTAATTGGGCTGTAAGGACAACCGACTCCTTGTTGGATGGTCTCAAGTCCGAAACGTTGTCGGTCGGACGCTCGTCTGACTGCCATCGTAATGAGGCCCATGGTGCGTAGACAGAATATCGACGCCGACATATCGAATTGCATGAATATCAAGTCAAGAATATTGGTGGTGTAAAATATCAAGGTACGTTTTTTCATTGTTAAAAATATCGATTTTTGTGTAATGTAGACATATCCATTTTGTAAATATAGATGACAAATATATAGTATTTGTTTAATGTATTTTTTTTATTAATTTGGTTTTCGTTATTTTATATTTTTTAATTCATTTCTTTATGTTAAAATCTCAGTTCCATTGTTTTTTCATTAACTTTTAGGAGCGGGATGTTGGGTTTATACAGGATATAGGTGGGGAGTAATTAAAAAATATTTATTTAAATTTATTTATATTTTTTTATTTTATATAACATTTCAGTAGTGTGATGTGTTTATAGGGGATAAGGGTGGGGAGTAATTTAAGAATGTTGGTTAAAAATACATCTTCATTTACCATTTTTTAAAACATATAAATATTTTTAAATTAACAAATGTAAATTGTAGGATTAAATTTTTTGGTGGATTATTTTGGGGTGCTAATATTTTGTTGTAAATTGTGTAAAATATTTTAGAAATATTTTTTAATTAAATAACATTTTGATTATTTATTATTTAAAATTTGAATTTAACATTATTTTTTTCAAATTGTTTAGTTCAAACAAAGTTTAAAAATTGGAAAATGTTGAATTTTTAAATATTTGAATTTATTAGTAATTCTGAATGTAATATTTATATTTTTTCTTTGTGAGAAGGGGTGTCTCAAATGTTTTAAAACACTTTTATTTTACATTTTATTATTTTAATTTTTTGTGACAAATTAAAAAGTGTTAGATTTTTAAATTTAAATGTAAAAAAAATATTTTTTTGTTTTAAAATGATTTTTTATTTTTCTATATTTGTAATGTTTTTTATTAAGTAGTATTTTTTGGGGGGGAGTTAGAAATAGGACAATTGTTTGGGCTTATTTTCACTTTTTGTGTTCGTTTAACAATTTTAAATGACATTATTATGATTATTAATTTAAAAAAGCGTAGAATTATGTTGTTTAAATGTTTTGTAAATTTAAAATGCTTATGATGTTTGGCAATGTTTTGTGTTTAAAGTATAGATTTAGCAATCATGTCTAGTCATTCAAGCCCTTTGTTGTTTAAAACTATTTGAGTTTTGTGTTGTAGGAATTCATATATTGTTTTTGTTTGTTTACTGAGCTTAGGGCCGATTTTAGTTAGGGATTGCTCTAGCCTTAGCTCTGTGCGGTTTTAATAGCTTC
Source organism: Lissotriton helveticus (assembly GCF_964261635.1). NCBI lineage: Eukaryota > Metazoa > Chordata > Amphibia > Caudata > Salamandridae > Lissotriton > Lissotriton helveticus. Next base: position 356,473,883 of record NC_136062.1, read on the forward strand.
TATTACTTTGCGTAGGGTTGGTTGTCCTCTTCCTATTGTGGCTTGGATGGCAGTAAGCCATTCTTTCACTGTGTTGTTGGTTTTAGCTTTTTCAGCTAGAGTGCTATCGTAGACGTTCCACCAGGGGATTTAGCACTTCGGTTGTCTACGGTGCCCTGACCTAGTTAGCCTTCCCACCCAAGTGTCTTCAAAGTAGTCTAGGAAGGGAGTCAGTTTCGTTTAGTTTGCTTGATAGAAGGGGCTTTCAAGAAGTATGTTATAATGGTTGGCTAATTCAGTTCTTGGTACAAAGGCCAGGGCTATTAATGTTTTTTATTTGGTATGTAAAGTTGCTATTGGTGGTGTAATCTATACTTGAAGTAGATTTTTGTAGGTGTCTCCAGATACTTTGGTTGAAGTGGTAATAGCAACCTTCTATTGCAGTTCGTGAGTATATTTTTAAAATTGATTGAGTCATTGCTTGTTCAAAGTCAACGATTATTTTTTGTGGAAAGTAGTTGTTGGTGTATTGTTTTAGTATTGTAAGTAGCTCTATGTAGGTGGTGTTTTCCTTATTAGTGAATAGGGCGTAAATGAAGGGGATGTTAGTGTCTTCATATTCGCTGTGGATGGTGTATAGTTGCTAAAAAGGCTTGGGCCAAACTTTGAATGTGCCATTCATCATCAATGTTTCACAGTTTTTACGTTTTTTTTAGTTGTTGTTGGTGGCAAAGATGATAATTTGTTTTTCATGACATGTCATGAAGAAGGAATTTTCATCTTTGTGGGTGATGGTGTATTCCGGTAACATTTCTATTTTTGCAAAAGTTTCGGGGGTGGGTGGTGTTTGAGCTGTAGCTCTTTAAGTTCTGGCAATTAATCTTTTTAAGAGTGGGGATGGATGGTAGTTGTCCTGTGACATGTTCAGGAACTCTAGTTAACACGTTTCTTAGTATTTGGGTACTGGTCTGTTATGAGCTGGTACTTGCTTCTCTTATTGTTTCCAGAGCATCTGTAACCTTGATTTCAGTCACATTGGGGGATGATTCTGTTCTCTGACATTAACTACATTTTTTTCTACTATAGTTGCTCTCCCATAGCAAGAATTGGAGTATTATCTACTACATTTCCAATGGGTTTTTTTCTAGTTACTTGTTCTTGCGCATAAGTGTAGCCCATGTAGCACAGAAGTAGATTTCCCTTTTGTGAAGTTATGAATTTTGCTCCTTCTGCCATTTTCTTGTCTAGCTGTGAATATATGTATAAAGATATATATGTATTAATCATACAATTGTGAACAGTAAACATGTTTTTATAATTATTATATTTGAAAAGAAACTTAAATTTGTTTTGCTTGAATTTTCTTGATGGATATTTTATCGATGGCCGCGGTTTATTCACTGGTTTTTGTCTGTTGGTTAGCAAAATGTTATTTTTATTAAAAGTGTTACATTTAATTTTATTATTTCGTTTATTTAGTTTGTATTTTTATATAGTTGAGAAAAAAAAGACTATTTTTAGTTGATGAAGTTTATTTCGTTGACGTTGTATGTTGAATTTTGTAGAAGCTGTGAAGAGAAAAGTATTTGTTAGTTATATTTGGTTTTTCATTTATTTTATTGATTTTCATTAGTTTGCATTATTTGTTGGTCTATTTATATACTTACTTAGTTTTACTCAAACGTTAATTTGTTCTTGTTTTTGAAGTTAATCCTTGTTTAGAGTTTTGTTTTACATATTTTATTTGTCAACTACACATAGAGCGGAGCTCTGTAACCCTGAGGCTTCCGTAGCATCAATATACAACATCATGACTTTGATGCTTTTCTCACATATTAAAAAAATATTAAAATGACTTGCAATTAAAGCAAAACAAAAAATTAAACAACAAACATACCAAATCCCATCGCACTGTCAACCAAAGAAAATCTGCATATACAGTCGAAGAAACAGTCCTACACTCACCACTGTATATTTCTAGGAAGGCGCTATACCACCCAGTGTATGTAGAGTAAAGACCCCCCAAATAAGGGGGAAGGAGAAGATTAAAGCCGGTCCGAGCCCTGTGCTGGAACAGGCTCCAATTCCAGTCCTCAATAGTCTGCCCAAGGCTTTCAGATTTTGTAGTGTTTATGCGGGCACCCCCTCGCTACAAAGATGGGAGCCTCCAACTCCAAGTAGAAATCCAGACCTGTCTCCCAAACCGAGACGGAAGGCGCAGCTATCGCCTTCCAGGCTCTAGCAATATCACGCTTGGCAAGGGTAAAGCCCAGGAGCATAAGGTGACATTTGTAAACAATGCACACAACATCGTCCATGACATGTAGCTTAGGTGAGCGAGGGAGGTCCCAACTCAAAACCTCTGATAAGCATGTCATTACACCCCGCCAAAACCTCGCCAGCACAGAACAATCCCATATGGTATGCAGCAGGGTACCCTCCTCATGCTTGCAGCGAAGAGACACCGGGGAAGCCACCAAATCCGCCCTGTACAGCCTAACTCTAGTGAAATATACCCTATGGAGGTATTTAAACTGGATAAGCCGAAGGCTCATAGCAATGGCCTTACCACGAGGGGAGTAAGGTGCCTCTGTCCAATACTCCTCTTCGAGTGAGCCCACATCGCTCTCCTATGCCTCACGAAGACGCTCCAGAGATGAGGAGCTTTGGGTGACCAGGGATTTGGTAAATGTTAGATATCCTATGAAAACATACGCCTTCACCGCACTGAAGTCGGCCAGCTCCTCCAAACCCACCAAGCTAGGGGAAAGAGCATGACTAAGTTGCAAATATTTAAAAAATGTAAAATTTAAACTCTTTCTGCAAGTCCTGGAACGACTTCAAAACAGGCCCCCGCATAACATCTCCAAAGGTGGAGATTTCAATCACGTCCCAATCACGGAATCCAGGCAAAGCTGCCAACTGCGGCAAGCGACAGTTTTGCCACAGCGGGGTCTCCCGAGTCAAACGGTTCCACCAACCCATCCTCCTCAACGCCTGCCTCCAGATCTGGAAAACAAGCTGTGTGGTAACCGGCAAAGAACGCCGCAAAGGCGCAGATATAGGAGCGTGTGCAGCGAGTGATCACCCATCAATTGTCGTTCTACCACTTACACCGGATCCGACCCATCCTCATACCATTGTTTTGAGTTTTTTATGTGGAGTTTTAGTGAAGTGCAATCTGTGAAATATAAAAGAAAAGGTTATAGTTTTAGTAAATTTAAATATTTCTTTTTTAGTCTCTATTTTGATTTAGTTGAAAAAATAGTACTTACTAATTGTAGTTGATGAAGTTTATTTCATTGATATTGTATGTTAAAGTTTGCAGAAGCTGTGAAGAGAAAATTATTTGTTGATTATATTTATGTTTTTTATTTAATTTATCTTTTTTAAATAGTTTGCTCTATTTGTTGGTTAATTTATATAATTACTTAGTTTTATATTTTTCTTCAATCTCTATTTTGTACTTGTTTTCGAAGTAAATGTTTGATTTGAGTTTTTGGGGTGGAGTTATAGTGAAGTGTAATCTGTGAAACATGAAAAAAACGCTATAGTTTTAGTTAATTTGATTACTTTAATTATATAGACTCTAATTGTATATATTTGAAAAAATAATTAATTAATATATACTTACCCTTTTTAGAGTGATGAAGTGTCTTTCATTGATGTTGTGGTTTTGTTGACTGTAGAAGCTTAAGTGAAAAGTATTTGTTAGCTAGGTTTTGCTTTTTTATTAACTGTATTACTTTTAAATACATTACTTTATTTGTTGGTTGTAATATACTTACATTGTGATATATTTTTTATAATGTTGATGTTGTGTACGTAAATCTTTGTGTTGAATTTTCTAGGTGGATTTTTAGTGAAGTTTAGTCTGTGATATATAAAGGAAAACATGTTATAATTTTAGTAAAAAAAACGTAAAAGCTTATTTTATTTTTTTAGTTACAAAGTTTTGTTCTTACCTTTATTGAGGGATTTTCAGAATAGTTGTTTGTGTAGTTGTTTTTCTTTCTGTGTTCTGTCTTGCAAAGGTCCACTTTTCCTCCATGTTTGTCCATTATACAGTACATTTTGTGTTAACTAATTGATTGTTTATATAGTGTTTATTTAATTAGTTAGAGTTTTCTATTGGTTTGTGTTGGTGTCGTTTAAAACTATTGGTCGAGATAGCTTTTTTGAATTTTTGCGCTTACCTTTTAATTTGTTTAATATTTATTTGATTATTTAATGTTCAGTTTTATTTTGTTTATTGTTGTTATTTAAATGTATATATTGATAAATGTGATATATTGTTTTATATCTATATAAATAAAAATGTAACTGTTCTTCAAAATCTTCGAAAGTTCTTCAACGATTGCTTTGACATTTTGACACAATGTTGCATTCGAATATGTGCATGTTTTTATATACACAACACACGCACATGTTAGCACAAACAGACACATACAAATGTCAAGGTGAGTTTGATAAAAATCTTAAATCTACGAAAGTTCTTCACCAATTGATTTGAAATTTTGACACAACGTTGAATTCGAATAAGTGCGTGTTTATTTTTACACAACGTTGGATTCGAATACACGCATTTCAAATACGGACGTGTTTTTAATCTAAAGGACGAACAGACACTATCGATTGGGTTGCTGTGGAACAACTACAATAGACGCATAGAGATAATAGTCTACATATATTAGGATGGACAGTTGGTGTCAGGATGGCAGACCGGGAAGTGGGTGGAGGAAGGGGGGGAGGAGTTGGTTCACTTGGCAACATAAAGAATGGACGCATAGAGACAATAGTCTACATGTATTAGGATGGACAGTTGATGTCAGGATGGCAGACCGGGAAGTGGGTGGAGGGAGAGGGGAGGAGTTGGTTCACTTTGCAACATTAGCGCATGTTTATATATACACAACCTTGGTTTCGAATACGTGCATGTCCAATACGTGCGTGTTTTTAATCGAAAGGCTGAACAGACTCTATCGATTTGGTTGCTGCGCAACAAATACAAGGGAGGCATATAGACAATAGTCTACATATATTAAGATGGACAGTTGGTGTCAGGATGGCAGACCCGGAAGTGGGTGGAGGGAGGGGTGAGGAGTTGGTTCACTTTGCAACCCGAACAGACCCTATCAGTTTGGTTGCTGCACAACAAATACAAGGGACGGATGTATGACATTACAACGCATGCTTTTACCACGCATGCCTTTACATCGCAGTTTTTACAACGCATGCTGTTACAACGCATAGCGCTAAGGGGTGCTGGATAGTGAATAGTTTAATTTACTATTCCAACTCCAGTCCCAGTGGATAGTAGGGAAGGTGTTGGATAGTAAATTAAATCTATTCCCTATCCTAGAGCGCCCCCAGCGCAATGTGTTGTAATGACATGCGTTGTAATAGTTGCGTCGTAAAGGCACTGCGTGGTAAAAGTTGCGTTGTAAAGGATGTTCCCCACAAGGGACAGATAGAGACAATAGTCTACATATATTAGGATGGACAGTTGGTGTCAGGATGGCAGACGGGGTGGAGGGAGGGGGGAGGAGTTGGTTCACTTTGCAACATTAAGAAAGGAAGCATAGAGACAATAGTCTAAATAGATTAGGATGGACAGTTGGTGTCAGAATGGCAGACCGGGAAGTGGGTGGAGGGAGGGGGAGGAGTTGGTTCACTTTGCAACATTAGCGCGTCAGACCGGGAAGTGGGTGGAGGGAGAGGGGAGGAGTTGGTTCACTTGGCAACATTAAGAAAGGACGCATAGAGACAATAGTCTACATATATTGGGATGGACAGTTGGTGTCAGTATGGCAGACCGGGAAGTTAGTGGAGGGAGGGGGAGGAGTTGGTTCACTTTGCAACATTAGCGCGTGTTTATATATACACAACGTTGGATTAGAAAACACGCGTGTCCAATACACGTGTGTTTTTGATTGAAAGGCCGAACAGACCCTATCGATTTGGTTGCTGCGCAACAAATACAAGAGACCCATATAGACAATAGTCTACATATATTAGGATGGACAGTTGGTGTCAGGATGGCAGACCGGGAAGTGGGTGGAGAGAGGGGGGAGGAGTTGGTTCACTTGGCAACCCGAACAGACCCTATCGATTTGGTTGCTGCGCAACAAATACAAGGGACGCATATAGACAATAGTCTACATATATTAGGATGGACAAAAACATATTGTATACCTACAAGCATTGTGAAATTAAACATATTAGAAACGTGCGCTTATTCTTTTCTTTCTCTTCCATTTAATCCGACTGAGCCACAGCAACGCGTGGCCGGGTACAGCTAGTATGATATATATTTCTTTTTGGTAGTTGTGATATCTTTGTCGTGTATTTCTATAGGTTCTGATTCGATCCCCCTATTCCTGACCCTATTCTGGTTAAACTTACTAGCTAGTTAACTAACAGTCAGCCCATGAGGCAAGAAATCCCCCATGATGCAGATACCGTTATCTGACGCAGTCACACTACGGCACAGGAACGTGTTATCTGATTAGGTCATAACGCTTGAGATCTAATTAGACAAGCGATATTCCTCCAGCCCCTGATAAGGCATACGACGTTCTCATAACAAATCAAACCTATGACAACCTGGATAATCCGTGCGGCCATTGTTTTGATTTCACAGAGAACTTTAGTAAAGAATGTGCTAACGAGCAAGTCGTATGACATCTTTATTGACGTACCTATGTCCATCCTTACGTCAATCTCGGCACCTTTAAGGTATAAATATTGCCGACCTTGCCCTATGCAAACACACGCGTGGTGACAAGACGGAGCAGCCATACTTGCCGAAGCCGAGAGCAGAAGCAGACCCCGCAGGCAGCAGCCCCGCCTTCCTGACGCGCTGAGAGACGCGCTGCTATCTCAAGCCGAGAGACCCAGCACCGGCGCTTCTGGGCAGCCCTCGCAGGCAGCCTGGAATATCGAGAGCAGAGAAAGAGATACCATTCCTCATTCATCCTAAATTCCAGGTACAGAACTGAATAACCCCTCCTAGAGAATTCTTTAGTTATTCACTTGGCAAAAACAAACTTAAACTAAACTGTAACTTTCTATTCCCGCCCACGCATTAGACTTAGGTCAGGTACACGGGGTAGGCGTATTTAGAAACACCAGTTGAGCACGTTTAGTCAAATGTATATGTGTATGTAAATATATTTTAATCATTTTAAACATCATATGGCTCAGAAACCATATCAATGTTTTTACAGTATTATTTTATACTATTGCTTCTAATGTATGCACTTTACTTAACTATAAGTATTGCAATAATATCGATCCATTTCTCTTGTACGAGAAAAGAGACTGATCAATAAATAACATCTTTTATTGAACACGCCCGTCTCTTCCTTTTCTCTACATTCTGATGAGACTAAGAATGCACGTACTGACTGAGTAAAATAATTGCCTTGTGCTCACACGACTCTCGAGATTGACTCTTGATTAGGGGAGAGCAAAGTTGTCATGTTCTATGGTTGTCAGAAACTAAATCCCTTCTTGTCTAATCAGGGGAGTTCATCCTTCCTTGAACATTCGAGAAAGTTTCTAGCGAACTCTGAGCTTAGCTGGCAAACCCAAAAATTAAGTCTAGTTTCGACAGCAGTAGACCTAGTTAACGTCTGGCCTAGGCCTTTACTGCTGTAGGTACTATTCCAATGCGCAGAGCCTATTGGGAAAATAGGAGCTACACTACATGGCGCCCAACGTGTTTGGAAAGGGCGATAAAACTAACGTAAGACATTTAGAGTAACTCAGTCGTGCTTTCTCACTCAGACCCCTTCTCCCAAATACTCCAAAGACGTCTGGAGTGGGTGAAAGGTTATTATATCCTCCAAAACCTCGCAGGAGGGAACTCCTATGTATGGTTCTTGGTCTAGTCAACGTTGAAGGATAAAACAGTTCCAAAATATTGTGCACCTAATCTCTGTTTCCATAAAGAAACCTGATCTGCAAATAAAAATAATACCATCCTGTCAGTAAAATGGGAGACAGTGATGGAGAAAGAGAGGCAATTAGATTAGCTACTGAAATAGCAGATGCTGATGCTACCATGCAAACAGCAGACCCGGATATAATACTCATCCAGGTCGCCAAAAGGAGATCTATAACCTTAAAACTTATAGAAAATGGACTGACACCTAGAGGTGGCACAGTCATATTCGTAATTGAGGCACACGAATATCGGCAGACAGAGGTATACTATACATGGATACATTTTCCAGCAGCAAATGCTGTAACAAAGTACTTCCACTATTACAAAGTAGAGGAACCTCCTGAAACGTACACTCCTTTCGAGGAGGTGGAAGTACCACTCAAATTCCAAGAGCATTTGCTCTTATTTGATGGCGCCCTAAAACATAATAATCACATTACAAGGCTCGGTCCTTTAGGAAGACCAGGAGCAACGTGGCCGGTCTTAGCCGGATACACACCACATCCAGACATCGACGAGATGACTGCACCAGAGCTATTAATACAGCTAAAACAACTACTAAAAATTCACAGACAATTAGTTCAGTATGTAATGCGGACTTCAACAATTCAGCCAGCGATTAAAATTCCACAGCTGACCCCTCACCAGGGGAACACAAATAAAATCACACCACAGAACATCCAATCCTGCCTAGGTAAAGTTCCAGCTAAACGGGAACAGATACCATTCTGGTTGGCACAGAAAATCACCCAAATAGAGGCGGTGTTTCCTGACACCACCCCATTAGAAAAGCACAGGATTCTGACTATATGTCTCCCAATGGGAATCGCACCACACATTGAGGACTGTGACACTTGGGGTACGGTCTTTGCTTCAATCTACACAAAAACGCACGGTGTTCCATCCATTTCGGTAATACCAGATGTGCTAAAACAAATTCAAGATGAATACGGTCCAGAACCTGCTTTAACTCTTGGTATGAAATTACTGAAAGACTTCAAGCAGGTCTCGGCTATATTACTAGCCAACATAAAGGGTGAAGCAGCAAACGTGGCGATCCGCCAGAGGTTAAAAGAGACAGATATAGCAGACCAACCAGCTGAAATTGCCAGAATCATAGAAAAATCCTATGAAGAACTAGGCAGAGATAGTCTAGGTGGAATACCAGTAAAACCGCAACTGACTACAAGTCCAGAAAAAATATTTTTTAATAATAATTCACCAAAAAAGAACTGGGATGGAAATAAACAATCCAATCCTAAAGAAAAGAAATTCCAGTCCAGAGGAAGGTCTCCTAGGCGAAGAGAGAAATCTCCAAACCCGAGACAAAGGTCACCTCAGAGTGAACCCTCTGGGAATAGATATAACCTTAGAAATAGGGATAATATTAAAAAACCTGATAGATATCAAGACATTGATACACGTCCGTCTCAATCTTTTCAGAATTCCTCGCAGAAATCGGAAAGAAGAGGACGATCAGAAGAGCACGCCAAGTCCAAAGACAAGGAACCTGCTCAACTGAAAAAGAAATCACAATTTCCAAAAAAGAAGGTAGCCAGTATCAAGGTAGTTAACAATGCCGAGAATACTGAGGACACAACTGAAAAACGGAGAATGGGCTCAGACAATGCTAGACAGCGCAGCAGAGGTGAGCATAGCTCGCAAAGTCCTTATGAATCATCTGGAGACAGTGGACACGAATGAATACCTTCAAGTGGAAACTGCAGATACCAGAGTTAGCAAGCCCCACAAAATATACGAGATAACATTACGTATAGAGGGAGATAAGACTAGGAAAATAAGGGGACTATTTTGGGATAACCTATCCAAGGGCTATGACATCCTTCTAGCTGAAAAAGACTGGCCACCGGAGTTTGTCAGGGAGTGCCCTCATGGCGAAGAAGTAATTATGCCTGCCTTCTCGAATCAAATACCGATTCATAAAAAATACACACTTGCTAGAAAGTGGGCAGTGGCCTTAGCACCTGCTTTATATAAAAATCACGTAGGATGGGATGAGGATTCTCCTCCTCACAAAGTCCAGTTAAAATCACAACCTACTGCACAAAGGCAGTACCCAATTAAGCAAGAAGCTAAAAAACAAGTAAATGAAATACTAGATCAGCTAGAATACCAGGGGGTGATTGAAACTTGCACCTCACAAATGAACAATCCTTTGTTTCCGGTCTCCAAACCAGACAATTCGTACCGTCTAGTTTTGGATTACCGACACCTTAACACATGTTGCAAAACTTTTGCAGTGCAAAACTCACACAGTGCTGCACTAATGAATAACATAGTGCGCAAAAAATACAAAACAACCTTGGACATCTCCAACGGATTCTTTTGTCAAAACATAGCACCAGAGAGCAGATATTTAACTGCATTTTCAGTAAATGGCACTCAAAAACAATTCTGTCGGTTAGCCCAGGGGTACAAGAACAGCCCGGGGGTATTCTCAGCGAGAGTAACAGAATTACTACAACTATATGATGATGAAGCATTATCTTATGTCGATGACATTTACTTAACAGATGATGACTTGGAGACTCACTTGAAAAGAGTGAACACCATAATACTTGGTTTCGCTGCAGAGGGTTACAAATTCAACTTCAAAAAGTCCAGAATTGCCCATCTGACGGTCCTATTCTTAGGATATGAGTTATCAAGTGAAGGCAAAAGCCTGGCAGACAATTTCCTAGAGAAATGTGCCGTAATCCAAGCTCCTAAAACACTAAAAAACCTACAGTCAATTCTAGGCTTCCTAAATTTCGGAAGAACTTACATTGCAAATTACGCAGAAAGGGTCACACCCCTTTACGATCTAATTAAACCAGACTTTAAAAGATCCAGTTGGACTCAAGCACACACAGAAATTTTGAGATCCTTACAAACAGACATGCTAATTAAAACAAAATTAGAAACCCGTGATAATACACGCAACCTTGTGATCCGAGTCATCCCAGGGAGATACGGATTCACATACCTAACCTCTAATGAGGGAGATAAGGTACCAATTGCATTCAAATCACATTTGTACACAAAAGCTGAACAGAGATTCAACAACAAAGGAAAAATTGTTCAAGCAGTTCAAACCGCAATAGCTAGAGAAAAAGACATAGCTGACGGTAGACATATCACAGTCAGAACAGCAGAATCAGCCTTTGAGGCATTAACAACACCGTGTACTTTACCAACAACAACATTGGATCCAGAATGGTTACAATGGGTAAATTCAATCACAACGGACAAAGTATATTACTTCTTTGATCCAGAACTAGAAGAATTAAAAAATCTAAAATATGAAAAAACGTATCCTCTGCCAATCGACATTCTGCCTCTACGACATTACGCCTGTGTAATCTATACAGACGGACATGCTCAACCCTCCGTTTGGGGAGAACATGCATACAATCCCACATGTGAGATTACAAAAGAAGTGTGGCACGGAGGTAAACTAAGACCTCTATTAACAAAATCACACTCAGTAGAAACTAATTCAGAACTACAAACTGAAATATTAGCTTTGAAAATGGCGCTAGATAATGCGGATCGCGAATTCCCGACACTTATAGTGTCAGATTCATATTTCTGCGTCAAAGCATATAACAAGGATTTGCAGACCTGGATTCAGAACGATTACAAAGATGACACGGATGCACCAATAAATCAGAGATTGCTTTGGGAACAGGTAGCTCTTTTGAAAAAAGAACTACCAAAGACTCACGTGACACACTCACTGAGTCACCAGCGTGATGGCGTTCACGTTATAGGGAATTCATTGGCTGAAACAGCCGCAGCGGCAGCCAGTAAACCGGCTCCCGTAGATCGAAAAAAGCGTACATTAAAATACATTGACGGCGAAACAGTGCTGGCAGTAAAAACGTCATCAAAAGGCGACTGCTCGGCGTTACCGATCAACTATCCACTCAATTACACATACATCATAGATGCAAACTCCATTCCTTTTGCTCGAATCCCTGGAGTGGGGGATAGAGTGATTCCAAACATGGACAGGAGAAACTTGTTAATCGCAGACGCACACATGGGCGAGGGTCTCAGACACCTTAAATTAAAAGATTCTCTGGAAGAATTACAATCACGGTACTGGTGGCCAGGCATGAGCCTGCACTACACCATGTTTGTAAAAAACTGCCCAAACTGCAACAGAGATCGCAGTGGGGAGAGAAGCAGTTTAATACCTCGTCGTATCAAGGCAGATAACATCACCACTAAAAAGAATGGCTTGCGATTAACATATACAGGCTAGTTCCCACTTATAATGTAGATCCACAGCACTCGGCTGACGTCCGGACTGTTATACAAGATTTGCGAGTCTAAATGGCATATACGCTAAGAGCATGCTACGTTCGACCATTTTTTTTTCTTTTTCTCAGGCAATCCAGCCTGGGGGGGGGAAGGAATGGCCAAATGAGCACAGCCCAGCGGGAATCTTCTCACTTCCTTCCTGAGGGTATGGGATGGTGTAAAGAAAAAACCAAGACAGAAAGCAATCTATAATAGAAAGGATATTAGGTTCGGGAGCTGGGTGGGTCAAACATCTAATAAGTGTCCAACGTAGTCTAAATAACTTGCCAAGAAATTCTCTGAAGGGATTCAGTCCGTACGAATTATTATTCGGAACTAGGATGTTGATCTCTGACCTTGATAGTCAGACTTCAGTGGTAACAGAAAAAAGCTTTGATGTCAAAGACCGTTTGGCTATTTTGCAGGACTTAAACAAAACAAGAAAAGACCTGAGCAACATACAGTTGAAAGAACAGCCAACGACCACTGAAGAATCACCACCTGTCCCAGCAAGACCTGTCTGGATTCCAAAAGTCGGGGATCTAGTCAGGGAGAAGATCGCGGTAAAGAAGGAATTTGGGCCTTCTTACAGAAAAGCAGTTCCTGTATTGTCTGTCAACGGGACAAGATCAGTTGTACTACCGCCACTTGCTGGAAAAAAGGAGAACCGAGTTGTATCCATCGACCTGGTAAAACCACAACATGTGGCCGATAACCAACAGTAGGCCAAGTGGACTCCCAATAAGTAGCAGAACACCAAGGTTTGCTACCAGTACAGAGGTCCTATCAAAGAGGCTCATCACATTCGAAACGCCTACAGAAGAACAACAAGGACTATGCAACAATGCAATAGAACTTAGACCTCTGAAAACCCAAATAAAGACATTTAGCAGAGACACACCAATCTATACAGAAGTACCAAGTGAAAATGCAAGAAACAAAAATCCTGAACCAATTGGAACAATTGACAGAACTGCATCCGGTTACTTCATCAACTTCGATGATTCCTCTGAAGGCTTCAGCGAACAAAAGACACAGCCATCATCAAAATCCTTTAAAGACAAAGCGAAGGAACTTTTGAAACAACTGAAAGAAACATATCTAGTTTCTCCATGGATTGAATTTTGGGTGGGTTTTGGTGCATTTATCCTCATACTTTGGCTCATCATGGTATTTACCTTGGGACGCTTCATTGAGGGAAAATATGCTAAAATGGACACAGCAAGTCAGAACATCAACTTGGTCCTCAAACCACACACATCTTCACACGTCGAGAAAAGAGAACTTTCTTCAGAACTTTCTTCAGCCAACTTCACAGCAATTCCAATATCTGGTGGGGTAGCCTGGGACAACACTGACTATGAAATTTATGGTCCGGTCGAGATCCTGAAATATCCACACCAAATCAAGATCTCCTTGAGTGACTTTGCAAAACCAAACTCATTTGCTGATGATTGGGACTTTGAAAGTATAAACAATATGATGTCTGACTTAGTAATGTCTGCTAAATTTACAAAACATGATTATTTGCAGGGTTCTACAAATTATGACAGCATGTACTGCTATAACCATTATGGTAACCATTTCTTGCATAAATCTGCACAACCTAGAAATGTTTTACATTTTAATCAATGGGAACATTGTGCTACACCTCCAAAAGGGAGCTCTAGAACCGTGTATGGCAAATATTCATATTTTTCAGGTTTTAACATAACTAATGCTGAAACATTTTATTACAAATTATCAAACAAGACAGGGATGAAAACCATGATAACCAACACAAAATTGATATATTCAGATTCTTTCTTTGAAAAAATGAATACTTTTGGATTTGATTATTGGGACAAACATGTTGATTTGAAAAGTGTTTGGGGTACAAAAGAATGGCAAGTACAGGGTATAGAAGCTTTGTTTAGAGCCTGCATGATCCCAGAACAAATGATATTTTTAAATGACACCGTTCAACAAACCACCTGTCTTGGCTTAGCCAAAATCAAAGATTTAAATAACCTGTCTATTCCAAAGCCAACAATGTTTAGCAATAACTCTGAAACAGATGAAGAAATAGACATAAACCATATACTTAACCAAAACAGAACACATCCTGATTGGAAACAATGGTTGATCTGGCCCACAGATACAAATAACTGTCAAGATAGATTCCTGAATAAAACACAGGGTTTCAAAATGAACAGGCCAGACCCTAGATATCCCCAAAGACATCACCCAGGGATAATAACAACCTACAGTGTGGGCAAATTATGCCTTCAATGGCTACAAACTTCCACACTGCCTGAAATTAAGCAACACCTAACTTTACTTACTGATGGTGCTGACTTGCGTGATTTCATAATGGGACCACGCAAACAGCGTCAAAAGCGTTTCATAGCAGCCTCTGTATATGCAGCATACAATGAGGCCTGGAAGGTTACTCAAATTGAGACAGCAGAAAGAATACGGGAAATTGACCGTATTAATTTGGAAAAATCACTTTCTGTAGTGGACAATGGGTTAATGACTCTGTCCTCCAGAATTTTTTCATTGGACAGCATTGTGTCTTCAGCAATCGATATATTATCGCAAGACTTACTGTTATTACAACATGGTCAGTCACAATTGCGTTCTATTGTACAGCTTGGCTGGACGTTACAAAATCTGCGTTCAGGCTATGTGCCTTGGCGTTTAATCAACACAACGTCACTATTTCAAATCTTTAACCTTACTGATAGACAAATCGGTATGGCGCAGAAGGGTGCTGATTATACAATCTTGAGCATTGAAAAACTAGAAAGATTACCGTTGACAATGTCAGAACGACCTGTCAGTGAATGGATAATCCACGGAATCATAAATATTCCAATCTCAACCTTCAGGTTTCAATACTGCCAAAAATATATACAGGCTGGCATGTACGAGAAATTGGGAAAGGGGTACCTTAAAACAACATGGAACCTGCCCTATTCACATGCATGTATCAGTAACAAAGGACAGAAAGTGTTTCTTAGTGGCATCAATTGTGCTATGTCACTAAGCGGCACGCTTCTGTGTAACGGTATTAGTTTGCACGGAGCCTGTGAAGGGAATTCATACAACCTTTCATGTCACCAGCAAGGCGCACCTGCAACTGAAATAGAACCATTCTTTCAAAGACTCTATAATGGGAGTTACATTCTTATTGTAGACCGCAGATGCTGTAGTCTTATGCCCGGGACTCCTTATCTCGTCACTACGACGGCGAAGGTCAAGTGCTGTGGACGTTCTTTGTTTCCCAGCTCCTTTCCAGACAGGGAGGCGAGGGCATGGCCCAGTTTGAAAATTACTTCTATTCGAATAGACACTTTAAGCAGAATGAAAACAGTGCTTCTTCAGACGCCTACAAGGCTCACGTCATCTAAAGAAACGTATGATCTACAAGTCGCAAGGACGACTGCAGAGATACATACATTATTATCAACTAATTCCCCCGTACATTTCGCGGAAATCCTGAGCGAAATCTTAAATATTTCTGATACCACAGGGGTCTCAAAGGTATTTAAGACAGTATTTTCGATGGCATTAACACCATTCAAAGCCATACTGGGTATTTTTCCAGACTTCGTCCATTCGATTTTTGGCGGACTTCCCCTGATCCTAGGACTAATTGCAGGAATCCTATTCCTAGTCCTTATTTTTCGTTATGGCAACCCATGTCACAGATCAAACTCTCGCGACAATGGAAGATACGATCCTAGCCATTGGATACCGGGACCGGATATCAAAAATCCTGGGACTATCCCGGCTTAGAGACCTAAACATGACTTGGTTTCTATCATTTCGACCAATGTGGCAAAGGTGTGTTTTACCTGTACTAAGGTGTCTGCTATGCGGAGAAGAATGCGTGTTAGACACCTGTCTGACGCTACAATCGGATGCGCCGGTGGATGCAGATACACTGTTGGTTCCTACCAAGGTTCACGCACTGTGCTGCCCTCAAAGGCTGCCAATTCTGATGACGGCATTCCTGGAATCTTCACCACTGCGATTGAAGAGTAGTGAAGTTCAAGATGAAAGCAGCATCGAACAGGTACGACCTTCTGTCAGCAATGCAAATCAGAATGTCAATGGAGACAATCATGCGCATGAATGCATGGTTACCCCTATTTCCGACTTAGAGGAACTTTCCCATGAAGCTGTTGACAGTTTTTTCGAAAGCCTGAATGATATGATGTTCTCTCCGGAACAGAAATAGAGACTTTTGAGTAAACTCGCACACGGCGTTCCCTGAATTCGGCCTTCAACTTTAAAAATAAAGTCACATGAACAATTACAATCCAGTTCACGGACAGCAACTTTTTTCAGCAAGCCCCTAAAATATTTTTCTATATATTTTTTCCCGGGACACTGATTTTCTGCTTAAAGTAAGAGACTATTCCTAGAGAACTAAGATTTCTATTTTAGATACTTTATAGACTTTATAGACTTTAGCTGCCCGCTGGTATGTTCGCAATAGATTTTATGTGATGAAATGGTTTCGACTTTTTTTCTGTATAGCCATATTAAGAGCCATTTCATGTGTATTTCTCATATACCAACAATCAATAATGCATAACAATGCGTGTTCACTTTTGCATTTAATTCATAGCTTAAGTGCATACAATATATATGACTGCAATTTTTCAGTATATTTGAAAATTTCGAAATGCATTTATGTATTTTGGGGTGGTAAGGTATACACTATACTCTATAGTATGTTGTACTATGTTATACTATGCATAGATTAGTAGATATGACCATAGTTAGCGTGGAGTGGGTGTCGTGTATTTCTATAGGTTCTGATTCGATCCCCCTATTCCTGACCCTATTCTGGTTAAACTTACTAGCTAGTTAACTAACAGTCAGCCCATGAGGCAAGAAATCCCCCATGATGCAGATACCGTTATCTGACGCAGTCACACTACGGCACAGGAACGTGTTATCTGATTAGGTCATAACGCTTGAGATCTAATTAGACAAGCGATATTCCTCCAGCCCCTGATAAGGCATACGACGTTCTCATAACAAATCAAACCTATGACAACCTGGATAATCCGTGCGGCCATTGTTTTGATTTCACAGAGAACTTTAGTAAAGAATGTGCTAACGAGCAAGTCGTATGACATCTTTATTGACGTACCTATGTCCATCCTTACGTCAATCTCGGCACCTTTAAGGTATAAATATTGCCGACCTTGCCCTATGCAAACACACGCGTGGTGACAAGACGGAGCAGCCATACTTGCCGAAGCCGAGAGCAGAAGCAGACCCCGCAGGCAGCAGCCCCGCCTTCCTGACGCGCTGAGAGACGCGCTGCTATCTCAAGCCGAGAGACCCAGCACCGGCGCTTCTGGGCAGCCCTCGCAGGCAGCCTGGAATATCGAGAGCA
Organism: Lissotriton helveticus; assembly: GCF_964261635.1. Lineage (NCBI taxonomy): Eukaryota > Metazoa > Chordata > Amphibia > Caudata > Salamandridae > Lissotriton > Lissotriton helveticus. The sequence goes on from NC_136062.1 coordinate 356,491,522, forward strand.
GAGAAAGAGATACCATTCCTCATTCATCCTAAATTCCAGGTACAGAACTGAATAACCCCTCCTAGAGAATTCTTTAGTTATTCACTTGGCAAAAACAAACTTAAACTAAACTGTAACTTTCTATTCCCGCCCACGCATTAGACTTAGGTCAGGTACACGGGGTAGGCGTATTTAGAAACACCAGTTGAGCACGTTTAGTCAAATGTATATGTGTATGTAAATATATTTTAATCATTTTAAACATCATATGGCTCAGAAACCATATCAATGTTTTTACAGTATTATTTTATACTATTGCTTCTAATGTATGCACTTTACTTAACTATAAGTATTGCAATAATATCGATCCATTTCTCTTGTACGAGAAAAGAGACTGATCAATAAATAACATCTTTTATTGAACACGCCCGTCTCTTCCTTTTCTCTACATTCTGATGAGACTAAGAATGCACGTACTGACTGAGTAAAATAATTGCCTTGTGCTCACACGACTCTCGAGATTGACTCTTGATTAGGGGAGAGCAAAGTTGTCATGTTCTATGGTTGTCAGAAACTAAATCCCTTCTTGTCTAATCAGGGGAGTTCATCCTTCCTTGAACATTCGAGAAAGTTTCTAGCGAACTCTGAGCTTAGCTGGCAAACCCAAAAATTAAGTCTAGTTTCGACAGCAGTAGACCTAGTTAACGTCTGGCCTAGGCCTTTACTGCTGTAGGTACTATTCCAATGCGCAGAGCCTATTGGGAAAATAGGAGCTACACTACATCTTTTTAATGTTGTATTGTTTGTTTATTTATTTTGTGATTTTTAATGTATTTGATTTATTTAATGTTATGACATAACACGTGTATTTATAAAGCGCACGTACACCCAGAGGTCTCTTGGCGCTGAATAACAGATGTTCATTGTTACCCAACGGTACTCATTTTATCAACCTCAGATGGATGAAAGGCTGAGTGGACCCGCCGGGATTAGAACCTGTGACCATGAGGTTGAACACAGGCCCCTGCAATGGACGCATTAGTCCACTAAAATATTTGGCATATGTTATTTTATTATTTTATTGTAAATAGTATTTATTTATGTTTAAACGTTATTTTTGATATAGTTTATATGTGTTTTATTGATGTTTGTGTTGTCGATATTTTGTATAGTGATGTTTTTGATATGTTTCATTGTATTTTAATGTTATCGATATATTCGTGTGTTCTTTATTTTTGGTGTCGATATTTTTGCCATCATGATTTTTTTTAACAATATTTTTTATCAATGTTTGTGTTATTTCTGTATTCTGTATTGTGTGTCGATATTTTTTTATACAATATTGTTGACTCGATATTTTTGTAGTTCGATGTTATAGGAGTCGTCGTTGTATTAGTGATCTAAGGCCCATAATGAGGAACCTTTCCTTTTACATGACAACCTAAATAATAAGAAATGCATTCTAACATTTTCTACAGCAGACAATGTCAAACCTGTATGATGGATGGATCCTTCAAAATGTGTCCCAAACCATTCACTCAGATATACACTATGCACTGTGAATATCAAAACACATAAATCCCTTTTATATGTGCCCTGTTACCAAATAAACAAAGCAACACCATTACAACCTCTTAAGCCATATAAAACATGAAACAAATAGCTACTACTCCCAAAAAGAAAAATCATGGTCTTTGTACAGCCATGATTCAATCCATTCCAAACATCTACCACCATGCAGCCATAAAAGGCTGTTTTTATCATTACGATCAAAGTATATCGAAACATATCCCAAAATCTGCATGAAGTGTAGAACATACTACCAACAGCAATGTGCCTTTGAAATTTGAAATTAAAAAAGTTACAGCACTAGTCTATGCTCCTGCCACAGAAGTAGCCAACCAGTTCAATTTACTAATAGGAATCCCTTTCTACCAACAAACTGGAGCCAAACTTAGGGGCCCATTAGGATGTCGGGCGGAAAACCACCCCGACCGCCATGGAGGCGGAAAACAACCGTCCGCCAGGACCGCGGATAAACCGGCGGTCAAATTAGGATCAACCGCCAAAAAAGTCTGACCGTGGTGGTAGCGGGCTAACAAAAACTGCCCGACGCGGGCGGTGACGACAGACACCATTAGCCGCAAGGACTCAAATATGGGAAAGGATAGTCTAAAGGGTCAATGCAGTAGGGACCACCCCGCGATCCAAGAAGGAGATCATGAAGCGGTGGCATGATCTCAAGAGGGTTGTCAAGGAGAAGAGGATCAAGAACTGGGAGCTGGTGAACCGGACTGGCAGTGGCCCTCCCATCCCACAGAAAACATTCATACCATGGGAGGAGAAGATGCTTGCCATACTGTATCCTGAGAGTCTCACAAGAGTAGCCGAGGGAACGGAGGCTGGTAAGTACAAACAAATGCCAACCAACACGCTGATAAGTACTTCCTTGCACAACCCATACACCATTGCACGGTTCACCCTCACCTAACAGGTAGGCAGCTAATCTCACTGGGAGACATTTTTGGGGGTGGGTGACCTGCACTACCACTCCCAGCATGCCCCCTGTCCCACACTCCAGCAGCATGGAGGCCTACCCTACCCAGGAGCAAGTGTCAGCCATTGCACTGTTCACCAAACAGACTTACAGGTAGGTAGCCATCTTGTTTTGAGGATTGTTTGTGGGTGGGAGGGCAGCACTACTACTCCCAGCATGCCCCACACTCCAGCAGCATGGAGGCCTCCCCCACCCAGGAGCAAGTGTCAGCCATTGCACTGTTCACCAAACAGACTTACAGGTAGGTCGCCATCTTGTATTGGAGGACTGTTTGTGGGTGGGAGGGTAGCACTACTACTCCCAGCATGCCCCCTGTCCCACACTCCAGCAGCATGGAGGCCTCCACCACCCAGGAGCAAGTGTCAGCCATTGCACTGTCCACCCTCACCTAACAGGTAGGTAGCCATCTTGGATTGGAGCACTATTGGGGGGTGGGAGGCCTGTATCACGACTACTCCCAGCATGCCCCCTGTCCCACACTCCAGCAGCATAGAGGCCTCACCCACCCAGGAGCAAGTGTCAGCCATTGCACTGTCCACCCTCACCTAACAGGTAGGTAGCCATCTTGGATTGGAGGACTGTTGGGGGGCGGGGAGGCCTGTATCACTACTCCCAGCATGCCCCCTGTCCCACACTCCAGCAGCATGGAGGCCTCCCCCACCCAGGAGCAAGTGTAAGCCATTGCACTGTCCACCCTCACCTAACAGGTAGGTAGGCATCGTCACAGGTCTGGCGTTTCTGGTTGTGAGACCTGCAACACTACACACGGCACCAATTGCATGCAATGCATCGACACAGTACATGTTTGATTTTATGATGTTTTCATGCACCATATAATAACAGCCAGTATTGCATTTAACAATAATAAAAAAGTTGTCTCAATTGTGTAGTGTACAGACAGCAGATGACATGCAGCTAACAGAATACCTGTACATCGCCAAACACTGACCATTTCACATCTAATCCACAGGTGATGAAGATCTTGCTGCTGAGGACAACATCAACCAGCAGAGCCAGTCTCCACCACCGGTACATGGACTATCGGATGTAGACTCCCAGGACAGTTTGGACGATGAGCTCCAGGCCGGCCCATCTGGTGTGTCAAGGCCTAACCGTGCTCAGGACCCCATCCTCCCCACCACCACGTCTGCTGCACCAACAACTGCACAGCTGACCCCTGCAGTCACGGCCTGTGCCTCCACCATTGCCACCTCCGCCACCACCACCACCACCAGCACCCTCCCTGTCCCAGGGGACGACCAGGACACAACACCAACTGTGGAGGGCAGGGAGAGTGTGCGAGGACCCACCGTGGCAAGGCAACAGGTCCGTGGCAGCAGGGCAGGTGGGAGGGCCAGGGTCTCCCCCAGACATCAGGAGGTTGGCACACCATCCTTGGACCACTTCACCAGAGTCATCGGTGCATATGAACGGGTCCAGGGACAAAGTGGCCGGTCGGACAAACTTTTAAGTGAGCTCATCCTGCTGATGAGGTCCATCGACAGACGCATTGGTCAAATGGTGGACTTCATGGCCCAGCAAGTGGCGTTGCTGAGGGCCAGTCCTGCATCCCAACTAACACCTCCGCCCCTTCTGTTGTGCCGCAGGAGTGATTACAGTGCACCATCCTCCCCTGCGCCAACAGAGAGGGGCGAGTCCTCAGACGCCGCTGGCCATTCAGCAGGCCCCCCACCACCAAAAAGATCAAGGGGGCGTCCAAAGAAGAGCCTGGGAGTCTCCGGAGGCAAAGCACATGCCACACGCCAGTCACGGAGCCAGCCCTAATGGCAATCCTCTTACCCACTGCATTGACTGTTAGGACTGTCTTTCCCCACATTGCCTTGGCAACGGCATTTGTCTGTAGGAGTGGGTCACCACATCCATGTGGTGTCTACTCTTGCATCTCATCTACCATGACTGTCAACTCACTACTCATTCCCCACCTTCATGTAAATATTTCCGCACCCCTCACATGTCCACTTTGCAAATAAAATACCTGATGCACCAGATTTTGTGCAGTATCGTTTTTAGTGCAATATTTACAGTAATGAAAATGGCCATAATGTTTCCAAATGATGTACAGTGTGTAGGGCAGGATTAATCTGAAGCACCTAGGGAGACACAACAGAACAACAGTCACTGGGGTCATTGTGGCATCACAGACAGAACACTACACCAAACATACACATGAGACTACTGGCATACAAGACAATGGGCAGCAGGTGTTAACGAATAGAGTCCAGCATACGTCCACATATGGAACGTTAATGACACCTTTCCTACACACAAGTGACTGAACGTGTGCCTGTCTCTACCATCCGCAGATAGCCCTGCACAACAACAACCACCACAACAGACAATGTACAATTCGTACATCTGTACACACCATCAAGTGAAGTAGCGGTTGATGAGTTGGTGACGAATGTCAACTCCTTCCTCCTCTCCGCTATCCTCATCACTGGACTCAGCTCCTTGGGCAGGTGCGGGGGTGGTGCTGGTGTCACACCGCCGTGGACAGGCGGCAGCTAGACACCAGCACCACCCCCACACAAGTGCGGTAGACATTGCCATGGGTTGCTGGCGGTGGGCATGCTGCGCCACACATATGGCGGTTGCTTCCACCTGTCCACGGTGGTGCGACACCAGCACCACCCACCACACAAGTGTGGTAGACATTGGCATGGGTTGCTGGCGGTGGGCATGCTGTGCCACACATATGGCGGTAGCTTCCGCCTGTCCACAGTGGTGCATCACCGCCATGGGGCATTGCCTACAGCCAATGGGAGCGATGATTGCGGTGGCATGATGCAGGTTTGAAAATCACGGAAGGCGTGCACCACCACCGCGGAGCCGGTCATTGGATGGGTTTGAAAGATGCATCATCGCCGAAGCGCACCCCTGGCCCCTGCGGTGCATCACCACCATGGGACATTGCCTACAGCCAATGAGAGCGATGATTGCGGTGGCATGATGCAGGTTTGCAAATCACGGAAGGCGTGCACCACCACCGCGGAGCCGGTCATTGGATGGGTTTGAAAGATGCACCATCGCTGTAGCGCTCCCCGGGCCCCTGCGGTGCATCACCGCCATGGGGCATTGCCTACAGCCAATGGGAGCGATGATTGCGGTGGCATGATGCAGGTTTGAACATCGCGGAAGGCGTGCACCACCACCGCGAAGCCGGTCATTAGATGGGTTTGAATGAGGCAGTCCTGCACAACCAATAATTGATGCTTTGCACCTCACAAACGAGCACAGGGGGCTATAAATATGTGGGAGTGAGCAACACATTTCCACTGCTCACAGAGCCTGCTGCCTGGGACCCTCTCCTGCTGCTGCCTGAAGTGCCTGCCACCTGGGAACCTCTCCTGCTGCCTGGGACCCTCTCCTGCTGCTGCCTGGGACTCTCTCCTGCAGCTGCCTGGGACCCTCTCCTGCTGCTGCCTGGGACCCTCTCCTGCTGCTGCCAGGAGTGCCTGCCGCCTGGGACTCATCAACACTCACTTCAACCACAGGTGTCACATGTCCACAGGGATGGCAAGAACTGAGAAGATCTGTGCCAGCCCATTCACAAGCGAGGAGCTGGAGGTGCTAGTGGACGAGGTGCTGGCACAGTACCCGAGGCTATATGGTGGCCTCAATGTAGTGGTAAGTTATCATTGAGGGTGCTATTGGGCAGGGGGGGCTCAGACATGCATGGGACTGGTGATGTGTGTGACCCACAGAGGGCTTTCAGTGCAGTCATCCTGCATGTGTGTGTGTTTTGCACGCCCTCATGTTTGCATGCTATGATGACTATTTGGCCCATGCAGAGGGCCCTTGTGAGGTGTCCCCCAGTTTGTGAATATGTGGGATTCCAATTGGTCCTGACTCTGCATATTGCTACTGTAGTGATAGATGTTGGTACATGACACTGTGTAACTGGTCACTTACCCTACTTTTCTCCCATACCTGCAGCTCAAGGTACACCAGTGTAAGGCTGTGTGGAGGGCCATTGCTGCCATGGTACGTGCCCTGGGGGTATCCAACAGACGACGCACCCACTGCCACAAGAGGTGGGACGACATCAGCCGGCTGGCAAAAAACGTGTCCGAGAAGACCTTGGGGCTGCAACCACGCACTGGGCGTCTGGCACGGCGAAACTTAACACCACTGATGTAGCACATGTTGGCAGTGACTAATCCTGAGTTGGATGCACGTCTGAAGGAGCATCGGCAGCAAGGCAGGGGTGAGTATTTGTGGAGGGTGACTTTGCCTGGGAGCGGATGCATGTGTACAGAGCCAGTGGCAGCGGTGAGCCATTTAATGTTTGCAGGGTGATGCAGTAATGTGTCATGTGAGTAGATGCAGGGATGTGTGCTTGTGTCAGGCATTGTGCCTAACAGCTCTTAAAAAGGTTGATCATCCCTGCTGTACTTTATCATAGCCAGGTGTGTTGGGATCCACATGGTAATTCTGCATTGTGATGGTGTGGGAAATGTATAAGGGGGTGAACAGAAGGGTCCTTTATCTGAATGTGAGTTCATGTATTCCTACTTTGCATGCAGCATGATTGTTGAGGGTCACACGTCTGACAACAAGGTGCCCCAGAGTACCACATGTTGCTTGGTATGGCATACTTTGCATTGTGGACTGTCATGTCCTAATAGATGTGTGTGTTCTCCCATCAGGTTCCCAGGCGGCATGTCAATGTCACTGAGTGTTGGGACATGATAGGTGTGGGCATGTCAAGTTGTGTGTGGTACACTTCATCCACCGGCAAGGTGTTGTGCTGTGTGGCCTAAACATGGCTCAGTCATGGCAGGTAGTCAGTGTTGCAGGCACTGTTGTAGTGTATGTGGTGTGTTGCAGCAATATTTATGCATGGTGTGGTGGTCAGAATGTTGTTTTGGTCATCCCCTGTATGCATGGTTGAATTAGCTTGGTCCTGATGATGTCATTTATACAACCCTGCATCTGTCTCACATGCAGAATCGCCAGTGGGCACGGAGGAACCGGAGCCGGAAACCAGTGGAGGGGAGAGTAGCACTACAGCTGCCCCGGAAGCAAGTGACACAGAGCTCACAAGCGCATCTGAAGGGGACAGGAGTATGCAGGAGAAATCAGAGACACAGAGTACTACTTCACCTGATGCGAGTGGTGATGCATCCATGTTGTCTGGCACAGGGGATGGGGAGTCTGCTACATCATCTACCATTCAGTGGCCAGTGCCCAGCCTCCATCAACTTCCTCTGGTGCTGCCCATGTCCGTAAGAGGGGACGTGTTACATTCACACCTGGCACCGCTGAGCCTCCACCTGGCCCCCCTGCTGCCATCAATGCTGAGTATGTAGAGCTCCTGCTCCAGCTTTGTGTGGGCCAGACCGCCCTGCTCAATGCCTTCAGCAACCATGACAAAAAATTAGGGCAGGTTGTTGCCTACATGGAGGGCATACACTCTGACGTGGGTGGGCTCCACCATACAGGCCAGGCTTTGTCATCCGCAGTAACATCTGCCCTTCAACAAGCACATGCTCCCATTCCTGCCCAGGTGCCTTTGTCCACCCCCCAGTCTGTGGCCACTCACCGTGCAGCTTCTCATGCCCTGACTCTGCACTTCTCCCTGGCCAGTGGCCTTGTCGTTCACTGCTGCTCTCCCCTTGCCTGTGCAGCTTCTCATGTCCTGACTCTGCACATTGCCATGCCCACTGGCCTTGTCATTCACTGCTGTTCTGGCCTTGCCTGTGTAGCTTCCCATGTCCTGACTCTGCACTTTGCCATGCCCACTGGCCGTGTCATTCACTGCTGTTATGGCCTTGCCTGTGCTGCCTCTCATGTACCTGCACTGCCACCTTCCATGGACACTGGCCCTGTTGCTCTGCTGTGTTGTACTCTCCCCTGTGCCATGGACACTGGCCCAGTTGCTCAGCTGTGTTGTACTCTCACCTGTGCAGCCTCTCAGGTACTTGCTGGGCCACCTGCCCTGGACACTGGCCCTGTTGGTCTGCTGTGTTGTACTCTCCCCTGTGCCATGGACACTGGCCCTGTTGCTCTGCTGTGTTGTACTCTCCCCTGTGCCATGGACACTGGCCCTGTTGCTCTGCTGTGTTGTACTCTCCCCTGTACCATGGACACTGGCCCTGTTGCTCAGCTGTGCTGTACTCGCACCTGTACAGCCTCTCATGTACTTGCTGGGCCACCTGCCCTGGACACTGGCCCTGTTGCTCTGCTGTGTTGTACACTCCCCTGTGCCATGGACACTGGCCCTGTTGCTCTGCTGTGTTGTACTCTCCCCTGTGCCATGGACACTGGCCTTCCTGTTTGTACTTTGCTTGTGCAGGATATCTTGCTTTCGATCAGCATTTTGTACCTTGATCTTGTGTACAGTTGTTATACTTTCACATCTGTGCAATATGTGAATAAAGACAGTTACTCCTGTTGTCTGTGTTGTCAGTGTACTTGCTGATTAAAGTTCTTTTTGTGTGTGCATTTGGTTGCCTGTGCCCCATGCTCTATGTGTCACTTCAACATTGCCAAGCTCTTTCTTCGCATCATATTTTTTAACAGGGGTGACAGGGGCTTCAGTCCATTCAGACACTGATACTTGTGTTATCTGTGTTGGCTCTTTTAGCTGTCATGCAGTTATCTTTTGAGTGGTTTTCTGTTGTTGGCTACGTTGTTACCATGTCAGGTTGGGGTAAACTGCCAGCACAGGGTGTGATGTTGTACACAGGTTTGCATGCAGGCTGGGCACTGTCATGATGTATGTGTGTTATTTCTGTATATATGCCCAGCTGTGTATGTGTATAGTCATCCTGTGTTGGCCCTTAGTCCTGGTCCCCTGATATACATGCGATGTGTGCTCTTGGGTGGTGAGGAGGTGTGCAGTGTGAAGGGTGTGATTTTGTAGTTGGTTTGGATGTGTGTGTGCCCCTGGATTGTGATAGACACACATGTGTCACCCAGGAGATGTGTGCCTGTTGTTTTGATTGTCCTGCCCTGTTTAAATGATTTAATGCTTTTGTGTGAGTTGTCTGTTGTGCACTGTGCAGTGTGTAGATGTGTCCATGCAGTTCAGTGTGACTCCTCCTTGTTGTTTTGGTCACTTATAAGTGTGCAAAGTGTGTGACTTGCACATCAGTGTTGTGATTGTTTGATCATCAATGTGTGTAGTGTGTGTTTGTGTGGACTGTGTGGCCCTGCTGCTCCTCACTGGCATTGTGTGTGACTTCCTCTAGCACTGCAGGCACAGGGTGCATTTGCTCCTCCTGTAAGGCATGTTGTGTAGTTTGATGCCATCCCCTATGTGTGCCACTTGTGCCTAGCCATTGTGGGTCTGCATTCACTCTATTTGTGTATTGAACACACCTCACATGTATGATATTGACAGGCAAATCGGTTAATTTTGATGTCAGCTGTCCCCTTTGTTTACATGTGTATGTGCCTCCCCATCCCTTCATTTGTAAGACTGTGCCTTGTGGTGCAGTTTTTGGGCCAAGAGTGCTGTTCCACTCTGGACATGGCCCCATTGTTTTATGTGTGATGTTCTTGTGGTATTCCTCAGTGTTGATTGCCCTTGTGCAGTTGTGCTGTGTGTGCTGCCCAGTGCTCTGGTGTAGCTGCTTGTGCTGTAGTATCCCAGAGTGGTGCATCCTGTTGTTGTTGTGTTGGGTGTCTGTGTGTTGGCTGTGGTGTAGCTTCACTTCCTGGGTGTGCTGTTGTTTTTGTGCTGTGCTGATTTGTGGTGTGTGTGTTGTGGTTGTGTCAGTCATGTCTGTGTGTAGCTGTTGGGCTTGTTGTGCACACACTGCCTGTTGTGCATGCAGTGTTGTGTGTCTGTGGGCTTGGCATTGCCTGATGTGCATCCCATGATGTCCTGTGGTGTTTGTGTGTAGTTGTGTGCAGGCATCTGTTCAGGCTACCCTGTGTATGTGTTATGTTTGTGGATACACCCAGGGTGTGTGTATGTGCTCGGAAGTATTGTCAGCCTTGAGTGTGTGTGGCACTGGTGTTGTGTGTTCCTTGTCAGCTACTCCTGCAGTGGCAGTCTCCCTGGTTGTCTGTTGTGTGGTGCAGGGTGTGTATTGTGCTTGCTTGCTCCTGTGCTTGTTGCTGTGCATGGGGGTGCAGAGGATGGGCACCTTGCCTGTGACTTGCTGGTGTGTGTTGATGTGTGGTTGGGGGTGGTGTGTCCCTGTGGTCTCTGTGCCCTGCCCATGTCTTGTAGTGGCCCTGCCTTCTGCATTGTGCGCATGTGTTGACCGCAGTGGTGATGTTACCGGAAATGGGATGGTGCAGCTAGTTCGCGGTGTATGTGTGTCCCGGATGCAGAGGGGCGACTTGTTGGCAGGTGGGTGATATAGGGGTGCCCTTGTGGATGTGTTGTGACCCCCAGCAGGGTGTCTGTGGTGGGCTTGGATCCTGTGTTGGCCCGTGTGTTGTGTGTTGACTTTGTCCGCCCGTCATCCTGTCGTGTGGAGGGACCGCACGCCATAAGGGTGGAGGTCCCGTGGGGGTATTAGGATGCGCCCGCCACTGTGGCGGGCGCATCCTCAATAGTTAACATTGTGGCGGGCGGTGCTCCCAGCACCGCCCGCCACATTGCTAAAAATGCTTGTATGCATTTGAATACACAAAGTGGCAGGCACCGCGTGGTGCCTGTCGTTTTGTGTATGCAAATGCAGGGAGGTACCACAGGTACCCCCTGTGTGCACCCCCACCTCTCCTTCACTCTGGGGGCCCGCAGGGGGCCCCCAAAGTGAAGACCGCATGCCTTTCCGTGGCAGCATCGCCGCCACGGAAAGGCATCTCTGCAAGCCCATGCTAATATGGCTGGCGGTGTCTATTGGACACCGCCACCATATTAGACCGTTTCGGCTCCGGTCGCCTTAAAAGCGGCAGATGGTCTTTCCGTCCGCCACGGACCCCTAGCCATGCTAATATGGCGGGGGGTCATTCTGATGAGGATGGCGGGCGGATTGCCCCGCCATGCCGGCAGTGGCTACCGCCAGCCTTGCGGGGGAAATCCGCCCGCCATTCTAATGGACCCCACGGTGTGGTCACAGACTTTGATTTTAATAGAAAATGGCCGCTAAATGGAACTTAAAGAAAAGACTATCTACCCATATAAATAAATGGGAAAAATTGTGAAAATGTTGATTAAATGTTTCCAAAAATGTAAAAATGTACTACGCATGTAAAACTTATCAAACAATGGGGGCTATTACAATGGTAGTTGGGTGGACCGGCATCCACTATTGCGGCGGCCAGGAGACCGCCCGACAACCATGTGGCGATTCGACTGACACATTTGGATAGGGCCATCGTGCTGACGGTCGGAAAGTCCTCCCTTCCATGGTGGCTTGTGTGGCGGCCCAGGAATAGGGCGGTAGCATATGCCGCCATGCAAAGGAACACTTCCTGCACTGTCATGCAACGTGCGCCATGCACCATTTGGTGCATGGAGGTGTGGTGGCAGTACATGTGCCCCCAGGGTGATAAATGGGAACCACACCTTTGGGTGTGGTCACGTCAACTGTTAGTCACAAGCCACCGGTGCAACACTTCACTGAGGAACAAGGAATAATGAGATGAGATGACGAAAACTCATGTTGAAGTGGCACGTTTATTATTAATTCACAAGTGGACCAATAAATGCGTATCTTTTAGCAAAACAATAAATGCATATCATTTCATACTACTTAGTAAAAAGCCATTTAAGAAATCCTGACTTCACTCTGTCAGGAGTAAATGCTAGATGACAAATGCTCAAAATGTTGCAAGGCAAGCTGAAATGAGTAACTTTTAAAAAGGCATAATGGAAAACTGCTAGAGATCCAAAGACATAGAGTACATTTGTTATAAAATTATAGTGCCTAGAATCAAGCCTTTCTGATGAGAACTATAAGGCAAGCTGGAGTGCGGATCCATTAAAACTCACACAATGAGAAACACATTTCTATAAAAATTCAGTGCCAGGAGGCACCTAACTAGGGTGACTAGCCAAACTGGATCTAATTATTTAAAGAGACCTTAAATGCAAGGACTTGGGTGTGGATGGAAAATACCGAGTATAGTCAGAGATTTTTAAAAGGCAAAGATATTATCTAGCTTTGGAGGGCATCACCTGAGAGAGTAGGTTTGACAGTCCCAAATCAGATAAATGGCCGGCCGGAGAACGCAGCTTGTGATGATCACAGCAGAAGAGTTCTGGCTTCAAATTTGACGGTTGGGTCTGATATACTTTGGAAATGCGGAACCATGGTTCTATTCTGACGTCTTTGCTGACGCATTTTCGGTGGAGGTGGCTGCCCGCATGTCCAAGAACACGGAACCAGTCAAGTGGTTTGATCGGGTGGTTGGCCATGTTCGACCCCAAAATATAAACAAATGTCCATGGTTGACCACAGAATATAAACAAATGGCCATGTTTGACCACAAGATGTAAACAACTATTCATCTGATCATGAACATCTCTCTAAAAAAGTATATGTGATAGTGGAACTTGGGATATGTGGTAATATCACAAGACATTGCGGTTTTCATTTGAGCAAGCTATCTTTCAAAAACAATATTTCAGCAAGAGTCCAAGATGTACCAACTTGTACCAGCAGGGTCTGTGTACGTGTGTGTGGGCGTTGGTCTTGAAGCTGTGGAAAATTACTGTACTCTGTGATGGCCCAATTTACCTTGTTGTTTTCAGTGCAATAGAGATGCATGTTTTGAAATTATCGGGCCTAGTAAAGTTTAATATGAAAGACTGATATCGTCAGATGGTGGCCTTTGGCTTGGGCCTATGTATATTGGGTTCATGGGATCTGTGGGCTTTTATTTACTGATAGTATATGGTGAAAATTGGTCATTTACCATATTTTCAGATTTTGTCAAGTAGGGCCCACATCAGACCTTCATTCTAACAAGGTCGATCAAAATGCTCTCTTCTTGGTAATCAGATGGTAGAACGTGATCCTGACCCTCCATCATCTCCCTGCTCTTGTTTATTTATTAACACACTCTTAACTGAGTATCTCGGTGACCCTTCAGCTAGTTGGGGTATCCAGGGCATGTCGTTAACATAGCACTTAAAGCTGCCTTGGAATTGCTCTTTTTTCTTGCCTCTTTCTTCATCTGGCCTACCTAGTGTTTCGGCATATTCTGCACCTGATTCATTAAGCAGACGTTCATATTGGGCTGCTGCAGGGCTCTTGCTCAGGGTGTCCCTACCTGGGGGAAGTGGAGGAGCTGTTGGTATGCCATAGTGAGTGCCAGGTGCTTCTAACTCGCTCATTTCTAATGGTACTCCAGTCCCATCCCCAGGAACCCGATCCATGTATTCATACTTTGCTACCTGGTAAATCCCTGCGCTAGCGTAGTTCATCCCTACAGCTTTGGTACTTAACCCATTAATACAGTGACTCCCTATCTGAAAGATGCAACACAGAAGCAACATAATCCCAACTATGGGTATCACTAATTTCAGTATTGCTGTTAGCCATAAGGGCATCCAGCCAAAATCGAACCAGTTAGTTGGAATAATGTCCGCAGGGGCACCTACTTCCTTCATCATTTCTTTTCTCAATTTGGTCAACTCCTCAATGGCCCTTGCTATTGATCCGTTATCCTCATCGTTTCCTGGTATGAACGTGCAGCAGAATTTTCCGATTTGATGGAACAAACCACCATATTTAGCAGTTAGCATGTCGAGGAAGTAGCGATGCTCCAGAACCATCAGTCTTAAGGGGCGCAGTTCTTCCCTAATTGCATTTAGTCCATCCCTGGTGCTGTTGATGTCTTTCATGACCTCGTAGCGGGTCACTTCCAGCCAGCGGGCATTCGCATTTGTTTGGAAGATTGGAACTACCCCTCCGAAGAAGAGCTGGACCTCGTTGAAGAGGCGGAATTCTTCTGGAACTTTAACAAGGGCCTCTGTTGCCAAGTACTCAGCTGTTCGCCGGTGTCGGTGGAGAAATGTAACATCACCTGTCATTGGGTGTGACAGTATGTGGGAGGCATTTGATGCCGGCACAACCAAGTGTACTTCATGCAGAGTCACCAAAAAGCACAGTCCGAGCTACTGAGGAGGTAATTGGACATAGAGGCGTTCTCCGCAAGCCCAGTAGTAATCCATCAACGTGGAGGTGCCGAACTGCATATCAAAATTGAAGATAGTTGTGTTGCAATCTGTGTTACGCCCAACAGACACAGAACCATTACCTATGAAACAAAGAGAGGGTTTTTTTAGTTTAAATCCTTTTTTATGTTCAGACATTCCTTCCCCACCCCAGGTATACCTGCCACTTTCCTGAGCCCATATCTGTTCGCACTACTCATCAACGTCCCAGTCAATGTCTCCCTCCCATTCTGTTTCCCCAGCCCAAAGGGGACCTAAGGAAGCTGCTCTACATATTAGACTGCTAACATGGGTCCATTTGCCTTTGAGGCTCAACGCGGGTCTAAAGCGGCAAGGACATGTGCTATCATCAGGATCAGGTAGGGAATCATCGCAACTTGCCATGGGCTCTGATGCTGTGATATATCCGTGTTGTAAGATAATTGGTCCTTTTTGGTCCATATTTCCGTATCCCCTCTTACGCCGGTTCCTTATTTCTGCTATCAGGTCGGCTGTTTCGGTGAAAACCTTGTGTAAAATAGGGGTATAATCCCACACTGTGGTGTTCACAAACACATTGTCCATTCCCACTGAGCTGACCTGGGCCGGTCCTTGCGTACGGCAAAGATACAATTGCAGAAGGCACATGACAACGGGTGGTGGGACTTGCTTAGGGAAAATGAGTGTCAGCTCCCACTGCATGGGGGATGTACGAACATATATAGCAAGAATGGTTTGTTATTGTCTTCCCTACTGCTGTCATGTCCCTGTACCATGAGTTGTCTACCAGGAAGGAGTGGACTGAATGATCTCTCACTGACAGTTTTAGGCCCAATATGGGCCCTAGGCCCTCTCGTATCTCTACAAGATATTGGAATGTTTTGTACCCTGCCCTCTGGTTGTTTGTAGGCTTGCGGGGGACAAGGGGCTTTGTTCTGTGAGGGGAAATAGCGAATTGGCGGGCTCTGGGGTGGCGGGAAAGGCGTCGGCTGGACACTTGTTGTGGTTCTGTTATGTTTGCAGACCTATCCCATGAACTATTCCTGTCCTCTGGGGTGGAGGGTGAGAGTCCAAGATGTACACTGGTGCATGTATTGCTAGCAGTATTACTTTCTGGGAGTTTGGGACCTAGTGTGCTGTGTGTTGCTGCCTGCTGATTGAGTGTGACCGCTGGTACAGTGGATAGAACGGTGGATACTAAGGCATTTTTGCTACCTATATCATGATAACTTTTTACAGCAAGAAAAAAGATATACCAATTAAATGTTGCTAGTGCCACTCCAACAATGATATATAACATAAGCGTAGTAAGAATACATATCTTGGCATCACGGCTGCTGTATTCATGGAGCAACACGTGGGTATCTTCTTCTTCTTCTTCTTCTGCAGTGGAAGGGAAACCACTTTCCTCATTCAGGGGGACCATGGGCATGCCGCTTTCTTCTTTTAAATAAACAAGAACAGAGAGGTCAGATCAATCTCTGAAAAACCACAAAGACGGAGTCAAACAAGGTTCACACACCCACTTTGGGTGGGAAAGAAAGCCCTCACACACCGACCTAGTCAGTGTCGGTGTGTGACACTGACTAGGTCGGTGTGTGAGGGCTTTCTTTCCCACCCAAAGTGGGTGTGTGAACCTTGTTTGACTCCGTCTTTGTGGTTTTTCAGAGATTGATCTGACCTCTCTGTTCTTGTTTATTTGTATCTAACTGGGGATTGAGAGAGTGTCCTTGATTTTCCCTACCTCTCCTATTGTTGTTGTGCTTTCTTCTTTTAGTCCATTGTCTGTTGCTGCGGAGGTGCAGGGTCGAGCCAAATGTCCTTGCGGTGAATCCATGCTTTCCTCTTGGCTATTCGGATGGCAGTTGGAGATGAATCCGTCACCTTGAAGGGTCTGTCAAATTTGGGGTCCTTCCAGCGCCTGACGTGCCTCCGGACGAAGATCAGAGTCCCAGGACGAATAGGTGGAAGTTCTGGATCGAAGGAGCTCTTCTTCTTCCTCTTGGACACCTGGGCAGAAAGGAACTGCGCAGCGCGGGTTAGTGTGCACAAAAAATCATGAAGCTCAGCTTTAACAATTTCAGAAGAAGTCTCACTATCAGTTTTGGGCCTGGTAGAGGGGACAGCTACGTTTATGGATCGTCCGGTGACAAGCTGGTGGGGCGTGAGGTGGTGATCCGAGCTTGGGGACTTTCTTAGTGAGAAGAGGGCAAGTGGAAGGCAGTAGAGCCATGTTTTACCAATGGTGGCGCTTATTTTGCTTATTTTGTTTTTGAGCAGGCCATTGAGGCGCTCACAAATGCTGTTACTTTGGGGATGGTAAGCGGAAGTCAGCGGATGTCAGCTTATGTCTGATCCCTAGCATTGTGGTCAGAGAGGAGAAGACGGCATTTGCAAAATGGCTCCCGTTGTCTGTCCTAATGACGTCAGGAATTCCAAAGCGGGAAATGACGTCACAGAGTAGGAATTGGGCTGCTGCTTTGGCATCGCAGTGGACGCACGGTCCAGCTTCGATCCAGCGCGAGAATGGGCATACCACCACAATGAGATCAATCATATCGACATAGTCGAAGTGGAGTTCTTTGAAGGGGCCAGAAGGTTTGGGAATGGTGGAGACGACTGTTTTGAGAGTTGGGTTTGGTGAATACTGTTGGCAGATGAGGCATATTTTAACAAAGAGTTGTATTAGTTTGTGGGCATTAGGAATGAACCAGTCTGCTTGCAATGTTGTGGACATGTTATCTCAGTGGCTTTTTTGTATAAGAGTGGCAGCTGACGTGTGACTCCTGCATCTGGATCTTTTGGCCTTGTGAGGTCGTGTTGTCTGGCATATTTCTGCCAAACCTTTAGACTGCCCCTCATGTAGGCATAATCCCAATCCTCATCTCCTGCCCCCTGCAAGATGCATTCTACTGCGGTTGCCATATTTTGAGGCTCAAAGGACCCTTCTCTTGGCCATGGGATCATCTGTGGGGCCAAGGACTCTGTCCAACCTGCTAAATCATCTGTTAACGGGTTAACAGCATAATCAGAACCTTCGCCTAGTTTCACTATCTCGTTGGGTGTTAGACCATTGTTTAGCAGCGCACATGGTCTGCTGAGGAACATGCCGTTACCCATCCTGGCTCGGGTGTTGCGCATGGAAGCAGTACCAGAGACATCATAGATCATGCCGTCTGGACGCCCGTGTGTTCCCAATATCCTGAGGCTTTCTAACTCGGTTGTTCTAGTCCTTCTTCTCCCGCCCGTATCCCCTGTACTTCAGAATTCCTGCTGTTGTTGGTAAAATGGGTTTGTCGTGTTTGTGGCACGTGACTGGCTGGAGTAGTCTACCATGGCTGTGGTGGATGGTGTGCCAAACGGATCTACCACAGGTGCAATGTTTCGTGGCGTTGGCTCTGGTTGTGTGAAGCGGACCTGTGTTGTCGTGGTAGTTGTATGTGTTTGTTCAGGCACCGCTGTCTGAAGGCAAGGGGAATGGCTGCTGTGGCTCATTCCTTCATTCTTGCCTGTGTTTCGAAAAAGATCTGTGCACAGCGTGGGTGAGGATGGGGTATAGTCTGTCTGCTGTTCACTACGGCCTTAGTCTCCATTCCCTTCCGTACTTTCAAAAGGATCTGCCTGCACTGTGGGTAGTTGTGAAGGGTTCATTGCTGCTTGGGTATTTGATGGTCTAAGGTGGGCAATCTTGAGGGTCTCAGATAATCTATCACTTATTTGTTCTAACTTTAATGATGCCCGTCGGATTGTGTGGGATATATCGTCAGTATCGGGGCTTGGTGGCATTTCTCTGACGAATATGTCTGTCCAGGTATTCCCATTTGGACTACACTCCAAGCTTTTATTGAAGTCTGCGGCCGTTCTCAATGTGTCATAGTGGACTGGATTCGGTGCCAGAGGGGCCTGTAGCTCCCTATCCCTATTCTGTTGTTGGATGGAGGAGAATGTGAGCAGTTGCTCGCCTGAGTTCGTGCTGCAAAATGGCATGTGGTCTCGGGGTCGACCTCCCGCTCCTGGGGCTGTGAAGCATTTGCGTCACGGAGGCCGTTGAGATCAGGGTAGAGGGGGAGTGAACAATGAGACGAGGTGGATGAGTGGTGAGATGATGTGCGCGAGTTGTTTGATGGTGCGAGGGACACACTGTCTGAATCTTCATCTTCTTCCTCAGCAGGTGGGACAGTAATGGAAGTGGCGGTGAGTTGTAGTGTAAATTGCGCATTTATTTGTCCTGGTAATCCGGGGAGTGTGGCGTGTAGTGTTGGACTACCACTAGTGACAGGTGGTGCCGGCAGGTTGAGGACAGAGGGTGGCGATGTGACAGGCATTGTCAGGCCACTGCTGGTGCCGGGTGGTGCCGGGGGGGCTGTACTACATTCAGTGACAGATGGAGGGGGTTCGGATATGGTAGTGAGATCACTTGGGAGTTGACTGTATCCAGCAGTTGGCATATTATTAGTGGTACACTGTAGGTCTGGTTCTTTGTTCTCGGCGGATGCTATTGCGGTATACATGCCATTGGCCTGATAGGGTGGAGGGGCCGAAGGAGCAGTGGCCATAGTAGCAGTGTGCTCCTGCGTATTGTCTTCAAAGATGCGCCAAAGATCTAAGGTGGCCTTTCTTTTGTGTAGCTTGGTGCCAGAGTATTTGGTGTCTAGGAAAGTAGTGGCATGCTCTAGGACGGTTTTATCAAAGCTTCCTTTGGAGGGCCATGGATAACTCATGTTTTTGGTCAGCTTGTGAAGCTCTCTACAATGTTTGAGTATGCGTTGTTCCTGCCCACCGAATGTTTTCGGAACATACTGGAGAGGTGTTGCCAAAATGAGATAATTGTGTGAACGCAAGATAAATCCTTCAATGGGGGAGGTGGTGTTCTCTATGCTTTTCTAAAGATCAGGTACAAATTCACCTGCTACACCCTCACGGACATGATCATATATGGCGTTTTGTAATTCGATGTTTTGGGAAGGAGTGCACCCGGGGAAGAGAAGCTGACCACCAAAACAGGCGTCAGCTATTTTAGACTGGTGTGGGTGTCTGGGAAAAACGCTTGATAGGATTGTCGGTCCTTTCCAACCTTCAAGGTTTAGGATAAAATATATGTAAAAGCCAGTAGGTGTTTTGTATACAGTAGAACTCAGTATCCTATTCATAGGAGCAGTAGCGTATAGAATACCCATACCCTCCTGAGGCACAGCCGGGAGCTAGCACTGCGTTATTGCACATTTTTTTTAATTGTAAAATACTTGTGTTCTGATTTTAACCTGCTTATTTACCTGCACCTCTCCTGCCTGAAAGCACCCCCATCAGCGGATCTAGCGCTGAGAGGGAGAGCTCGCGGGATTCCTGTCAGCCGCCATAGGCCACGCTGAATCGAGGGACACGCCCCCTCGAGGCAACGCCCCTTTCACTCGGGTTAAAAACGCGCTGATCTGCGAGCGCGCCAGAATACCCATACCCTCCTGAGGCACAGCCGGGAGCTAGCACTGCGTTATTGCACATTTTTTTTAATTGTAAAATACTTGTGTTCTGATTTTAACCTGCTCATTTACCTGCACCTCTCCTGCCTGAAAGCACCCCCATCAGCGGATCTAGCGCTGAGAGGGAGAGCTCGCGGGATTCCTGTCAGCCGCCATCGGCCACGCTGAATCGAGGGACACGCCCCCCTCGAGGCCACATCCCCTCCCGGCCCTATAACAATGTGCATGCATCGGAAGCGCAGCGGACGAGCGCAGCGGGCGCGACGATTGCGCGCCAAAGGCGCGCATAAGGCAAGCTCGTCTGCGCTCGTCCGCGCCGAGTCCGGGCCTAGAGCCAACCCCCCTTCATCTCAATCCTCTGATCCCATACACTACAGTGCTGAAACCATCCATGGTCTCAGGCCATCTACCAGTATCTGTACTCGACACAGCTATCAAGCTGACACCCTGCCGCCTGTATGTCCCAAATGCCATCACCCCCTCAAACCCAAAATAACTACTGAACCACTACACGAGTTCCGCATGTTCTTATTGAACTGCCGCTCTCTACCAAAACTTAGGGCTGAAATTGCGCTTCTAATAGAGGAACACACCCCAGACATTCTGGGCCTGATTCACAGAACGAACTTAAGACAAAATCCTAAACTTACTACTTTTGGTATTCACAGAAGTTAGGATTTTGTCTTAAGACAGACTTAAGACAGACTTAAGTTAGGATTTTGTCTTAAGTTTGTCTTAAGTCTGTCTTAAGTCTGTCTTAAGACAAACTTAAGACAAAATCCTAACTTCTGTGAATACTAAAAGTAGTAAGTTTAGGATTTTGGCTTAAGTTAGTTCTGTGAATCGGCCCCACAGTTTCTAACAGAAACCTGGCTCTCCTCTGACGGGGATCCAGCGGTTATAGACGCTCTTCCACCAGGTTTCCAAATCTCTCGGCAAGACCGGCCTAAAGGGAGAGGAGGAGGCCTGGCGATTATCCATAAAGAACAATTTCACTGCCGAGTTGTCCCCGAAACCATCTCGGACTGTGAAAGCCTCACTTTTAACATTGAACTTTCACCTAACAGATGCTTATCTGGCACTCTTATCTACTGCCCCCCTTGCACCCCGAAGCAGTTCCACGTCAGTCTACCCTTAAGCGTGGCTGAACGTCTCAATACTACATCCAATTTCATCCTGCTAGGCGATTTTAATTTTCATTTTGACTCATCCGCAGATCATATAGCCTCAACCTTAGCAGATGATTTAGCAGCCCTACAACTTACCCAACGTGTTATTACTCCCACTCACGTGAAGGGTCATTTGTTGGACCCGGTTTTCAGCAACTGCCCTGATCTCCTAACCAGCTCACCTATCCCCCTGCCTTGGTCGGACCATTTTCTGGTCCCCATCAGCTGGACTGCGCCTAAACCCTCTCCGCCCGCACCCATAACGAGACTCACGCGAACCTGGTCCCATCTAGCAGTTGACAACTGGACTAGCAAACTTGCTGATAATCCACCCCTTATCACTGATGATCCCGGCCTAGCCAACCAGGCATATGTTAACTGGATCATTCAATCTCTAGATGCCACACTTCCCAAAAAGAAAATTACGCTCAAGCGCTCCCACGAAACTGCCCCGTGATACACGGAGGCTCTTAGGGACAGGAAACGCCTTTGCAGGCAATCGGAAAGACGATGGCGATCTGATTACTCTGTAGACAATAAAACTCTCTACCGAGAAACCATCAGTGAATACAAAACTTTAGTAAAAGCGGCCCAGGCAACATACTTTTCCGAGAAAATTCTGCTTGCAAAGTCTAAACCCAAGGAAATTTTCCAAATCATAAAAAAGCTAACAAAACCGTCCCCCAGTTTACAGGCGGATAAATCCACAATCCACTGCAACAATGTTGCCGAATTCTTCCATCAGAAAGTAAGCACTATTTACTCTGCTTTTCCCCCCAAAAACCTCACCCCCTTAGCCCCTCCTTTGGATCCCATAGTCTCCCCCTCCAGTCAACACCTACCCACGCTAACTCACTTCCCTCCTTTGGATCTCGTTACCCTTGAATCCTTAGCACGTAAAGTAAAAACCGGATCCCCTGATGACCCAGCCCCGCCAGACATAATAATGGCAGCCTCGCTAACCACCCTGCCCATAATAAGGGAGGTTTTAAACGCCTCCATCTCCTCGGGCACGGTCCCGACCGCATGGAAGCAGGCCATGGTCAGAGCTTTATTGAAAAAACCTAATTTGGACTCTACTGACCTAAGTAACTATCGCCCCATCTCCCTGCTCCCATGGGTGAGCAAGATCCTGGAGAAATATATAAATCAAAAACTGATAAACTTCTTGGAAGACCATCACTTACTGGATCCCACCCAGACGGGCTTTAGACCGAAATACGGGACCGAGACCGCCCTCCTCATGGTTACCGAGGAAGCCAGAAAAATCCTGGATCAAGGAGAATCAGTGGCAGTGATCCTCCTTGATCTCAGCGCGGCTTTCGATACAGTCAGTCACGACACCCTGCTGGACCGTATGTCCCAGGTCGGGATTAAGAAAAAAGCCTGGTCATGGTTTAAGTCCTTCTTAGAGGACAGAGCCTTCCGTGAGTTCGAGGGCGAGTCTGTGTCCACCAGCAAAACCCTGAAATGCGGAGTCCCCCAGGGCTCCTCTCTAAGCCCTGCACTCTTCAACCTGTACATGAGGCCACTGGCTGATGTCGTCCGCCCATTTGGGCTCAAGATCATCTCCTATGCGGACGACACGCAGCTGGTGGTCTCATTGACGCAGGAAGCCAACCCACCTGCACCAGGCGGGCTTAGAGAGTGCCTAGAGGAGGTGAAGTCCTGGATGTCCCTATCCTCCCTAAAACTGAATGGGGACAAAACTGAGATGATGCTCCTAGGCCCCCCAGATCTCAGCCTCCCCGCCTCCCTGTGGCCGCCTTGCCTGGGTACCCCTCCAACTCCAAAAAACAGTATTAAGAGTCTTGGAGTCTGGTTGGACAGAGCTCAGTCTTTCAACGTACAAGCTACAAAACTCTCAGCCACTTGTTTTGGCATCATGAGGATGTTAAAGAAAATTCTCCCTCTCCTCCCCATGGAAGCCAAACAAGTGGCCATACAGGGCTTAATACAGTTGCGCCGTGACTTCAATAATGTGCTCTACTTCGGCGCCCCTGAACTCACTTTAAGAAGGCTTCAGATAGTCCAGAACTGCGCTGCACGCATTTTGCTTGATCTCCCCCGCAGACAATCAGTGAGGGCCGGACTGGTTACCCTCCACTGGCTACCGGTGCGCCAGAGAGTTATGTTCAAAGCTATGTGCATAGCACACCAGGCCTTCTGGAACACAGGCCCTAGGATTACTCGTGACCTAATCACCCACTACACGCCCAACAGAAGCCTCCGTTCCAGTCAGACTTTCCTTGCAACGGCCCCAGAATAAAAAGATCTAGATCCGGAGGCAGAACCTTTTCTTATAACGCCGCCAGGGCCTGGAACGCCCTTCCAATACATCTTAGAGCCAACCCCAATCTCTCGGCATTTCGTAAACAGCTGAAAACCTTTTCATTTCATCCGGTCTAACTCACTCTTACTCCCTCCCTTCTTGGGCTATCTTGCGGGATCATGGTTCTCTTAGCGCTTGGACGCCTCGGGGCAGCAATTCGCGCTCTACAAATTCACATCCTATCCTATCCTATCCTAGGCAATACTGTGGGCCTGTGAGGGGAGGTATTATTTTTTTGCACAGAAGGGTGGGTGTACTTCGCCTATGTATTTCTACCCTAGATGTGGGGAAAGTTGGGGAATCGATCTTTTATAAGTTCATCTCCTACTTCACAAAAAACAATTTGCATAAGTATTGGCCTTAAATCCAATTCGTCGGGTCCCCGATATATACCTGTAGCTGAAAAGTCAGAAAATTCAAGATTATAACGGGCAATGGCAAGGATAATCTTACTCTGTATGGGGTTTCGGGGCCAGGAAGAAGTAAATGTGGTGGGGATTTCTAAGCCTGGGGATAATAGACGGATATATATGTGGATCCACTCCGGTGTTTTGAGCGACAAAACGCCTAATATTCTTTTGTCGAACACTGCCCGGAGCACTTGCATTGGGCTTGTGGTGAATGGGTTTTGCAAGTGTAAGGGGGTATACTATTTGCGTTTGTGTTTCAAGGTGTTGGGAGCTGGATCAAGGGGGCATGAAAATGCTGGTGCGATAGATAGAGTGATCTGTCTGGTATGACTATAGTCAATATTAAGTGCTTGAAGTATTGTGAGAAGGACCGTGCTGGTGAGAGGCGTCACGTGAATGAAGCAAGACGGGGTCCGTCCGAGATGCCCACAACGTTATCGTTGATCAGGAATATGGTGATATTGTCATGGGGATTACCATTCATCTCCTTTATATGAAGTTGGAACAGTGGGGTGGGCTCTCAAGGTCAGGCAGGGATGCAGGGCCTGCGGGGTCTTGCAAGTAGTCGGACAACAGTGCTCTTAAGAGAGGTGTTGTATCATTCTCAGACTGTGAGTGTAAAGAATAGTAGTCGGAGACAGAGGGTGTAGGAGACTCAGGACCTTCACCTTCCAGAGGTGGGATGGAAGCTGCTGCAGATGAAACAAGTGACTGTATGGAATCCACTGAGGAATCCTTGTCAGTGATAAAGATGGGTGAGTTGGTAGGATGGTTAGGGTAACCTAGGTATTCACGGGGAAGAGAGGGGGGAACAGATAGGGTGGAGGAATTAGAGGCTTCTTCTGCGTACAGCAGGTGAGGGCGAGTAGTGTCTGGAGATGGCGGGGTTAGAGATATATCTGGGAGGGCGTCGTGTATGTCGGTCAAGGAAAGTGTAGAGATGCGAAGCTGGGTGTTGAGGGTGAAAGTGACCCCCAAAATTGCCCAAGCGGCGGTTAGTATATTGCGGAGTCCGTCATCAAGGGGAGTGAATTCGCCAATAGTGGTATTATGGACAACGTGAGGAATGCCGTGAACAAACTGGATAGTGCAATTGATAATGCGTGGGGGGGCGTTGGACATCACGATATTAGGGGGGTAGAGCATAACTAGTGTAGGGGGTGCAAGGAGGGAGACAAGGGGGAGGAGAAATACTAGTTCCCCCCCTTCGGAAATCAATTGCACGAGCAAATGATAGGCAAAAAGACGGTGGGGCGGGTGTAAATGCGAGGCATAGGGAGACAGCGGGTCATGCGAAGGCTACACTTAGCTACCTAGCAGGGCAGCAATAAAAGGACATCGGAAAAGACTAGTAAGCATGCAACCCAGACAACTGTAGGAACAGTGATGAAGGACGGGGAGGTGGGGCTGGGCAAGTGTAACAATGGGGAAATAGGCACTGATGTTATCAAAAAAAGCACAAGGAGGCAATTTGAAAGCACACACTTCACAAAGAACAAGGCAAACAAACAGAAAACAGGAAACAAAAACAATCAATAATCAACAAAAAATATTGATGGTACAATAAATACTGATCAGATAGGAAGGATGCATCCTGAATGAAAAATCCAGGACCTAGGGCCAGATGTAGGTAAATCTCATTTACCGATTCTTAAATACCGAATTTTACCGATTCGGTATTCATGAATCGGTAAATGAGATGTAGATAAAAAATCGTTATTTTTTACCGATTCGGTAAAATTCGGAATCGGACTTTCGGAATTTACCGATTCGGTATTAACCGAATCGGTATTTACCAAATCGGTATTTACCAAATCGGTATTTCCCATTCATTCCTATGGGCCAAAAGGCCCATAGGAATGAATGGGAAATACCGATTCGGTAAATACCGAATCGGTAAATACCGAATCGGTAAATTCCGAATCGGAAAGCAAGCAAAAGTGAAACTTAAGAAAACAGCCAATCAGGTGCTACCACCCTCCCCCTCCCTACCAGGGAGTGGCTACCCAGGCAGCTGCAACTAATTAGAAGGTTCTGGAGAGGCAGTCAGAGCTGAGCAGAGACACAGAGCAGCAGGGAGAGTTTTTTTGAAACTTTACCAACTGAAAAATGGCAAGCAGCAGTGAAAGCCAGAAGGCAGATAGAAAGAGGAAAATAAAGTTCAGCAGCGTGGAGCTGCAGGTACTTGTGGAGGAGGTAGTGAGAGTGCACATCAAACTTTTTGGCAGGCACTCCCTCACTGTTCCTGAGTCTGCCAAAAGAAAAATCTGGCTGGCAGTGAATGCTGTGGGAGTCACACCCAGGAATACTGATTCTATGACCTCAGGAGCCTCACCAAGAAAAAAATGGCTGGCCTAACCGGTGGAGGCAGGAACCCAGCGCCCCCCCTGACTGACCTGGAGGAGTTGGTTGCCTCAACCATTGAGACAGACAGCGTCTGCGGACTGGGAGATGTGGACAGCGCAGCCAGAGCTGCAACAAAAAAAGGTAAGACGCATGCGCTTCATTACACCCCATACCAACCTGCTACCCTTTACCCTTTGTGGACAAGCCAACCCCAGTCCAGTACTGCTATCACTACACAGGAGCAATGCATTATGGGAAATGTAGTCAGCAATTGTAAGACCATGTGTAACAGCGCAGACATCAGCAAGTTAGTGAAAGTAATGCAGATAAATGAAAGTGAAATGTGTAAAGCATTTATTGTAGTGACTGTGACACAGTAGCACTCAGTTGATATACGCTTTTTTATACCTAGGGGCTAAATCAGGCAGTCGACCCACTAACACAGAAGGGACTGCACGAGCGAGGGAGGAGAGTGAGGAAGCAGGTCCAAGCCAAGTGCAAGCCTCGCAGGAGGAAGGTGACACGACTGGCATCTCCCGTGAAGATGACACTGTTCATACCCCAGTGTTGCTGCACTCCCCACAACTTTCCCAATCCCCTATCTTGGTATTCTCACCAGAAACTTCACCAACACTGCTCCAGTCCACTCCTGCAACCCCACCAGCCAGGAGGCGTGTCGTGGCCCCACTACCAGTAATGGCGGCAGCAGAGGGTGAGGGGGAGGCTCGAGTCACCGTAGATGTGAGTTCAGCAGCACTGCAGTCCACAAATGAGACAGTCACAGCTCGCAGGAGACAACGGAGACCCAGCAGTGCAGGTGGACGTGGTGATGGCACTGTGTTCCGTGGGCTGGAGGGCAGCATGGTGCGCATTCAAAGGATGCAGGGCAAATCCATCCAAGCCTGCCAACGCCAATTCAGAGCCCTGAATGTGCAAATAGGAGACATGGGGAAGGGCATGAGAGACATTGTGGAGACAAATAAAGAGGTTGCAAAAACAAATACGGACATTGCAGCAGGGATGCAGCAGATGAGCAACTCAATTACGCAGCTATGCTCAAAACTTGACAGTCTGTCACACACAAGGCGCAGGGATGCCCGTGTCCACAATACGGCCATCAATCGCTTGGCCACTGCCACATCCCTGCTATGCAGGAGGGGCATACATATGCAGGAGGCTTTGACACAGAATACAGCTGAGGTCACCAGGGGCATGGCCAGAATGACAAGTGCACTAGAGGCAATGTTGATTTCACACACAGCACAGAATCCTGCCCTGGACGTTGCAGAGGCTGAAGACACTAGTAGCCGGAGCAGCCTATCAAGCACTATTGTCGAGACACGGAGGAGTACCAGGCGCCAAGCTGAGGCTGCAGGGCACGCTGAACAAAGCGAACAACATCCTAGTGGCTCAGCGAAGCGCGGGCGCAAGTGACATTACCGGTCATGGGTGAAGTAACCCGGGACATACAGTCCCCAAGGGTATAATGTTTAGTTTGTTGCACTTAAGTGCTTGAACGTTGTGGCACCATTAAAATACGTTGGTCGCATACACAACCTGTCTGTGTCTCATTACTTTCTCAGAAATAGTTGCCAGTAATCTCCTCACGTCTGTATCTGCCATCACTTGGTGTTGACACTCCAGCAGGTTGTGGTTCAGGCACAGCAATCTCGTCGTCATGATCATCAAAGTCTGACAACTCCACCTCAGTGCCCTTCTGCACAGCAAGGTTGTGCAACATAGCACAGGCAGCAATTATTTTACAGCAGGTGATGGGGTATACTGCCGGGCACCTCCGCTCTTGTGCAAGCACCGGAACCTGCTTTTCCATATTCCAAAGGTACGCTCCACAACATTTCTTGTGCTCTTGTGGGCCCTGTTATACCTCCTTTGGCTGGGTGTTGAGGGGTTGAGGTAGGGGGTGAGTATGAAGGAGTGGAGGGCATATGCACTGTCTCCTAAAAGGAAATGGGAATACATTACTCACATGCATACATGTACTTCTTACTGCAATAGGTGTTAAAGGGGTCGCACACTGTGTATTACCTAGGAGGTATCCTTCACCAAATTCTCCTGCTGTCAGCCGTGAATAGATACCGCTGTTTTGGAATATAAAGGAGTCATGGGTACTCCCAGGAAATTTTGCAACAAGGTCAGTGATGGCGCACTTGGCATTGCAGATCACCTGCACATTGATGGTGTGGGTGGACTTCCTATTCCTGTATATATATTCGGTGGCAGCAGGGGGACAAATGGGAATGTGGGTGCCATCAATGCAGCCAATGATATTGGGGAATCGCGCCATCTGGTAAAAGTCTGATTTTGTTTGGACCAGTTCTGCATGGGTTGCAGGAAAAGATATATAATGGTCCATCCTCTGTAACATGGTGTCAAGGAATTTGTGGAAAAACCGTGACAGGCTGCTCTGGGTCACCCCACCTACCGCAGCAACCACACTCTGGTAGCTCCCAGACGCAAGCAGGTGTAGGCTGCACAGCACCTGCACGTGGGGTGGAATAGCGTGTGCCCTTGGGGTAGTGTGCTCCAACAGTGGTTGGAGGTCCCTGATGAGGTCCAAGATGGTGTCTGGTGCCAACCTGTACCTCTGGAGTATCTCTGCCTCTGTGAGCATGAACAAGGTGATCCTCTGCCTGTAGACCTGCTCCTGTCTCTGCCATTCCCTCTCTCCTTCCTCCTGTAGCCGTAGCCGTCTCGCAATGACATAAAATGCCGCCATTGTGAAAAAAGTGTTGCATTTTGGGTCCTTTTTTATAGGCTGCACCTGGTTGCCACCTGATTTCAATCCATGGTAAATACCGACTCTTAAATACCGAATTTCAAGCAAATTCGGTATTTAAGAGCTTACCTACATCTCAATATTCAATTTTACCACTTCTTATTTACCGAATCGGTATTTTACCGATTCGGTAAATTTACAGAGTTGGTAAATTTACCGGTTCGGTAAATTTACCGAATCGCAAACCGTTGCGATTCGGTAAATTTACCGATTCAGTAAATTATCCGATTCGGAATGTTTACCGATTCGGTAACTTTACCGAATCGGACGATTTTCTGTCTCCTACATCCCAAATGCTCAATACCAGTCGGTAACGGCCGAAAATCGGTATTTTCGGCCGTTACCGACCGGTATTGGGCTACCTACATCTGGCCCCTAGACATGAAATCTCACTAACGCAAGAGACGCGGTGGAGCACGATGAAAAAGGGACAGGAGAGCCAGTCGGAAGGCAAAAATGGCGGAGGACAAGAGCCAGGACAAAGGCAGGAGGTGGTGGGAAGAGGGTGTAGTGTGGAAATGCAAGGGTAGAGAGATAGATAAAAGAGAGAGGTGTCGCGAGAGAGAGAGCGTTAGCGCAAAATAGGAGGAAGGTGGAAGAGGGAAGGAGGGAAAGGGAAATGTGGAGGAAGGTATGGGTCAGGAAGGGGTGGGTGTGCGAGGGGGCTTCTCAGCATGTTCCGTGGACGAGAGGGAGCATAGGCGCCAGGGCAGTAAGTGAGGGACAGTGGGAGGATATGTTCTGCAAATAGCACAAGTGACTTCCTCTTTCTGTGCCAGCGCAAGACGAGCTGACAAAGGCCGTCGGTAATGCTGAATAAAAAGTGGAACTGAAAAATAGAGAATGACACCCAAGCCTTGCAATAATATATCGTGAAGAAAATAAAGAAAAAGAGTGAAGGACGTGAAGGCAGCCCTCATGGAAGAAGGCGTGGGGGCAGGCCTCTGGTGGAAGACATAGGCAGGGAGTAGGTGGCAGAAGGTGACAAAAGAACGGCAAGAGAGAGAAGAATAGGCAGCAAGGAATGTGAAGATGAATAATTACACAGGCGAAGGAATGCAAGGGAGAAGTGCAATATATATATGTAAAAAAGGGTACACAAGGCAATGGAAAAACAATATGCAATGGAATGTTGAATCAGAAAAAAAAACAATACGCAATGTAATGTCAAACCATAATGCAATGAAGAAAAATGCAGTGGCTATATGCACAATCATGGCGCATGAGCGATTGAGACACAAACTTTGACCTTGGAGAATTGAACATCGACCCCGTGCACAGACTGGAACTGCTGGGGGAATATCAAAGTAGAACCCTCCGAGAATTGAACTCCAACCCCGGATGCAGGCTCGAACTGCTGGGGGAACATAATTCTAGAACCAATTGAACCTAGAACCCACCCTTCCGGACTGGATCCGGCAAGGCAAACAGGAAAGCCACAGCACCCGAAGCCACAAGATGCACAGGAAAAATGACTGTTATTCGTAACCGATATGTACAAAAAATGCTGACAGTGGCATCCGACAAGGAAGGGCCAACTCGTGACCACACAAAGACGGAGGGCTTCAATCGTGACCAGAGATAGTGCCGCAGGGGGTCAGCCGCTCAGCCAGAGCCAGCCCAAAAGAGTCCGCCAAACACCCAGGTAGCAAAGACCAAGGACATTCAAGGAAAAAAAAACTTGCTTTACCTGTGGTCTGCAATAGGCAGAGGCGGGACTCTCCCGGAGGCGGCTCGTGGATGTGCAGCAGATCCACCGCAGAATGGAGGTACGATGAATTTTCGGTGGTCGCCAGCTGATAAAGGGGAAGCACGAGCCCCTTTGGGTGTGGTCACGTCAACTGTTAGTCACAAGCCACCGGCGCAACCCTTCACTGAGGAACAAGGAACAATGAGATGAGATGACAAAAACTCATGTTGAAGTGGCACGTTTATTATTAATTCACAAGTGGACCAATAAATGCGTATCTTTTAGCAAAAGAATAAATGCATATCATTTCATACTACTAAGTAAAAAGCTATTTAAGAAATCCCGACTTCACTCTGTCAGGAGTAAATGCTAGATGACAAATGCTCAAAATGTTGCAAGGCAAGCTGAAATGAGTAACTTTTAAAAAGGCATAATGGAAAACTGCTAGTGATCCAAAGACATAGAGTACATTTGTTATAAAATTATAGTGCCTAGAATCAAGCCTTTCTGATGAGAACTATAAGGCAAGCTGGAGTGAGGATCCATTAAAACTCACATTTAAATCAGCTAGAGACTCAGAAAGACACAGAATACATTCTATGAAAATATAGAGAACTTGAAACAAGCCTTCCTGAAGAGAATTATTCATGCAGGTTAAACATTTTAAAGAGACCCAGAATGCGATGGGCCAGGATTATTAAAAAGGCACAATTGAAATTAATTAAGGAATGAGAAACACATTTCTATAAAAATTCAGTGCCAGGAGGCACCTAACTAGGGTGACTAGCCAAACTGGATCTAATTATTTAAAGAGACCTTAAATGCAAGGAATTGGGTGTGGATGGAAAATACCAAGTATAGTCAGAATTTTTTAAAAGGCAAAGATATTATCTAGCTTGGGAGGGCATCACCTGAGAGAGTAGGTTTGACAGTCCCAAATCAGATAAACGGCCGGCTGGAGAACCCAGCTTGTGATGATCACAGCAGAAGAGTTCTCGCTTCAAATTTGACGGTTGGGTCTGATATACTTTGGAAATGCGGAACCATGGTTCTATTCTGACGTCTTTGCTGACGCATGTTCGGTGAAGGTGGCAGACCGCATGTCCAAGAACACGGAACCAGTCAAGTGGTTTGATCGGGTGGTTGGCCATGTTCGACCCCAAAATATAAACAAACGGCCATGGTTGACCACAGAATATAAACAAATGGCCATGTTTGACCACAAGATATAAACAACTAATCATCTGATCATGAACATCTCTCCAAAAAAGTATATGTGATAGTGGAACTTGGGACATGTGGTAATATCACAAGACATTGTGGTTTTCATTTGAGCAAGCTATCTCTCAAAAACAATATTTCAGCAAGAGTCCAAGATGTACCAACTTGTACCAGCAGGGTCTGTGTACGTGTGTGTGGGTGTTGGGCTTGAAGCTATGGAAAATTACTGTACTCTGTGATGGCCCAATTTACCTCGTTGTTTTCAGTGCAACAGAGATGCATGTTTTGAAATTATCGGGCCTAGTGAAGTTTAATATGAAAGACTGATATCGTCAGATGGTGGCCTTTGGCCTTTGGCTTGGGCCTATGTATATTGGGTTCATGGAATCTGTGGGCTTTTATTTACTGATAGTATATGGTGAAAATTGGTAATTTTAGCATATTTTCAGATTTTGTCAAGTAGGGCCCACATCAGACCTTCATTCTAGCAAGGTCGATAAAAATACTCTCTTCTTGGTAAGCAGATGGTAGAACGTGATCCTGACCCTCCATCAAGGGCCACTCAACAGTGACCCAGATGGAACGGGGGCCCTATTTGGGCCCCCCAATATCTTTTACCAACATCCTTTACTTGGCAGTGTTCCAGTCATGAAAAGGCTGTCGGAAAGGGATATCCTAATCCCAAAGGCGGTTCTCAACTCGGCACCACCGTCATGGTCAGAGGCATCTCTGACTGCCACCCCATCAGGATCTTAGATCCAGTCAGAGGCGGCGGTCTTGTCCCCGGCTGCTATAGACCAACCGGCGGTCTGCCCGAAGGGCTATCGGCATTTGGACCGCCACAGAAAGGCTGTCAGTGGCGGTCTGACTGACAACGGAATGAGGCCCTAAATTATTAAAATATGAAAACATTTTAAAGTATAAATTACAAACTTTTATGAAATATATACAATTATTTAATATACTAATAAAGCATGTGTAAAAGTAATGTTGAAAATATTTAAATAAGAGTTATATAATGTCAAAACATTGTTAAACCATGGAAAATAAAAGTAAAACATTTACAACATACAAATGCCTACAAACATAACTCACCTGTTTTTCATTAATAAAACATTGTGAAAATATGCTATTTACTTAACGTTTATATTTGTTTTTTTACTTGAAGTAGTCAAGTCAAGTCAATAAAGCTTTATTCGATTTGTGTTACAAAATCATAAAAGCACAAATTTAAAAAATGAATGAACAATCAGTACAGAATTAAAAACGACATATAAAAATACAGATTATAAATTCATTAATTAGTAAAAATATAAAGTTCATAAGGTTAGAAGTACTATACGGATGAGGGAACATTATGTATGGGTTAACTTGTTCGGATCGTGTATGGAGTGATAAATATCCACTTTAAGAGATCTGTTCCAGGTAGAGAAAAACATGTTCAAACAATGAGAGACAGAACTTGATATGTTTTAACTAGTTGGTGTTCTTTACATGGTATTTCGGTATCTAATAACTAACCTTAAAAAAGAAGATACTGCCTTAGTTACAATGTCAGTCTCTAATTGTTGAAGTTTTAGTTTTAGAAATACCACTCTACACTTATTTAACCCCCAGGTCTTAAGTATTGAGGTCAAGAATCTTTTTCTTGGAACTGTATAGAATTTACAAAACAGGGTACAGTGAATATTGGTCTGATAAGAAACATCATCCCTAGACCAGTCGTTGCATTCTGGGAAAGTTATTAATCTATAAAACGAATCGGTGCGAAAAGGTGTCAATAACATCCAAGTATAACAACTTGGTTCATGAAGCAAGTACGGTTGGACCCCCTCACAGATGGTCATCAGGTGGTTTTCCATCACTGTACGTTTCGTCTTTGCGACAAGCCACCTTTTGTTTTCTAGATGTTCCATGGCCGCCTTTTTTAAAGTATTTCTGGATACTAGTTCCATACTGGCAGGCATGTCAAAATATTCAGGGTGCCCAATCTCGTGCATTAAGTTTTTTACGTAGTGAATCCATTTAATATTGGCCACACAAATCTACGATGATGTCTCTATTCAAACCCATTTCTGCTGTAACCCATATCTTATGCCATAACAAAAGGGGAGCAATTTTGATGGTATCCGTGATATAAGTTAGACCCAATTCACCAATTCACATATGGCAGCTGTAAGTCGCCGTGGATCTGGGCACTGCTAACAAGTAGCTGGTAAAGTGATTTTCACATCTTTGTATCTGTTCCGCCTTTTCAATCCCCCAGATACCTGCCCCATAAGTACTAGTGGAGATACACTTAGATTTGTAGATCTGCAACAATACTGGGACGGGCCTCCCTCCCAGTTTCTTCTGCAAAATTTGCCACGGCACCTTGGGCCCTAGAAAAGGCCAATTTTCTTGCGGTCACAGCAGCCTGCCATGTCCCATTTTTATCAAAGTTGATGCCTAGGTAAGAAAATTTGTTGGAATTCTCAATCTTATTTTTACCCAAGAAAATAGCATGTATATTCTTTATCCTGCTTCCACATATCATAGTTTATGTTTTAGGCACATTTATTTTTAACCCTCTTGCATTCATGTATGTTGCAAATTTTGTTACCGCCCTCTGAAGACCAATCTTGGTTCGTGACCAAGATTGGTCACAAACCAATCTTGGTTCGTGACCGCATCATCCGCATACAAGAAGATAGGGATAGGGGTGTCTCCAACTCTTGGATAGTCATGTTGGAATTCACTGAGATACGGTCCTTAGAGGTTGAAGAGAGAGGGTGCTAAAATGCACCCTTGTATCACACCTCCCTTTAATTCGAATGTAGTTGAACACTCCCCCCCTGCCAAACCGCACCCTAGCTCCCGCCCCTGATACAATTCCATAATGAATAGGAGGATCTGGGGGTCTACACCCATATCACTGAGTGTGCTCCATAATTTTTCTTGATCCACACAATTGAAAGCTGAGCTTAGATCAACGAACGTCAGGAAAAGATTCCCTTTCTTAGCCTCGGTGTATTTTGCAATTATCAAGGCAAGGTTGAGACCCTGGTACCTCTCCCTGTCCGAAACCCAAACTGTAAATTGGAAATGACTTCCTTCTCCTCTGCCCATTCTTGTAACCTATTTAAAATGTAGTATATATATGACTAAAAATTCAAAAAATTGCAATGCATAAAAATTGAAAAAATTAAAATAGAAAAAGGTGTGACATCCTCATTTTACAAAACAAAACCATTAATAATATTACTGGTTATAAATATACAATGAACTATTTTTGTATATTGTTAAGCACAACAATAATGATAAAATGACACAAAGCATTTCTGCTACAGACAAATAAACATAAAGAATACATTTTCGAATAAAATTATCACACTCCAACATAAATAATACTAAAAAATAAATAGACACGAAAGATGTGACATTTACTATTCTGACTGTAATCTAACCAAATTAGCTGGATACTAAACGGATGACATTTACTATTCCCACTCCAATCTAACCCAGACCGCCATGAAAAATGAGGTGGTGAGGAAACAAAGACCCTCTGCACCAGGGGATGCATGCAGGCAAGGCACATGGTGTGTCCCCCTGTCTGCATGCAACCCCAGTTCCTGCACAGCATGGACTTAACTGTCCATGACCTGCAGGAACAGCCGTTGATGCTCCCATTGCCGTGCCTTTTTCATAGGCATGGTGGCCCCAATCTAAGGTCACCAAAGTCATATTAATGCCCTAAAATCGTTCTTGTCTGGTCATCAACAAGCTGTTATTTTTAAGTCTGTGTCCTCTTCAACCAATCCAGTCAATTGAGGTGTGCGGCAGGGTTCTATTCTATTTTTTCGATCCCTTTGGTTTTTAATATATGCATCCCACCCCTGACATCCGCAATGAATCACATGTGTACATTTTTCAATCCGTATTGATAATACACGTATTTTTTAAAATACACTCTAATACCATTACCTCTGCTACTGCCTGAACATCATAGCTGGTAATTCTTCGAGGATGAATCTGGACAAAACAGAGGTGCTACTAACCTGGAATTATAAAGAGACATGGACACCCCCTTTGTGGCCAGATATTATGGGCCTGGTTCCCTCTCTTGTTTGCACAGTAAAAAATCTTGGTGTCATCTAATTGCCAGTTAAACTCTAGACCTTCAAATAAACAAGGTCACTGTCACGAGGCCCATAGGGACATTGTCGTCTTCACTAAGTTAGCATGAGCACGCTGCAGCCTGTCTGCCACTTTGCGAATGTTACTACACATCTTTATTTTTTGCAATCATTTCTATGGATGTTTTCACATGAGAACTCATTGCTGTGTGTGACAACAATGCCCCTTGTTATTTTGTTCTGGCCAGGCCTTGGCACTTAGGCAAAACATACTGATGCAGCTGTTGTTTGGGACAATGTGCTTTGGTTTTTATTGGGATACATAAATAGGTAGCACACACTTGGAGAGGGACCTTTACAGGGAGAAGTGCGAGACATCACCCATGATGTAGTTCTACCATATATAGGCTACGGTATGGAGTCTGCTGACAAAGCCTATAGATATTCTAATATATAATAATGCTACTTCTTAGCAAGGGGAGCGAGGTTAGGCACTATTGTCTTGCCATGATGACATCTCCCTTTATGATTTATGGACCAGCTGCTATGCTGACTGTATTTGTATTATGTGTTTTCCTGTTTGTTGTGGCCCGTATACTGCATGTTAGGGCACGTTAGTTAAAATAAATATTTCAAACTGTTTTGTGTCTCTGTATGATCTTATTGTGGTCTAGTACAAGAGTGCGAGCGAAAGGGTGTGTCTTGCTCCCGCGATTCATGAAAGATTTGGGAGTGTTGTGTTCTGGGGTGTCTAATCATTTTTTTCGCTGTGAGTGAGTAGGAGAGAAAGTGAGACGCTATAGCTAGTCGGTCCTGGGCTCATAGGAACTAAGGTGGTAGGAGGACTCAGTCCCTATACACCAGTTCCTATTATCCTACACATAGATCGGTTCTTGAGCAGAATCCCTGCAACATGTTGCCGCCAATGTTTGGTCTGATACTTATTTGCGAGACCTCGAGTAGCACTTGTTCTTGTCCACAATACCCTTTCACCAGTTACTGGAGACATCCATGGTGGGGGAGCTTCGCCTCCTATATTTGTATATTTATAGGTTTTTCGAACATTAATTTTAAAAGGTGTTTAGGCCCCGTTTTGCGATGCCATTTTCTTCATTGCATTCTTTATAGACATGGAACAACCTGTTGCTATTGCGGCACATAACTGTGCAGCGGTTACAGCATACTTATCTCAACAAGGGGCTACCTTTATATTTGTTGTTGAAGCAGACCCAGCTTACCGTTTCGAGGTTTTCTATTCTTGGGTTACATTTCCAGCAGTAGATGGTTAAGTTTCATGAATATACCAGAGCATCTCCCCCAGTAGCTTATCGTCCTTATGCATTAATTGAGGTACCGTTGACATCCTGGGAGCATACCATTTGGTTTAATGGCACCCTTCCTCACCCACTCTCAATTGATCCTATGGGCCCCTTATCTATCGATGGGGCCACTTGAATGGTTTTGGCTGGTTTTACACCACATCCGAATGATCTCAATGTCACTCTCGCAGAGCTACGTCTGTTATATACACAGTCAATTCATATTCACTGAAGTGTCACACAGTTTGTGTCACAAACAGTACAAGCAGCTCCGACAGGAGCTGCTGCTCTACCACAAGAACATGGTGGTGGACATGTGATTAGTCCTGTCATGATTAACTCGGTGATGGACAAACGTCCTCAAAATCTTGACGATTTGCCGTTTTGGCTTGCACCAAAATTGCAGCCGCTTGATGCAGTTTTTTCACACACAACACCCGTAGAAAAACAGAGGATCCTTACAATGAGTTTGCCGAGTGGCCGGATTCCTGCTTTGGCTGACTGCACCATCTGGGGGACGGGGTTTGCTTCAGTGTATTCACTGTGCTTTGGCACCCCCTCTATGAGCGTTCTGCCCAGCGTTCTCAAGAAGCTACAGGATGAGCATGGGGCAGGTCAAGCCCTGGATTTGGGAATGAAGTTAGTGGGAATGTTCCCTATTGTCTCCTATGCGAGTCTGGCCAATATTAAGGGTTAGGCAGTTTGCTTACAAGTTCGTCAACGCCTGGCGGCGTTGGCAGATGTGGATAGGCAAAGACAGTTGCCGATTATAATTTCGGATGTGTATACATCTTTAGGTCGCAACAGTTTAGGGGTTCGGCCTTTTACTCAGCCACAAATAAGACCCCCTCCAGAAAAGGAAGGTCATCCAGTCTTTCCTAAAAAGGCTTGGAATAAGACCCAGGGGCAGCAACAACAGAAGCCTGGTTCACGTGCAGGTTTTCCTCCAACCTGATGCTTCTGAACGTAGATATGATTTGCGTGACCGCTTGAAAATGGAGACACCAGAGAGGTTTCAGGTTCCTTTCAGGAATCGTCGGATCAACAATTCGGCAGAAAAGGGCATTAGAATCGCAGACAATGCAAGTCTACACAACCTAGACATGACCCGCAGCGCCAGTTACATGTAAAAGTCAAGCAGGAGGAACCACCTCAATATCGTGCCCCATTTCAGAAGAAAAAAATTGCCGCTTTGACTGCAAAGTATGCCACAGATGGTGAGTACCCTGCTCCTTGATAGGAGTTGGGCGGTAACCCTCCTCGACAGTGCAGCGTAGGTTACCATAGTGTGGCAGCCACTCCACCAGCATCTGGAGGCGAAAGCAACTGACACTTTTCTTACTGTAGAGAGAGCTGATACACGAGTTGCCCATCCTGATAGGCTTTATGAAGTAAGCCTCCAAATTGAAGGTGATATTAAACGCCTGATTATAGCAGTCTTTTGGTAGAATCTGACATCCTCTTATGATATTTTGTTGGCAGAGGTTGACTGGCCTCCCCCTTTTGTCCTAGCTTCCTCTAGGGGGGAAGATGTTATTCTACCTAGTTTTTCACAGTACGTACCTGATGACAACAAAATGGCTTATGCTGAGGAGTGGGCTTTATCGCTTGCTCCAGCTTTATATCGCAATAAAGTGGGTTGGGAAAAGGATTCCCATGTTTATGTGATTCCTTTATGTTCCACACCACAGCCCCATCCGCAGTATCCCATTAAACGTGACCCGAAAGCATCCGTCAATGACACAACATTTTTTGAAAAAATACAAAACCACTTTGGATATTTCCAATGGTTTTTTCAACCATTCTTTGGCTCCTGAGAGCCGTGATTTGACCGCACCAAGTGCCCTAGGCAATCAGCCACGATATGCAAGATTGCTTATGGGGTATAAGAACACCCTGGCGTGTTTGCGGCACGCATTGTTTCAATTTTGCATGAGATTGAAATTTAATTTTTCAAAATCACACATTGCCTTTCTGGCAGTACTTTTCCTTGGTTATGAACTTAACAATGAAGGGAGGGGATTGGCCCCCTAATTGGTGGAGAAATGTGCTCAATTGCTGCCTCTACCCTTACAAAATTACAGCCCTTGCTGGTTTTTATTTTTTATTTTGGCAGAACATGTATTCCTGATTATGCCCAGTGTATCAAAATTCTCTACGCATTGATACCACCATCCTTTTCTGCTTACAGTTGACTATTGGAACATACAGCTATTCTTTTCATTGCAGGCTGATCTACTTGTGACCGAGTTCTTGTTAACATGAGACAATACTATAAGTTTGGTCAAAGGATTGAGCCAGGAGCAATAGGTTTTACCGAAGTGATTTTCAATGAAGGGCACACTGTCCCTATTGCTTATAAGTAACATTTGTATACACATGCTGAGATGAGCTTCTCTTCTACAGAAATTCTTTTGACAGCAGTCCAAATGGCGATTCTTAAAGAACGCTCTTTGTCTCAAGGAAAACGCATTTTCATGGTTTCGCCTGTGCCTGCATTAGAAGCAGTCATGAAGGCAAGTGTTCAGAATTCTAAAGCCTTGCATCCATGTTGGATACAATGGGCTAGTTCTTTGACGTGGGCTGATGTCAACTTTATCTTTGACCCCACATTGCAAACGCAGGTGTTTTTTACAATATGAACGTGTTCATCCCCCACCTTTATCATTACTCCCTCATGATCATTACAAATGCATTATTTACACTGATGGATCTGCGCAGCCAGCCACTGTTTCCTTATTCTGTGGCCAGTGTGAGTGTGGCAGGAACGATTGTTGATGGGGATTTTAAATCCTCCTCGGTGCACACACAGTCTCTTGGAGATTGCACAGCTCAATTACCAGAGCTATGTGCCTTGGTTTAGGCTCTTGAATTTGCTGATCCTGAGGTTCCTACACTTGTGTGCAATTCATTTTACCGTGTAAAATCCTTCAATGACAACTTGTTCTTCTGGACACAAAATTATTTTCGTGATTCTAAAGGCAGCACAATTAAGCATAAAGGGCCAGATGTAGGAAGCCTAATACTGCCGGTCGGTAACGGCCGAAATTACCCAATTTCTGCCGTTACCGACTGGTATTAGGCATTTGAGATGTAGGGGCCTAATTTAAGGATTCGGTAATTTACCGAATCGGTAATTTAAGGAATTGGTAAATTACCGAATTCTTAAATACAGATTTGGTAAATTACTGAATCCTTAATGTAGGAAGCACTCAAGTGAGTGCTTTTCACTTGTAAGGATTCGTTATTTACCACCAATTACAAGTTGGTGGTAAATAACGAAAACCGTTAATAAAGCAATTTTGTGCTTTTTTAACAGTGCCATGTGGCAGACATACATGCCCTTAGGCACTGTTCCACTCCAAGGCTGACCTGGTCTGTATGTTTCGCGTGAAATCTGATGCCATTTGTTGTCTGGAGGTGTATGTTGCAGCATCTCTATGTGATTGTCACCATATTTGCACCCATGCACTATTCAGGGGTGCAACAGGGTATCAATGTGACACCCTGCCACCCTTGTAGGTCTTCCCCCTCTTACCGATTCGATATTTACCGATTCGGTAATTCCCATTCATTCCTACGGGCCTCCAGGCCCATAGGGATGAATGGGGAATACTGAATCGGTATTTACCGAATTTTACTGATTCAGTAAAAATTACCGAATGAATACCTACATACCATTTACCCATTCTAAAATACAGAATCGGTAAAATTCGGTATTTTAGAATCGGTAAATGGTATTTACCTACATCTGGCCCAAAATGCTTTGGGTCCAAGTTGCTGCTCTTGAGGAACGTTTGCCACTCCTACATTTCATCCATAAATTGGGCCCTCAATGTGTGGGAGCACACGCTGTTGGTAATTCACTGACTGATGATGCATTCAAATCTGCAGTAGCCACTTGTTCAGTAGCAGCAGTCGCTGGGTCTATGACTAAAATTGATGATGATATTCTAACGGCAATAGCTGCAACCAAGGAGG
Source organism: Lissotriton helveticus (assembly GCF_964261635.1). NCBI lineage: Eukaryota > Metazoa > Chordata > Amphibia > Caudata > Salamandridae > Lissotriton > Lissotriton helveticus. The sequence goes on from NC_136062.1 coordinate 356,533,003, forward strand.
ATACAGAGTTTCCTCAAGGTTTCCCTTCAAGTTATACATACCACTTGTCAGCTGATCAAATTCCATTTGTTGGGGATCGGCTGATTCCCAATGAGGACGGCAAACTTTCTTTAATAGTGGCTGCACATGAAGGCATTGCTTTGGCACATGCCGGAGTGACAGCAACTATTTCCCTACAGCAATGTTTTTGGTGGTGTGGTCTGTACCAACAGGCACGTAAATATGTTCTTTCCTGGGACATTTGTCAACAGATTAAGCCTTCAACTGTTTCAAGTCCACCCCACACTCAACTATACATTTCGAATCAACCGTTTTGTTGTATTTATCTTGATCACTGTGGTTCTCTAACGTCTGATAATGCTTTTAATTATATCTTGGTTGTAGTGGATTAATGCACTAGATTCCTTTCGGTTTGGCCACAATGTAGTACTGTCGCTCGAACTGTTATAAAAGCGGTGACGTGGGGAGGGGGAGGGGCAGGGTTGGGGGTAGTAATGTATGGATTATGGATTTTAAAAGGTAAGTAAACATAACAATAAATAAAACGAAATTTGTTGCACACACTGCGTCGCATTTGGTGATGCAGTGTGTGCAACGAAATTCGTTTTATTTATTTTTATGTTTACTTACCTTTTAAATTCCGTAATCCATACATTACTACCCCCCAACCTGCCCCTCCCCCTCCCCACGTCACCGCCCGGCCGGTACTACCACTACCGGCCGCGGCTGAATCTGACCAAGGTCCTCTTTTTGACTCTAAGGATTACCGGGATGCGATGAAGTCTTTGGGGGTACAGGTGCCATTCTTGTCTCCATATCGGCCTGAGGGCAATTCTGTTGTGGAGCAGATGAACTGTGACTTAAAGCAATCTTCGACAGAGAGAGTATTAGGTACTGGACAGGGCTGGTTGACTCATTTACATGGAGTTCAATGTGCACCTAATAATCTCCCTAGAAGATCTCTGGGTGTGCGGATCCTATACAAAATGCTATTTGGCATTAAAATGTGTGTGCCTGACCTTGATGGTCTAGACCAGAGGTCTTCAAACTTTTTGATGCTGACAACCCCCTGTCCAAAATATTTTAGGCGTAAGGACCCCCGCCTAACAAAAATTTCAAGAACCTGGTACTCCTCATCATTAACAACTATCAACAACCATAGAAGCCCCCAATTCCCATAGCAAATCATTTTTATAGTGGGGATATAATGTTAAACAGTGTTTATCAAACAAAAGATCAGTGAGCATGGGGGCGTGGTCAAAGGTGTGGCTAAAAACAAAAGGCATTTATGAGGAATTGGCCTAAAGCAGCACCGCAAGTCTTCTTGCAGTGCTGCCCTATGCCAATGTTAAAGGGCAACTGCACCATATTTATGAAATATAGTGCATTCCTTTCCTTCCCCACTGCGTTGGAGCACAAATTACTGCCAAGCGCCAATGTAGGCAGGATTGGTTTTGTGCAGGAAGGTGCCCCGAGAGGAGTTTTCCTCTTTCTTTGTGAGCTGCATTCTGCAGCACACATGGAAAGAGGAAAAAATACAAGGAGACATAAAAACATTTCTTCTCATTACGTCTGCTGCAGAGATGCATAAGGTTTTGGCGCTGCCCCAGGTTTACATGGTTTTGAAAATCTGGGGCAGTGTAAAAATCTATGGGTGTTGCGTGGGATCACCTACCACAATGCCCATGGAAACGGCTACTTAACAGACTAAGGCAAGGCAGCGACTTGCACTGCTTTGTCTCACTCCATATGTATGAGGCCACCTCAGCCACGCAGAATGACTTTGGATCGCCTCATAGATACGATTGTGATGCTTGTGCCGCTGGAGCCTAAAAACATTATGCACCGGTGGCTCAAGCCTTACATAAATCAGCCCCAAAATATTCTGCTAGTTATTTAGGTCTTTCTCCATCGGGTAGCTACATATTAAATAATGGGTAGCTTAAATGAAAAATACATTTTAAAAAGTTGTTACTCGGTGGGAAATCCACTGTAGTACATTAGGAAACCTCTATTAGTTAATGCACTGCAGAGGTCTTAGTGTAACCAGAGAGCCACAGAACTAAATTTGGTTGGTGCAGTGGGCAATAGTGGCTTGTGGATTTTTAGAGCTATGAGGTCACAGCCTGTGACAGAAGGTACTGTGAAAGTGTAAGTCATTCATTTATTCTTTCATTACACACATTATAAGGTAGACTGCTACAAACTGAGCAAATGGTTTTAAGATATAGGAGAGCTTCAAAAATGTAGATTTTAGTAATACTAGAACATAAGTAAGGCATTTTTTAGCATAATTGTCCCTTTAACACCTCCTCAGAGGAACTAAGTGATTAAAACATGAACTTCACAGCCCAGTTGTTAACTCTTCTCACTACCACAAAAAAATCTTTGCCATTACAAAGCAATTAAAGCCAGAACCGCTCCCAAGCATCATTTACATTTGCAGACAAACTCAAAACACACATTTGCTTTTCATTCAAGCAAGCAGGCACCCTGGCACGAAAGATTGTTTCACCTGTCTGTCCAGACTCTTTCTTTAACAGAACAGGAGACTCAATTACCTTCAGCAGAAGCATTTTAACTACCAGAATGAAGCGTCCAGGTTTTCAAAAAGGAAGAGCACATGTTTGAGATTCCAGGTAGAAGTGAGGCCTGGAAATGCGCGACCCCCTTCCCAGGGTCTGAGAGAAGGTGGAGAACAAGAAAGAGTGTGGTCTTTCATACCATGCACCGGTCAGAGTTCTAGGTTTAAAAGGCACCTGTACAGTGATGCTATCTCCACTGCCTGGTCGTAAAGAGAGTTGTTACATTTCAATCAAGCATGTGAAGCTACACCATATGGCCAATACTGAATAGTATGCCTCCAAGCATTCAACGCTGGGATCTTTCAGTGAATTGGGTGACTTCTGTTTCTTCGAACAATCCCCAACAAAAGGAGGGGGAGATAGAACTTCAATTGATATGCTGCCTGTTTTACTTTCTACATCAACAACTGCGGATAATGAGTATACTTCTCCTCCAGTTGAGGTTATAATTGACGTTCCTGAAAGTACAATACATTCTACTTCAAATGAAGAACAACCCCTGTTATTTCAGCTGGGGTCCAGTTGTTACTATATAGACCGTAATAGCTTTTCTTCTGATACATGAAAACCACGATGGGAGCACACTGCTAGCCTCTCCTCCGTATCGCCCCTCTGAATTCTGGTATATGCAGTGCATATAACTTGAAGAGTTTCGAAAAAAGTTCGTGAATGTTTCACCAAAGTTGGTGTAAGTAAGTACTTAATATTTTCAGTATCTCTAGACACGAGACATGGCTCATGTTTCGGGATAGTATCCCTCATCAGTAGAGAAAAGTTCTGGGGTGGTTGAGAAGGCCATCAAACAACCGTCACAGGCTTCGTTGCCCCTCTGGCGCGCAGGTGCATCTCCAAAAGCTCGTCAGCTTAGGGGCTCACGGGAGCCCTTTAACCCCTTCGCTGCTAGGCCTTTTCCCCTCCTGTGCTAAGCCTTTTTTTTTAGATTTGGGGTAGTGCGCGCTAAGGCCCCTGTAACTTTTTGACCACATAAGGTATCCACGCCAAATTTGCGTCCTTTTCTTCCAACATCATGTGGATTCTAAAGGTGCCCAGGGTTTCTGGATTCCCTTGGAGGGGTCCCAGAAATTAAGCAAAATACAGTGAAATTTTAGTTTTTTTCATAAAAATGGGAAAAACGGGCTGGAAATGAAAGCCTCTGGGTTTTCCCCTGCAAATGTTATCAAAAAAGGGTTTGTGGGGCTGATATCTCCGTTTTCACAGCTTTTAGGGAATGACAGTCTTTTGTCAGAGAACCAACATTTTTCACACAGTTATGGCATTTTTCTTGGACATAGCCTATTTTTGCTATTTTTAGAACTTTCAATCTCCTTCCAGTTAATGGTTGAAATGAGTTTGAAAGCAATAATGGATCCTGGAAAGCTATACATTTACGAAAAGTAGACAAAATTCTGAATTCAGAAAGGGGTCATTTGTCTAAATCCATGAAGGTTTCTTTATAGAAACTAACAGTTAAATATTGGAATAATTGAAAATTTGTTTTCACCTATAACTTATTGTAATTTTGACAGCTCTTGGAAAGCAATATACCGTTACATCTGTTTGACCTTCCTGATTGTGGGGATATATAGGACTTGTAGTTTCACCAAGAACCCGACGAACCCAGAGCCAAAAACTGAGCAGCAACTTGCAATGGTATTTTATTATTTACTGGGTATAGAGCACTTATTCTTGGAAAATGTATACATGGAAAAATCGGTATGAAAGACACCTATATATTTCTGAATTGGATACAAATTATAGAGTTTAGAAACAGTATATATTTGCACATTTTCAAAATTGGGAATACTCATACTAGCATGGGAATTATTGGTAATTTTTCAAAAAGATTTTTTTTTTTACACAATGTCTTTCATTGGGAAGGGAAAAAATGCATGAAAACTCAATAGGTAATAACAGTTGATTTACAAATCTGAATCACCCTAAGTCTCCCGATAAAAACGGTACCTCACTTGTGTGGGGGCCTAGTGCCTGCGACAGGAAACGCCGCAAAATGCAACGTGGTCACATCTCAATTTTGCAGTTAAAAATGGACCCTTTTATGGCAAAGTGCCTAGCTGTAGTTTTTGCACCCTAGCTCTACCGGCACCTAGGGAAACCTAGCAAACCTATACATTTTTGAAAACTAAACACCCAGGGAAATTCAGGATGGGGTGACTCGACTGCCTCCCACCAGGTTCTGTTACCCAGAATCCCTTGCAAAGCTAAACAATTGACAAAAAAACGCATTTTCCTCACATTTCTGTGGTGGAAAGTTCTGGAGTCTGTGAGGATCAACAAATTTCCAGCAAAACCCAGCATTCCCCCAGGTCTCCCAAAAAAAATGGTACCTCACTTGCCTGGGTCTGCCTAGTGCCTGCGACAGGAAACAGCGCAAAACACAATGTGATCGCACCGCAATTTCGCAGTGAAATTGTGCCCTTTTTTGGTAAAGAGCCTACCTTTCGCTTTTGAACCCTAGCTCTGCCGGCACCTAGGGAAACCTAGCAAACCTATACATTTTTTAAAAGTAGACACCCTGGGGAATTCAGGATGGGGTGACTAGACTATCTATCACCAGGTTCTGTTACCCAGAATCCCTTGCAAAGCTAGGAAATTGACAAAAAAACTCATTTTCCTCACATTTCTGTGGTGGAAAGTTCAGGAATCTGCGTGGATCAACAAATTTCCACCCACCCAGCGTTCTCCCAGGTCTCTCGAAAAAAATGTTACCTCACTTGCCTGGGTCTGCCTAGTGCCTGCGACAGGAAACAGCGAAAAACGCAACGTGGTCGCACCTCAATTTTGCAGTGAAAATGTGCCCTTTTTTGGCAACGAGCCTACCTTTCGTTTTTGAACCCTAGCTCTGCCGGCACCTAGGGAAACCTAGCAAAGCTATACATTTTTAAAAACTACACCCCCAGGGGAATTCAGGATGGGGTGACTCGACTGCCTACCACCAGGTTCTGTTACCCAGAATCCCTTGCAAAGCTAAGAAATTGACAAAGAAAACGCATTTTCTTGACATTTCTGTGGTGGAAAGTTCCGGAATCTGTGTGGATCAACAAATTTCCACCCACCCAGCGTTCCCCCAGGTCTCCCGAAAAAAATGGTACCTCACTTGCCTGGGTCTGCCTAGTGCCTACGACAGGAAACAGCGCAAAATGTAACATGTTTGCACCTCAATTTCGCAGTGAAATCGTGCCCTTTTTTGGCAAAAAGCCTACCTTTTGTTTTTGAACCCTAGCTCTGCCGGCACCTAGGGAAACCTAGCAAACCTATACATTTTTGAAAACTAGACACCCAGGGAAATTCAGGATGGGGTGACTCGACTGCCTACCACCAGGTTCTGTTACCCAGAATCCCTTGTAAATCTAAGAAATTGGCCAAAAAAACGCATTTTCCTCACATTTCTGTGGTGGAAAGTTCTGGAATCTGCGTGGATCAACAAATTTCCACTCACCCAGCATTTCCCCGGGTCTCCCGAAAAAAATGGTACCTCACTTGCCTGGGCCTGCCTAGTGCCTGCGACAGGAAACAGCGCAAAACGCAATGTGGTCGCACCTCAATTTCGCAGTGAAATCGTGCCCTTTTTTGGCAAAGAGCCTACCTTTTGTTTTTGAACCCTAGCTCTGCCGGCACCTAGGGAAACCTAGCAAACCTATACATTTTTGAAAACTAGACACCATGGGAAATTCAGGATGGGGTGACTCGACTGCCTACTACAAGGTTCTGTTACTCAGAGTTCCTTGCAAAGCTAAACAATTGTGAAAAAAAATGCATTTTCCTCACATTTCTGTGGTGGAAAGTTCCGGAATCTGTGTGGATCAACAAATTTCCACCCACCCAGCGTTCTCCCAGGTCTCCCCAAAAAAATGGTACCTCACTTGCCTGGGTATGCCTAGTGCCTGCAACAGGATACAGCGCAAAACGCAACGTGGTCGCACCGCAATTTCGCAGTGAAAATGTGCCCTTTTTTGGCAAAGAGCCTACCTTTCGTTTTTTAACCCTAGCTCTGCCGGCACCTAGGGAAATCTAGCAAACCTATACATTTTTAAAAACTAGACACCCAGGGGAATTCAGGATGGGGTGACTCGACTGCCTCCCACCAGGTTCTGTTACCCAGAATCCCTTGCAAAGCTAAACAATTGACAAAAAAACGCATTTTCCTCACATTTCTGTGGTGGAAAGTTCCGGAATCTGTGAGGATCAACTAATTTCCACACACCCAGCGTTCCCCCAGGTATCCCGAAAAAAATGGTACCTCACTTGCCTGGGTCTGCCTAGTGCCTGTGACAGGAAACAGCGCAAAACGCAACGTGATCGCACCGCAATTTCGCAGTGAAAATGTGCCCTTTTTTGCCAAAGAGCCTACCTTTCATTTTTTAACCCTAGCTCTGCCGGCACCTAGGGAAACCTAGCAAACCTATAAATTTTTTAAAAGTAGACACCCTGGGGAATTCAGGATGGGGTGACTAGACTATCTATCACCAGGTTCTGTTACCCAGAATCCCTTGCAAAGCTAGGAAATTGACAAAAAAAACGTATTTTCCTCACATTTCTCTGGTGGAAAGTTCTGGAATCTGCGCGGATTCACAAATTTCCACCCACCCAGCGTTCCCCCAGGTCTCCCGAAAAAAATGGTACCTCACTTGCGTGGGTGGCTCAAGGACCCTCAACAGGCAAGGGCCCCAAACCTAATGAGGCAACATCAAAATAACCTATCACTAACCAACCTGGTTTTGCAAGGGGGTTCCCATGAGTTTTTGGTCCGGTGCTCAGCGGCCATCTAGGGAAACCTACCAAACCCACACATTTCTACAATGTAGACACCCGGGGGCTTCCAAGGAGCTATGGCTTGGGCGGATACCCTAACGTTCTCTTACCCAGAATCCCTTGCAAACCTCATTTGTTGCTGAAAAAAATCATTTTTTTCACACATTTTAGTGTGTGAATGCGTGGCACCACTGGGCTCACACAAATTTCCTCCCACCCAGTGACCCCCGAGGTCTCCCGATAAAAATGGTACCTCACTTGTGTGGGTGGCTCAAGGACCCGCGACAGGCAAGGGCACCAAACCTAAGGAGGCGACATCAAAATAACCTGTCACTAAACAACCAGGTTTTGCAAGGGGGTTCCCATAAGTTTTTGGCCCGGGGCTTGGCGGCCATCTAGGGAAACCTAACCTACCTAACCCACACATTTCTGGAAACAAGACACCCGGGGGAGTCCAGCGAGGTGTGGAAAAGTAAAATTTGCCATGTTGTATGTGCCTACGTGTTCCCCATGATATGCTATATGTGCATGATCGATATGCATGTATACCCCTGTGATCGATTAAAGACGCAATTACAGTTGTGTCCATCTCTAGTATGCCAGTTTCCAGTTCTCGTGAAAGCAACGAGTATTAGGCCTATGTAAACCTATGTTGCCACGTTTTACAGTGTGCACGTTAATTCATTGAATTGTCCCCGTTTCTAGGCCTCAAAAGGGCCCGGACATCAGATTCAGCTCCTGTCTCCTGAACCCTCTCCGAGGAGCGATACAGCCCCCACCTGCATCCCTGACCCTTCGCTTACTTTCTGCCTCACAGTGCCCGGCCCGGCCTGGCTCTGCCTCCCAGTCTGCCAAGAGTATGTTATGTTTCTAGTTATCAGTCCAGCCCTCCTTCTCTGCATTCCTAAGCTACTGCATCGCATCAATAGTTTCAGTCATGGTCTAGCCTTTATGTCTCCATGTAAGAGAAATACTGTATTAATATTCATAGAATATTCCTCATACACGCAATACATGTAGAATTATGCATGCATCAGTCCTAATGTCTAGTAGCCTTTGCCCTGATAACTTTTGGATTCTATCAACATGTACTCCAAACACCAGATACCAGATATGCCTTAGGTACATGTCGCTCTGACACTCCAGACTTTAGTCTCCTCTTCTAGCGCAGAAGTTATAGCCCCCAGTTCTCCCTGGTAACACGTCATTGCCCGTTTGCGCGCACCACTAGGTTAAAGGTCCCAGCTGCTCAGGTAGCCCCCTCCATGTTTCCGCCCCATTTATGACATTTCTGTTACGTTTACATCACATGTCTATGTATACGCCCTGTACACGCCTTCTTGTTACATCATTTTGCCCTTATCTTTCGCGACTGCTACGAGTTACGCCTACTGCTACGCCTACTGTATTGAATGTAATGCAATTGTTTTAATATATATACTGTGTACTGTTACTGAAAGTTGCCAATCCCCGATTCCCATTTCCCCGGCAGCTGCCTTCATTCTATTCCCGTGCAGGCTGTCCTGTTCCTGTCCCTTATGCCTGATTAAAGCCTGTAGACTCAAGATACCTCGAATCCTGTCTCTTATTTACTGAGCTATCTGTTTCATTCATTGTATTCAAAAATAGTACCGGTAATTAATTATTTATTTACCACATAATGGCGCCCGAATAGGGACTTGCCCTTTCCCCACGCGCCGGCGAAGCCACGCAGGCCCCCTGATCCTCTGCAGCCGTGACGGAACTCTACTGCGCACCGGCAGATATTTCTGCTTCAAGTATCCCTCAGGTCCACGGAGGAGACGGAGGTTGCGGTCCAGCATCCAGACGAGGCGGTGAGGAACGCGGCGAGTCCCGACCAGAGCCCAAGCCGAGAGAACAAGGTCCGAGGTATCCGGAGGCCCACCTGTAACTGAAGTCCGAAGTTCGTAGTCCGTCGTCATAGCAGTCCAGTCCAGTCCGAGGCCTTCCGTTCTTGCTGCCCGGTGAGTACCGTTGCTGGGGTAGTATCTAGACAGGGTCAATTCATTTGTCTCTGGTCCGTGGGTTTGGGTACACAGATCCAACACGAAGTGTTCACCTAGGTGGACGCGGGTCCTGACGTGTCTCTTTATGGGACCGGTAAGTTTCGTACTGTTTAGCAGTGCATCTAGTAACTCTAGTAAGTTTCGTTCTCGAGAAATTCATGTGTTCTGTTCTCAGTATACCAGGTAATATTCTGTCCGAACTGTATTTTAAATATCGTCTAATGTGTTTTCAATGTCGTGGTATGAGTGATTTGTTTTTCCAGTCATTATTGTGTTTATCGTGTATTGTATTGTGTCCAGATTCCAGCCTAGACAATGCCTCTATTCTCCAAATTACGTCAGTTAAAAACCAGAAAAGGGTTGCTAGAGGAAGCAGTCCCTGTCCCGCCTAGGGACAGTCCAGGTCATTTTATGTATCATAAGCATGGCCTAAGTGCCATATTATATCTAGACTTATGGGTGGATTATACCAAGGAGTTAGAGGAGAAATATAGGTGGCCCATGTCAGGTACGTGGGATGCCGAGTGCATCATGCGAGTAGAAGAAGCATTATGGAAAAAGAAATCCAGACGGTCCCAGAAGGATGCCATCGAGTTATGGCGCAAAGAATCTCATAAAAGAACCGAAAAAGAAATCAGAAAAAAAGAATTAAGTAGGGAATCCTCAGAAAGAGCCCAAGAAAGGGAATTAATCGAAGTAGGTGAACGAGTTAAAGCAGAACAGTCAGACAGACAGAGAAATGCCCTTATTAAGGGTATGTATCCTCTTCTAGCCGAGGGCTTGCCAAAAGCAACCCCGGAAGCACCATGTAATTTTCCGCCACCATTGGTTCCGATCAAGCTACGTCACAAACCGACTGCAGCTGATATTTTTCTCTCGTCCTATTTGGACGACACAGTCCCAGCATATACAAATCCTGTTCCGCCTGCTCCTGTAAATAATGTAATTCCTGTTCCTCCAGCCACCGGGGCACACGTTGCAGCACCTGTTACGGCACCCCCGGTCCAGCCTACAGTACATGTACCCGCTACATCAGTCACTCTACCAGCACGTACAGTACACACCGACGATTCTAGTTTAGGAGCCACAGGGGGAAGTCCTCCTGGAACCCCGCCTCAACACAGACGTATGACGATACTTGAGTTACATGAACGAGCGTTACAGCGTTCGCCAAAAATTCAGACATTTACAGATATCAAGCGAGCACTTACCGAATGCCGTTATGATCCAGTTTCAGGCGATGGTGATATGGTCATATATTCATTGCGTGTAAGACGAGTGACCGAATATTTGGACACCCTGCCCAATATGAAAGAATATCTAGACAGAATATATCGTTTTATCCGTACAGGAGTAGATCCAGAAAGTGTTCGCGACGCCATGATTCAAAGAAAAGTCGAGATTCAGCTCATGCTTTTAAAGTTTCTAATTAATTGTTTAATAAGAGAACAAGATTATCCGGATAAAGATCCAGAAGAAATGAAAGTCCTGACCAGGTGGAGTGACCATTTAGCCGAGGGAAGACACAAGACACAGAACTGTATAGAGAGTATGTACAAGAAAATCCGTAGGGAAATAATAAAGTTACACGAGAAACGAGAAGCAGCACAAGTAACCGAGAAAGAAGACAACTCTGATACTGAAGAACTAGACGACGAGAATCCCTTCAGAATAGCGTATGTAGGTAGAACTAGACTTCCCTACCGACATTCACGCCTAGATCACAAGAAAGTTTTCCCTCCTCCAACACCAGAACAGGGTTCTCTTGAGCAAGTATTCCAAGCTACCGATCACATTCTGAAATCACGAATCGGTTATAGTGAACTTAGTACAATGCATGAACAAGAACTAGCCCGATCAGCAGTCCGGTGGACTACTGATTCTACCACTTTTCCAGATGAAATAGTGGCACAAATGTTTCTGAAACTGCCCCCAGCCGAACAGCGACTGGTGGGTATGTATATGATCCAGCACCTCATTACACTGTATGAGGGACAGCATTCTGATCCAGGTCCGTTACATGATGTTTTGAACGAGTTACTCCAGTATAGATGGAGAGGTCTAGGTACTGATTTAATTAGTATCATTCTAGAACAGCGCCACAAATATCGAACGTTTCTAAATCCACATTTTGTTCATGTCTCACCTCCAGAAAGTAAATCATTTTACATAGATAGACAGCATCCGTTACGAGAAGTACACCCAGTTAGAGGAACGGGTGGTGAACTAGAACGAGTATTTGTTTACACCCCTATCACAAAGATGGAACTCTTAGAGATGAAAAAGTTAATTCCCTGTCACGACAAAGATCCAGCAGGGTTCCATCGAGAATTAAAAGACATGCTCCGTATGGGAGAATACACGTATCCTGATATCATTAAAATGTTAAAAGTTCTGTTGCCCGCAGGGGTATATGAAAAACTCAAGGAAAAAGAATGGGAGGTGGGAGAGAAAAAGATTGATTGGACAGCTCTAGAAGCTGAAGATGGTTTACGAGTACCAGGTACCGGTCTTGGAGAGAAATGTAAAGATTTGCCCGAGTTATTGCTACAAGTTTTGCCAAGATTACTAGCCACGAAAAAGGAAGATTGGGATGCAATCTCAGCTTGCAAACAGAAACAGGATGAAGACACTAGTGATTTTTATTCTAGATTTGAAAAATGTTTTATTATTAACAGTGGTCTAAAAACAAGTAGTGAATCGTTCCCTCATCTTTTTGTTACCAAACTAGTCGAGAATTCTTTACCACAAGTTAAAAATCGAGTTTTGAAAGTCGAAAGTACCTGGCAAGCTAATACTCCGTCACAAATGTTACAAATGCTCCAGTATCACCAGAACAGAATCAGGGAAGAGCAGGAACACGAAAGGAGACGTATGAAAGACACGAAAATGAAAGTACTAGTTGCACAATCTGTTCCACAAGACAGTCAGAAGAGGGGTCCGAATCAAGCCAGTCATCCTGCAGCTCCCGTTAAAGGGACTTGCAATTACTGTAAACAGCCAGGTCATTTTATAAACGAGTGTGCAGTTCTGAAACACAACATAGCTACTGGTAAAACTAAAGAAAGACCACGTCTGCCTAGACAAGAACAAGTTTCACAGACTTCTCAGCCATCACAGAATGCACAACAGACAGTTCCAGCACCGCAGCCTATAGCTGCAACACAACACGTTACACAGCAGATGTACCAGTATGCCCAGACAGAGTATCCAGACTATCAGCCGTATTCATGAAACAGCCTAGAGAGGGAGGTAGGCTTGCCTCTCATCGAGATACCTGTAGATCAAGAGGGTCCCTATGTACACAGTCAAGTATTAGGGAAAGACAGAAAGTTTTTGATTGATACAGGGGCAAGTAGGACTACCATCAGTCATGACGAGGTTCCAGGGGCTCCGCTCTCAGGCTCTAAAAATGTTTCCCTTGGATTTTCAGGAAAGCCTATTGTTAATGAAATTTCGAAACCAGTTACTCTAGAAGTTGGTCCATTGTCCCGAACTACTGATCTGTTACTTACGAAATCTTGTCCAGAAAATGTGTTAGGCATTAAAACATTGAAAGAATTAGGAGCAGTTATTTGCTGCTCCCCAGAAGGGGTCCGATTGTTTTTGAGAGACTTTAAAGGTCATTATGTATTACGTGATTTTGATCCGAGATTATTGAATGTACCACAGCATTTATGGGCGCAAGGTCCAACTGATGTAGGTTGTATGCATATCACACCCCATCGTGTGACTCTAAAGCAAGGTGTAGTTTTGCCACGAATCAGACAGTACAAATTGCCACCTGAGGCTGTAGCAGCCTTATCCAAAATTATTGACGAACTTATTGCTCAAGGAGTGGTTGTAGAAACTGACTCCAATATATGTAATTCTCCTATCATTCCAGTCTTGAAACGTACTGATCCAAATGCACCTCCAGTATATCGATTAGTGATTGACCTTCGAGAGCTTAATAAATGTATCATACCTCAGTATCCAGTAGTCCCAGATATTTCATCCCTATTGACAGCCATTGATTCTGAAGCTACGTTTTTCACAGTTATCGATCTCAAGAACGCATTTTTCAGTGTCCCCATTCATCCAGACAGCCAGTACCTTTTCGGTTTTTGTTTAAATGGAAGGAGCTATAAATTCACGCGAGCTCCTCAAGGTTTCACAGAAAGTCCTAGTATTTACAGTCAAGCACTTAAGAGACAACTAGACAATATCCGCATGCCAACTGACACTGCCCTGCTCCAGTATGTCGATGATCTACTGATCACAGCCCGTTCTGAACGTGACTGCGAGCGTGCGTCACTCACAGTTCTGTATTTTCTGGCCGAGCAGAGGCACAAGGTGTCCCCTTCCAAATTACAATTCTGTGTCCAGCAAGTGGTCTACTTGGGACACTTACTGTCCAAGTGGGGTAGGCAGTTGACACCAGACCGTATCCGGTTAATAGCGAGTCTTCCACAGCCCAAGACACAGAAGGAGGTACGAGCTTTTATTGGCCTCACTTCTTATTGCAGACAATGGATTCCTCAGTATGCATTTCTAGCCAAGCCACTGATACAGTTAACGACACAGGAGGCAGCCGTATCGACTGTCCTCCCTTGGACCCAGGAACATACACTTGTTTTTAATGAATTAAAGAAAGCCTTATGTCAAGCACCTGTTCTAGCAACACCGAACTACAGTAAGCCTTTTACACTTTTTGTTACAGAACGTAATGGTACTGCATTATCTGTTCTCACACAAGATCAAGCAGGACAATACAAGCCCTGTGCTTATTTTTCGAGCACATTAGATCCAGTAGCCCAGGCTCTGCCTGCGTGCCTCAAGTCAGTTGCAGCCACAGCTCTAGCTATCAGACAAAGTGATTCCATAGTGTTAGGACACTCCCTGACAGTACAAGTTCCACACTCCGTGGAAGTTCTTTTAAACCGAACACAGACTCAGCACTTGACAATTGCACGTTTAACAGGTTATGAACTGACACTGTTCCAGCCACACATAGAAATCAGACGCTGCAACATTCTGAATCCTGCTACACTGTTACCGTCAGTTACTTCAAATCCTGCCACACATGACTGTGTGGAAGTTGTCAACACTATGACAAAGCCAAGACAAGATCTGACAGACATTGCATTACCTAATCCTGACCTGACACTTTATGTGGATGGTTCATGTATGAGAACGAGTACAGGAGAACTAGTAGCCGCGTATGCAGTGACTACTGACACTGAAGTTATAGAGACACATCGTATTGACACCCTGTCTGCTCAAGCAGCAGAGCTAGTTGCTCTGACCCAAGCCTGCATACGTGCTAAGAACTTGAAAGTAAACATATACACAGATTTACGTTATGCATTCGGAGTTGTACACGACTTTGGAGTGCTCTGGCAGGAGAGAGGTTTCATGACTTCTCATGGAACCAAGATTCAGCATGGTCTCCTCATTCAAGCTCTGTTAGATGCAATACATTTACCGACAGCTATCGCTATTATGAAGTGCAAGGCACATACGAAAGTCACTGACATCATTTCCCAAGGTAACGATCTAGCGGATCGAACAGCCAAGCTTACAGCTCAGACTCCAGACATTCCAGTTAACACGACACAGACACTTACTCCAGATCAGACTACTTGTATGACAGTTAAGGACCCTACACAAGATGTCATAGACATACAGTTACATGCTACTCCTGAAGAAATAAAGAAATGGTCCGAACAAGGAGGGGTCCAGACAGATCAAGGATGGTTGACGAAGGGAAAAGCCACATGGTTTCTCCCCGACTCTATGGTTCAAGTCATTATTAATACCGCACATAGTCCAGCACATCTAGGAGGGAAAGCTATGTTAGACAGTATTCAGAACCTTTGGTTCAACAAGCATTTACGAGCTGCAGCCAAGCAGAAAGTCCGTACTTGTATGATATGTTGTCAGTTCAATCCAGGTAAAAGTGTCCCGGTGGAACAAGGTGGATTCCAACCTCCTGACCACCCTTTTGAAGTCCTCCAGATGGATTATATTCAAATGGAGCGATGTCGAGGTTTCAAGTATGTCCTCGTAGTTGTATGCGCTTTGTCCAGGTGGACAGAAGCATATCCAGTTCCAGATTACACAGCTGCGACCACTGCTAGGCAGTTGGTTCGTGAGTTCTTTCCCCACTATGGACTCCCTAGGGTCGTGTATTCAGATAACGGCCAGCCATTCTCATCCGAGCTCATGAAACATGTTTCCCTTCTGTTAGGGTACCAGTGGAAGTTCCATTGTGTGCGCCATCCTGAAGCAGCCGGTCTCGTAGAGAGACATAACCAGACTTTGAAAATCTGCATTGCTAAAGTATGTAGAGAAAAAGGTGTAGACTGGTTAGTTGCCCTGCCAGTTGCCCTATTCTATATGAGGATGGTTGCACATTCCAGATCAGGTCTGTCCCCTTATGAGGTCGTATTCGGCCGCCCTCCAAACATGTGGGGTACACCTAGACCCCGTAGTATTACAGATGTTTCCAGTAATATGCTGACAGATTACCTAGCTTCCTTGATGTCTGCCCTACACTCTTGTCGTTCACAGGTTGCCGCCGCATTTCCCGACAACACCGAGGTGAAACCGCATGAAGTCGTTCCTGGTGAACATGTTTTGGTCCGCAATTTTGGTCGTTCAAGTCCGCTGGAGCCCCGTTGGAAAGAGCCTCGAATGGTGTTGTTAACAACAAGGACCGCTGTCAAACTTGAAGGAAGGAAGGGGTGGGTCCACCTCAGCCATATAAAGAAGTTCCATGGATTACGAGAAAAGACATTTGTTAAGGACTGCCTTATTCCTAAAGACTGCCTAAAAACAGACTCTGAACTCAAAGTTCCCCTGTTAGAGAAAACTCCGCAGCAGGAGTATAAAGATAAATTGAGGTCTAGTAAAAGAAGTCAGCCAGTTTAATTGTCTAAGTCCCTCTCGGGTGAAACGGTTAGACAGGTTCCTGACATGTATGAGATAGACCCCCACAGTGAGAGAGTTAGTCAGAACTCTAAAAGATGTATCATCGTTCTATTTTTCTTGTTATTTTTGAGTCTTATGGTTACCTGCATAAGTTATGCTTTATATTTATGTTTTCCAATTTCACATGTACATATGTTTTCTAATGATACAGTAGAGCACACATTTAGTGATCTGCCTCCTCACGAGCTATCCTATCGTCTCGCTATGCGTAACAATACATTTATCCGAATGTTACACTATTCACACCAGACCAGCAATGCCACTAATTGTTGGGTGTGTGGTCGACTCCCCCCTTTCCAGACACCGAAGGGAGTTCTGCCACTCTTTCCTTATCCGTTTTCACATAATGGTTCATGTGGAGCATGGTCCACGTTAACGTCGTCCTCCACTGATATGTCCCTTCTGAATAGAACATGTTTCCCAGACAAGCAAGGTCTTTCCCATAGAACAGGGTTAGATCTAGAAAATGAAGTATATGATTTAGGTAATTATTCTTCGAATTTCATGGTCCTGAATGTTCAGTCCGATACTACTCCAGATTTGCCTGCTATTTCAGTACTACCAGTCAAAGGCGAATTATGTATCAGAAAGAATGGTTCCGCACATGTAGGACATAGTGATTGTACTACTACTGTCGAGTATAGTGACAGTAGGAAATCTATTTTCAAAGCCTCACGTCATTCTTATTTTGTTTGTGGTCAGACCGCATATGTTCGTCTGCCCCTCGATTGGGATGGAACATGTTATATTGCCTTCCTACTGCCACCAGTTTTTCTAGCCCCATCTGATTATCACAGAAACACACATCTAGTACACGTCAGACCTAGAAGGGAGATCGAGTCCCCAATTGTCGATCAAACTGAAACTACTCTAGAACAGTATCAAGACTTCAATAAAGGTTTCTTTTTCTTTATAGGACCTATCCAGAATAGTAAGTTAATACGTAGGTTAACCAGAACCCTTGAAGCTGTAGTGAATGAGACTACTTCTGCTCTAGGTAACTTAACTGAAGAGCAATCTGCTATGCGTTTTGTTGTGCTCCAAAATCGTCTCGTTCTTGACGTCATACTGGCCGATAGAGGAGGAGCATGTAGAGTCATCGGATCTAGTTGCTGCATTTTCATTCCTAATAACGCGCCGTCTGTTTATTCAGCTATAACCAGACTCCATAAAATTGCCCATCAGTTACACCAGAATCCAGGCACCTGGACATGGTCCGGTTGGCTCTGGAGTATTATATCTGCCTGGGGATGGAAAGTATTGTCATTCCTAGGTATTGCAGTAATGATCATATTCAGTTGCTGCCTCTGTATACAATGTGGTCCTGCGATTTGCGGCATGTGCGCTACCTCTTGTATTCCTAGTCCTAAATCCCGTTCCAAGACAATTCGAGACGAGCAAATGATGCTATATGAAATGATAGATGGTATCATGAATATTGATGTTTCCTGATGGAAACGTAGGGCACAAGGAGGGAATGTGGAAAAGTAAATTTTGCCATGTTGTATGTGCCTACGTGTTCCCCATGATATGCTATATGTGCATGATCGATATGCATGTATACCCCTGTGATCGATTAAAGACGCAATTACAGTTGTGTCCATTTCTAGTATGCCAGTTTCCAGTTCTCGTGAAAGCAACGAGTATTAGGCCTATGTAAACCTATGTTGCCACGTTTTACAGTGTGCACGTTAATTCATTGAATTGTCCCCGTTTCTAGGCCTCAAAAGGGCCCGGACATCAGATTCAGCTCCTGTCTCCTGAACCCTCTCCGAGGAGCGATACAGCCCCCACCTGCATCCCTGACCCTTCGCTTACTTTCTGCCTCACAGTGCCCGGCCCGGCCTGGCTCTGCCTCCCAGTCTGCCAAGAGTATGTTATGTTTCTAGTTATCAGTCCAGCCCTCCTTCTCTGCATTCCTAAGCTACTGCATCGCATCAATAGTTTCCGTTATGGTCTAGCCTTTATGTCTCCATGTAAGAGAAATACTGTATTAATATTCATAGAATATTCCTCGTACACGCAATACATGTAGAATTATGCATGCATCAGTCCTAATGTCTAGTAGCCTTTGCCCTGATAACTTTTGGATTCTATCAACATGTACTCCAAACACCAGATACCAGATATGCCTTAGGTACATGTCGCTCTGACACTCCAGACTTTAGTCTCCTCTTCTAGCGCAGAAGTTATAGCCCCCAGTTCTCCCTGGTAACACGTCATTGCCCGTTTGCGCGCACCACTAGGTTAAAGGTCCCAGCTGCTCAGGTAGCCCCCTCCATGTTTCCGCCCCATTTATGACATTTCTGTTACGTTTACATCACATGTCTATGTATACGCCCTGTACACGCCTTCTTGTTACATCATTTTGCCCTTATCTTTCGCGACTGCTACGAGTTACGCCTACTGCTACGCCTACTGTATTGAATGTAATGCAATTGTTTTAATATATATACTGTGTACTGTTACTGAAAGTTGCCAATCCCCGATTCCCATTTCCCCGGCAGCTGCCTTCATTCTATTCCCGTGCAGGCTGTCCTGTTCCTGTCCCTTATGCCTGATTAAAGCCTGTAGACTCAAGATACCTCGAATCCTGTCTCTTATTTACTGAGCTATCTGTTTCATTCATTGTATTCAAAAATAGTACCGGTAATTAATTATTTATTTACCACAGAGGTATGGCATGCGTGGGTCCCCCAAGGTTTACCTACCCAGAATTCCCTGCAAACCTTAAAATTAGGTTAAAAAAACACTTTTTTATACATTTTTGCGTGGGATCTCCGTGCCGGCACAAATGTCCTACAGCCCAGTGTTCCCCTTGTTCTCCCGAGTAAAATGATACCTCACTTGTGTGGGTGCCCCAAAGCAGAACAGGCTAAAAATGAATTTTAAAAAATTGTAGTGTTTGGGATTGACAAATTAGGCATCTCACCCTAGTCACAGGCCTTTGGCCCACCCACACAAATGAGGTATCATTTTACTCGGGAGAACAAGGGTAACGCTGGGCGGTAGGACATTTGTGCCGGCACGGAGATCCCACGCAAAAATGTATGAAAATTTGTTTTTTTAACCAAATTTTAAGGTTAGCAGGGAATTCTGGGTAGGAAAACCTTGGGGGACCCACGCATGCCATACCTCGCTGGACTCCCCCGGGTGTGTAGTTTCCAGAAATGTGGGGGTTAGGTAGGTTTCCCTAGATGACCGCCGAGCCCCAGGCCAAAAACACATGGGAACCCCCTTTCAAAAACAGGTTGGTTAGTGTTTGGTTATTTTGATGTTGCCTCCTTAGGTTTGGGGCCATTGCCTGTCGCGGGTCCTTGAGCCACCCACGCAAGTGAGGTACCATTTTTATCGGGAGACCTGGGGGGACACTGGGCGGGAGGAAATTTGTGTGAGCCCAGTGGTGCCACGCATTCCCACACATAAAGGTGTGATAAAAACGTGTTTTGTCAGCAAAAAATGAGGTTTGCAAGGGATTCTGGGTAAGAGAACGTTGGGGGATCCACGCAAGCCATAGCTCCTTGAAAGCCCCCGGGTGTCTACTTTGTAGAAATGTGTGGGTTTGGTAGGTTTCCCTAGATGGCCGTCTAGCACGGGGCCAAAAACCCAGATGTCCCCACTAGCAAAAGCAGGAGGTTTTGACATAGGCGACTTCAACATTGACTCTGTCTAACCCACCAGCTTTTGAAAGTGTGGTCATCTGGGTTTTTGGCCCCGTGCTAGACGGCCATCTAGGGAAACCTATCAAACCCACACATTTCTACAAAGTAGACACCCGGGGGCTTTCAAGGAGCTATGGCTTGCATGGATCCCCCAACGTTCTCTTACCCAGAATCCCTTGCAAACCTCATTTTTTGCTGAAAAAAAAGTTTTTATCACACCATTATGTGTGGGAATGCGTGGCACCACTGGGCTCACACAAATTTCCTCCCGCCCAGTGTCCCCCCAGGTCTCCCGATAAAAATGGTACCTCACTTGCGTGGGTGGCTCAAGGACTTGCGACAGGCAACCTGGTTTTGTAAGGGGGTTCCCATGAGTTTTTGGCCCGGGGCTTGGTGGCCATGTAGGGAAACCTACCTAACCCACACATTTCTGGAAACACGACACCCGGGGGAGTTCAGCGAGGTATGGCATGCATGGGTCCCCAAAGGTTTTCCTACCCAGAATTCCCTGCAAACCTTAAAATTAGGTTAAAAAAACACGTTTTCATAAATGTTTGCTTTGGATCTCCGTGTCGGCACAAATGTCATACAGCCCAGTGTTCCCCTTGTTCTCCTGAGTAAAATGATACCTCACTTGTGTGGGTGCCCCAAAGCAGAACAGGCTAAAAATGAATTTTTTTAAATTGGAGTGTTTGAGATTGACAAATTAAGCACCTCACCTTAGTCACAGGCCTTTGGCCCACCCACACAAATGAGGTATCATTTTACTCGGGGGAACAAGGGGAACGCTGGGCGGTAGGACATTTGTGCCGGCACGGAGATCCCACGAAAAAAAGTATGGAAAAGTGGGTTTTTTTTAACCTAATTTTAAGGTTTGCAGGGAATTCTGGGTAGGAAAACGTTGGGGGACCCACGCATGCCATACCTCCCTAGACTCCCCCTGGTGTCTAGATGTGAAAACTGTTTGGGTTTTGTAGTTTCCAAATATTACTGCCGAGCCCCGGGCCAAAAACTCAGGTGCCCCCCCACCAAAAACAAGGTAGTTTTGCTAAAGGTAATATTTAAGTCACCACCGTACGATTTGGGCCCTTTCTTGTTGCAGCCAATATGCCTACCCACGAAAGTGAGGTACCATTTTTTTTGAGAGACTTGGGGGAACGCTGGGTGGGTGGAAATTTGTTGATCCAAGCAGATTCCAGAACTTTCCACCACAGAAATGTGAGGAAAATGCGTTTTTTTGGTCAATTGTTTAGCTTTGCAAGGGATTCTGGGTAACAGAACCTGGTGGTAGGCAGTGAAGTCACCCCATCCTGAATTCCTGCGGGTGGCTAGTTTTCAAAAATGTATAGGTTTGCTAGGTTTCCATAGGTGCCGCCAGAGCTAGGGTTAAAAAACAAACGGTAGGCACTTCGCCAAAAAAGGACCAGTTTTCACTGCGAAATTGAGGTGCAAACACGTTGCGTTTTGCGCTGTTTCCTGTCGCAGGCACTAGGCAGACCCAGGCAAGTAAGGTACCATTTTTTCCGGGAGACATGGGGGAACGCTGGGTGAGTGCAAATTTGTGTGAGCCCAGAGATGCCACACTTTTACACACAAAAAAGTTTAAAAAAACAATTGTTTCCAAAAACATTTAAAGTTTGCTAGGGATTCTGAAAAAAGGAACGTTGGAGGATCCACGCAAGCCATACCCCCTTGAAAGCCCCCGGGTGTCTACTTTCCAAAAATGTGTGAGTTTGCTAAGATTCCCTAGATGGCAACCGAAAAAGGAGGGACAAACCCATGTGACCTCCCTAGGTAAACTTATTAGTTTTGACGAATTTAGTTATTTACTTGTGCAGCGTGACAATTTGGGCGCAATATTGCAAGAACAATATGACGAACATTGTGAGTTTTGCAGGATATTGTGGATACATTTAATTGTTATATTTCACCAGAGAGACATCATCATGTAGTCCCATGGGTTTTCAACAATATCTACAATTGGCAAGTTATTCATAGGCTTAATGTATACCTTGGCACAGAGACTAAAAAAAAAAAAATCCCTACACAGCCATCTATTCCTCAAACACACACACATACTGGTTGGATTTGGCACGAGGGTGAGTGATGGTTCAGTATATATAATTTTATTAACAAGAGATTTCACAAAAATGAAATGCACTGTCAATTACATGGCCAAAAAAACTGAACCAATGACTCGCAGCTCGTGAGCTGTAAAGCCACTTCAAGGCACCAACCGCTTTACAGGCCATTCACACACCTTTCATACCTGACACACAGAAGACCATTCACACCACCAGGCACAAAAGCAAGACATCACAACATTTACAAAAAAAGTGAGAAGGTGCGTCCTGCTTAAAAAATAAATAAATAAATAAATAAATAAAAACACTGAAAACAAGTTTTCAAACACACACACATACTGGTTGGATTTGGCACGAGGGTGAGTGATGGTTCAGTATATACCATTGTATTAGCAAGTGATTTCACAAAAAATGAAATACACTGTTAATAATGGAAAGGACAAGAAACTGAACAATTGACTCACAGCTCGTGAGCTGTAAAGCCATGACAAGGCACCAACCGCTTTACAGGCCATTCATACACCTTTCATACATGTGACACTTACAAAACATTCACACCGCCAGCCGCAGGCCCATCACATTAAAACACTCACACCAGCAGACAGCGCCATTCAAGGGCCCATCACTTTCACACGCCCACATTCCTGACACAGCAACTACACAAAATGATGGACTGAGTGGAGTGGCACTCAGCTAGCACTGTGTGTAGTGGCCAACAGAAAGCAAATACTCACACACCGCCAGACGAGCGCCACTCCACCCACACCACCATCCAAGCACCAGTCCACACACACCGCCAGCCAAGCACCAATCCACACACACCGCCAACCACACACCAATCCTTGCACTCTGCCAGCCAAGCACCAGTCTACACACACCACCAGTCAAGTGCCAGTCCACGCATACCACCAGCCAAGCACCAATCCACACACACCGCCAACCACACACCAATCCTTGCACTCTGCCAGCCAAGCACCAGTCTACACACACCACCAGTCAAGTGCCAGTCCACGCACACCACCAGCCAAGCACCAGTCCAAGCACACACCACAAGGCAAGCACCAATCCACACACACCGCCAACCACACACCAATCCTTGCACTCTGCCAGCCAAGCACCAGTCTACACACACCACCAGTCAAGTGCCAGTCCACGCACACCACCAGCCAAGCACCAGTCCACGTACAAAACCAGCCAAGCGCCAGTCCACGCAGCCCGCCAGCCAACCACCAGTGCACGCACACCACCAGCCAAGCACCAATCCTTGCACTCCACCAACCAAGCACCATCCACTCACACCGCCAGCCAAGCACCTAATCATGCACTCCGCCAGCCAAACAAAAATCCACACACACCACCCGCAAAACACCAATCCATGCACTCTACCAGCCAGGCACCAGTCCACGCACACCACCAGCCAAGCGCCAGTCCACGCACACCGCCATCCAAGCACCAGCCTGCACACACCACAATCACATTTAGAATTCTTTTTTTCAAAATAACACTAAACAAATGGAAATACCTACAAATCAGCTAACACAAATTCTAAAACTAAACACATTGCACTAATGCCAATCCTTGAAAAAAACAAAAAAAAATTACAAAATACAGAGCAGGCAATTCACTTTACAGCTCATTAAAACTCCCAAAACTTCTTTGGTGTGTGGTACGATTTAAAACAAGCTGACACACACAATCCAGGCTTAGAAGGACAGTCAGGGCAGTACGTACGAGACTCCTTCCGCACGCCTCTTCGCCAACAGACTCTGCATCTTCTAGTCGGAAAGTCTCTTGCGGATGTGGGAGGAATGTATTCAGGAAAGTGGCGATCTTTCAATCTAGCCACATCCTCCACCACTCCAAATCTAGGAACACTTGCCTGTTCAACTAGTACAAGGCTGCCTATTATAGACTCCTGAAACTTAACAAAAGGCATCTTCGACTCAGGACAAGACTTCTGGAACACAACAAAAGCATTAAAGGATGCCAAGTGGAAAAGATAGATAGCCAACTTCTTGTACCAAATGTAAGCCTTTCGAAGAGCAGCATAAGGTTCCAACCTCTGATCTACTCTGTCAACACCACCCATGTACTTATTGTAATCTAAAATGCACGCAGGTTTGCGCACTTCAGCAACCTGACCCCAAACAGGCACAGGTACAGTACTTTCATCATGGATAGTAGTCAGCATGTACACATCTCTCCTGTCTGAAAACTTGACAGCTAGACGCTCCCCACATCGCAATGGACTAGACTGTCCCCGCACAAGCCTTTTGCAAACAAGTTCCTTTGGGAAACCTTTACGGTTACAGCGCATTGTGCCACAAGCAACAGTGCCCACTTTGGCCAATTCCTTGAACAACCGCACATCAGTGTAGAAGTTATCTACATATAAATGGTGGCCTTTGTTAAATAATCCTCTACCTAGTTCCCACACAATTTTCTCAGTCACTCCAAAAGTGGAAGGACAACCAGGAGGGTTAATGCTGGACTCCTTACCAGTGTACACCCTGAAATTGTAGACATATCCAGTCCCACTGTCACACAGCATATACAGTTTGATTCCATAGCGTGCCCTCTTACTAGGAATGTATTGCCTAAAACCAAGCGGCCCTTGAACAATAGCAAAGACTCATCCACTGCAATTTCTTTACCAGGAGCAAAGATCTCAGAAAAACGATCAACAAAGTGATCAAGGACAGGCCGAATCTTAAACAGACGGTCACAATCAGCGCGGCAACGCTAAACCATTATCAACGAAATGCATCATCCGAAGAAGAAGCATATAACTATCACGACTCATGACTGCTGGAAATATAGCTGTTGCCATCAAGGGACTAGTGGACCAATATGAAGACATTGATGGCTTCCTTAGCAAGCCCATCAAAAAAGTTAATCCCAAAAACGTCTTCATCTCTTCAACATTTGTGGGAGTCCACCGGGTAGCTCTAGAATGGGGCTTAAGGCTGGCACTGTTGTCCCTCAAATACTGTTCTGCATACAAATTAGGTTGCTCAACAATCTCTTCCAAAAACACATAGTCAAAAAACAACTGAAAAGAATTTATTGGCAGAAAATTCTCAGTATTCACTCTACTCCCAGGAACACCAGTGAAATCTGGCAATGCCGGCTGCACCATGCCGGGGGAACCCAGAGGCCGTCCCTATCAACGGGAGGAGCAGCCACCCCAGCCTGCAGCCCAGAAGCCTCTTGCTACGGGAAGCCTAACAGCCACAGATAATTCTGGCTGCACAACACCAACAGAAAACATAGCATCCCTAGAGGGCTCTTGCTGCAATACACCAACGGGAAGCCTAGCAGCCTGAGATGCTTCTTGCTGCACTACACCACCGGGAAACCAAGCAGCCCCAGATGCCTCTTGCCGCTCTACACCAATGGGAAGCCTAACAGCCCCAGATGCCTCTTGCTGCACTACACCAACAGGAAGACGAACAGTACCAGATGCCTCTTGGCGCACCACAGCAATGTGAAGCCTTTTGGGCGCAGGCTGCAGCTCACATGCCTCTTGCCGACGTAAAAAAAGGGAAACCTTGCGGCCCTAGGCAGCAGCCCAGATGCCTCTTGGCCCACTACCGGCACATCAACGTCCTCCTCTACCATAGGCACTTCATCAGCACTAGAAGAAGATTCATCATCCGATGATTCCATGCGAAGAGAAAACTCACTGCCTGAATCTTCTGCCCCTACCTCTGGGCCCGAATCGGAGTCAGTCTCTGAACCATGGTCAGAGGAAGACTCAAAAAGCAAACCAAGAACCTGCTGAGCAGTAATCCTGCGACTAGCCATTATCCTTACAAAGCCAGAAGACTGCACACACAAGTGAACAACAACCTACACTGTGCAAAGTAAGAAGTAAACAAGGTAAGGCTTTCACACAAAGATCTATACAATCCAAAACAATTTCACTCTTACCAAATATAGCTACACTCACCAGCACCTACTCTGCTGAGACACAGCAAAAAGAAATGATATCCCACTAGAAAGAAAAACAAAAATTACAGATTAGAAAACAAAGTGCACATCAAGCACTAATGCTGAAAAAAAATAAACAAACAAATAACACAGAGCAACACAAACTGCTATAAGTACACCTTTTTCAAAAACACAATCATCTAGGGAACGTAGTACAAAATACATTCACTTACCAAGCACATGCAACTACACAAGCTGCAAAACCAGCAGTAACAGAACCGCAACCTACAACAATCCAAACAGCAAAAGCCTGGAACAAGACAAAAATAGAGAAGAAAAAAAAATTACTACCACATTTCACAAACAATATAACAATTAAAAAAACAACACACAAATTTGCCCCCCAAATTTACATTCGCCCAGATGGGCCATCAAATAGGGCTTAGACCAATGGGGATTAGGTGAGGTTTTCCATCAAGACACTGGTTAATTTTTTGAATGTTTTTTACTGCCTGACCCCTATGGTGCCAGTCGGTCTTTTGGTCCTAACAGTACCCCCCTCACACGGGGCAGTAAGGGCAAAAAAAAAACACCTGGCACTAAGGGAGGCGGCCAGTAAAAAACAAATAAAAATATAACCACCTTTGGAAGAAAGCCTTGCCCAAGGGCTCACTTACACACACTACAAAACTCAATCCCTAGGGCCTAGTGGGCCAAAAAACAGAAAAGAAAAGGGCCAATTTGCCCCCAGGGGTGGTGGGGGTGAAGCAGAAAAACAATCCTAAAACAAGTTCCCTCTAAGAAGCAAACCTTGCCCAAGGGGTAGCCGCCATTACAGACAAAAAAATCCCTAGTGTCTAGTGGCGTATTTCTGCCCCCCCCCAGGGGGCACAAAGGCTGAAAATAACAGACCTAAATGCCCCCGGGGGGGACAGAAAATGTAAATCTACATTTCACCCCCATCTGGAAGCGACCCATGCCCAAGGGGTCACTTCCATTGCAAAAAAAACAATCCCTGGTGCCTAGTGGCATTTTCTGCCCCCCCCCGGGGGCGAAACGGGCAAAAAAACGGGCATATTTGCCCCCGGGGGGGGGGGGGGGGCAGAAAATATACATAAAAAAATTAGGCCCCCTCCAGGAAGTGACCATTGCACAAGGCGTCAATACTAACCTTGCAAAAAAAATAACCCTGGTGCTAGTGGCGATTTTCTGCCCCCCCTGGAGGCAAAACGGACAAAAATACAGGCCGATTTGCCTCAAGGGAGGGCAGAAAATCTAAACCATAATTATTTGCCACTGACGATAATGGATTTGTGCACTACCAGGATATCCAAGCGGTAATAATGAAGCTCAATCAGTTCCTTCGTTGCAAAAGTCTTTATTGATATGATTCCAAAATGTAAAAACAACAGCCAACGCGTTTCGTTCTTAGAACTTCATCAGGGCAGTCAGTAAAGTTGAGCCATGATCGTCTCGATCTATCATGCCTTAAACATCGTGGAGTAAAGTGATCTTTCAAAGACGTGCGCCACCTTGATAAGGGCCACGTTATGGAGCTGTTCGTCAATCGTCTCGACGAGGTGCCGGGTATCTCCTGGAACCTAATTATTTGCCACCAGGAAGCGACGCTTGCCCAAGGGGTCGCTTCCAAAAACAAAAATATTAGCCCCAACACATATCCCTGGCTCCAGTGGAATTTCTGCCCCCCATGGGGGCAAAACGGCCGAAAAAACGGGCTGATTTGCCCCCAGGGGTGGCAGAAAATCAAAAAGATAATCACAGCCCACCTGGAAGCAACCCTTGCCAAAGGGGTCGCTTCCTATAAACTAAATTTAAATTCCCTGGTGCTAGTGGGGATTTTCTGCCCCCCCGGGGGCAAAACGGCCAAGAAAACGGGCCGATTTGCCCCCAGGGAGGGCAGAAAATCATAAACCCAATTATTGGCCACCTGGAAGTGACCCCTGCCCAAGGGGTCGCTTCCAAAACATAAACATTGCCCCAACACAAATCCCTGGTGCTAGTGGGGAATTTCTGCCCCCCCTGGGGGCAAAACGGCTGAAAAAACAGGCCGATTTGCCCCCAGGGGGGGCAGAAAATCCAAATGTTAATCACAGCCCACCTGGAAGCGACCCTTGCCCAAGGGGTCACTTCTTATAACCTAAATTTAAAATCTCTGGTGCTAGTGGGGGCATTTCCGCCGCACGATCGCGACGCTGTGCGCGATCGTGAGGCAGAAATGCCCTGCAAAGAGACATCAGGGGAGAGGAAAATCTCTTTCCTCTCCCCTGATGCCTCTTTGCGGCCCCAAACCCCCCCCCCCAAACACAAAAAACCTACCTTCCTCCTCGGCACGCAGGAAGCAAATGGGTTCCCGAGCGCCTGGGAATCCCTTATGATGTCAGCGCGCGCTGTGCGCGCTGACGTCATCAGGGATTCCCATGGGGAGGGACGGGGGGGGCAGCGGAAACTCTTCCGCTGCCATCCCCGTACTTGCCTGCAAGATCGGACACCCTCGGGGGGAGCGCCAGCGCTTCCCCCAAGGGTGGGGCTCCTGACGAGCTGGGCTTGTCATCAGCACACGAACAGTATGCACCATGACAAGCCCAGCTTGTCATCAGCCTCGAAGGGGTTAACAGGAAAACCACGATGGGAGCACACTGCTAGTCTCTCATCCGGATCGCTCCTCTGCATTCTGGTATATGCAGTGCGTATAACTTGAAGAGTTTAGAAAAAAATTTGTGAATGTTTCACCAAAGTTGGTGTAAGTAGGTACTTAGGGGCAGATTTATGAAGGCCTTACGCCGCCGGTGCGTCATTTTTAACATGGGAAAAAGTGACGCACCGGCGGCGCAAGGCCTTCATAAATCTGCCCCTTAATATTTTCAGTATCTCTAGACACGAGACAAGGCTCGTGTTTCGGGATAGTATCCCTCATCAGTAGAGAAAAGTACTGGGGTGGTTGAGAAGGTCACCAAACAACCGTCACAGGCTTCGTTGCCCCTCTGGCGAGCAGGTGCATCTCCAAAAGCTCGTCAGCTTAGGGGCTCACGGGAGCCCTTTAACAGGAAAACCAGGAAGGGAGCACACTGTTAGCCTCTCCTCTGGATCGTCCCTCTGCATTCTGGTATATGCAGTGCATATAACTTGAAGAGTTTCGAAAAAAGTTTGTGAATGTTTCACCAAAGTTGATGTAAGTACTTAATATTTTCAGTATCTCTAGACACGAGACATGGCTCGTGTTTCGGGATAGTATCCCTCATCAGTAGAGAAAAGTTCTGGGGTGGTTGAGAAGGCCGCCAAACAACTGTCACAGGCTTCGTTGCCCCTCTGGCGCGCAGGTGCATCTCCAAAAGCTTGTCAGCTTAGTGGCTCACCGGAGCCCTTTAACAGGAAAACCACGATGGGAGCACACTGCTAGCCTCTCCTCCGGATCGCCCCTCTGCATTCTGGTATATGCAGTGCGTATAACCTGAAGAGTTTCGAAAAAAGTTTGTGAATGTTTCACCAAAGTTGGTGTTAGTAAGTACTTAATATTTTCAGTATCTCTAGACACGAGACATGGCTCGTGTTTCGGGATAGTATCCCTCATCAGTAGAGAAAAGTTCTGGGGTGGTTGAGAAGGCCGCCAAACAACCATCACAGGCTCCGTTGCCCCTTTGGCGCGCAGGTGCATCTCTAAAAGCTCGTCAGCTTAGGGGCTCACGAGATCCCTTTAACAGGAAAACCACGATGGGAGCACACTGCTAGCCTCTCCTTTGGATCGCCCCTCTGCATTCTGGTATATGCAGTGCGTATAACTTGAAGGGTTTCGAAAAAAGTTCTTGAATGTTTCTCCAAAGTTGGTGTAAGTAAGTACTTAATATTTTCAGTATCTCTAGACACGAGACATGGCTCGTGTTTCGGGATAGTATCCCTCATCAGTAGAGAAAAGTTCTGGGGTGGTTGAGAAGGCCACCAAACAACCGTCACAGGCTTCGTTGCCCCTCTGGCGCGCAGGTGCATCTCCAAAAGCTCGTCAGCTTAGAGGCTCACGGGAGCACTTTAACAGTAAAACCACGATGGGAGCACACTGCTAGCCTCTCCTCCGGATCGCCCCTCTGCATTCCGGTATATGCAGTGCGTATAACTTGAAGAGTTTCGAAAAAAGTTTGTGAATGTTTCACCAAAGTTGGTGTAAGTAAGTACTTAATATTTTCAGTATCTCTAGACACGAGACATGGCTCGTGTTTCAGGATAGTATCCCTCATCAGTAGAGAAAAGTTCTGGGGTGGTTGAGAAGGCCGCCAAACAACCGTCAGAGGCTTCTTTGCCCCTCTGGCACGCAGGTGCATCTCCAAAAGCTCGTCTGCTTAGGGGCTCACGAGATCACTTTAACAGGAAAACCACGATGGGAGCACACTGCTAGCCTCTCCTCTGGATCGCCCCTCTGCATTCTGGTATATGCAGTGCGTATAACTTGAAGAGTTTCGAAAAAAGTTTGTGAATGTTTCACCAAAGTTGGTGTAAGTAAGTACTTAATATTTTCAGTATCTCTAGACAGGAGACATGGCTC
Organism: Lissotriton helveticus; assembly: GCF_964261635.1. Lineage (NCBI taxonomy): Eukaryota > Metazoa > Chordata > Amphibia > Caudata > Salamandridae > Lissotriton > Lissotriton helveticus. The sequence continues at coordinate 356,563,591 of NC_136062.1, forward strand.
GTGTTTCGGGATAGTATCCCTCATCAGTAGAGAAAAGTTCTGGGGTGGTTGAGAAGGCCGCCAAACAACCGTCACAGGCTTCTTTGCCCCTCTGGCACGCAGGTGCATCTCCAAAAGCTCGTCAGCTTAGGGGCTCACGAGATCCCTTTAACAGGAAAACCACAATGGGAGCACACTGCTAGCCTCTCCTCCGGATCGCCTCTCTGCATTCTGGTATATGCAGTGCGTATAACTTGAAGAGTTTCGAAAAAAGTTTGTGAATGTTTCACCAAAGTTGGTGTAAGTAAGTACTTAATATTTTCAGTATATCTAGACAGGAGACATGGCTCGTGTTTCGGGATAGTATCCCTCATCAGTAGAGAAAAGTTCCTGGGTGGTTGAGAAGGCCGCAAAACAACCGTCACAGGCTCCGTTGCCCCTTTGGCGCGCAGGTGCATCTCCAAAAGCTCGTCAGCTTAGGGGCTCCCGAGATCCCTTTAACAGGAAAACCACGATGGGAGCACACTGCTAGCCTCTCCTTTGGATCGCCCCTCTGCATTTTGGTATATGCAGTGCGTATAACTTGAAGGGTTTCGAAAAAAGTTCTTGAATGTTTCACCAAAGTTGGTGTAAGTAAGTACTTAATATTTTCAGTATCTCTAGACACGAGACATGGCTCGTGTTTCGGGATAGTATCCCTCATCAGTAGAGAAAAGTTCTGGGGTGGTTGAGAAGGCCGCCAAACAACCGTCAGAGGCTTCGTTGCCCCTCTGGCGCGCAGGTGCATCTCCAAAAGCTCGTCAGCTTAGAGGCTCACGGGAGCACTTTAACAGGAAAACCACGATGGGAGCACACTGCTAGCCTCTCCTCCGGATCGTCCCTCTGCATTCTGGTATATGCAGTGCGTATAACTTGAAGAGTTTCGAAAAAAGTTTGTGAATGTTTCACCAAAGTTGGTGTAAGTAAGTACTTAATATTTTCAGTATCTCTAGACACGAGACATGGCTCGTGTTTTGGGATAGTATCCCTCATCAGTAGAGAAAAGTTCTGGGGTGGTTGAGAAGGCTGCCAAACAACCGTCACAGGCTTCGTTGCCCCTCTGGCGCGCAGGTGCATCTCCAAAAGCTCGTCAGCTTAGAGGCTCATGGGAGCCCTTTAACAGGAAAACCACGATGGGAGCACACTGCTAGCCTCTCCTCCAGATAGCCCCTCTGCATTCTGGTAAATGCAGTGCGTATAACTTGAAGAGTTTCAAAAAAAGTTTGTGAATGTTTCACCAAAGTTGGTGTAAGTAAGTACTTAATATTTTCAGTATCTCTAGACAGGAGACATGGCTCGTGTTTCGGGATAGTATCCCTCATCAGTAGAGAAAAGTTCTCGGGTGGTTGAGAAGGCCGCCAAACAACCGTCACAGGCTTCTTTGCTCCTCTGGCACGCAGGTGCATCTCCAAAAGCTCGTCAGCTCAGGGGCTCATGGGAGCCCTTTAACAGGAAAACCACGATGGGAGCACACTGCTAGCCTCTCCTCCGGATCGCCCCTCTGCATTCTGGTATATGCAGTGCGTATAACTTGAAGAGTTTCGAAAAAAGTTTGTGAATGTTTCACCAAAGTTGGTGTAAGTAAGTACTTAATATGTTCAGTATCTCTAGACAGGAGACATGGCTCGTGTTTCGGGATATTATCCCTCATCAGTAGAGAAAAGTTCTGGGGTGGTTGAGAAGGCCGCCAAACAACCGTCACAGGCTTCTTTGCCCCTCTGGCATGCAGGTGCATCTCCAAAAGCTCGTCAGCTTAGGGGCTCACGAGATCCCTTTAACAGGAAAACCACGATGGGAGCACACTGCTAGCCTCTCCTTCGGATCGCCCCTCTGCATTCTGGTATATGCAGAGCGTATAACTTGAAGAGTTTTGAAAAAAGTTTGTGAATGTTTCACCAAAGTTGGTATAAGTAAGTACTTAATATTTTCAGTATCTCTAGACAGGAGACATGGCTCGTGTTTCGGGATAGTATCCCTCATCAGTAGAGAAAAGTTCTGGGGTGGTTGAGAAGGCCGCCAAACAACCGTCACAGGCTCCGTTGCCCCTTTGGCGCGCAGGTGCCTCTCCAAAAGCTTGTCAGCTTAGGGGCTCACGAGATCCCTTTAACAGGAAAACCACGATGGGAGCACACTGCTAGCCTCTCCTTTGGATCGCCCCTCTGCATTCTGGTATATGCAGTGCGTATAACTTGAAGGGTTTCGAAAAAAGTTCTTGAATGTTTCACCAAAGTTGGTGTAAGTAAGTACTTAATATTTTCAGTATCTCTAGACACGAGACATGGCTCGTGTTTCGGGATAGTATCCCTCATCAGTAGAGAAAAGTTCTGGGGTGGTTGAGAAGGCCGCCAAACAACCGTCACAGGCTTCGTTGCCCCTCTGGCGCGCAGGTGCATCTCCAAAAGCTCGTCAGCTTAGAGGCTCATGGGAGCACTTTAACAGGAAAACCACGATGGGAGCACACTGCTAGCCTCTCCTCCGGATCGCCCCTCTGCATTCTGGTATATGCAGTGCGTATAACTTGAAGAGTTTCGAAAAAAGTTTGTGAATGTTTCACCAAAGTTGGTGTAAGTAAGTACTTAATATTTTCAGTATCTCTAGACACGAGACATGGCTTGTGTTTCGCGATAGTATCCCTCATCAGTAGAGAAAAGTTCTGGGGTGGTTGAGAAGGCCGCCAAACAACCGTCACAGGCTTCTTTGCCCCTCTGGCACGCAGGTGCATCTCCAAAAGCTCGTCAGCTTAGGGGCTCACGAGATCCCTTTAACAGGAAAACCACGATGGGAGCACACTGCTAGCCTCTCCTTTGGATCGCCCCTCTGCATTCTGGTATATGCAGTGCGTATAACTTAAAGGGTTTCGAAAAAAGTTCTTGAATGTTTCACCAAAGTTGGTGTAAGTAAGTACTTAATATTTTCAGTATCTCTAGACACGAGACATGGCTCGTGTTTTGGGATAGTATCCCTCATCAGTAGAGAAAAGTTCTGGGGTGGTTGAGAAGGCTGCCAAACAACCGTCACAGGCTTCGTTGCCCCTCTGGCGCGCAGGTGTATCTCCAAAAGCTCGTCAGCTTAGAGGCTCATGGGAGCCCTTTAACAGGAAAACCACGATGGGAGCACACTGCTAGCCTCTCCTCCAGATAGCCCCTCTGCATTCTGGTATATGCAGGGCGTATAATTTGAAGAGTTTCAAAAAAAGTTTGTGAATGTTTCACCAAAGTTGGTGTAAGTAAGTACTTAATATTTTCAGTATCTCTAGACAGGAGACATGGCTCGTGTTTCGGGATAGTATCCCTCATCAGTAGAGAAAAGTTCTCGGATGGTTAAGAAGGCCGCCAAACAACCGTCACAGGCTTCTTTGCCCCTCTGGCACACAGGTGCATCTCCAAAAGCTCGTCAGCTTAGGGGCTCATGGGGGCCTTTAACAGGAAAACCACGATGGGAGCACACTGCTAGCCTCTCCTCCGGATCGCCCCTCTGCATTCTGGTATATGCAGTGCGTATAACTTGAAGAGTTTCGAAAAAAGTTTGTGAATGTTTCACCAAAGTTGGTGTAAGTAAGTACTTAATATTTTCAGTATCTCTAGACAGGAGACATGGCTCGTGTTTCGGGATATTATCCCTTATCAGTAGAGAAAAGTTCTGGGGTGGTTGAGAAGGCCGCCAAACAACCGTCACAGGCTTCTTTGCCCCTCTGGCATGCAGGTGCATCTCCAAAAGCTCGTCAGCTTAGGGGCTCACGAGATCCCTTTAACAGGAAAACCACGATGGGAGCACACTGCTAGCCTCTCCTCCGGATCGCCCCTCTGCATTCTGGTATATGCAGTGCGTATAACTTCAAGAGTTTTGCAAAATGTTCGTGAATGTTTCACCAAAGTTGGTGTAAGTAAGTACTTAATATTTTCAGTATCTCTAGTCACGAGACATGGCTCGTGTTTCGGGATAGTATCCCTCATCAGTAGAGAAAAGTTCCTGGGGTGGTTGAGAAGGCCGCCAAACAACCGTCATGGGCTTCGTTGCCCCTCTGGCGTGCAGGTGCATCTCCAAAAGCTCGTCAGCTTAGGGGCTCACGGGATCCCTTTAACAGGAAAACCACGATGGGACCACACTGCTAGCCTCTCCTCCGGATTGCCCCTCTGCATTCTGGTATATGCAGTGCGTATAACTTCAAGAGTTTTGCAAAATGTTCGTGAATGTTTCACCAAAGTTGGTGTAAGTAAGTACTTAATATTTTCAGTATCTCTAGTCACGAGACATGGCTCGTGTTTCGGGATAGTATCCCTCATCACTAGAGAAAAGTTCTGGGGTGGTTGAGAAGGCCGCCAAACAACCGCCACAGGCTTCGTTGCCCTCTGGCGCGCAGGTGCATCTCCAAAAGCTCGTCAGCTTAGGGGCTCACGGGAGCCCTTTAACAGGAAAACCACGATGGGAGCACACTGCTAGCCTCTCCTCCGGATCGCCCCTCTGCATTCTGGTATATGCAGTGCATATAACTTGAAGAGTTTCGAAAAAAGTTTGTGAATGTTTTACCAAAGTTGATGTAAGTACTTAATATTTTCAGTATCTCTAGACACGAGAAATGGCTCGTGTTTCGGGATAGTATCCCTCATCAGTAGAGAAAAGTTCTGGGGTGGTTGAGAAGTACGCCAAACAACCGTCACAGGCTTCGTTGCCCCTCTGGCGCGCAGGTGCATCTCCAAAAGCTCGTCAGCTTAGGGGCTCACGGGAGCCCTTTAACAGGAAAACCACGAAGGGAGCACACTGCTAGCCGCTCCTCCGGATCGCCCCTCTGCATTCTGGTATATGCAGTGCATATAACTTGAAGAGTTTCGAAAAAAGTTTGTGAATGTTTCACCAAAGTTGGTGTAAGTAAGTACTTAATATTTTCAGTACCTCTAGACACGAGACATGGCTCGTGTTTCGGGATAGTATCCCTCATCAGTAGAGAAAAGTTCTGGGGTGGTTGAGAAGGCCGCCAAACAACCGTCACAGGCTTCGTTGCCCCTCTGGCGCGCAGGTGCATCTCCAAAAGCTCGTCAGCTTAGAGGCTCACGGGAGCACTTTAACAGGAAAACCACGATGGGAGCACACTGCTAGCCTCTCCTCCGGATCGCCCCTCTGCATTCTGGTATATGCAGTGCGTATAACTTGAAGAGTTTCGAAAAAAGTTTGTGAATGTTTCACCAAAGTTGGTGTAAGTAAGTACTTAATATTTTCAGTATCTCTAGACACGAGACATGGCTTGTGTTTCGCGATAGTATCCCTCATCAGTAGAGAAAAGTTCTGGGGTGGTTGAGAAGGCCGCCAAACAACCGTCACAGGCTTCTTTGCCCCTCTGGCACGCAGGTGCATCTCCAAAAGCTCGTCAGCTTAGGGGCTCACGAGATCCCTTTAACAGGAAAACCACGATGGGAGCACACTGCTAGCCTCTCCTTTGGATCGCCCCTCTGCATTCTGGTATATGCAGTGCGTATAACTTAAAGGGTTTCGAAAAAAGTTCTTGAATGTTTCACCAAAGTTGGTGTAAGTAAGTACTTAATATTTTCAGTATCTCTAGACACGAGACATGGCTCGTGTTTTGGGATAGTATCCCTCATCAGTAGAGAAAAGTTCTGGGGTGGTTGAGAAGGCTGCCAAACAACCGTCACAGGCTTCGTTGCCCCTCTGGCGCGCAGGTGCATCTCCAAAAGCTTGTCAGCTTAGACGCTCATGGGAGCCCTTTAACAGGAAAACCACGATGGGAGCACACTGCTAGCCTCTCCTCCAGATAGCCCCTCTGCATTCTGGTATATGCAGTGCGTATAATTTGAAGAGTTTCAAAAAAAGTTTGTGAATGTTTCACCAAAGTTGGTGTAAGTAAGTACTTAATATTTTCAGTATCTCTAAACAGGAGACATGGCTCGTGTTTTGGGATAGTATCCCTCATCAGTAGAGAAAAGTTCTCGGATGGTTAAGAAGGCCGCCAAACAACCTTCACAGGCTTCTTTGCCCCTCTGGCACACAGGTGCATCTCCAAAAGCTCGTCAGCTTAGGGGCTCATGGGAGCCCTTTAACAGGAAAACCACGATGGGAGCACACTGCTAGCCTCTCCTCCGGATCGCCCCTCTGCATTCTGGTATATGCAGTGCGTATAACTTGAAGAGTTTCGAAAAAAGTTTGTGAATGTTTCACCAAAGTTGGTGTAAGTAAGTACTTAATATTTTCAGCATCTCTAGACAGGAGACATGGCTCGTGTTTCGGGATATTATCCCTCATCAGTAGAGAAAAGTTCTGGGGTGGTTGAGAAGGCCGCCAAACAACCGTCACAGGCTTCTTTGCCCCTCTGGCATGCAGGTGCATCTCCAAAAGCTCGTCAGCTTAGGGGCTCACGAGATCCCTTTAACAGGAAAAGCACGATGGGAGCACACTGCTAGCCTCTCCTCCGGATCTCCCCTCTGCATTCTGGTATATGCAGTGCGTAAAACTTCAAGAGTTTTGCAAAATGTTCGTGAATGTTTCACCAAAGTTGGTGTAAGTAAGTACTTAATATTTTCAGTATCTCTAGTCACGAGACATGGCTCGTGTTTCGGGATAGTATCCCTCATCAGTAGAGAAAAGTTCTGGGGTGGTTGAGAAGGCCGCCAAACAACCGTCATGGGCTTCGTTGCCCCTCTGGCGTGCAGGTGCATCTCCAAAAGCTCGTCAGCTTAAGGGCTAACAGGAGGCCTTTAACAGGAAAACCACGAAGGGAGCACACTGCTAGCCTCTCCTCCGGATCGCCCCTCTGCATTCTGGTATATGCAGTGCATATAACTTGAAGAGTTTCGAAAAAAGTTCGTGAATGTTTTACCAAAGTTGATGTAAGTACTTAATATTTTCAGTATCTCTAGACACGAAAAATGGCTCGTGTTTCGGGATAGTATCCCTCATCAGTGGAGAAAAGTTCTGGGGTGGTTGAGAAGGCCGCCAAACAACCGTCACAGGCTTCTTTGCCTCTCTGGCACGCAGGTGCATCTCCAAAAGCTCGTCAGCTTAGGGGCTCACGGGATCCCTTTAACAGGAAAACCACGATGGGAGCACACTGCTAGCCTCTCCTCCGGATTGCCCCTCTGCATTCTGGTATATGCAGTGCGTATAACTTCAAGAGTTTTGCAAAATGTTCGTGAATGTTTCACCAAAGTTGGTGTAAGTAAGTACTTAATATTTTCAGTATCTCTAGTCACGAGACATGGCTCGTGTTTCGGGATAGTATCCCTCATCACTAGAGAAAAGTTCTGGGGTGGTTGAGAAGGCCGCCAAACAACCGCCATAGGCTTCGTTGCCCTCTGGCGCGCAGGTGCATCTCCAAAAGCTCGTCAGCTTAGGGGCTCACGGGAGCCCTTTAACAGGAAAACCACGATGGGAGCACACTGCTAGCCTCTCCTCCGGATCGCCCCTCTGCATTCTGGTATATGCAGTGCATATAACTTGAAGAGTTTTGAAAAAAGTTTGTGAATATTTTACCAAAGTTGATGTAAGTACTTAATATTTTCAGTATCTCTAGACATGAGAAATGGCTCGTGTTTCGGGATAGTATCCCTCATCAGTAGAGAAAAGTTCTGGGGTGGTTGAGAAGTACGCCAAACAACCGTCACAGGCTTCGTTGCCCCTCTGGCGCGCAGGTGCATCTCCAAAAGCTCGTCAGCTTAGGGGCTCACGGGAGCCCTTTAACAGGAAAACCACGAAGGGAGCACACTGCTAGCCGCTCCTCCGGATCGCTCCTCTGCATTCTGGTATATGCAGTGCATATAACTTGAAGAGTTTCGAAAAAAGTTTGTGAATGTTTCACCAAGGTTGGTGTAAGTAAGTACTTAATATTTTCAGTACCTCTAGACACGAGACATGGCTCGTGTTTCGGGATAGTATCCCTCATCAGTAGAGAAAAGTTCTGGGGTGGTTGAGAAGGCCGCCAAACAACCGTCACAGGCTTCTTTGCTGCTCTGGCACGCAGGTGCCTCTCCAAAAGATCGTCAGCTTAGGGGCTCACGGGATCCCTTTAACAGGAAAACCACGATGGGAGCACACTGCTAGCCTCTCCTCCGGATTGCCCCTCTGCATTCTGGTATATGCAGTGCGTATAACTTCAAGAGTTTTGCAAAATGTTCGTGAATGTTTCACCAAAGTTGGTGTAAGTAAGTACTTAATATTTTCAGTATCTCTAGTCACGAGACATGGCTCGTGTTTCGGGATAGTATCCCTCATCAGTAGAGAAAAGTACTGGGGTGGTTGAGAAGGCCGCCAAACAACCGCCACAGGCTTCATTGCCCTCTGGCGCGCAGGTGCATCTCCAAAAGCTCGTCAGCTTAGGGGCTCACGGGAGCTCTTTAACAGGAAAACCACGATGGGAGCACACTGCTAGCCTCTCCTCCGGATCGCCCCTCTGCATTCTGGTATTTGCAGTGCGTATAACTTGAAGAGTTTCGTAAAAAGTTCGTGTATGTTTCACCAAAGTTATTGTAAGTAAGTACTTAATATTTTCAGTATCTCTAGTCACGAGACATGGCTCGTGTTTCGGGATAGTATCCCTCATCAGTAGAGAAAAGTACTGGGGTGGTTGAGAAGGCCGCCAAACAACCGTCACAGGCTTCGTTGCCCCTCTGGCGCGCAGGTGCATCTCCAAAAGCTCGTCAGCTTAGGGGCTCACGGGAGCCCTTTAACAGGAATACCACGATGGGAGCACACTGCTAGCCTCTCCTCCGGATTGCCCCTCTGCATTCTGGTATATGCAGTGCGTATAACTTCAAGAGTTTTGCAAAATGTTCGTGAATGTTTCACCAAAGTTGGTGTAAGTAAGTACTTAATATTTTCAGTATCTCTAGTCACGAGACATGGCTCGTGTTTCGGGATAGTATCCCTCATCAGTAGAGAAAAGTTCTGGGGTGGTTGAGAAGGCCGCCAAACAACCGTCATGGGCTTCGTTGCCCCTCTGGCGTGCAAGTGCATCTCCAAAAGCTCGTCAGCTTAGGGGCTCACGGGAGGCCTTTAACAGGAAAACCACGAAGGGAGCACACTGCTAGCCGCTCCTCCGGATCGCCCCTCTGCATTCTGGTATATGCAGTGCATATAACTTGAAGAGTTTCGAAAAAAGTTCGTGAATGTTTCACCAAAGTTGATGTAAGTACTTAATATTTTCAGTATCTCTAGACACGAGACATGGCTCGTGTTTCGGGATAGTATCCCTCATCAGTAGAGAAAAGTTCTGGGGTGGTTGAGAAGTACGCCAAACAACCGTCACAGGCTTCGTTGCCCCTCTTGCGCGCAGGTGCATCTCCAAAAGCTTGTCAGCTTAGGGGCTCACGGGAGCCCTTTAACAGGAAAACCACGATGGGAGCACACTGCTAGCCTCTCCTCCGGATCGCCCCTCTGCATTCTGGTATATGCAGTGCATATGACTTGAAGAGTTTCGAAAAAAGTTCATGAATGTATCACCAAAGTTGGTGTGAGTAAGTACTTAATATTTTCAGTATCTCTAGACACGAGACATGGCTCGTGTTTCGGGATAATATCCCTCATCAGTAGAGAAATGTTCCGAGGTGGTTGAGAAGGCCGCCAAACAACCGTCACAGGCTTCGTTGCCCCTCTGGCGCGCAGGTGCATCTCCAAAAGCTCGTCAGCTTAGGGGCTCACCGGAGCCCTTTAACAGGAAAACCACGATGGGAGCACATTGATAGCCTCTCCTCCGGATCGCCCCTCTGCATTCTGGTATATGCAGTGCGTATAACTTGAAGAGTTTCGAAAAAAGTTTGTGAATGTTTCACCAAAGTTGGTGTAAGTAAGTATTTAATATTTTCAGTATCTCTAGACATGAGACATGGCTCGTGTTTCGGGATAGTATCCCTCATCAGTCGAGAAAAGTTCTGGGGTGGTTGAGAAGGCCGCCAAACAACCGCCAGAGGCTTCGTTTCGCCTCTGGCGCGCAGGTGCATCTCCAAAACCTCGTCAGCTTAGGGGCTCACGGGAGCCCTTTAACAGGAAAACCACGATGGGAGCACACTGCTAGCCTCTCTTCCGGATCGCCCTCTGCATTCTGGTATGTGCAGGGCGTTTAACTTGAAGAGTTTCAAAAAAAAGTTCGTGAATTTTTCACCAAAGTTGGTGTAAGTAAGTACTTAATATTTTCAGTATCTCTAGACACGAGACATGGCTCGTGTTTCAGGATAGTATCCCTCATCAGTAGAGAAAAGTTCTTAGGTGGTTGAGAAGGCCGCCAACCAACCGTCACAGGCTTCATTGCCCCTCTGGCGCGCAGGTGCATCTCCAAAAGCTCGTCAGCTTAGGGGCTCACGGGAGCCCTTTAACAGGAAAACCACGATGGGAGCACACTGCTAGCCTCTCCTCTGAATCGCCCCTCTGCATTCTGGTATATGCAGTGCGCATAACTAGAAGAGTTTCGAAAAAAGTTTGTGAATGTTTCACCAAAGTTGGTGTAAGTAAGTACTTAATATTTTCAGTATCTCTAGACACGAGACATGGCTCGTGTTTCGGGATAGTATCCCTCATCAGTAGAGAAAAGTTCTGGGGTGGTTGAGAAGGCCGCCAAACAACCGTCATGGGTTTCGTTGCCGCTCTGGCACGCAGGTGCATCTCCAAAAGCTCGTCAGCTTAGGGGCTCACGGGATCCCTTTAACAGGAAAACCACGATGGGAGCACACTGCTAGCCTCTCCTCCGGATTGCCCCTCTGCATTCTGGTATATGCAGTGCGTATAACTTCAAGAGTTTTGAAAAATGTTCGTGAATGTTTCACCAAAGTTGGTGTAAGTAAGTACTTAATATTTTCAGTATCTCTAGTCACGAGACATGGCTCGTGTTTCGGGATAGTATCCCTCATCAGTAGAGAAAAGTTCTGGGGTGGTTGAGAAGGCCGCCAAACAACCGCCACAGGCTTCGTTGCCCTCTGGCGCGCAGGTGCATCTCCAAAAGCTCGTCAGCTTAGGGGCTCACGGGAGCCCTTTAACAGGAAAACCACGATGGGAGCACACTGCTAGCCTCTCCTCCGGATCGCCCCTCTGCATTCTGGTATATGCAGTGCGTATAACTTGAAGAGTTTCGTAAAAAGTTCGTGTATGTTTCACCAAAGTTATTGTAAGTAAGTATTTAATATTTTCAGTATCTCTAGACATGAGACATGGCTCGTGTTTTGGGATAGTATCCCTCATTAGTAGAGAAAAGTTATTGGGTGGTTGAGAAGGCCACCAAACAACCGTCACAGGCTTCGTTGCCCCTCTGGCGCGCAGGTGCATCTCCAAAAGCTCGTCAGCATAGGGGCTCACGGGAGCCCTTTAACAGGAATACCACGATGGGAGCACACCGCTAGCCTCTCCTCCGGATTGCCCCTCTGCATTCTGGTATATGCAGTGCGTATAACTTCAAGAGTTTTGCAAAAGGTACGTGAATGTTTCACCAAAGTTGGTGTAAGTAAGTACTTAATATTTTCAGTATCTCTAGTCACGAGACATGGCTCGTGTTTCAGGATAGTATCCCTCATCAGTAGAGAAAAGTTCTGGGGTGGTTGAGAAGGCCGCCAAACAACCGTCATGGGCTTCGTTGCCCCTCTGGCGTGCAGGTGCATCTCCAAAAGCTCGTCAGCTTAGGGGCTCACGGGAGGCCTTTAACAGGAAAACCACGAAGGGAGCACACTGCTAGCCTCTCCTCCGGATCGCCCCTCTGCATTCTGGTATATGCAGTGCATATAACTTGAAGAGTTTCGAAAAAAGTTTGTGAATGTTTTACCAAAGTTGATGTAAGTACTTAATATTTTCAGTATCTCTAGACACGAGAAATGGCTCGTGTTTCGGGATAGTATACCTCATCAGTAGAGAAAAGTTCTGGGGTGGTTGAGAAGTACGCCAAACGACCGTCACAGGCTTCGTTGCCCCTCTGGCGCGCAGGTGCATCTCCAAAAGCTCGTCAGCTTAGGGGCTCGCGGGAGCCCTTTAACAGGAAAACCACGAAGGGAGCACACTGCTAGCCGCTCCTCCGGATCGCCCCTCTGCATTCTGGTATATGCAGTGCATATAACTTGAAGAGTTTCGAAAAAAGTTTGTGAATGTTTCACCAAAGTTGGTGTAAGTAAGTACTTAATATTTTCAGTACCTCTAGACACGAGACATGGCTCGTGTTTCGGGATAGTATCCCTCATCAGTAGAGAAAAGTTCTGGGGTGGTTGAGAAGGCCGCCAAACAACCGCCACAGGCTTCGTTGCCCTCTGGCGCGCAGGTGCATCTCCAAAAGCTCATCAGCTTAGGGGCTCACGGGAGCCCTTTAACAGGAAAACCACGATGGGAGCACACTGCTAGCCTCTCCTCCGGATCGCCCATCTGCATTCTGGTATTTGCAGTGCGTATAACTTGAAGAGTTTCGTAAAAAGTTTGTGTATGTTTCACCAAAGTTATTGTAAGTAAGTATTTAATATTTTCAGTATCTCTAGACATGAGACATGGCTCGTGTTTTGGGATAGTATCCCTCATTAGTAGAGAAAAGTTCTTGGGTGGTTGAGAAGGCCACCAAACAACCGTCACAGGCTTCGTTGCCCCTCTGGCGCGCAGGTGCATCTCCAAAAGCTCGTCAGCTTAGGGGCTCACGGGAGCCCTTTAACAGGAATACCACGATGGGAGCACACTGCTAGCCTCTCCTCCGGATTGCCCCTCTGCATTCTGGTATATGCAGTGCGTATAACTTCAAGAGTTTTGCAAAATGTTCGTGAATGTTTCACCAAAGTTGGTGTAAGTAAGTACTTAATATTTTCAGTATCTCTAGTCACGAGACATGGCTCGTGTTTTGGGATAGTATCCCTCATCAGTAGAGAAAAGTTCTGGGGTGGTTGAGAAGGCCGCCAAACAACCGTCATGGGCTTCGTTGCCCCTCTGGCGTGCAGGTGCATTGAGGTTCCGTAAAAATTATTACGACGTTTTGGGCATTACCGAATATGGACGAGTTTGGTATCTACGAACCGTAAATGGCGAGTTCGATAAGTGTACGCATTTTTCGCTACACTACCTGATAGGGTTCGCCTAATATTACGTGTTCTTCATCTGAACCCTCGGGTTCCATTTTAGATACGGCATCCATTTTGTTTCTTGCCCTCACGTAGTCAGCGAGCAGGTAACTGTTCGCCCCCTGACCCTCTAGTTCCCAAGCCTTGCGGAAGACGCATATTCTTTTCATGCGTCTTTATGGCCGGAGGAATGACACAGCGAAGGCAGATGGCTCAGCTTGAGGGTAATCTGGTCGTGCCGGTCTATTGTGACAGCCGTGCAGGCGATGGGATCCAGCTCTTTGATCCTACGATCATGCTTCCGATATTACCCCCACACTCTTTTCTCTACAGGTGTCTGACTTCCTTGCATCTGCTCTTGTCTCTTCTTCTTGGTCATTTACAACTCTAATGGGTGTGCCTAATGGTGGGAAGATGTACTTTTACAGTTGGGAACCGGCATTGCTACTGTAATTATGTTCCGGGATTCTGAACACATGAAAGCGACCCTTTTGAAGTTTACTGTGGGAGCTGAATTGTAATCTTTTGTTCGCATGTTGTGCAATGGCAACATTTTGTATAAAAGAGAGCGACCTACATATGCAATTTGAAGCAGACTCGCAGAACCTACATGCCGATGTACTTCTAATGACTCTTGTTTCCCTGCAGTAAATAAACGCTGATCTTTGACGCCGAAGGAAGTGTCCCGTGTCTCTGTCACTTGTGCGCCGAAACAGGTATCCCATGAAGGTTATAGGTGTTGTTCCCTGGCACCGCTGGTTCTTTTAAAAGTCCAGTCCTTCAGTTGGCGCCCAACGTGGGGCAACATCAGCGGTACCGGTCCAAAGCCTGACGGTCGTGAGGAACTTCGTGTGAAATCTCCGAGGGAAGGTGCACCCCGCTTCATCGATCCTGTTGTCGAAATAAGTGGCCCGAAGATTTTCCCTGCGAAGATTCCCGCCTCCTGACGGCTACGACGGACCGATGCCCTGACTGTCGACCTGTCTTCGACGCCCGGCGCAGACCTTACGTACAAGCGAGACGATAGACGGGCCTTCCTGGTGACGCCATTGAAGTTCTGAGTTAAGTATTTGTGGGTCGCTCCCAGTCCTTAGTGGTTGTTCTAGCTTCTTGAAGCTTTGTTGTAGTTTATTAAAGCTTTGTTGTTCTAGCTCATTGAGCTTTGTTGTAGCCTTTTAAGGCTTTGTTGTATTGCATGGTTCCATTGCATTTGTGGTTCTTAGTTGTGGTTCTTAGTATTTTATTTGACAGTTGCAATTGCCAAAAACCGAGGGTTTTGTCTTACACGAAGATTTAGCACTTCGGTAACCCTTGAAGTTTGATACTAGGTTAGTGTGCACGATGCCTAGCCATAGTGGTTTGTTTGGTATCTTCAAATGTTGCGCAATGGATTCCCGGTTGGAGGACTCGTGTCCGATACCTCCAGTTGGAACTCCGATATATGAGCTCTACAGTCGACATGGTGTGGGTCCTATTATATATAATGAATACTGGGTCCGTTACACGAAGAAAGACGGTGCCCTTAGTTGGCCACCGCATGGAAGTTTTGAACTTACGATTTTAGATAATCTTGAAGCTAAATTATTTCAAAAGAAAGCTAGGCCAGCTATGTTTGATTCTTTTCGGCTGTGGCGTAAAGAGGCCAAGCAGAAAGAAATCAAACAGCTTAAAAAGGATCGAAGAGAAGGGTTTGTTCCGATAATGCAAGTTGTACAACAATGTAAGCGAGAAAAAGAAGAAAAAGAAATGGAAGTTTCCACTAGATTACATCATATGAGTGTAGATAAATGTTATCCGGTTTTACCGACTGGTCTAGATAAGAAAGAAGAAGATTCGAAGGAGGATTCCTTGTTAGCGTATTTAATGAAATCGCCACCTCCTTATGCACAGGGTGCTACGGCTCCTGTAGTTCCTCCTGTAGTTCCTCATGTTGTTCCGGCGGCTGCGGGTCAGCCCGTTGTTAATCCTACGTTTGTCCCACCACCTGTCCTTGTTCCTACTGCTCCTGTACCTGTACCTCCTCAATCTGTTATTCCTGGTACTCCGACTATCTTGTCTGTTTCTACTATGCCTTCCTTCGCTTCTAATGTTGTTGCTCCTGCTCTTCTTTCTTCTTCTCCTTCTGTTCGTAATCGTATCCCTAACACTGTTGCTACCCTTTATTCACCGCTTTCTGGTCAGTTATTTCCGTCTGGTCTTTCCGAAACTCCCCAGAGACGGAGCCAGATCCCTAGTGGAAGGGAAAAAGAGACATTAGTGACTATGGCACATAGATGGATAAGACACCCTGCTAACTACACTCCACGTGTGGTCTTCGACACATTTTCTCAGTTTAATGAGCCTACGCAGAGATTCGTGTTCGAAGAAATGTGTAACTTTTTGAGGGAAGAATGGTATAACGATGATCTAGATAACGTACCGCCCGATATAACTGAACTCCAGAATCACTTTTCGAACGGTATGATTGTAGGGGGTGATGTACGACGTGCCTTGGAACGTTTGTTAGCGTTCAGATCCACAGTGCATTCTCGAGTGTCATTCGATGACGCCACTGAGAATTGGAAAGCGGCTCCTGGTCAGTATCCTATGAGAGAGGTTCCGCCACTTTGGGTGCCTGGTGATCCTGGTGCTCACCCTCCGGTCTTACCGCACTTTCGAAGAGTGTGGATGCACCTCCCATGGAAACGATCGGAAGTTTTGCAAGTGAAGCAATCCTTGCCTGATCCGCGTAAGAATCCGGCTGGTTATTATAAGGAGCTATCCCAATTGGTGGAAGCTTCTGTTATGAACCTTGCCGACATCGACATGTTGTTTGGTAATGTTGTACCACAACCAGTTTGGGCGAAAATTCGTCAAGCAAACCACGCAAATGAGTTAGGTGGTGATTGGGCTGCACTGATAGCGGCTGATGCATTGCAAGTCGGTGGGGCTAAGCCTGAGCAGTTGATCTTGGATTTACCTCAGAAAATCATTACGCTCATGAAAACTCTCATGCCAGCGATGAAGGTGAACTGGGATAAGTTATCAGCTTGTAAGCAAAAGAAAGACGAGAGTGTCTCGGATTTCTTCACAAGGTTTGAGGAAGCGTTTGTCGACCACAGCGGTCAGGACATGGGCGCTGAAGGAGGCCAGCGATTATTTGTCGACAAGTTCGTGTCGAATTTGTTGCCTGAACTATGCAACAAATTGAAGAATTCAGAAAGTGCATGGGCGGTTTCAACCACTGCACAGATATTAGCAACGGCCCAATACTATGAGAATAGGGAAAAGGAAGAAAGTGATTGTGTAGATAAGAAAACGAAGGAGCTCAAAACAAAGGTTTTGTTGCAGCAAGCGTATCCTCCACGATCAAACCAAAATGATT
This sequence comes from Lissotriton helveticus, assembly GCF_964261635.1. Lineage (NCBI taxonomy): Eukaryota > Metazoa > Chordata > Amphibia > Caudata > Salamandridae > Lissotriton > Lissotriton helveticus. The sequence continues at coordinate 356,579,983 of NC_136062.1, forward strand.
CACAACAGCAGTATCGACCGCGAGCACAGCCCGATAGGATGCAGCCGCGTTCTGACAACTCTGACTATCGATCTTCACTTGGGTATAATCAGTGCGCATATTGTAGAAGAGAGGGACACATAAAATATGATTGTCCTGCTTTACGGGACCGTCTAAATGGTGTGTCGACACGAGGAAACCGTGGTGGTGGTCCTCAACAGGCATCACGAGGTAGAGGTCGTGGTTCACCCCAAAATCAGATTGATCGCCATCAAAATCAATTAGACACGAATAATTGTTTTGACCAGCGAAATGCGGGGTCAGTTCGATCTGCACAATATAATGTGGACGATTATTACGTGGAACATGAGACTGTTGCAAACGACCATTACTAGGACAGCCACCGACAAAGAGAGGGAGTAGTATCAGTTCCGGTTGATCAGAGTGGACCTTACGTTGCAGTGGCTACATCGGGCATAGTTGAGCCTTTTCTGTTAGACACTGGTGCGACGAAAAGTTCCATCATGCATTCGAAACTCCCTGGCGCACCTTTGTCTGGCTTAACGAACGTTTCCGTTGGATTCTCTGGCGCCCCTGTTAGCAATCCTGTCTCTAGTCCTTTGCCCCTTACGATTGGCCCTCGTGAGCTGAAGGCTCCGCTGATTCTATCTACCGGCTGTGGTGAGAATCTTTTGGGCTTGGATTTGTTAAAACGGTTGTATGCGACTTTGTATTGCTCTCCTGAAGGAGTGGAGCTTACATTAGGTCGGAGAGTGATCTCTCCTATGTACTTGTCGATCGATAAATTCCCACCGGAATTGAGTTCCCTTCCTGCGTCTCTATGGGCCACAGGTCCCAATGATGTGGGTCTGTTAGACATTCCACCTTATGTGATTCGATTGAAACCAAATGTGCGATTACCACGTTTACCTCAATATCGTATCTCTCTTGATGGAGAGCGAGCGCTGTTAGCGATTGTTCATGATCTAATTAAGAAAGGTGTTGTTGAAGAAACTCGTGGAAACGTGTGTAATAGCCCTGTATTGCCTATTTTGAAACTAACTGACCCATCCAAACCTCCTGTGTATCGTTTCGTAATCGATTTGAGAGAAGTAAATAAAATAGTGATTCCACAATTTCCCGTGGTCCCTGATATCACGGCCTTGCTAACAATGATTCCGGCCTCTGCCTCCTGGTTCACGGTGATCGATCTAAAGAATGCTTTCTTTAGTATCCCGATTGCTGAGGAAAGCAGGGACCTATTCGGATTCGCATTAGGTGGTCGCAGTTTTAGGCTAAAATGAGCTCCACAGGGCTACTGTGAGAGTCCGTCAATCTACAGTCAAGCACTTAAAAGTCAACTTGATGCCTTTGTATTACCGACGGGTGCGGCTTTGATTCAATACGTTGACGACCTGCTAGTGGCAGCTGATACAGAAGCTATTTGCAAAACGGCTACAGTATCATTATTGCATTATCTGCATGACTTACATCACAAGGTATCACCTTCTAAGCTACAATATTGTTGTCAAGAAGTTACCTATTTAGGTCACTTATTGTCAAAAGAAGGGAGAAGGTTGACCCCAGAGAGAATCGCAGCGATTTCCCGAATGACTGCGCCAAAAACCCAGAGAGATGTTCGTGCCTTTTTAGGTATTACGTCCTACTGCAGACAATGGATTCCAAATTTTTCATTGTTGGCGAAACCCTTGATAGCCCTTACGTGCAAGGATGTTTCATCTCCTTTGCCTTGGACTGAAGAGTGTCAGAAAGGTTTTTCTGAATTGCGTGATGCGTTGTGTTCGGCTCCTGTGTTGGGTACTCCTGATTACAGTAAGCCGTTTACACTATACGTTCACGAGAGGGATGGCTGTGCGTTGAGTGTTCTGACACACGCTTTTGGCGGCAAACAACGACCATGCGCATATTTTTCCTCGACTTTAGATCCAGTAGCTAGAGCCTTGCCGAGTTGTTTAAGAGCAACAGCGGCAGCTGCGGCGTCCATTCGACAGTCCGCAGGTCTAGTCATGGATAATATGCTTACGGTGATGGTTCCACATGCAGTTGACACTCTTTTGAATCGAACGAAGACTCCACACTTGACGAGCGCAAGATTGTCTGGATATGAGTTGACGTTACTGGCCAGTCATATACGGATAAAACGATGTAATGTGTTGAATCCAGCAACATTGCTGCCGATCGACACAGAGTCAAGTGGTGAAGCACTACATGACTGTTATCTAAAAACTGAGGAGGAAACAAAGGGTCGTATTGACCTAAAAGATACTCCATTGGTAGATCCCGATGGTACTTTGTATGTGGATGGTTCCTGTTTTAAGTTGCCGAATGGTGATGTGACGACTGCGTATGCTGTAGTAACATTGAGTACGGTTGTAGAAAGCGCAAGATTGAGTCAGAATTCGGCTCAGGCTGCTGAGCTGATCGCATTGACAAGAGCGTGTGTGTTGTCTAAAGATAAACGGGTGAATGTGTTTACAGATAGCCAGTATGCGTTTGGTGTGGCGCATAGTTTTGGGCGATTGTGGAGAGAAAGCGGATTCCTTACGTCGCATGGTACAAAGATTCAGCATGGTCAGCTTGTGAATGACCTTTTAGATGCACTCACATTGCCTAAACAGGTGGCCGTAATCAAATGTAGTGCACATCAGAAAGTAACGGATGACGTGGGTCGTGGTAATGCGTTTGCGGATGAGACGGCTAAAGAGACAGCTAAAGATTTGACGAATCGAATGTATGTTACGAGTTCAGTGAGATGGCCAACAGAGACTAGTATGTGTGAAGACACGATTGAGAGTGTGAAGGGAATACAGAATGAAGCCACTGAGACGGAAAGGTCTAAATGGAAAGAGAGTATCGGAAGGCTGGATGAGAACGGATGTTGGGTTGATTTGTCAGAGAAACAGAGATGGATGTTACCGGATGCATATGTGCTCGCTGTCGTTACAATGGCTCATGGTACAGCACACATAAGCACGAAAAGCATATGCAAGTTGTTGTCTCATGTATGGAAGAATGATGGGATTACTAAGTGTGCAGAGAGAGTGGTTAAGAATTGTATGGTGTGTTTGATGCACAATCCCGGTAAGGGCACTCCCACTCCACCTGGCCATTTTGCCCCTCCTACTTACCCTTTCGAAGTTATCCAGTTGGACTTCATCCACATGGAGAGATGTAACAACTTGAAATACGTGTTGGTTGTGGTATGTGCATTCTCCAGATGGATTGAGGCTTACCCCCTTAAGGATAATACTGCTTTATCCACGGCAAACATTTTGCTCAAGGAGTATTTTCCCCCATATGGAATGCCTCGGGTTGTATGGTCGGACAACGGAAGTGAGTTCGTGGGAAGTGTGATGAAGAGTGTGTGTCGTGGCCTCGGTATAAATCAAAAATTTCATAGTGCAAATCATCCACAATCAGCGGGCTTGGTGGAAGGATACAATGGCACCCTAAAACTAAAATTGGCTAAAATTCAGGCAACAACTGGTTTATCATGGCCCGACGCTTTGCCTCTAGCTCTCCTATCGACCAGGGCAACTGTACACTCACGAGTAGGGCTTAGCCCATACGAGATTGTGTTTGGTCGTCCTGCTAATATATGGGGAGTCCCAAGGACTAAGGAGTTTGATAGAATCGAATATCCAATGTTGATTGATTATCTTCATGATCTGACTGCTAAATTGAGTTTGATTCATCAACAGGTCTTTGAGGCTCTGCCGTCACGAACAGAGGGTCCTGGTAATCGGCTCCAACCAGGGGACTGGCTCCTTGTCCGCAATTTCGGACGAAAACGGAACCTTGAGCCGAGATACGTGGGACCATACCAGGTGCAACTAGCAACGAGGACGGCAGTTCGACTGGAAGGACGGAAGCACTGGGTACACGCTACCCACACCAAAAGAGTCCCGCTTCCTTTGCCGTCGGACACCTGGATGAGAAGAGGTTTTACTTCATCTGAAACCGACGTTCCACAACGTTTTGTCCCATTCAGCGAAGCTCAGCTTGTATCTGACACCCTTGTTGATCCCCCTCAAACAATTCCCTTTCCGTCAACCCTGGAAAATTCGAGTGCTGAACAATCATCTGAACAATCGAACACTCGTTTGCCATCCAATCCACTATTTGAAGACCAGACTCGCCCTGGGAGCAGCCGATACTTTCTTCGTCCACGTACAAGCCACGAATAAAAAGATTTTTGTTTTTAGGTTTCACATTTGCCCTGAACATAGTGGACATTGTATATTGTGTACCTTTTTCCTTTTCGTACAGCCAAGAACATTATAATAAATTGAATGTTCAATTTAGCTAAAACCTATCATCCAGGTTGGCCGTAGGGCCGTGCGGGTACTTCCTTCTGTTTAGCAGCTATCGACACTAGGTCGGTTTCTTTTGTCGATTTCTGGGAACTCCTGGGAATTGATAATCGCTACTCAGAACGAAGTGCGTCAAGAACGTCGCGGACGGTCGTTAGGGGATGGAATCGTCATTATCTGAGCTGTCGAAAAGAGATAAAATGTTGGCGCAAAGATTTGCATTAGATAAAATGTTTCGTACAAAATGGTTTTTGCTACAGGTTTTCATATTGTTCCTGACTGTATCTATGTTACTGGTGGGGGGAGTATATTTTGGGTCCCAATTCTTACTGCTTTCTACTATACCTACTCTTCCATCTCATGATCTAAATTTCGTTTCAACTGTCTCTCCACATTCCTTTCATCTTCTGCCTCAGCACGAACAAGCCAGACGTGCGGAATTTAGAAACAACTCCTTTATTCAACTCTTGCATCAGCATCAGTTAGTGGTAAACACTACCAATTGTTGGGTGTGTGGGTTAGTGCCACATACCATGGATAAGGGTATTCCGTACTTGGTGCTGCCTTATAGTTCCCAAGGGTCAGCTCGAGCATTGCAAACTATGTTCCGTAGCGCACTAGATTCCTACCCCCATCGAGAACCACGCTCAGCAAACTTTGGTCCTGGCCCGTACCACAAGACTCTGGCGAGAGCTATTGCTGATTTAGATAGAGATATTTTTGACGCATCGCTTATCCCAGAGGAGGAGGTGCGAGCATATAAGGAACTAAGTGAGGCTGAGTATAGTGTATCAGTGGGTGATAGGCAGCTTAAAAGCTCATCACCGATATGGATTGTACCTCACCTTGGTAACTTCTGCCTGAAAGGTCTCGGTCGAAATCCGAGAGCTCAGTTTGGGGAGAGTGCGTGTACTGAGACATATGTCTTACCAACGCTCTCATCCCCTCTCTTCCTAACTGCCAAGGGTACCTATTTTGTATGTTATGATCGAGCCTATACGTGGTTACCTCATGACTTCTCGGGTACCTGCTACATTGCAAATCTTTTGCCTCCGACTTTCACTGTGGCCTCAGATTATCACAGAACTAGAGTTGTGAGAGGTGTTGTCAACAAAGAAGATACTGCCGGTCAAGAAGCAGGAGACTTCTTTAAGGGTTTCCTACCGTTTTGGGGCCCTATGGTCAATAGCAGGAACCTGAGACAGTTAACTCGTGTAGTAGAATCAACTGCCAACATAACTGCAAGTGCCCTTGGTAATTTGACAGCCGAGCGTTAGGCGGATAGACTGATGACGTTACAGAACCGTATGGTTCTAGACGTTGTTCTAGCAGATAGAGGTGGTGTTTGTAAGGTCATCCATTCGAGCTGCTGCATATTCATACCTGATAACGCCCAACGGTTTATCAAGCCATCTCTAAGTTGCACAAAATTTCGGAGTCCATACACGTGGACGAAGGAAATTGGACGCTTCTAGGATGGTTTTGGGGCCTGATGTCGACTTGGGGTTGGAAGATTCTGATGATCATAGGGGTTGTTGTGACGTTTCTATTCACATGTTGTCTTTGTGTGCAATGTGGCCCTGCCTTATGTGGCCTTTGTGCTACAACGTGTATAAGACAGCCAGTTGTCACCAAAGAAGCATTGATGGATAGAATAATGTATCAGCAGCATCTAAATGATCTGATGAATATCGAAATCGATTATGATTCCGACTAGTGCTTGCCTACATGAGGGCAAAAGGACCGTCTGAGGTTCCGTAAAAATTATTACGACGTTTTGGGCATTACCGAATATGGACGAGTTTGGTATCTACGAACCATAAATGGCGAGTTCGATAAGTGTACGCATTTTTCGCTACACTACCTGATAGGGTTCGCCTAATATTACGTGTTCTTCATCTGAACCCTCGGGTTCCATTTTAGATACGGCATCCATTTTGTTTCTTGCCCTCACGTAGTCAGCGAGCAGGTAACTGTTCGCCCCCTGACCCTCTAGTTCCCAAGCCTTGCGGAAGACGCATATTCCTTTCATGCGTCTTTATGGCCGGAGGAATGACACAGCGAAGGCAGATGGCTCAGCTTGAGGGTAATCTGGTCGTGCCGGTCTATTGTGACAGCCGTGCAGGCGATGGGATCCAGCTCTTTGATCCTACGATCATGCTTCCGATATTACCCCCACACTCTTTTCTCTACAGGTGTCTGACTTCCTTGCAGCTGCTCTTGTCTCTTCTTCTTGGTCATTTACAACTCTAATGGGTGTGCCTAATGGTGGGAAGATGTACTTTTACAGTTGGGAACCGGCATTGCTACTGTAATTATGTTCCGGGATTCTGAACACATGAAAGCGACCCTTTTGAAGTTTACTGTGGGAACTGAATTGAGCATCTCCAAAAGCTCGTCAGCTTAGGGGCTCACGGGAGGCCTTTAACAGGAAAACCACGAAGGGAGCACACTGCTAGCCGCTCCTCCGGATCGCCCCTCTGCATTCTGGTATGTGCAGTGCATATAACTTGAAGAGTTTCGAAAAAAGTTTGTGAATGTTTCACCAAAGTTGATGTAAGTACTTAATATTTTCAGTATCTCTAGACACGAGACATGGTTCGTGTTTCGGGATAGTATCCCTCATCAGTAGAGAAAAGTTCTGGGGTGGTTGAGAAGTACGCCAAACAACCGTCACAGGCTTCGTTGCCCCTCTTGCGCGCAGGTGCATCTCCAAAAGCTTGTAAGCTTAGGGGCTCACGGGAGCCCTTTAACAGGAAAACCACGATGGGAGCACACTGCTAGCCTCTCCTCCGGATCGCCCCTCTGCATTCTGGTATATGCAGTGCATATGACTTGAAGAGTTTCGAAAAAAGTTCATGAATGTATCACCAAAGTTGGTGTGAGTAAGTACTTAATATTTTCAGTATCTCTAGACACGAGACATGGCTCGTGTTTTGGGATAATATCCCTCATCAGTAGAGAAATGTTCTGAGGTGGTTGAGAAGGCCGCCAAACAACCGTCACAGGCTTCGTTGCCCCTCTGGCGCGCAGGTGCATCTCCAAAAGCTCGTCAGCTTAGGGGCTCACCGGAGCCCTTTAACAGGAAAACCACGATGGGAGCACATTGATAGCCTCTCCTCCGGATCGCCCCTCTGCATTCTGGTATATGCAGTGCGTATAACTTGAAGAGTTTCGAAAAAAGTTTGTGAATGTTTCACCAAAGTTGGTGTAAGTAAGTATTTAATATTTTCAGTATCTCTAGACATGAGACATGGCTCGTGTTTCGGGATAGTATCCCTCATCAGTCGAGAAAAGTTCAGGGGTGGTTGAGAAGGCCGCCAAACAACCGTCAGAGGCTTCGTTTCGCCTCTGGCGCGCAGGTGCATCTCCAAAAGCTCGTCAGCTTAGGGGCTCACGGGAGCCCTTTAACAGGAAAACCACGATGGGAGCACACTGCTAGCCTCTCTTCCGGATCGCCCTCTGCATTCTGGTATGTGCAGGGCGTTTAACTTGAAGAGTTTCAAAAAAAGTTCGTGAATTTTTCACCAAAGTTGGTGTAAGTAAGTACTTAATATTTTCAGTATCTCTAGACACGAGACATGGCTCGTGTTTCAGGATAGTATCCCTCATCAGTAGAGAAAAGTTCTTAGGTGGTTGAGAAGGCCTCCAACCAACCGTCACAGGCTTCATTGCCCCTCTGGCGCGCAGGTGCATCTCCAAAAGCTCGTCAGCTTAGGGGCTCACGGGAGCCCTTTAACAGGAAAACCACGATGGGAGCACACTGCTAGCCTCTCCTCTGGATCGCCCCTCTGCATTCTGGTATATGCAGTGCGCATAACTAGAAGAGTTTCGAAAAAAGTTCTTGAATGTTTCACCAAAGTTGGTGTAAGTAAGTACTTAATATTTTCAGTATCTCTAGACACGAGACATGGCTCGTGTTTCGGGATAGTATCCCTCATCAGTAGAGAAAAGTTCTGGGGTGGTTGAGAAGGCCGCCAAACAACCGTCAGAGGCTTCGTTGCCCCTCTGGCGCGCAGGTGCATCTCCAAAAGCTCGTCAGCTTAGAGGCTCACGGGAGCACTTTAACAGGAAAACCACGATGGGAGCACACTGCTAGCCTCTCCTCCGGATCGTCCCTCTGCATTCTGGTATATGCAGTGCGTATAACTTGAAGAGTTTCGAAAAAAGTTTGTGAATGTTTCACCAAAGTTGGTGTAAGTAAGTACTTAATATTTTCAGTATCTCTAGACACGAGACATGGCTCGTGTTTTGGGATAGTATCCCTCATCAGTAGAGAAAAGTTCTGGGGTGGTTGAGAAGGCTGCCAAACAACCGTCACAGGCTTCGTTGCCCCTCTGGCGCGCAGGTGCATCTCCAAAAGCTCGTCAGCTTAGAGGCTCATGGGAGCCCTTTAACAGGAAAACCACGATGGGAGCACACTGCTAGCCTCTCCTCCAGATAGCCCCTCTGCATTCTGGTAAATGCAGTGCGTATAACTTGAAGAGTTTCAAAAAAAGTTTGTGAATGTTTCACCAAAGTTGGTGTAAGTAAGTACTTAATATTTTCAGTATCTCTAGACAGGAGACATGGCTCGTGTTTCGGGATAGTATCCCTCATCAGTAGAGAAAAGTTCTCGGGTGGTTGAGAAGGCCGCCAAACAACCGTCACAGGCTTCTTTGCTCCTCTGGCACGCAGGTGCATCTCCAAAAGCTCGTCAGCTCAGGGGCTCATGGGAGCCCTTTAACAGGAAAACCACGATGGGAGCACACTGCTAGCCTCTCCTCCGGATCGCCCCTCTGCATTCTGGTATATGCAGTGCGTATAACTTGAAGAGTTTCGAAAAAAGTTTGTGAATGTTTCACCAAAGTTGGTGTAAGTAAGTACTTAATATGTTCAGTATCTCTAGACAGGAGACATGGCTCGTGTTTCGGGATATTATCCCTCATCAGTAGAGAAAAGTTCTGGGGTGGTTGAGAAGGCCGCCAAACAACCGTCACAGGCTTCTTTGCCCCTCTGGCATGCAGGTGCATCTCCAAAAGCTCGTCAGCTTAGGGGCTCACGAGATCCCTTTAACAGGAAAACCACGATGGGAGCACACTGCTAGCCTCTCCTTCGGATCGCCCCTCTGCATTCTGGTATATGCAGAGCGTATAACTTGAAGAGTTTTGAAAAAAGTTTGTGAATGTTTCACCAAAGTTGGTATAAGTAAGTACTTAATATTTTCAGTATCTCTAGACAGGAGACATGGCTCGTGTTTCGGGATAGTATCCCTCATCAGTAGAGAAAAGTTCTGGGGTGGTTGAGAAGGCCGCCAAACAACCGTCACAGGCTCCGTTGCCCCTTTGGCGCGCAGGTGCCTCTCCAAAAGCTTGTCAGCTTAGGGGCTCACGAGATCCCTTTAACAGGAAAACCACGATGGGAGCACACTGCTAGCCTCTCCTTTGGATCGCCCCTCTGCATTCTGGTATATGCAGTGCGTATAACTTGAAGGGTTTCGAAAAAAGTTCTTGAATGTTTCACCAAAGTTGGTGTAAGTAAGTACTTAATATTTTCAGTATCTCTAGACACGAGACATGGCTCGTGTTTCGGGATAGTATCCCTCATCAGTAGAGAAAAGTTCTGGGGTGGTTGAGAAGGCCGCCAAACAACCGTCACAGGCTTCGTTGCCCCTCTGGCGCGCAGGTGCATCTCCAAAAGCTCGTCAGCTTAGAGGCTCATGGGAGCACTTTAACAGGAAAACCACGATGGGAGCACACTGCTAGCCTCTCCTCCGGATCGCCCCTCTGCATTCTGGTATATGCAGTGCGTATAACTTGAAGAGTTTCGAAAAAAGTTTGTGAATGTTTCACCAAAGTTGGTGTAAGTAAGTACTTAATATTTTCAGTATCTCTAGACACGAGACATGGCTTGTGTTTCGCGATAGTATCCCTCATCAGTAGAGAAAAGTTCTGGGGTGGTTGAGAAGGCCGCCAAACAACCGTCACAGGCTTCTTTGCCCCTCTGGCACGCAGGTGCATCTCCAAAAGCTCGTCAGCTTAGGGGCTCACGAGATCCCTTTAACAGGAAAACCACGATGGGAGCACACTGCTAGCCTCTCCTTTGGATCGCCCCTCTGCATTCTGGTATATGCAGTGCGTATAACTTAAAGGGTTTCGAAAAAAGTTCTTGAATGTTTCACCAAAGTTGGTGTAAGTAAGTACTTAATATTTTCAGTATCTCTAGACACGAGACATGGCTCGTGTTTTGGGATAGTATCCCTCATCAGTAGAGAAAAGTTCTGGGGTGGTTGAGAAGGCTGCCAAACAACCGTCACAGGCTTCGTTGCCCCTCTGGCGCGCAGGTGTATCTCCAAAAGCTCGTCAGCTTAGAGGCTCATGGGAGCCCTTTAACAGGAAAACCACGATGGGAGCACACTGCTAGCCTCTCCTCCAGATAGCCCCTCTGCATTCTGGTATATGCAGGGCGTATAATTTGAAGAGTTTCAAAAAAAGTTTGTGAATGTTTCACCAAAGTTGGTGTAAGTAAGTACTTAATATTTTCAGTATCTCTAGACAGGAGACATGGCTCGTGTTTCGGGATAGTATCCCTCATCAGTAGAGAAAAGTTCTCGGATGGTTAAGAAGGCCGCCAAACAACCGTCACAGGCTTCTTTGCCCCTCTGGCACACAGGTGCATCTCCAAAAGCTCGTCAGCTTAGGGGCTCATGGGGGCCTTTAACAGGAAAACCACGATGGGAGCACACTGCTAGCCTCTCCTCCGGATCGCCCCTCTGCATTCTGGTATATGCAGTGCGTATAACTTGAAGAGTTTCGAAAAAAGTTTGTGAATGTTTCACCAAAGTTGGTGTAAGTAAGTACTTAATATTTTCAGTATCTCTAGACAGGAGACATGGCTCGTGTTTCGGGATATTATCCCTTATCAGTAGAGAAAAGTTCTGGGGTGGTTGAGAAGGCCGCCAAACAACCGTCACAGGCTTCTTTGCCCCTCTGGCATGCAGGTGCATCTCCAAAAGCTCGTCAGCTTAGGGGCTCACGAGATCCCTTTAACAGGAAAACCACGATGGGAGCACACTGCTAGCCTCTCCTCCGGATCGCCCCTCTGCATTCTGGTATATGCAGTGCGTATAACTTCAAGAGTTTTGCAAAATGTTCGTGAATGTTTCACCAAAGTTGGTGTAAGTAAGTACTTAATATTTTCAGTATCTCTAGTCACGAGACATGGCTCGTGTTTCGGGATAGTATCCCTCATCAGTAGAGAAAAGTTCCTGGGGTGGTTGAGAAGGCCGCCAAACAACCGTCATGGGCTTCGTTGCCCCTCTGGCGTGCAGGTGCATCTCCAAAAGCTCGTCAGCTTAGGGGCTCACGGGATCCCTTTAACAGGAAAACCACGATGGGACCACACTGCTAGCCTCTCCTCCGGATTGCCCCTCTGCATTCTGGTATATGCAGTGCGTATAACTTCAAGAGTTTTGCAAAATGTTCGTGAATGTTTCACCAAAGTTGGTGTAAGTAAGTACTTAATATTTTCAGTATCTCTAGTCACGAGACATGGCTCGTGTTTCGGGATAGTATCCCTCATCACTAGAGAAAAGTTCTGGGGTGGTTGAGAAGGCCGCCAAACAACCGCCACAGGCTTCGTTGCCCTCTGGCGCGCAGGTGCATCTCCAAAAGCTCGTCAGCTTAGGGGCTCACGGGAGCCCTTTAACAGGAAAACCACGATGGGAGCACACTGCTAGCCTCTCCTCCGGATCGCCCCTCTGCATTCTGGTATATGCAGTGCATATAACTTGAAGAGTTTCGAAAAAAGTTTGTGAATGTTTTACCAAAGTTGATGTAAGTACTTAATATTTTCAGTATCTCTAGACACGAGAAATGGCTCGTGTTTCGGGATAGTATCCCTCATCAGTAGAGAAAAGTTCTGGGGTGGTTGAGAAGTACGCCAAACAACCGTCACAGGCTTCGTTGCCCCTCTGGCGCGCAGGTGCATCTCCAAAAGCTCGTCAGCTTAGGGGCTCACGGGAGCCCTTTAACAGGAAAACCACGAAGGGAGCACACTGCTAGCCGCTCCTCCGGATCGCCCCTCTGCATTCTGGTATATGCAGTGCATATAACTTGAAGAGTTTCGAAAAAAGTTTGTGAATGTTTCACCAAAGTTGGTGTAAGTAAGTACTTAATATTTTCAGTACCTCTAGACACGAGACATGGCTCGTGTTTCGGGATAGTATCCCTCATCAGTAGAGAAAAGTTCTGGGGTGGTTGAGAAGGCCGCCAAACAACCGTCACAGGCTTCGTTGCCCCTCTGGCGCGCAGGTGCATCTCCAAAAGCTCGTCAGCTTAGAGGCTCACGGGAGCACTTTAACAGGAAAACCACGATGGGAGCACACTGCTAGCCTCTCCTCCGGATCGCCCCTCTGCATTCTGGTATATGCAGTGCGTATAACTTGAAGAGTTTCGAAAAAAGTTTGTGAATGTTTCACCAAAGTTGGTGTAAGTAAGTACTTAATATTTTCAGTATCTCTAGACACGAGACATGGCTTGTGTTTCGCGATAGTATCCCTCATCAGTAGAGAAAAGTTCTGGGGTGGTTGAGAAGGCCGCCAAACAACCGTCACAGGCTTCTTTGCCCCTCTGGCACGCAGGTGCATCTCCAAAAGCTCGTCAGCTTAGGGGCTCACGAGATCCCTTTAACAGGAAAACCACGATGGGAGCACACTGCTAGCCTCTCCTTTGGATCGCCCCTCTGCATTCTGGTATATGCAGTGCGTATAACTTAAAGGGTTTCGAAAAAAGTTCTTGAATGTTTCACCAAAGTTGGTGTAAGTAAGTACTTAATATTTTCAGTATCTCTAGACACGAGACATGGCTCGTGTTTTGGGATAGTATCCCTCATCAGTAGAGAAAAGTTCTGGGGTGGTTGAGAAGGCTGCCAAACAACCGTCACAGGCTTCGTTGCCCCTCTGGCGCGCAGGTGCATCTCCAAAAGCTTGTCAGCTTAGACGCTCATGGGAGCCCTTTAACAGGAAAACCACGATGGGAGCACACTGCTAGCCTCTCCTCCAGATAGCCCCTCTGCATTCTGGTATATGCAGTGCGTATAATTTGAAGAGTTTCAAAAAAAGTTTGTGAATGTTTCACCAAAGTTGGTGTAAGTAAGTACTTAATATTTTCAGTATCTCTAAACAGGAGACATGGCTCGTGTTTTGGGATAGTATCCCTCATCAGTAGAGAAAAGTTCTCGGATGGTTAAGAAGGCCGCCAAACAACCTTCACAGGCTTCTTTGCCCCTCTGGCACACAGGTGCATCTCCAAAAGCTCGTCAGCTTAGGGGCTCATGGGAGCCCTTTAACAGGAAAACCACGATGGGAGCACACTGCTAGCCTCTCCTCCGGATCGCCCCTCTGCATTCTGGTATATGCAGTGCGTATAACTTGAAGAGTTTCGAAAAAAGTTTGTGAATGTTTCACCAAAGTTGGTGTAAGTAAGTACTTAATATTTTCAGCATCTCTAGACAGGAGACATGGCTCGTGTTTCGGGATATTATCCCTCATCAGTAGAGAAAAGTTCTGGGGTGGTTGAGAAGGCCGCCAAACAACCGTCACAGGCTTCTTTGCCCCTCTGGCATGCAGGTGCATCTCCAAAAGCTCGTCAGCTTAGGGGCTCACGAGATCCCTTTAACAGGAAAAGCACGATGGGAGCACACTGCTAGCCTCTCCTCCGGATCTCCCCTCTGCATTCTGGTATATGCAGTGCGTAAAACTTCAAGAGTTTTGCAAAATGTTCGTGAATGTTTCACCAAAGTTGGTGTAAGTAAGTACTTAATATTTTCAGTATCTCTAGTCACGAGACATGGCTCGTGTTTCGGGATAGTATCCCTCATCAGTAGAGAAAAGTTCTGGGGTGGTTGAGAAGGCCGCCAAACAACCGTCATGGGCTTCGTTGCCCCTCTGGCGTGCAGGTGCATCTCCAAAAGCTCGTCAGCTTAAGGGCTAACAGGAGGCCTTTAACAGGAAAACCACGAAGGGAGCACACTGCTAGCCTCTCCTCCGGATCGCCCCTCTGCATTCTGGTATATGCAGTGCATATAACTTGAAGAGTTTCGAAAAAAGTTCGTGAATGTTTTACCAAAGTTGATGTAAGTACTTAATATTTTCAGTATCTCTAGACACGAAAAATGGCTCGTGTTTCGGGATAGTATCCCTCATCAGTGGAGAAAAGTTCTGGGGTGGTTGAGAAGGCCGCCAAACAACCGTCACAGGCTTCTTTGCCTCTCTGGCACGCAGGTGCATCTCCAAAAGCTCGTCAGCTTAGGGGCTCACGGGATCCCTTTAACAGGAAAACCACGATGGGAGCACACTGCTAGCCTCTCCTCCGGATTGCCCCTCTGCATTCTGGTATATGCAGTGCGTATAACTTCAAGAGTTTTGCAAAATGTTCGTGAATGTTTCACCAAAGTTGGTGTAAGTAAGTACTTAATATTTTCAGTATCTCTAGTCACGAGACATGGCTCGTGTTTCGGGATAGTATCCCTCATCACTAGAGAAAAGTTCTGGGGTGGTTGAGAAGGCCGCCAAACAACCGCCATAGGCTTCGTTGCCCTCTGGCGCGCAGGTGCATCTCCAAAAGCTCGTCAGCTTAGGGGCTCACGGGAGCCCTTTAACAGGAAAACCACGATGGGAGCACACTGCTAGCCTCTCCTCCGGATCGCCCCTCTGCATTCTGGTATATGCAGTGCATATAACTTGAAGAGTTTTGAAAAAAGTTTGTGAATATTTTACCAAAGTTGATGTAAGTACTTAATATTTTCAGTATCTCTAGACATGAGAAATGGCTCGTGTTTCGGGATAGTATCCCTCATCAGTAGAGAAAAGTTCTGGGGTGGTTGAGAAGTACGCCAAACAACCGTCACAGGCTTCGTTGCCCCTCTGGCGCGCAGGTGCATCTCCAAAAGCTCGTCAGCTTAGGGGCTCACGGGAGCCCTTTAACAGGAAAACCACGAAGGGAGCACACTGCTAGCCGCTCCTCCGGATCGCTCCTCTGCATTCTGGTATATGCAGTGCATATAACTTGAAGAGTTTCGAAAAAAGTTTGTGAATGTTTCACCAAGGTTGGTGTAAGTAAGTACTTAATATTTTCAGTACCTCTAGACACGAGACATGGCTCGTGTTTCGGGATAGTATCCCTCATCAGTAGAGAAAAGTTCTGGGGTGGTTGAGAAGGCCGCCAAACAACCGTCACAGGCTTCTTTGCTGCTCTGGCACGCAGGTGCCTCTCCAAAAGATCGTCAGCTTAGGGGCTCACGGGATCCCTTTAACAGGAAAACCACGATGGGAGCACACTGCTAGCCTCTCCTCCGGATTGCCCCTCTGCATTCTGGTATATGCAGTGCGTATAACTTCAAGAGTTTTGCAAAATGTTCGTGAATGTTTCACCAAAGTTGGTGTAAGTAAGTACTTAATATTTTCAGTATCTCTAGTCACGAGACATGGCTCGTGTTTCGGGATAGTATCCCTCATCAGTAGAGAAAAGTACTGGGGTGGTTGAGAAGGCCGCCAAACAACCGCCACAGGCTTCATTGCCCTCTGGCGCGCAGGTGCATCTCCAAAAGCTCGTCAGCTTAGGGGCTCACGGGTGCTCTTTAACAGGAAAACCACGATGGGAGCACACTGCTAGCCTCTCCTCCGGATCGCCCCTCTGCATTCTGGTATTTGCAGTGCGTATAACTTGAAGAGTTTCGTAAAAAGTTCGTGTATGTTTCACCAAAGTTATTGTAAGTAAGTACTTAATATTTTCAGTATCTCTAGTCACGAGACATGGCTCGTGTTTCGGGATAGTATCCCTCATCAGTAGAGAAAAGTACTGGGGTGGTTGAGAAGGCCGCCAAACAACCGTCACAGGCTTCGTTGCCCCTCTGGCGCGCAGGTGCATCTCCAAAAGCTCGTCAGCTTAGGGGCTCACGGGAGCCCTTTAACAGGAATACCACGATGGGAGCACACTGCTAGCCTCTCCTCCGGATTGCCCCTCTGCATTCTGGTATATGCAGTGCGTATAACTTCAAGAGTTTTGCAAAATGTTCGTGAATGTTTCACCAAAGTTGGTGTAAGTAAGTACTTAATATTTTCAGTATCTCTAGTCACGAGACATGGCTCGTGTTTCGGGATAGTATCCCTCATCAGTAGAGAAAAGTTCTGGGGTGGTTGAGAAGGCCGCCAAACAACCGTCATGGGCTTCGTTGCCCCTCTGGCGTGCAAGTGCATCTCCAAAAGCTCGTCAGCTTAGGGGCTCACGGGAGGCCTTTAACAGGAAAACCACGAAGGGAGCACACTGCTAGCCGCTCCTCCGGATCGCCCCTCTGCATTCTGGTATATGCAGTGCATATAACTTGAAGAGTTTCGAAAAAAGTTCGTGAATGTTTCACCAAAGTTGATGTAAGTACTTAATATTTTCAGTATCTCTAGACACGAGACATGGCTCGTGTTTCGGGATAGTATCCCTCATCAGTAGAGAAAAGTTCTGGGGTGGTTGAGAAGTACGCCAAACAACCGTCACAGGCTTCGTTGCCCCTCTTGCGCGCAGGTGCATCTCCAAAAGCTTGTCAGCTTAGGGGCTCACGGGAGCCCTTTAACAGGAAAACCACGATGGGAGCACACTGCTAGCCTCTCCTCCGGATCGCCCCTCTGCATTCTGGTATATGCAGTGCATATGACTTGAAGAGTTTCGAAAAAAGTTCATGAATGTATCACCAAAGTTGGTGTGAGTAAGTACTTAATATTTTCAGTATCTCTAGACACGAGACATGGCTCGTGTTTCGGGATAATATCCCTCATCAGTAGAGAAATGTTCCGAGGTGGTTGAGAAGGCCGCCAAACAACCGTCACAGGCTTCGTTGCCCCTCTGGCGCGCAGGTGCATCTCCAAAAGCTCGTCAGCTTAGGGGCTCACCGGAGCCCTTTAACAGGAAAACCACGATGGGAGCACATTGATAGCCTCTCCTCCGGATCGCCCCTCTGCATTCTGGTATATGCAGTGCGTATAACTTGAAGAGTTTCGAAAAAAGTTTGTGAATGTTTCACCAAAGTTGGTGTAAGTAAGTATTTAATATTTTCAGTATCTCTAGACATGAGACATGGCTCGTGTTTCGGGATAGTATCCCTCATCAGTCGAGAAAAGTTCTGGGGTGGTTGAGAAGGCCGCCAAACAACCGCCAGAGGCTTCGTTTCGCCTCTGGCGCGCAGGTGCATCTCCAAAACCTCGTCAGCTTAGGGGCTCACGGGAGCCCTTTAACAGGAAAACCACGATGGGAGCACACTGCTAGCCTCTCTTCCGGATCGCCCTCTGCATTCTGGTATGTGCAGGGCGTTTAACTTGAAGAGTTTCAAAAAAAAGTTCGTGAATTTTTCACCAAAGTTGGTGTAAGTAAGTACTTAATATTTTCAGTATCTCTAGACACGAGACATGGCTCGTGTTTCAGGATAGTATCCCTCATCAGTAGAGAAAAGTTCTTAGGTGGTTGAGAAGGCCGCCAACCAACCGTCACAGGCTTCATTGCCCCTCTGGCGCGCAGGTGCATCTCCAAAAGCTCGTCAGCTTAGGGGCTCACGGGAGCCCTTTAACAGGAAAACCACGATGGGAGCACACTGCTAGCCTCTCCTCTGAATCGCCCCTCTGCATTCTGGTATATGCAGTGCGCATAACTAGAAGAGTTTCGAAAAAAGTTTGTGAATGTTTCACCAAAGTTGGTGTAAGTAAGTACTTAATATTTTCAGTATCTCTAGACACGAGACATGGCTCGTGTTTCGGGATAGTATCCCTCATCAGTAGAGAAAAGTTCTGGGGTGGTTGAGAAGGCCGCCAAACAACCGTCATGGGTTTCGTTGCCGCTCTGGCACGCAGGTGCATCTCCAAAAGCTCGTCAGCTTAGGGGCTCACGGGATCCCTTTAACAGGAAAACCACGATGGGAGCACACTGCTAGCCTCTCCTCCGGATTGCCCCTCTGCATTCTGGTATATGCAGTGCGTATAACTTCAAGAGTTTTGAAAAATGTTCGTGAATGTTTCACCAAAGTTGGTGTAAGTAAGTACTTAATATTTTCAGTATCTCTAGTCACGAGACATGGCTCGTGTTTCGGGATAGTATCCCTCATCAGTAGAGAAAAGTTCTGGGGTGGTTGAGAAGGCCGCCAAACAACCGCCACAGGCTTCGTTGCCCTCTGGCGCGCAGGTGCATCTCCAAAAGCTCGTCAGCTTAGGGGCTCACGGGAGCCCTTTAACAGGAAAACCACGATGGGAGCACACTGCTAGCCTCTCCTCCGGATCGCCCCTCTGCATTCTGGTATATGCAGTGCGTATAACTTGAAGAGTTTCGTAAAAAGTTCGTGTATGTTTCACCAAAGTTATTGTAAGTAAGTATTTAATATTTTCAGTATCTCTAGACATGAGACATGGCTCGTGTTTTGGGATAGTATCCCTCATTAGTAGAGAAAAGTTATTGGGTGGTTGAGAAGGCCACCAAACAACCGTCACAGGCTTCGTTGCCCCTCTGGCGCGCAGGTGCATCTCCAAAAGCTCGTCAGCATAGGGGCTCACGGGAGCCCTTTAACAGGAATACCACGATGGGAGCACACCGCTAGCCTCTCCTCCGGATTGCCCCTCTGCATTCTGGTATATGCAGTGCGTATAACTTCAAGAGTTTTGCAAAAGGTACGTGAATGTTTCACCAAAGTTGGTGTAAGTAAGTACTTAATATTTTCAGTATCTCTAGTCACGAGACATGGCTCGTGTTTCAGGATAGTATCCCTCATCAGTAGAGAAAAGTTCTGGGGTGGTTGAGAAGGCCGCCAAACAACCGTCATGGGCTTCGTTGCCCCTCTGGCGTGCAGGTGCATCTCCAAAAGCTCGTCAGCTTAGGGGCTCACGGGAGGCCTTTAACAGGAAAACCACGAAGGGAGCACACTGCTAGCCTCTCCTCCGGATCGCCCCTCTGCATTCTGGTATATGCAGTGCATATAACTTGAAGAGTTTCGAAAAAAGTTTGTGAATGTTTTACCAAAGTTGATGTAAGTACTTAATATTTTCAGTATCTCTAGACACGAGAAATGGCTCGTGTTTCGGGATAGTATACCTCATCAGTAGAGAAAAGTTCTGGGGTGGTTGAGAAGTACGCCAAACGACCGTCACAGGCTTCGTTGCCCCTCTGGCGCGCAGGTGCATCTCCAAAAGCTCGTCAGCTTAGGGGCTCGCGGGAGCCCTTTAACAGGAAAACCACGAAGGGAGCACACTGCTAGCCGCTCCTCCGGATCGCCCCTCTGCATTCTGGTATATGCAGTGCATATAACTTGAAGAGTTTCGAAAAAAGTTTGTGAATGTTTCACCAAAGTTGGTGTAAGTAAGTACTTAATATTTTCAGTACCTCTAGACACGAGACATGGCTCGTGTTTCGGGATAGTATCCCTCATCAGTAGAGAAAAGTTCTGGGGTGGTTGAGAAGGCCGCCAAACAACCGCCACAGGCTTCGTTGCCCTCTGGCGCGCAGGTGCATCTCCAAAAGCTCATCAGCTTAGGGGCTCACGGGAGCCCTTTAACAGGAAAACCACGATGGGAGCACACTGCTAGCCTCTCCTCCGGATCGCCCATCTGCATTCTGGTATTTGCAGTGCGTATAACTTGAAGAGTTTCGTAAAAAGTTTGTGTATGTTTCACCAAAGTTATTGTAAGTAAGTATTTAATATTTTCAGTATCTCTAGACATGAGACATGGCTCGTGTTTTGGGATAGTATCCCTCATTAGTAGAGAAAAGTTCTTGGGTGGTTGAGAAGGCCACCAAACAACCGTCACAGGCTTCGTTGCCCCTCTGGCGCGCAGGTGCATCTCCAAAAGCTCGTCAGCTTAGGGGCTCACGGGAGCCCTTTAACAGGAATACCACGATGGGAGCACACTGCTAGCCTCTCCTCCGGATTGCCCCTCTGCATTCTGGTATATGCAGTGCGTATAACTTCAAGAGTTTTGCAAAATGTTCGTGAATGTTTCACCAAAGTTGGTGTAAGTAAGTACTTAATATTTTCAGTATCTCTAGTCACGAGACATGGCTCGTGTTTTGGGATAGTATCCCTCATCAGTAGAGAAAAGTTCTGGGGTGGTTGAGAAGGCCGCCAAACAACCGTCATGGGCTTCGTTGCCCCTCTGGCGTGCAGGTGCATTGAGGTTCCGTAAAAATTATTACGACGTTTTGGGCATTACCGAATATGGACGAGTTTGGTATCTACGAACCGTAAATGGCGAGTTCGATAAGTGTACGCATTTTTCGCTACACTACCTGATAGGGTTCGCCTAATATTACGTGTTCTTCATCTGAACCCTCGGGTTCCATTTTAGATACGGCATCCATTTTGTTTCTTGCCCTCACGTAGTCAGCGAGCAGGTAACTGTTCGCCCCCTGACCCTCTAGTTCCCAAGCCTTGCGGAAGACGCATATTCTTTTCATGCGTCTTTATGGCCGGAGGAATGACACAGCGAAGGCAGATGGCTCAGCTTGAGGGTAATCTGGTCGTGCCGGTCTATTGTGACAGCCGTGCAGGCGATGGGATCCAGCTCTTTGATCCTACGATCATGCTTCCGATATTACCCCCACACTCTTTTCTCTACAGGTGTCTGACTTCCTTGCATCTGCTCTTGTCTCTTCTTCTTGGTCATTTACAACTCTAATGGGTGTGCCTAATGGTGGGAAGATGTACTTTTACAGTTGGGAACCGGCATTGCTACTGTAATTATGTTCCGGGATTCTGAACACATGAAAGCGACCCTTTTGAAGTTTACTGTGGGAGCTGAATTGTAATCTTTTGTTCGCATGTTGTGCAATGGCAACATTTTGTATAAAAGAGAGCGACCTACATATGCAATTTGAAGCAGACTCGCAGAACCTACATGCCGATGTACTTCTAATGACTCTTGTTTCCCTGCAGTAAATAAACGCTGATCTTTGACGCCGAAGGAAGTGTCCCGTGTCTCTGTCACTTGTGCGCCGAAACAGGTATCCCATGAAGGTTATAGGTGTTGTTCCCTGGCACCGCTGGTTCTTTTAAAAGTCCAGTCCTTCAGTTGGCGCCCAACGTGGGGCAACATCAGCGGTACCGGTCCAAAGCCTGACGGTCGTGAGGAACTTCGTGTGAAATCTCCGAGGGAAGGTGCACCCCGCTTCATCGATCCTGTTGTCGAAATAAGTGGCCCGAAGATTTTCCCTGCGAAGATTCCCGCCTCCTGACGGCTACGACGGACCGATGCCCTGACTGTCGACCTGTCTTCGACGCCCGGCGCAGACCTTACGTACAAGCGAGACGATAGACGGGCCTTCCTGGTGACGCCATTGAAGTTCTGAGTTAAGTATTTGTGGGTCGCTCCCAGTCCTTAGTGGTTGTTCTAGCTTCTTGAAGCTTTGTTGTAGTTTATTAAAGCTTTGTTGTTCTAGCTCATTGAGCTTTGTTGTAGCCTTTTAAGGCTTTGTTGTATTGCATGGTTCCATTGCATTTGTGGTTCTTAGTTGTGGTTCTTAGTATTTTATTTGACAGTTGCAATTGCCAAAAACCGAGGGTTTTGTCTTACACGAAGATTTAGCACTTCGGTAACCCTTGAAGTTTGATACTAGGTTAGTGTGCACGATGCCTAGCCATAGTGGTTTGTTTGGTATCTTCAAATGTTGCGCAATGGATTCCCGGTTGGAGGACTCGTGTCCGATACCTCCAGTTGGAACTCCGATATATGAGCTCTACAGTCGACATGGTGTGGGTCCTATTATATATAATGAATACTGGGTCCGTTACACGAAGAAAGACGGTGCCCTTAGTTGGCCACCGCATGGAAGTTTTGAACTTACGATTTTAGATAATCTTGAAGCTAAATTATTTCAAAAGAAAGCTAGGCCAGCTATGTTTGATTCTTTTCGGCTGTGGCGTAAAGAGGCCAAGCAGAAAGAAATCAAACAGCTTAAAAAGGATCGAAGAGAAGGGTTTGTTCCGATAATGCAAGTTGTACAACAATGTAAGCGAGAAAAAGAAGAAAAAGAAATGGAAGTTTCCACTAGATTACATCATATGAGTGTAGATAAATGTTATCCGGTTTTACCGACTGGTCTAGATAAGAAAGAAGAAGATTCGAAGGAGGATTCCTTGTTAGCGTATTTAATGAAATCGCCACCTCCTTATGCACAGGGTGCTACGGCTCCTGTAGTTCCTCCTGTAGTTCCTCATGTTGTTCCGGCGGCTGCGGGTCAGCCCGTTGTTAATCCTACGTTTGTCCCACCACCTGTCCTTGTTCCTACTGCTCCTGTACCTGTACCTCCTCAATCTGTTATTCCTGGTACTCCGACTATCTTGTCTGTTTCTACTATGCCTTCCTTCGCTTCTAATGTTGTTGCTCCTGCTCTTCTTTCTTCTTCTCCTTCTGTTCGTAATCGTATCCCTAACACTGTTGCTACCCTTTATTCACCGCTTTCTGGTCAGTTATTTCCGTCTGGTCTTTCCGAAACTCCCCAGAGACGGAGCCAGATCCCTAGTGGAAGGGAAAAAGAGACATTAGTGACTATGGCACATAGATGGATAAGACACCCTGCTAACTACACTCCACGTGTGGTCTTCGACACATTTTCTCAGTTTAATGAGCCTACGCAGAGATTCGTGTTCGAAGAAATGTGTAACTTTTTGAGGGAAGAATGGTATAACGATGATCTAGATAACGTACCGCCCGATAT
This sequence comes from Lissotriton helveticus, assembly GCF_964261635.1. NCBI lineage: Eukaryota > Metazoa > Chordata > Amphibia > Caudata > Salamandridae > Lissotriton > Lissotriton helveticus. Next base: position 356,603,012 of record NC_136062.1, read on the forward strand.
AACTGAACTCCAGAATCACTTTTCGAACGGTATGATTGTAGGGGGTGATGTACGACGTGCCTTGGAACGTTTGTTAGCGTTCAGATCCACAGTGCATTCTCGAGTGTCATTCGATGACGCCACTGAGAATTGGAAAGCGGCTCCTGGTCAGTATCCTATGAGAGAGGTTCCGCCACTTTGGGTGCCTGGTGATCCTGGTGCTCACCCTCCGGTCTTACCGCACTTTCGAAGAGTGTGGATGCACCTCCCATGGAAACGATCGGAAGTTTTGCAAGTGAAGCAATCCTTGCCTGATCCGCGTAAGAATCCGGCTGGTTATTATAAGGAGCTATCCCAATTGGTGGAAGCTTCTGTTATGAACCTTGCCGACATCGACATGTTGTTTGGTAATGTTGTACCACAACCAGTTTGGGCGAAAATTCGTCAAGCAAACCACGCAAATGAGTTAGGTGGTGATTGGGCTGCACTGATAGCGGCTGATGCATTGCAAGTCGGTGGGGCTAAGCCTGAGCAGTTGATCTTGGATTTACCTCAGAAAATCATTACGCTCATGAAAACTCTCATGCCAGCGATGAAGGTGAACTGGGATAAGTTATCAGCTTGTAAGCAAAAGAAAGACGAGAGTGTCTCGGATTTCTTCACAAGGTTTGAGGAAGCGTTTGTCGACCACAGCGGTCAGGACATGGGCGCTGAAGGAGGCCAGCGATTATTTGTCGACAAGTTCGTGTCGAATTTGTTGCCTGAACTATGCAACAAATTGAAGAATTCAGAAAGTGCATGGGCGGTTTCAACCACTGCACAGATATTAGCAACGGCCCAATACTATGAGAATAGGGAAAAGGAAGAAAGTGATTGTGTAGATAAGAAAACGAAGGAGCTCAAAACAAAGGTTTTGTTGCAGCAAGCGTATCCTCCACGATCAAACCAAAATGATTCACAACAGCAGTATCGACCGCGAGCACAGCCCGATAGGATGCAGCCGCGTTCTGACAACTCTGACTATCGATCTTCACTTGGGTATAATCAGTGCGCATATTGTAGAAGAGAGGGACACATAAAATATGATTGTCCTGCTTTACGGGACCGTCTAAATGGTGTGTCGACACGAGGAAACCGTGGTGGTGGTCCTCAACAGGCATCACGAGGTAGAGGTCGTGGTTCACCCCAAAATCAGATTGATCGCCATCAAAATCAATTAGACACGAATAATTGTTTTGACCAGCGAAATGCGGGGTCAGTTCGATCTGCACAATATAATGTGGACGATTATTACGTGGAACATGAGACTGTTGCAAACGACCATTACTAGGACAGCCACCGACAAAGAGAGGGAGTAGTATCAGTTCCGGTTGATCAGAGTGGACCTTACGTTGCAGTGGCTACATCGGGCATAGTTGAGCCTTTTCTGTTAGACACTGGTGCGACGAAAAGTTCCATCATGCATTCGAAACTCCCTGGCGCACCTTTGTCTGGCTTAACGAACGTTTCCGTTGGATTCTCTGGCGCCCCTGTTAGCAATCCTGTCTCTAGTCCTTTGCCCCTTACGATTGGCCCTCGTGAGCTGAAGGCTCCGCTGATTCTATCTACCGGCTGTGGTGAGAATCTTTTGGGCTTGGATTTGTTAAAACGGTTGTATGCGACTTTGTATTGCTCTCCTGAAGGAGTGGAGCTTACATTAGGTCGGAGAGTGATCTCTCCTATGTACTTGTCGATCGATAAATTCCCACCGGAATTGAGTTCCCTTCCTGCGTCTCTATGGGCCACAGGTCCCAATGATGTGGGTCTGTTAGACATTCCACCTTATGTGATTCGATTGAAACCAAATGTGCGATTACCACGTTTACCTCAATATCGTATCTCTCTTGATGGAGAGCGAGCGCTGTTAGCGATTGTTCATGATCTAATTAAGAAAGGTGTTGTTGAAGAAACTCGTGGAAACGTGTGTAATAGCCCTGTATTGCCTATTTTGAAACTAACTGACCCATCCAAACCTCCTGTGTATCGTTTCGTAATCGATTTGAGAGAAGTAAATAAAATAGTGATTCCACAATTTCCCGTGGTCCCTGATATCACGGCCTTGCTAACAATGATTCCGGCCTCTGCCTCCTGGTTCACGGTGATCGATCTAAAGAATGCTTTCTTTAGTATCCCGATTGCTGAGGAAAGCAGGGACCTATTCGGATTCGCATTAGGTGGTCGCAGTTTTAGGCTAAAATGAGCTCCACAGGGCTACTGTGAGAGTCCGTCAATCTACAGTCAAGCACTTAAAAGTCAACTTGATGCCTTTGTATTACCGACGGGTGCGGCTTTGATTCAATACGTTGACGACCTGCTAGTGGCAGCTGATACAGAAGCTATTTGCAAAACGGCTACAGTATCATTATTGCATTATCTGCATGACTTACATCACAAGGTATCACCTTCTAAGCTACAATATTGTTGTCAAGAAGTTACCTATTTAGGTCACTTATTGTCAAAAGAAGGGAGAAGGTTGACCCCAGAGAGAATCGCAGCGATTTCCCGAATGACTGCGCCAAAAACCCAGAGAGATGTTCGTGCCTTTTTAGGTATTACGTCCTACTGCAGACAATGGATTCCAAATTTTTCATTGTTGGCGAAACCCTTGATAGCCCTTACGTGCAAGGATGTTTCATCTCCTTTGCCTTGGACTGAAGAGTGTCAGAAAGGTTTTTCTGAATTGCGTGATGCGTTGTGTTCGGCTCCTGTGTTGGGTACTCCTGATTACAGTAAGCCGTTTACACTATACGTTCACGAGAGGGATGGCTGTGCGTTGAGTGTTCTGACACACGCTTTTGGCGGCAAACAACGACCATGCGCATATTTTTCCTCGACTTTAGATCCAGTAGCTAGAGCCTTGCCGAGTTGTTTAAGAGCAACAGCGGCAGCTGCGGCGTCCATTCGACAGTCCGCAGGTCTAGTCATGGATAATATGCTTACGGTGATGGTTCCACATGCAGTTGACACTCTTTTGAATCGAACGAAGACTCCACACTTGACGAGCGCAAGATTGTCTGGATATGAGTTGACGTTACTGGCCAGTCATATACGGATAAAACGATGTAATGTGTTGAATCCAGCAACATTGCTGCCGATCGACACAGAGTCAAGTGGTGAAGCACTACATGACTGTTATCTAAAAACTGAGGAGGAAACAAAGGGTCGTATTGACCTAAAAGATACTCCATTGGTAGATCCCGATGGTACTTTGTATGTGGATGGTTCCTGTTTTAAGTTGCCGAATGGTGATGTGACGACTGCGTATGCTGTAGTAACATTGAGTACGGTTGTAGAAAGCGCAAGATTGAGTCAGAATTCGGCTCAGGCTGCTGAGCTGATCGCATTGACAAGAGCGTGTGTGTTGTCTAAAGATAAACGGGTGAATGTGTTTACAGATAGCCAGTATGCGTTTGGTGTGGCGCATAGTTTTGGGCGATTGTGGAGAGAAAGCGGATTCCTTACGTCGCATGGTACAAAGATTCAGCATGGTCAGCTTGTGAATGACCTTTTAGATGCACTCACATTGCCTAAACAGGTGGCCGTAATCAAATGTAGTGCACATCAGAAAGTAACGGATGACGTGGGTCGTGGTAATGCGTTTGCGGATGAGACGGCTAAAGAGACAGCTAAAGATTTGACGAATCGAATGTATGTTACGAGTTCAGTGAGATGGCCAACAGAGACTAGTATGTGTGAAGACACGATTGAGAGTGTGAAGGGAATACAGAATGAAGCCACTGAGACGGAAAGGTCTAAATGGAAAGAGAGTATCGGAAGGCTGGATGAGAACGGATGTTGGGTTGATTTGTCAGAGAAACAGAGATGGATGTTACCGGATGCATATGTGCTCGCTGTCGTTACAATGGCTCATGGTACAGCACACATAAGCACGAAAAGCATATGCAAGTTGTTGTCTCATGTATGGAAGAATGATGGGATTACTAAGTGTGCAGAGAGAGTGGTTAAGAATTGTATGGTGTGTTTGATGCACAATCCCGGTAAGGGCACTCCCACTCCACCTGGCCATTTTGCCCCTCCTACTTACCCTTTCGAAGTTATCCAGTTGGACTTCATCCACATGGAGAGATGTAACAACTTGAAATACGTGTTGGTTGTGGTATGTGCATTCTCCAGATGGATTGAGGCTTACCCCCTTAAGGATAATACTGCTTTATCCACGGCAAACATTTTGCTCAAGGAGTATTTTCCCCCATATGGAATGCCTCGGGTTGTATGGTCGGACAACGGAAGTGAGTTCGTGGGAAGTGTGATGAAGAGTGTGTGTCGTGGCCTCGGTATAAATCAAAAATTTCATAGTGCAAATCATCCACAATCAGCGGGCTTGGTGGAAGGATACAATGGCACCCTAAAACTAAAATTGGCTAAAATTCAGGCAACAACTGGTTTATCATGGCCCGACGCTTTGCCTCTAGCTCTCCTATCGACCAGGGCAACTGTACACTCACGAGTAGGGCTTAGCCCATACGAGATTGTGTTTGGTCGTCCTGCTAATATATGGGGAGTCCCAAGGACTAAGGAGTTTGATAGAATCGAATATCCAATGTTGATTGATTATCTTCATGATCTGACTGCTAAATTGAGTTTGATTCATCAACAGGTCTTTGAGGCTCTGCCGTCACGAACAGAGGGTCCTGGTAATCGGCTCCAACCAGGGGACTGGCTCCTTGTCCGCAATTTCGGACGAAAACGGAACCTTGAGCCGAGATACGTGGGACCATACCAGGTGCAACTAGCAACGAGGACGGCAGTTCGACTGGAAGGACGGAAGCACTGGGTACACGCTACCCACACCAAAAGAGTCCCGCTTCCTTTGCCGTCGGACACCTGGATGAGAAGAGGTTTTACTTCATCTGAAACCGACGTTCCACAACGTTTTGTCCCATTCAGCGAAGCTCAGCTTGTATCTGACACCCTTGTTGATCCCCCTCAAACAATTCCCTTTCCGTCAACCCTGGAAAATTCGAGTGCTGAACAATCATCTGAACAATCGAACACTCGTTTGCCATCCAATCCACTATTTGAAGACCAGACTCGCCCTGGGAGCAGCCGATACTTTCTTCGTCCACGTACAAGCCACGAATAAAAAGATTTTTGTTTTTAGGTTTCACATTTGCCCTGAACATAGTGGACATTGTATATTGTGTACCTTTTTCCTTTTCGTACAGCCAAGAACATTATAATAAATTGAATGTTCAATTTAGCTAAAACCTATCATCCAGGTTGGCCGTAGGGCCGTGCGGGTACTTCCTTCTGTTTAGCAGCTATCGACACTAGGTCGGTTTCTTTTGTCGATTTCTGGGAACTCCTGGGAATTGATAATCGCTACTCAGAACGAAGTGCGTCAAGAACGTCGCGGACGGTCGTTAGGGGATGGAATCGTCATTATCTGAGCTGTCGAAAAGAGATAAAATGTTGGCGCAAAGATTTGCATTAGATAAAATGTTTCGTACAAAATGGTTTTTGCTACAGGTTTTCATATTGTTCCTGACTGTATCTATGTTACTGGTGGGGGGAGTATATTTTGGGTCCCAATTCTTACTGCTTTCTACTATACCTACTCTTCCATCTCATGATCTAAATTTCGTTTCAACTGTCTCTCCACATTCCTTTCATCTTCTGCCTCAGCACGAACAAGCCAGACGTGCGGAATTTAGAAACAACTCCTTTATTCAACTCTTGCATCAGCATCAGTTAGTGGTAAACACTACCAATTGTTGGGTGTGTGGGTTAGTGCCACATACCATGGATAAGGGTATTCCGTACTTGGTGCTGCCTTATAGTTCCCAAGGGTCAGCTCGAGCATTGCAAACTATGTTCCGTAGCGCACTAGATTCCTACCCCCATCGAGAACCACGCTCAGCAAACTTTGGTCCTGGCCCGTACCACAAGACTCTGGCGAGAGCTATTGCTGATTTAGATAGAGATATTTTTGACGCATCGCTTATCCCAGAGGAGGAGGTGCGAGCATATAAGGAACTAAGTGAGGCTGAGTATAGTGTATCAGTGGGTGATAGGCAGCTTAAAAGCTCATCACCGATATGGATTGTACCTCACCTTGGTAACTTCTGCCTGAAAGGTCTCGGTCGAAATCCGAGAGCTCAGTTTGGGGAGAGTGCGTGTACTGAGACATATGTCTTACCAACGCTCTCATCCCCTCTCTTCCTAACTGCCAAGGGTACCTATTTTGTATGTTATGATCGAGCCTATACGTGGTTACCTCATGACTTCTCGGGTACCTGCTACATTGCAAATCTTTTGCCTCCGACTTTCACTGTGGCCTCAGATTATCACAGAACTAGAGTTGTGAGAGGTGTTGTCAACAAAGAAGATACTGCCGGTCAAGAAGCAGGAGACTTCTTTAAGGGTTTCCTACCGTTTTGGGGCCCTATGGTCAATAGCAGGAACCTGAGACAGTTAACTCGTGTAGTAGAATCAACTGCCAACATAACTGCAAGTGCCCTTGGTAATTTGACAGCCGAGCGTTAGGCGGATAGACTGATGACGTTACAGAACCGTATGGTTCTAGACGTTGTTCTAGCAGATAGAGGTGGTGTTTGTAAGGTCATCCATTCGAGCTGCTGCATATTCATACCTGATAACGCCCAACGGTTTATCAAGCCATCTCTAAGTTGCACAAAATTTCGGAGTCCATACACGTGGACGAAGGAAATTGGACGCTTCTAGGATGGTTTTGGGGCCTGATGTCGACTTGGGGTTGGAAGATTCTGATGATCATAGGGGTTGTTGTGACGTTTCTATTCACATGTTGTCTTTGTGTGCAATGTGGCCCTGCCTTATGTGGCCTTTGTGCTACAACGTGTATAAGACAGCCAGTTGTCACCAAAGAAGCATTGATGGATAGAATAATGTATCAGCAGCATCTAAATGATCTGATGAATATCGAAATCGATTATGATTCCGACTAGTGCTTGCCTACATGAGGGCAAAAGGACCGTCTGAGGTTCCGTAAAAATTATTACGACGTTTTGGGCATTACCGAATATGGACGAGTTTGGTATCTACGAACCATAAATGGCGAGTTCGATAAGTGTACGCATTTTTCGCTACACTACCTGATAGGGTTCGCCTAATATTACGTGTTCTTCATCTGAACCCTCGGGTTCCATTTTAGATACGGCATCCATTTTGTTTCTTGCCCTCACGTAGTCAGCGAGCAGGTAACTGTTCGCCCCCTGACCCTCTAGTTCCCAAGCCTTGCGGAAGACGCATATTCCTTTCATGCGTCTTTATGGCCGGAGGAATGACACAGCGAAGGCAGATGGCTCAGCTTGAGGGTAATCTGGTCGTGCCGGTCTATTGTGACAGCCGTGCAGGCGATGGGATCCAGCTCTTTGATCCTACGATCATGCTTCCGATATTACCCCCACACTCTTTTCTCTACAGGTGTCTGACTTCCTTGCAGCTGCTCTTGTCTCTTCTTCTTGGTCATTTACAACTCTAATGGGTGTGCCTAATGGTGGGAAGATGTACTTTTACAGTTGGGAACCGGCATTGCTACTGTAATTATGTTCCGGGATTCTGAACACATGAAAGCGACCCTTTTGAAGTTTACTGTGGGAACTGAATTGAGCATCTCCAAAAGCTCGTCAGCTTAGGGGCTCACGGGAGGCCTTTAACAGGAAAACCACGAAGGGAGCACACTGCTAGCCGCTCCTCCGGATCGCCCCTCTGCATTCTGGTATGTGCAGTGCATATAACTTGAAGAGTTTCGAAAAAAGTTTGTGAATGTTTCACCAAAGTTGATGTAAGTACTTAATATTTTCAGTATCTCTAGACACGAGACATGGTTCGTGTTTCGGGATAGTATCCCTCATCAGTAGAGAAAAGTTCTGGGGTGGTTGAGAAGTACGCCAAACAACCGTCACAGGCTTCGTTGCCCCTCTTGCGCGCAGGTGCATCTCCAAAAGCTTGTAAGCTTAGGGGCTCACGGGAGCCCTTTAACAGGAAAACCACGATGGGAGCACACTGCTAGCCTCTCCTCCGGATCGCCCCTCTGCATTCTGGTATATGCAGTGCATATGACTTGAAGAGTTTCGAAAAAAGTTCATGAATGTATCACCAAAGTTGGTGTGAGTAAGTACTTAATATTTTCAGTATCTCTAGACACGAGACATGGCTCGTGTTTTGGGATAATATCCCTCATCAGTAGAGAAATGTTCTGAGGTGGTTGAGAAGGCCGCCAAACAACCGTCACAGGCTTCGTTGCCCCTCTGGCGCGCAGGTGCATCTCCAAAAGCTCGTCAGCTTAGGGGCTCACCGGAGCCCTTTAACAGGAAAACCACGATGGGAGCACATTGATAGCCTCTCCTCCGGATCGCCCCTCTGCATTCTGGTATATGCAGTGCGTATAACTTGAAGAGTTTCGAAAAAAGTTTGTGAATGTTTCACCAAAGTTGGTGTAAGTAAGTATTTAATATTTTCAGTATCTCTAGACATGAGACATGGCTCGTGTTTCGGGATAGTATCCCTCATCAGTCGAGAAAAGTTCAGGGGTGGTTGAGAAGGCCGCCAAACAACCGTCAGAGGCTTCGTTTCGCCTCTGGCGCGCAGGTGCATCTCCAAAAGCTCGTCAGCTTAGGGGCTCACGGGAGCCCTTTAACAGGAAAACCACGATGGGAGCACACTGCTAGCCTCTCTTCCGGATCGCCCTCTGCATTCTGGTATGTGCAGGGCGTTTAACTTGAAGAGTTTCAAAAAAAGTTCGTGAATTTTTCACCAAAGTTGGTGTAAGTAAGTACTTAATATTTTCAGTATCTCTAGACACGAGACATGGCTCGTGTTTCAGGATAGTATCCCTCATCAGTAGAGAAAAGTTCTTAGGTGGTTGAGAAGGCCTCCAACCAACCGTCACAGGCTTCATTGCCCCTCTGGCGCGCAGGTGCATCTCCAAAAGCTCGTCAGCTTAGGGGCTCACGGGAGCCCTTTAACAGGAAAACCACGATGGGAGCACACTGCTAGCCTCTCCTCTGGATCGCCCCTCTGCATTCTGGTATATGCAGTGCGCATAACTAGAAGAGTTTCGAAAAAAGTTTGTGAATGTTTCACCAAAGTTGGTGTAAGTAAGTACTTAATATTTTCAGTATCTCTAGACACGAGACATGGCTCGTGTTTCGGGAAAGTATCCCTCATCAGTAGAGAAAACTTCTGGGGTGGTTGAGAAGGCCGCCAAACAACCGTCACAGGCTTCTTTGCCGCTCTGGCACGCAGGTGCATCTCCAAAAGCTCGTCAGCTTAGGGGCTCACGGGATCCCTTTAACAGGAAAACCACGATGGGAGCACACTGCTAGCCTCTCCTCCGGATTGCCCCTCTGCATTCTGGTATATGCAGTGCGTATAACTTGAAGAGTTTCGAAAAAAGTTTGTGAATGTTTCACCAAAGTTGGTGTAAGTAAGTACTTAATATTTTCAGTATCTCTAGACACGAGACATGGCTCGTGTTTCGGGATAGTATCCCTCATCAGTAGAGAAAAGTTCTGGGGTGGTTGAAAAGGCGGCCAAACAACCGTCATGGGCTTCGTTGCCCCTCTGGCGCGCAGGTGCATCTCCAAAAGCTCGTCCGTTTAGGGGCTCACAGGAGCCCTTTAACAGGAAAACCACGATGGGAGCACACTGCTAGCCTCTCCTCCGGATCGCCCCTCTGCATTCTGGTATATGCAGTGCATATAAATTGAAGAGTTTCGAAAAAAGTTCGGGAAAGTTTCACCAAAGTTGGTGTGAGTAAGTACTTAATATTTTCAGTATCTCTAGACACGAGACATGGCTCGTGTTTCGGGATAGTATCCCTCATCAGTAGAGAAAAGTTCTGGGGTGGTTGAGAAGGCCGCCAAACAACCGTCACAGGCTTCGTTGCCCCTCTGGCGCCCAGGTGCATCTCCGAAAGCTCGTCAGCTTAGGGGCTCACGGGAGCCCTTTAACAGGAAAACCACGATGGGAGCACACTGCTAGCCTCTCCTCCGGATCGCCCCTCTGCATTCTGGTATATGCAGTGCATATAACTTGAAGAGTTTCGAAAAAAGTTCATGAATGTTTCACCAAAGTTGGTGTGAGTAAGTACTTAATATTTTTAGTATCTCTAGACACGAGACATGGCTCGTGTTTCGGGATAGTATCCCTCATCAGTAGAGAAAAGTTCTGAAGTGGGTGAGAAGGCCGCCAAACAACCGTCACAGGCTTCGTTGCCCCTCTGGCGCGCAGGTGCATCTCCAAAAGCTCGTCAGCTTAGGGGCTCACGGGAGCCCTTTAACAGGAAAACCACGATGGGAGCACACTGGTAGCCTCTCCTCCGGATGGCCCCTCTGCATTCTGGTATATGCAGTGCATATAACTTGAAGAGTTTCGAAAAAAGTTCGTGTATGTTTCACCAAAGTTATTGTAAGTAAGTACTTAATATTTTTAGTATCTCTAGACACGAGACATGGCTTGTGGTTCGGGATAGTATCCCTCATCAGTAGAGAAAAGTTCTGGGGTGGTTGAGAAGGCCGCCAAACAACCGTCACAGGCTTTGTTGCCCCTCTGGCGCGCAGGTGCATCTCCAAAAGCTCGTCAGCTTAGGGGCTCACGGGAGCCCTTTAACAGGAAACCCTCGATGGCAGCACACTGCTAGCCTCTCCTCCGGATCGCCCCTCTGCATTCTGGTATATGCAGTGCATATAACTTGAAGAGTTTCGAAAAAAGTTCGTGAATGTTTCACCAAAGTTGGTGTAAGTAAGTGTTTAATATTTTCAGTATCTCTAGACACGAGACATGACTCGTTTTTCGGGATAGTATCCCTCATCAGTAGAGAAAAGTTCTGGGGTGGTTGAGAAGGCCACCAAACAACCGTCACAGGCTTTGTTGCCCCTCTGGCGCGCAGGTGCATCTCTAAAAGCTCGTCAGCTTAGGGGCTCACGGGAGCCCTTTAACAGGAAACCCTCGATGGCAGCACACTGCTAGCCTCTCCTCCGGATCGCCCCTCTGCATTCTGGTATATGCAGTGCATATAACTTGAAGAGTTTCGAAAAAAGTTTGTGTATGTTTCACCAAAGTTATTGTAAGTAAGTACTTAATATTTTTAGTATCTCTAGACACGAGACATGGCTTGTGTTTCGGGATAGTATCCCTCATCAGTAGAGAAAAGTTCTGGGGTGGTTGAGAAAGCCGCCAAACAACCGTCACAGGCTTTGTTGCCCCTCTGGCGCGCAGGTGCATCTCCAAAAGCTCGTCACCTTAGGGGCTCACGGGAGCCCTTTAACAGGAAACCCTCGATGGCAGCACACTGCTAGCCTCTCCTCCGAATCGCCCCTCTGCATTCTGGTATATGCAGTGCATATAACTTGAAGAGTTTCGAAAAAAGTTCGTGAATGTTTCACCAAAGTTGGTGTAAGTAAGTGTTTAATATTTTCAGTATCTCTAGACACGAGACATGACTCGTTTTTCGGGATAGTATCCCTCATCAGTAGAGAAAAGTTCTGGGGTGGTTGAGAAGGCCACCAAACAACCGTCACAGGCTTTGTTGCCCCTCTGGCGCGCAGGTGCATCTCCAAAAGCTCGTCAGCTTAGGGGCTCACGGGAGCCCTTTAACAGGAAACCCTCGATGGGAGCAGACTGCTAGCCTCTCCTCCGGATCGCCCCTCTGCATTCTGGTATATGCAGGGTGTTGGACCTGGCCTTCTTGGCAGGGTCATCCCTAAACTTTTTGCCTTCCTCCAATACTCTCTCTGACCTGTTTTTGTTGGTTTAATGACTCTGGGCACTTTACCACTGCTGACCAGTGCTAAAGTGCATATGCTCTCCCTGTATAAAGTGTAACTGTGATTGATTTCCATGATTGGTTCATTGGATTTACTGTCAGTTCCCAGTAAAGTGCACCAGGAGTGCCAGGGCTTGTAAATGCCAATACTGCTAGTGGGCCTGCAGCGCTGGTTGCGCCACCCACAGAAGCAGCCTTTTAAAAATGTGTCTAGGGTCTGCCATTGCAGAACCTGCGTGCAGTCTGGTACTGTCATGCTGGCTGGGCAAGTGCACACACTTGCCAGCCCCTAAACCTTCCCTTAACTTCATATTAGTCACCCCTATGGTAGGCCTGAGGGCAGGGTGCATTGTAATTGTAAGGTAGGACATGCTCTGATGTGTGTGGCATGTCCTAATAGTGAATTACTGCCAAATTCGTTTTTCACTATTGTAAGGCTACCTGTCCCCTTTAGGCCAGATGGGCTGCTGGAATTATTACACTCTATAATCCCAGCAGGCTCAGGGAACATGGTAGAAATTAATGTTTAGGATGCCTGAACTCAGAATAATAAAATACTTCTTTTAGTAAAGTTTATTTTAATATCCTGTGTTTGCAAATGCTACTTTTAGAAAGCTAGCATTTGCTTGCCTAACCATTTCAGCAAGCCTCTGCTTGGATGTGTATCTGACTGTCTGGGTTGTGTGAGTGACAGGGCTGGGAGATGACAGGTGGTGAATGGGAGGATTACACCTTAGTGGGAGGTGGGAGTTTCCCTGGACTATGCATCAGGCTGTGCTCTGCCACCACAATGCTGGCTCCGCCCCCCTGGGGAGCGACTGATGACTCAGCCTGCACCTGGCCCAGGAAGGGCGAAGCCTGTCAACAAAGTACTCCTGGCTGCCCCTGTCCACACAATGCTGGCTCCGCCCCCCTGGGGAGCGGCTGATGTGCCTGCCCTCACACTGAAAGCAGAAGCCAGAAGTACCCCCAACAAGTGCTCAGGGGCTGAGAGCAGTTATGCAAAGGCCCCACTGGCCTGTGAGAACAAAAGAAACTGTGTATAAAAGTAGGAGCTCTGCTCCTTGTAAATGAGAATCCTGTTTTACCACGAAGGACCTCTACCCGACTAGAAGGAGAAGAGACGCTGGAAGGACTGGCCTGCTGCTTGCCTTGCTGAGGAAGGAGAGGAGAAGACTTTTGAAAAGACTTTGCTGACTTGTGCTTGAAACTTTTCTCCAAGGGCTTGATTGAGCTTGCCCCCTGAACTGAACCCCAGGACCAGTGGGTTCTCCTGTGCTTTGGCTCGTCCCCTGCCTGAGGCCGAGTATTTCCTCCCGCCGGAGGTGAAGTCTGCCCCCTCTCGCCCCCTCCTAGGGCCGTGGTACCCGGGAGCCAGCCTGCCCTCTTGCCCTTGAGAGCCTCGCTCCACTCGGAGTCGCTCTCTGTCCCAGGGCTAAGGCCGGCCGCTCCTCTACCTCTGCCTGCTTCACGGAGCCCTTGAGTGAGACTTCAGCCCCTCCCGCCGGAATCCCGGGGACACGAGCAGTCTGTAGCCTGCCTTGCTCTGCCCCCCCAGGAGAGGCCGCACCGCACTGTGAAGGGAGCCCCCCTCTGTACCGTCAGTACCAAGGGCTCCTGTGCTGTGCCTTGCCTCCCGGAGATCCTCCGCTTTGAGAAGGGACCCCTCTGCACTGATAATTCCTGAAAGAAAGAAGCATTCCTGAAGAGACATCGGGCTAGGGGCCCGCAACGTTTTATTTCCCTATCAGCCTTCCCTGTGCCTTGGCCCCAGAGGCTCCTCTCATCCCTCCCTGCTCCTCACTGCAGCTGAGAGCCCCCACCTCTGGAAAAGGCCTGGGGTTCCTCTCATCGCCTGCTTGCTGCTCTGCTCCGCAGCTCAGCCCCCACCTCTGGAAAAGGCCCAGGGTTTCCCCGAGGCCCTCTCTGGTCTCCATTCCAAGCATACCGCGAGATGCGTGAGCATTGGTAGGGCCCGGGGTTTTCTTCTGTGTGGAGCCCAGAGGAGCGCTGCGAAGGCCACAGAGGCGCTTGGGAGTGCCATACCTTCCAGGAACGGGGCAAGAGGCCCCAATTATTGCATAACTGGAACTAAGAGAACTATTTACAAGTGAGTGAACAAGACAGAAGATACATTTGAACTGTAACCTAAGAAGCTTGCCTATTTACAACCTGTGGTCCCACAAAAACGTTATTTGGTCTTGTGATAAGTCTGCTGAGATACATATATATATTTTTACATAAAGAAGCGTATTTTTTATATATTCACAGCCTGGTGTCCATTTGTGGGGGGATTGGTATATTTTACTGGGTGTGTGATTACAAATGCTTAACTAAAATAACGCCTGGAGAATAGCCTTGGCTGCTCACGCCACGCACCTAGAGGGTGAGCAAGGGTAATTCTAAGGGGTCATCCTTCACCCTGACTTAGAGGAGAGGGTCCCTGCTTGTCACAAGTGTATACTTGCGCCAACCAGAGACCCCCAATTCTAACACAGGGCTTATAACTTGAAGAGTTTCAAAAAAAGTTAGCGAATTTTTCACCAAAGTTGGTGTAAGTAAGTACTTAATATTTTCAGTATCTCTAGACACGAGACATGGCTCGTGTTTCAGGATAGTATCCCTCATCAGTAGAGAAAAGTTCTTAGGTGGTTGAGAAGGTCGCCAAACAACCGTCACAGGCTTCATTGCCCCTCTGGCGTGCAGGTGCATCTCCAAAAGCTCGTCAGCTTAGGGGCTCACGGGAGCCCTTTAACAGGAAAACCACGATGGGAGCACACTGCTAGCCTCTCCTCCAGATCGCCCCTCTGCATTCTGGTATATGCAGTGCGTATAACCTGAAGAGTTTCGAAAAAAGTTTGTGAATGTTTCACCAAAGTTGGTGTAAGTAAGTACTTAATATTTTCAGTATCTCTAGACACGAGACATGGCTCGTGTTTCGGGATAGTATCCCTCATCAGTAGAGAAAAGTTCTCGGGTGGTTGAGAAGGCCGCCAAACAACCGTCACAGGCTCCGTTGCCCCTTTGGCGCGCAGGTGCATCTCCAAAAGCTCGTCAGCTTAGGGGCTCACGAGATCCCTTTAACAGGAAAACCACGATGGGAGCACACTGCTAGCCTCTCCTTTGGACCGCCCCTCTGCATTCTGGTATATGCAGTGCGTATAACTTGAAGGGTTTCGAAAAAAGTTCTTGAATGTTTCACCAAAGTTGGTGTAAGTAAGTACTTAATATTTTCAGTATCTCTAGACACGAGACATGGCTCGTGTTTCGGGATAGTATCCCTCATCAGTAGAGAAAATTTCTGGGGTGGTTGAGAAGGCCGCCAAACAACCGTCACAGGCTTCGTTGCCCCTCTGGCGCGCAGGTGCATCTCCAAAAGCTCGTCAGCTTAGAGGCTCACGGGAGCACTTTAACAGGAAAACCACGATGGGAGCACACTGCTAGCCTCTCCTCCGGATCGCCCCTCTGCATTCTGGTATATGCAGTGCGCATAACTTGAAGAGTTTCGAAAAAAGTTTGTGAATGTTTCACCAAAGTTGGTGTAAGTAAGTACTTAATATTTTCAGTACCTCTAGACACGAGACATGGCTCGTGTTTCGGGATAGTATCCCTCATCAGTAGAGAAAAGTTCTGGGGTGGTTGATAAGGCCGCCAAACAACCGTCACAGGCTTCTTTGCCCCTCTGGCACGCAGGTGCATCTCCAAAAGCTCGTCAGCTTAGGGGCTCACGGGAGCCCTTTAACAGGAAAACCACGATGGGAGCACACTGCTAGCCTCTCCTTTGGATCGCCCCTCTGCATTCTGGTATATGCAGTGCATATAACTTGAAGGGTTTCGGAAAAAGTTCTTGAATGTTTCACCAAAGTTGGTGTAAGTAAGTACTTAATATTTTCAGTATCTCTAGACACGAGACATGGCCCGTGTTTCGGGATAGTATCCCTCATCAGTAGAGAAAAGTTCTGGGGTGGTTGAGAAGGCCGCCAAACAACCGTCCCAGGCTTCTTTGCCCCTCTGGCACGCAGGTGCATCTCCAAAAGCTCGTCAGCTTAGGGGCTCACGGGAGCCCTTTAACCGGAAAACCACGATGGGAGCACACTGCTAGCCTCTCCTCCGGATCGCCCCTCTGCATTCTGGTATATGCAGTGCATATAACTTGAAGAGTTTCAAAAAAAGTTTGTGAATGTTTCACCAAAGTTAGTGTAAGTAAGTACTTAATATTTTCAGTATCTCTAGACACGAGACATGGCTCGTGTTTCGGGATAGTATCCCTCATCAGTAGAGAAAAGTTCTGGGGGGGTTGAGAAGGCCGCCAAACAACCGTCTTGGGCTTCGTTGCCCATCTGGCGCGCAGGTGCATCTCCAAAAGCTCGTCAGCTTAGGGGCTCACGGGAGCCCTTTAACAGGAAAACCACGATGGGAGCACACTGCTAGCCTCTCCTCCGGATCGCCCCTCTGCATTCTGGTATATGCAGTGCGTATAACTTGAAGAGTTTCGTAAAAAGTTTGTGTATGTTTCACCAAAGTTATTGTAAGTAAGTACTTAATATTTTAAGTATCTCTAGACACGAGACATGGCTCGTGTTTCAGGATAGTATCCCTCATCAGTAGAGAAAAGTTCTTAGGTGGTTGAGAAGGTCGCCAAACAACCGTCACAGGCTTCATTGCCCCTCTGGCGCGCAGGTGCATCTCCAAAAGCTCGTCAGCTTAGGGGCTCACGGGAGCCCTTTAACAGGAAAACCACGATGGGAGCACACTGCTAGCCTCTCCTCTGGATCGCCCCTCTGCATTCTGGTATATGCATTATTATTATTATTATTATTATTATTATTATTAAAAAAGATTTGGTACCGCGCACATACACCAATTGGTTTCTTGGCGCTCGAGACCAGGTGGGAGAAGAACATTCAGGATCAGGACCGCTAACCGTGCGCCAGACGGAACAGGTAGGTTTTCAAGGAATTGCGAAAGCAACGATAGTCGGTGGACAGACGAATGGCAAGAGGAAGGGAGTTCCAGGTAGCAGGAGCAAGAAAAGAGAAACAGGCTCCCCCATGTTTCTTGCGATTGAACCTGGGGGTGATCAGAAGATTATGAGCCGAAGATCTGAGGTGACGGGAAGGGACATAGGCGTGCAAACAGGAAGAGATAAAGGCAGGGGCACAGATAAACAAGGATTTAAAAATGGTGCAGGCCATTTTAAAAACACACCGCTGTGCAACTGGGAGCCAGTGTAAAGTTTTCAGCAAAGGGGTGACATGCTGATGTTTAGGTTGCTGAAAAATTAGTCTGGCTGCCTGGTTCTGGACAAGTTGGAGTCGGGAAAGATGGCAGGCAGGGACCCCCACGTATAGACAGTTGGCATAATCTAGACGTGAGGTGATGCAGCGCGTATAACCTGAAGAGTTTCGAAAAAAGTTTGTGAACGTTTCACCAAAGTTGGTGTAAGTAAGTACTTAATATTTTCAGTATCTCTAGACACGAGACATGGCTCGTGTTTCGGGATAGTATCCCTCATCAGTAGAGAAAAGTTCTCGGGTGGTTGAGAAGGCCGCCAAACAACCGTCACAGGCTCCGTTGCCCCTTTGGCGCGCAGGTGCATCTCCAAAAGCTCGTCATCTTAGGGGCTCACGAGATCCCTTTAACAGGAAAACCACGATGGGAGCACACTGCTAGCCTCTCCTTTGGATCGCCCCTCTGCATTCTGGTATATGCAGTGCGTATAACTTGAAGGGTTTCGAAAAAAGTTCTTGAATGTTTCACCAAAGTTGGTGTAAGTAAGTACTTAATATTTTCAGTATCTCTAGACACGAGACATGGTTCGTGTTTCGGGATAGTATCCCTCATCAGTAGAGAAAAGTTCTGGGGTGGTTGAGAAGGCCGCCAAACAACCGTCACAGGCTTCGTTGCCCCTCTGGCGCGCAGGTGCATCTCCAAAAGCTCGTCAGCTTAGAGGCTTACGGGAGCCCTTTAACAGGAAAACCACGATGGGAGCACACTGCTAGCCTCTCCTCTGGATCGCCGCTCTGCATTCTGGTATATGCAGCGCGTATAACCTGAAGAGTTTCGAAAAAAGTTCGTGAATGTTTCACCAAAGTTGGTGTAAGTAAGTACTTAATATTTTCAGTATCTCTAGACACGAGACATGGCTCGTGTTTCGGGATAGTATCCCTCATCAGTAGAGAAAAGTTCTTAGGTGGTTGAGAAGGTCGCCAAACAACCGTCACAGGCTCCGTTGCCCCTTTGGCACGCAGGTGCATCTCCAAAAGCTCGTCAGCTATGGGGCTCACGAGATCCCTTTAAAAGGAAAACCACGATGGGAGCACACTGCTAGCCTCTCCTTTGGATCGCCCCTCTGAATTCTGGTATATGCAGTGCGTATAACTTGAAGGGTTTCAAAAAAAGTTCTTGAACGTTTCACCAAAGTTGGTGTAAGTAAGTACTTAATATTTTCAGTATCTCTAGACACGAGACATGGCTCGTGTTTCGGGATAGTATCCCTCATCAGTAGAGAAAAGTTCTGGGGTGGTTGAGAAGGCCGCCAAACAACCGTCACAGGCTTCGTTGCCCCTCTGGCGCGCAGGTGCATCTCCAAAAGCTCGTCAGCTTAGAGGCTCACGGGAGCCCTTTAACAGGAAAACCACGATGGGAGCACACTGCTAGCCTCTCCTCCGGATCGCCCCTCTGCATTCTGGTATATGCAGTGCGTATAACTTGTAGAGTTTCGAAAAAAGTTTGTGAATGTTTCACCAAAGTTGGTGTAAGTAAGTACTTAATATTTTCAGTATCTCTAGACAGGAGACATGGCTCGTGTTTCGGGATAGTATCCCTCATCAGTAGAGAAAAGTTCTGGGGTGGTTGAGAAGGCCGCCAAACAACCGTCACAGGCTTCTTTGCCCCTCTGGCACGCAGGTGCATCTCCAAAAGCTCGTCAGCTTAGGGGCTCACGGGAGCCCTTTAACAGGAAAACCACGATGGGAGCACACTGCTAGGCTCTCCTTTGGATCGCCCCTCTGCATTCTGGTATATGCAGTGCATATAACTTGAAGGGTTTCGAAAAAAGTTCTTGAATGTTTCACCAGAGTTGGTGTAAGTAAGTACTTAATATTTTCAGTATCTCTAGACACGAGACATGGCTCGTGTTTCGGGATAGTATCCCTCATCAGTAGAGAAAAGTTCTGGGGTGGTTGAGAAGGCCGCCAAACAACCGTCACAGGCTTCGTTGCCCCTCTGGCGCGCAGGTGCATCTCCAAAAGCTCGTCAGCTTAGGGGCTCATGGGAGCCCTTTAACAGGAAAACCACGATGGGAGCACACTGCTAGCCTCTCCTCCGGATCGCCCCTCTGCATTCTGGTATATGCAGTGCGTATAACTTGAAGAGTTTCGTAAAAAGTTCGTGTATGTTTCACCAAAGTTATTGTAAGTAAGTACTTAATATTTTAAGTATCTCTAGACACGAGACATGGCTCGTGTTTCAGGATAGTATCCCTCATTAGTAGAGAAAAGTTCTTAGGTGGTTGAGAAGGTCGCCAAACAACCGTCACAGGCTTCATTGCCCCTCTGGCGCGCAGGTGCATCTCCAAAAGCTCGTCAGCTAAGGGGCTCACGGGAGCCCTTTAACAGGAAAACCATGATGGGAGCACACTGCTAGCCTCTCCTCTGGATCGCCCCTCTGCATTCTGGTATATGCAGCGCGTATAACCTGAAGAGTTTCGAAAAAAGTTCGTGAATGTTTCACCAAAGTTGGTGTAAGTAAGTACTTAATATTTTCAGTATCTCTAGACACGAGACATGGCTCGTGTTGCGGGATAGTATCCCTCATCAGTAGAGAAAAGTTCTTAGGTGGTTGAGAAGGTCGCCAAACAACCGTCACAGGCTTCATTGCCCCTCTGGCGCGCAGGTGCATCTCCAAAAGCTCATCAGCTTAGGGGTTCACGGGAGCCCTTTAACAGGAAAACCACGATGGGAGCACACTGCTAGCCTCTCCTCCGGATCGCCCCTCTGCATTCTGGTATATGCAGTGCGCATAACCTGAAGAGTTTTGAAAAAAGTTCGTGAATGTTTCACCAAAGTTGGTGTAAGTAAGTACTTAATATTTTCAGTATCTCTAGACACGAGACATGGCTCCTGTTTCGAGATAGTATCCCTTGTCAGTAGAGAAAAGTTCTCGGGTGGTTGAGAAGGCCGCCAAACAACCGTCACAGGCTCCGTTGCCCCTTTGGCACGCAGGTGCATCTCCAAAAGCTCGTCAGCTATGGGGCTCACGAGATCCCTTTAAAAGGAAAACCACGATGGGAGCACACTGCTAGCCTCTCCTTTGGATCGCCCCTCTGAATTCTGGTATATGCAGTGCGTATAACTTGAAGGGTTTCAAAAAAAGTTCTTGAACGTTTCACCAAAGTTGGTGTAAGTAGGTACTTAATATTTTCAGTATCTCTAGACACGAGACATGGCTCGTGTTTCGGGATAGTATCCCTCATCAGTAGAGAAAAGTTCTGGGGTGGTTGAGAAGGCCGCCAAACAACCGTCACAGGCTTCTTTGCCCCGCTGGCACGCAGGTGCATTTCCAAAAGCTCGTCAGCTTAGGGGCTCACGGGAGCCCTTTAACCGGAAAACCACGATGGGAGCACACTGCTAGCCTCTCCTCCGGATCGCCCCTCTGCATTCTGGTATATGCAGTGCATATAACTTGAAGAGTTTCAAAAAAAGTTTGTGAATGTTTCACCAAAGTTAGTGTAAGTAAGTACTTAATATTTTCAATATCTCGAGACACGAGACATGGCTCGTGTTTCGGGATAGTATCCCTCATCAGTAGAGAAAAGTTTTGGGGTGGTTGAGAAGGCCGTCAAACAACCGTCACAGGCTTCGTTGCCCCTCTGGTGCGCAGGTGCATCTCCAAAAGCTCGTCAGCTTAGGGGCTCACGGGAGCCCTTTAACAGGAAAACCACGATGGGAGCACACTGCTAGCCTCTCCTCCGGATCGCCCCTCTGCATTCTGGTATATGCAGTGCGTATAACTTGAAGAGTTTCGTAAAAAGTTTGTGTATGTTTCACCAAAGTTATTGTAAGTAAGTACTTAATATTTTAAGTATCTCTAGACACGAGACATGGCTCGTGTTTCAGGATAGTATCCCTCATCAGTAGAGAAAAGTTCTTAGGTGGTTGAGAAGGTCGCCAAACAACCGTCACAGGCTTCATTGCCCCTCTGGCGCGCAGGTGCATCTCCAAAAGCTCGTCAGCTTAGGGGCTCACGGGAGCCCTTTAACAGGAAAACCACGATGGGAGCACACTGCTAGCCTCTCCTCTGGATCGTCCCTCTGCATTCTGGTATATGCAGCGCGTACAACCTGAAGAGTTTCGAAAAAAGTTCGTGAATGTTTCACCAAAGTTGGTGTAAGTAAGTACTTAATATTTTCAGTATCTCTAGACACGAGACATGGCTCGTGTTTCGGGATAGTATCCCTCATCAGTAGAGAAAAGTTCTCGGGTGGTTGAGAAGGCCGCCAAACAACCGTCACAGGCTCCGTTGCCCCTTTGGCGCGCAGGTGCATCTCCAAAAGCTCGTCAGCTTAGGGGCTCACGAGATCCCTTTAACAGCAAAACCACGATGGGAGCACACTGCTAGCCTCTCCTTTGGATCGCCCCTCTGCATTCTGGTATATGCAGTGCGTATAACTTGAAGGGTTTCGAAAAAAGTTCTTGAATGTTTCACCAAAGTTGGTGTAAGTAAGTACTTAATATTTTCAGTATCTCTAGACACGAGATATGGCTCGTGTTTCGGGATAGTATCCCTCATCAGTAGAGAAAAGTTCTGGGGTGGTTGAGAAGGCCGCCAAACAACCGTCACAGGCTTCGTTGCCCCTCTGGCGCGCAGGTGCATCTCCAAAAGCTCATCAGCTTAGGGGTTCACGGGAGCCCTTTAACAGGAAAACCACGATGGGAGCACACTGCTAGCCTCTCCTCCGGATCGCCCCTCTGCATTCTGGTATATGCAGTGCGTATTACCTGAAGAGTTTTGAAAAAAGTTTGTGAATGTTTCACCAAAGTTGGTGTAAGTAAGTACTTAATATTTTCAGTATCTCTAGACACGAGACATGGCTCCTGTTACGAGATAGTATCCCTCGTCAGTAGAGAAAAGTTCTCGGGTGGTTGAGAAGGCCGCCAAACAACCGTCACAGGCTCCGTTGCCCCTTTGGCACGCAGGTGCATCTCCAAAAGCTCGTCAGCTATGGGGCTCACGAGATCCCTTTAAAAGGAAAACCACGATGGGAGCACACTGCTAGCCTCTCCTTTGGATCGCCCCTCTGAATTCTGGTATATGCAGTGCGTATAACTTGAAGGGTTTCAAAAAAAGTTCTTGAACGTTTCACCAAAGTTGGTGTAAGTAAGTACTTAATATTTTCAGTATCTCTAGACACGAGACATGGCTCGTGTTTCGGGATAGTGTCCCTCATCAGTAGAGAAAAGTTCTGGGGTGGTTGAGAAGGCCGCCAAACAACCGTCACAGGTTTCTTTGCCCCGCTGGCACGCAGGTGCATTTCCAAAAGCTCGTCAGCTTAGGGGCTCACGGGAGCCCTTTAACCGGAAAACCACGATGGGAGCACACTGCTAGCCTCTCCTCCGGATCGCCCCTCTGCATTCTGGTATATGCAGTGCATATAACTTGAAGAGTTTCAAAAAAAGTTTGTGAATGTTTCACCAAAGTTAGTGTAAGTAAGTACTTAATATTTTCAATATCTCGAGACACGAGACATGGCTCGTGTTTCGGGATAGTATCCCTCATCAGTAGAGAAAAGTTCTGGGGTGGTTGAGAAGGCCGTCGAACAACCGTCACAGGCTTCGTTGCCCCTCTGGTGCGCAGGTGCATCTCCAAAAGCTCATCAGCTTAGGGGCTCACGGGAGCCCTTTAACAGGAAAACCACGATGGGAGCACACTGCTAGCCTCTCCTCCGGATCGCCCCTCTGCATTCTGGTATATGCAGTGCGTATAACTTGAAGGGTTTCGAAAAAAGTTCTTGAATGTTTCACCAAAGTTGGTGTAAGTAAGTACTTAATATTTTCAGTATCTCTAGACACGAGATATGGCTCGTGTTTCGGGATAGTATCCCTCATCAGTAGAGAAAAGTTCTGGGGTGGTTGAGAAGGCCGCCAAACAACCGTCACAGGCTTCGTTGCCCCTCTGGCGCGCAGGTGCATCTCCAAAAGCTCATCAGCTTAGGGGTTCACGGGAGCCCTTTAACAGGAAAACCACGATGGGAGCACACTGCTAGCCTCTCCTCCGGATCGCCCCTCTGCATTCTGGTATATGCAGTGCGTATTACCTGAAGAGTTTTGAAAAAAGTTTGTGAATGTTTCACCAAAGTTGGTGTAAGTAAGTACTTAATATTTTCAGTATCTCTAGACACGAGACATGGCTCCTGTTACGAGATAGTATCCCTCGTCAGTAGAGAAAAGTTCTCGGGTGGTTGAGAAGGCCGCCAAACAACCGTCACAGGCTCCGTTGCCCCTTTGGCACGCAGGTGCATCTCCAAAAGCTCGTCAGCTATGGGGCTCACGAGATCCCTTTAAAAGGAAAACCACGATGGGAGCACACTGCTAGCCTCTCCTTTGGATCGCCCCTCTGAATTCTGGTATATGCAGTGCGTATAACTTGAAGGGTTTCAAAAAAAGTTCTTGAACGTTTCACCAAAGTTGGTGTAAGTAAGTACTTAATATTTTCAGTATCTCTAGACACGAGACATGGCTCGTGTTTCGGGATAGTGTCCCTCATCAGTAGAGAAAAGTTCTGGGGTGGTTGAGAAGGCCGCCAAACAACCGTCACAGGTTTCTTTGCCCCGCTGGCACGCAGGTGCATTTCCAAAAGCTCGTCAGCTTAGGGGCTCACGGGAGCCCTTTAACCGGAAAACCACGATGGGAGCACACTGCTAGCCTCTCCTCCGGATCGCCCCTCTGCATTCTGGTATATGCAGTGCATATAACTTGAAGAGTTTCAAAAAAAGTTTGTGAATGTTTCACCAAAGTTAGTGTAAGTAAGTACTTAATATTTTCAATATCTCGAGACACGAGACATGGCTCGTGTTTCGGGATAGTATCCCTCATCAGTAGAGAAAAGTTCTGGGGTGGTTGAGAAGGCCGTCGAACAACCGTCACAGGCTTCGTTGCCCCTCTGGTGCGCAGGTGCATCTCCAAAAGCTCATCAGCTTAGGGGCTCACGGGAGCCCTTTAACAGGAAAACCACGATGGGAGCACACTGCTAGCCTCTCCTCCGGATCGCCCCTCTGCATTCTGGTATATGCAGTGCGTATAACTTGAAGAGTTTCGTAAAAAGTTTGTGTATGTTTCACCAAAGTTATTGTAAGTAAGTACTTAATATTTTAAGTATCTCTAGACAAGAGACATGGCTCGTGTTTCAGGATAGTATCCCTCATCAGTAGAGAAAAGTTCTTAGGTGGTTGAGAAGGTCGCCAAACAACCGTCACAGGCTTCATTGCCCCTCTGGCGCGCAGGTGCATCTCCAAAAGCTCGTCAGCTTAGGGGCTCACGGGAGCCCTTTAACAGGAAAACCACGATGGGAGCACACTGCTAGCCTCTCCTCTGGATCGCCCCTCTGCATTCTGGTATATGCAGCGCGTATAACCTGAAGAGTTTCGAAAAAAGTTTGTGAATGTTTCACCAAAGTTGGTGTAAGTAAGTACTTAATATTTTCAGTATCTCTAGACACGAGACATGGCTCGTGTTTCGGGATAGTATCCCTCATCAGAAGAGAAAAGTTCTCGGGTGGTTGAGAAGGCCGCCAAACAACCGTCACAGGCTCCGTTGCCCCTTTGGCGCGCAGGTGCATCTCCAAAAGCTCGTCAGCTTAGGGGCTCACGAGATCCCTTTAACAGGAAAACCACGATGGGAGCACACTGCTAGCCTCTCCTTTGGATCGCCCCTCTGCATTCTGGTATATGCAGTGCGTATAACTTGAAGGGTTTCGAAAAAAGTTCTTGAATGTTTCACCAAAGTTGGTGTAAGTAAGTACTTAATATTTTCAGTATCTCTAGACACGAGACATGGCTCGTGTTTCGGGATAGTATCCCTCATCAGTAGAGAAAAGTTCTGGGGTGGTTGAGAAGGCCGCCAAACAACCGTCACAGGCTTCGTTGCCCCTCTGGCGCGCAGGTGCATCTCCAAAAGCTCGTCAGCTTAGAGGCTCACGGGAGCCCTTTAACAGGAAAACCACGATGGGAGCACACTGCTAGCCTCTCCTCCGGATCGTCCCTCTGCATTCTGGTATGTGCAGTGCTTATAACTTGAAGAGTTTCGAAAAAAGTTTGTGAATGTTTCACCAAAGGTGGTGTAAGTAAGTACTTAATATTTTCAGTATCTCTAGACAGGAGACATGGCTCGTGTTTTGGGATAGTATCCCTCATCAGTAGAGAAAAGTTCTGGGGTGGTTGAGAAGGCCGCCAAACAACCGTCACAGGCTTTTTTGCCCCTCTGGCACGCAGGTGCATCTCCAAAAGCTCGTCAGCTTAGGGGCTCACGGGAGCCCTTTAACAGGAAAACCACGATGGGAGCACATTGATAGCCTCTCCTCCGGATCGCCCCTCTGCATTCTGGTATATGCAGTGCGTATAACTTGAAGAGTTTCGAAAAAAGTTTGTGAATGTTTCACCAAAGTTGGTGTAAGTAAGTATTTAATATTTTCAGTATCTCTAGACACGAGACATGGCTCGTGTTTCGGGATAGTATCCCTCATCAGTAGAGAAAAGTTCTGGGGTGGTTGAGAAGGCCTCCAAACAACCGTCAGAGGCTTCGTTTCCCCTCTGGCGCGCAGGTGCATCTCCAAAAACTCGTCAGCTTAGGGGCTCACGGGAGCCCTTTAACAGGAAAACCACGATGGGAGCACACTGGTAGCCTCTCCTCTGGATCGCTCCTCTGCATTCTGGTATATGCAGTGCGTATAACTAGAAGAGTTTTGAAAAAAGTTTGTGATTGTTTCACCAAAGTTGGTGTAAGTAAGTACTTAATATTTTCAGTATCTCTAGACACGAGACATGGCTCGTGTTTTGGGATAGTATCCCTCATCAGTAGAGAAAAGTTCTGGGGTGGTTGAGAAGGCCGCCAAACAACCGTCACAGGCTTCTTTGCCGCTCTGGCACGCAGGTGCTTCTCCAAAAGCACGTCAGCTTAGGGGCTCACGGGATCCCTTTAACAGAAAAACCACGATGGGAGCACACTGCTAGCCTCTCCTCCAGATTGCCCCTCTGCATTCTGGTAAATGCAGTGCGTATAACTTGAAGAGTTTCAAAAAAAGTTCGTGAATGTTTCACCAAAGTTGGTGTAAGTAAGTACTTAATATTTTCAGTATCTCTAGACACGAGACATGGCTCGTGTTTCGGGATAGTATCCCTCATCAGTAGAGAAAAGTTCTGGGGTGGTTGAAAAGGCCGCCAAACAACCGTCATGGGCTTCGTTGCCCCTCTGGCGCGCAGGTGCATCTCCAAAAGCTCGTCCCTTTAGGGGCTCACGGGAGCCCTTTAACAGGAAACCACGATGGGAGCACACTGCTAGCCTCTCCTCCGGATCGCCCCTCTGCATTCTGGTATATGCAGTGCATATAACTTGAAGAGTTTCGAAAAAAGTTCGGGAATGTTTCACCAAAGTTGGTGTGAGTAAGTACTTAATATTTTCAGTATCTCTAGACACGAGACATGGCTCATGTTTCGGGATAGTATCCCTCATCAGTAGAGAAAAGTTCCGGGGTGGTTGAGAAGGCCGCCAAACAACCGTCACAGGCTTCGTTGCCCCTCTGGCGCGCAGGTGCATCTCCGAAAGCTCGTCAGCTTAGGGGCTCACGGGAGCCCTTTAACAGGAAAACCACGATGGGAGCACACTGCTAGCCTCTCCTCCGGATCGCCCCTCTGCATTCTGGTATATGCAGTGCATATAACTTGAAGAGTTTCGAAAAAAGTTCATGAATGTTTCACCAAAGTTGGTGTGAGTAAGTGCTTAATATTTTCAGTATCTCTAGACACGAGACATGGCTCGTGTTTCAGGATAGTATCCCTCATCAGTAGAGAAAAGTTCTGAAGTGGGTGAGAAGGCCGCCAAACAACCGTCACAGGCTTCGTTGCCCCTCTGGCGCGCAGGTGCATCTCCAAAATCTCGTCAGCTTAGGGGCTCACAGGAGCCCTTTAACAGGAAACCCTCGATGGGAGCACACTGCTAGCCTCTCCTCCGGATCGCCCCTCTGCATTCTGGTATATGCAGTGCATATAACTTGAAGAGTTTCGAAAAAAGTTCGTGAATGTTTCACCAAAGTTGGTGTAAGTAAGTGTTTAATATTTTCAGTATCTCTAGACACGAGACATGACTCGTTTTTCGGGATAGTATCCCTTATAAGTAGAGAAAAGTTCTGGGGTGGTTGAGAAGGCCACCAAACAACCGTCACAGGCTTTGTTGCCACTCTGGCGCGCAGGTGCATCTCCAAAAGCTCGTCAGCTTAGGGGCTCACGGGAGCCCTTTAACCGGAAAACCACGATGGGAGCACACTGCTAGCCTCTCCTCCGGATCGCCCCTCTGCATTCTGGTATATGCAGTGCATATAACTTGAAGAGTTTCAAAAAAAGTTTGTGAATGTTTCACCAAAGTTAGTGTAAGTAAGTACTTAATATTTTCAGTATCTCGAGACACGAGACATGGCTCGTGTTTCGGGATAGTATCCCTCATCAGTAGAGAAAAGTTCTGGGGTGGTTGAGAAGGCCGTCAAACAACCGTCACAGGCTTCGTTGCCCCTCTGGTGCGCAGGTGCATCTCCAAAAGCTCGTCAGCTTAGGGGCTCACGGGAGCCCTTTAACAGGAAAACCACGATGGGAGCACACTGCTAGCCTATCCTCCGGATCGCCCCTCTGCATTCTGGTATATGCAGTGCGTATAACTTGAAGAGTTTCGTAAAAAGTTTGTGTATGTTTCACCAAAGTTATTGTAAGTAAGTACTTAATATTTTCAGTATCTCTAGACACGAGACATGGCTTGTGTTTCAGGATAGTATCCCTCATTAGTAGAGAAAAGTTCTCGGGTGGTTGAGAAGGCCGCCAAACAACCGTCACAGGCTCCGTTGCCCCTTTGGCGCGCAGGTGCATCTCCAAAAGCTCGTCAGCTTAGGGGCTCACGAGATCCCTTTAATAGGAAAACCACGATGGGAGCACACTGCTAGCCTCTCCTTTGGATCGCCCCTCTGCATTCTGGTATACGCAGTGCGTATAACTTGAAGGGTTTCGAAAAAAGTTCTTGAATGTTTCACCAAAGTTGGTGTAAGTACTTAATATTTTCAGTATCTCTAGACATGAGACATGGCTCGTGTTTCGGGATAGTATCCCTCATCAGTATAGAAAAGTTCTGGGGTGGTTGAGAAGGCCTCCAAACAACCGTCACAGGCTTCGTTGCCCCTCTGGCGCGCAGGTGCATCTCCAAAAGCTCGTCAGCTTAGAGGCTCACGGGAGCCCTTTAACAGGAAAACCACGATGGGAGCACACTGCTAGCCTCTCCTCCGGATCGCCCCTCTGCATTCTGGTATATGCAGTGTGTATAACTTGTAGAGTTTCGAAAAAAGTTTGTGAATGTTTCACCAAAGTTGGTGTAAGTAAGTACTTAATATTTTCAGTATCTCTAGACAGGAGACATGGCTCGTGTTTGGGGATTTTTACAGTAACCGCGGAGAACACCCCTCGCCTGCAAGCTCATGGGGCATTGAAATTAACTGAAAAGTGTACGTATTGTAGTATTAACAAAGTCTTACAAAACGGCTAGCGTTTTTCTTTCATTCGTTCTCAAAGAAACCAAAGGTGAAGGAGGTCCCTTCCTACCTTTAAATTGCTTGTTCACTGGTAATGCATTGAGTCGTGATTGTGTGTGTGTATGATGAGATGACAGTGGAACAGAGCAGTTTGAGGTCCCTGTACATAACCAGCGACAGAAAGCTGGTTTAAACTAATGCAATATCCTTCCCCATTTCAATGTATTTAGGGGCACTACTGCCTTTGATATATAAGGCATGCTGGTACACAACTAATTGTCTGTACTTATCATTGGATTGCGTTGTTAACTTACGCATATATGTTGCTTTTCTCTCTTTTTTCTTTTTCTCCACAGAGACCATAATAGGTCCTTTTTTGGCACTATTTGTATAATTTTTGCTTCACTGGGCCAACTCATGCCCCGAAGCACAAACAGTCAGCTTATTTTTGCTGTGCTGTTTGTAGGACAGTAGGCATATCTCTGTAGAACTGAGTATATTCCAGTAGGGATCGTTTTTTTTGGTCCTGATGAGTAAGCAGTAGGGGACTGCTTACGAAACATGTCGACTAGGTAGTTAGCTAATGCTCTACCTCACAACCCCTTCTTAATATTCCCAGCTAGAGAAGTGAATAAAACATTTTTTTCTACTATGCCAGGGAATTTTTAAACTTTTTTATAAACCACTTTTGTGAGGTCCCTACACTTTCACTGACACCTGTGCACTCACACATAGCCACTGTCACAATATAAGTGCTCCCGCGTATTCGTTTGGTCGTAGCACGCCCCGTCCCGTTATAGGGGCGGGAAGACCCCTATGATGAAGCAGGACACTATTGGATTTTTTTAGTGTGTGAGGGGTATTTTAAAAAGCACATTGCGCTCTGGTCTTTCCATCCTTAAGAGAGAGCCTAGCACGTTCGTTAGAAAAATCAAAACCAATATAAATATTATCACTTTTTCACTTTTTTGATAGAATCTCTTTGATTATAATGGTTGAGAAGGCCGCCAAACAACCGTCACAGGCTTCTTTGCCCCTCTGGCACGCAGGTGCATCTCCAAAAGCTCGTCAGCTTAGGGGCTCACGGGAGCCCTTTAACAGGAAAACCACGATGAGAGCACACTGCTAGCCTCTCCTGTGGATCGCCCCTCTGCATTCTGGTATATGCAGTGCATATAACTTGAAGGGTTTCGAAAAAAGTTCTTGAATGTTTCACCAAAGTTGGTGTAAGTAAGTACTTAATATTTTCAGTATCTCTAGACACGAGACATGGCTCGTGTTTCGGGATAGTATCCCTCATCAGTAGAGAAAAGTTCTGGGGTGGTTGAGAAGGCCGCCAAACAACCGTCACAGGCTTCGTTGCCCCTCTGGCGCGCAGGTGCATCTCCAAAAGCTCGTCAGCTTAGGGGCTAACGGGAGCCCTTTAACAGGAAAACCACGATGGGAGCACACTGCTAGCCTCTCCTCCGGATCGCCCCTCTGCATTCTGGTATATGCAGTGCGTATAACTTGAAGAGTTTCGTAAAAAGTTCGTGTATGTTTCACCAAAGTTATTGTAAGTAAGTACTTAATATTTTCAGTATCTCTAGACACGAGACATGGCTCGTGTTTCAGGATAGTATCCCTCATTAGTAGAGAAAAGTTCTTAGGTGGTTGAGAAGGTCGCCAAACAACCGTCACAGGCTTCATTGCCACTCTGGCGCGCAGGTGCATCTCCAAAAGCTCATCAGCTTAGGGGTTCACGGGAGCCCTTTAACAGGAAAACCACGATGGGAGCACACTGCTAGCCTCTCCTCCGGATCGCCCCTCTGCATTCTGGTATATGCAGTGCGTATAACTAGAAGAGTTTCGAAAAAAGTTTGTGACTGTTTCACCAAAGTTGGTGTAAGTAAGTACTTAATATTTTCAGTATCTCTAGACACGAGACATGGCTCGTGTTTCGGGATAGTATCCCTCATCAGTAGAGAAAAGTTCTGGGGTGGTTGAGAAGGCCGCCAAACAACCGTCACAGGCTTCTTTGCCGCTCTGGCACGCAGGTGCTTCTCCAAAAGCACGTCAGCTTAGGGGCTCACGGGATCCCTTTAACAGAAAAACCACGATGGGAGCACACTGCTAGCCTCTCCTCCGGATTGCCCCTCTGCATTCTGGTATATGCAGTGCGTATAACTTGAAGAGTTTCGAAAAAAGTTCGTGAATGTTTCACCAAAGTTGGTGTAAGTAAGTACTTAATATTTTCAGTATCTCTAGACACGAGACATGGCTCGTGTTTCGGGATAGTATCCCTCATCAGTAGAGAAAAGTTCTGGGGTGGTTGAAAAGGCCGCCAAACAACCGTCATGGGCTTCGTTGCCCCTCTGGCGCGCAGGTGCATCTCCAAAAGCTCGTCCCTTTAGGGGCTCACGGGAGCCCTTTAACAGGAAAACCACGATGGGAGCACACTGCTAGCCTCTCCTCCGGATCGCCCCTCTGCATTCTGGTATATGCAGTGCATATAGCTTGAAGAGTTTCGAAAAAAGTTCATGAATGTTTCACCAAAGTTGGTGTGAGTAAGTGCTTAATATTTTCAGTATCTCTAGACACGAGACATGGCTCGTGTTTCAGGATAGTATCCCTCATCAGTAGAGAAAAGTTCTGAAGTGGGTGAGAAGGCCGCCAAACAACCGTCACAGGCTTCGTTGCCCCTCTGGCGCGCAGGTGCATCTCCAAAATCTCGTCAGCTTAGGGGCTCACGGGAGCCCTTTAACAGGAAAACCACGATGGGAGCACACTGCTAGCCTCTCCTTTGGATCGCCCCTCTGCATTCTGGTATATGCAGTGCATATAACTTGAAGGGTTTCGAAAAAAGTTCTTGAATGTTTCACCAAAGTTGGTGTAAGTAAGTACTTAATATTTTCAGTATCTCTAGACAAGAGACATGGCTCGTGTTTCGGGATAGTATCCCTCATCAGTAGAGAAAAGTTCTGGGGTGGTTGAAAAGGCCGCCAAACAACCGTCATGGGCTTCGTTGCCCATCTGGCGCGCAGGTGCATCTCCAAAAGCTCGTCCCTTTAGGGGCTCACGGGAGCCCTTTAACAGGAAAACCACGATGGGAGCACACTGCTAGCCTCTCCTCCGGATCGCCCCTCTGCATTCTGGTATATGCAGTGCATATAACTTGAAGAGTTTCGAAAAAAGTTCGGGAATGTTTCACCAAAGTTGGTGTGAGTAAGTACTTAATATTTTCAGTATCTCTAGACACGAGACATGGCTCATGTTTCGGGATAGTATCCCTCATCAGTAGAGAAAAGTTCTGGGGTGGTTGAGAAGGCCGCCAACCAACCGTCACAGGCTTCGTTGCCCCTCTGGCGCGCAGGTGCATCTCCGAAAGCTCGTCAGCTTAGGGGCTCACGGGAGCCCTTTATCAGGAAAACCACGATGGGAGCACACTGCTAGCCTCTCCTCCGGATCGCCCCTCTGCATTCTGGTATATGCAGTGCATATAACTTGAAGAGTTTCGAAAAAAGTTCATGAATGTTTCACCAAAGTTGGTGTGAGTAAGTGCTTAATATTTTCAGTATCTCTAGACACGAGACATGGCTTGTGTTTCAGGATAGTATCCCTCATCAGTAGAGAAAAGTTCTGAAGGGGGTGAGAAGGCCGCCAAACAACCGTCACAGGCTTCGTTGCCCCTCTGGCGCGCAGGTGCATCTCCAAAATCTCGTCAGCTTAGGGGCTCACGGGAGCCCTTTAACAGGAAACCCTCGATGGGAGCACACTGCTAGCCTCTCCTCCGGATCGCCCCTCTGCATTCTGGTATATGCAGTGCATATAACTTGAAGAGTTTCGAAAAAAGTTCGTGAATATTTCACCAAAGTTGGTGTAAGTAAGTGTTTAATATTTTCAGTATCTCGAGACATGACTCGTTTTTCGGGATAGTATCCCTTATCAGTAGAGAAAAGTTCTGGGGTGGTTGAGAAGGCCACCAAACAACCGTCACAGGCTTTGTTGCCACTCTGGCGCGCAGCTGCATCTCCAAAAGCTCGTCAGCTTAGGGGCTCACGGGAGCCCTTTAACAGCAAACCCTCGATGGGAGCACACTGCTAGCCTCTCCTCCGGATCGCCCCTCTGCATTCTGGTATATGCAGTGCATATAACTTGAAGAGTTTCGAAAAAAGTTCGTGAATGTTTCACCAAAGTTGGTGTAAGTAAGTATTTAATATTTTCAGTATCTCTAGACACGAGACATGACTCGTGTTTCGGGATAGTATCCCTCATCAGTAGAGAAAAGTTCTTAGGTGGATGAGAAGGCCACCAAACAACCGTCACAGGCTTCGTTGCCCCTCTGGCGCACAGGTGCATCACCAGAAGCTCGTCAGCTTAGGGGCTCACGGGAGCCCTTTAACAGGAAAACCACGATGGGAGCACACTGCTAGCCTCTCTTCCGGATCGCCCTCTGCATTCTGGTATATGCAGGGCGTATAACTTGAAGAGTTTCAAAAAAAGTTAGCGAATTTTTCACCAAAGTTGGTGTAAGTAAGTACTTAATATTTTCAGTATCTCTAGACACGAGACATGGCTCGTGTTTCAGGATAGTATCCCTCATCAGTAGAGAAAAGTTCTTAGGTGGTTGAGAAGGTCGCCAAACAACCGTCACAGGCTTCATTGCCCCTCTGGCGCGCAGGTGCATCTCCAAAAGCTCATCAGCTTAGGGGTTCACGGGAGCCCTTTAACAGGAAAACCACGATGGGAGCACACTGCTAGCCTCTCCTTTGGATCGCCCCTCTGAATTCTGGTATATGCAGTGCGTATAACCTGAAGAGTTTTGAAAAAAGTTTGTGTATGTTTCACCAAAGTTATTGTAAGTAAGTACTTAATATTTTAAGTATCTCTAGACACGAGACATGGCTCGTGTTTCAGGATAGTATCCCTCATTAGTAGAGAAAAGTTCTTAGGTGGTTGAGAAGGTCGCCAAACAACCGTCAGAGGCCTCATTGCCCCTCTGGCGCGCAGGTGCATCTTCAAAAGCTCGTCAGCTAAGGGGCTCACGGGAGCCCTTTAACAGGAAAACCACGATGGGAGCACACTGCTAGCCTCTCCTCCGGATCGCCCCTCTGCATTCTGGTATATGCAGCGCTTATAACCTGAAGAGTTTCGAAAAAAGTTCGTGAATGTTTCACCAAAGTTGGTGTAAGTAAGTACTTAATATTTTCAGTATCTCTAGACACGAGACATGGCTCGTGTTTCGGGATAGTATCCCTCATCAGTAGAGAAAAGTTCTTAGGTGGTTGAGAAGGTCGCCAAACAACCGTCACAGGCTTCATTGCCCCTCTGGCGTGCAGGTGCATCTCCAAAAGCTCATCAGCTTAGGGGTTCACGGGAGCCCTTTAACAGGAAAACCACGATGGGAGCACACTGCTAGCCTCTCCTCCGGATCGCCCCTCTGCATTCTGGTATATGCAGTGCGTATAACCTGAAGAGTTTTGAAAAAAGTTCGTGAATGTTTCACCAAAGTTGGTGTAAGTAAGTACTTAATATTTTCAGTATC
The DNA here is from genome assembly GCF_964261635.1 of Lissotriton helveticus. NCBI lineage: Eukaryota > Metazoa > Chordata > Amphibia > Caudata > Salamandridae > Lissotriton > Lissotriton helveticus. The sequence goes on from NC_136062.1 coordinate 356,637,103, forward strand.
TCTAGACACGAGACATGGCTCCTGTTTCGAGATAGTATCCCTCGTCAGTAGAGAAAAGTTCTCGGGTGGTTGAGAAGGCCGCCAAACAACCGTCACAGGCTCCGTTGCCCCTTTGGCACGCAGGTGCATCTCCAAAAGCTCGTCAGCTATGGGGCTCACGAGATCCCTTTAAAAGGAAAACCACGATGGGAGCACACTGCTAGCCTCTCCTTTGGATCGCCCCTCTGAATTCTGGTATATGCAGTGCGTATAACTTGAAGGGTTTCGAAAAAAGTTCTTGAACGTTTCACCAAAGTTGGTGTAAGTAAGTACTTAATATTTTCAGTATCTCTAGACACGAGACATGGCTCGTGTTTCGGGATAGTATCCCTCATCAGTAGAGAAAAGTTCTGGGGTGGTTGAGAAGGCCGCCAAACAACCGTCACAGGCTTCTTTGCCTTGCTGGCACGCAGGTGCATTTCCAAAAGCTCGTCAGCTTAGGGGCTCACAGGAGCCCTTTAACCGGAAAACCACGATGGGAGCACACTGCTAGCCTCTCCTCCGGATCGCCCCTCTGCATTCTGGTATATGCAGTGCATATAACTTGAAGAGTTTCAAAAAAAGTTTGTGAATGTTTCACCAAAGTTAGTGTAAGTAAGTACTTAATATTTTCAGTATCTCGAGACACGAGACATGGCTCGTGTTTCGGGATAGTATCCCTCATCAGTAGAGAAAAGTTCTGGGGTGGTTGAGAAGGCCATCAAACAACCGTCACAGGCTTCGTTGCCCCTCTGGTGCGCAGGTGCATCTCCAAAAGCTCGTCAGCTTAGGGGCTCACGGGAGCCCTTTAACAGGAAAACCACGATGGGAGCACACTGCTAGCCTCTCCTTTGGATCGCCCCTCTGCATTCTGGTATATGCAGTGCGTATAACTTGAAGGGTTTCGAAAAAAGTTCTTGAATGTTTCACCAAAGTTGGTGTAAGGAAGTACTTAATATTTTCAGTATCTCTAGACAGGAGACATGGCTCGTGTTTCGGGATAGTATCCCTCATCAGTAGAGAAAAGTTCTGGGGTGGTTGAGAAGGCCGCCAAACAACCGTGACAGGCTTCATTGCCCCTCTGGCGCGCAGGTGCATCTCCAAAAGCTCGTCAGCTTAGGGGCTCACGGGAGCCCTTTAACAGGAAAACCACGATGGGAGCACACTGCTAGCCTCTCCTCCGGATCGCCCCTCTGCATTCTGGTATATGCAGCGCGTATAACCTTAAGAGTTTCGAAAAAAGTTCGTGAATGTTTCACCAAAGTTGGTGTAAGTAAGTACTTAATATTTTCAGTATCTCTAGACAGGAGACATGGCTCGTGTTTCGGGATAGTATCCCTCATCAGTAGAGAAATTTCTGGGGTGGTTGAGAAGGCCGCCAAACAACCGTCACAGGCTTCGTTGCCCCTCTGGCGCGCAAGTGCATCTCCAAAAGCTCGTCAGCTTAGAGGCTCACGGGAGCCCTTTAACAGGAAAACCACGATGGGAGCACACTGCTAGCCTCTCCTCCGGATCGCCCCTCTGCATTCTGGTATATGCAGCGCTTATAACCTGAAGAGTTTAGAAAAAAGTTCGTGAATGTTTCACCAAAGTTGGTGTAAGTAAGTACTTAATATTTTCAGTATCTCTAGACACGAGACATGGCTCGTGTTTCGGGATAGTATCCCTCATCAGTAGAGAAAAGTTCTTAGGTGGTTGAGAAGGTCGCCAAACAACCGTCACAGGCTTCATTGCCCCTCTGGCGCGCAGGTGCATCTCCAAAAGCTCATCAGCTTAGGGGTTCACGGGAGCCCTTTAACAGGAAAACCACGATGGGAGCACACTGCTAGCCTCTCCTCCGGATCGCCCCTCTGCATTCTGGTATATGCAGTGCGTATAGCCTGAAGAGTTTTGAAAAAAGTTCGTGAATGTTTCACCAAAGTTGGTGTAAGTAAGTACCTAATATTTTCAGTATCTCTAGACACGAGACATGGCTCCTGTTTCGAGATAGTATCCCTCGTCAGTAGAGAAAAGTTCTCGGGTGGTTGAGAAGGCCGCCAAACAACCGTCACAGGCTCCGTTGCCCCTTTGGCACGCAGGTGCATCTCCAAAAGCTCATCAGCTATGGGGCTCACGAGATCCCTTTAAAAGGAAAACCACGATGGGAGCACACTGCTAGCCTCTCCTTTGGATCGCCCCTCTGAATTCTGGTATATGCAGTGCGTATAACTTGAAGGGTTTCGAAAAAAGTTCTTGAACGTTTCACCAAAGTTGGTGTAAGTAAGTACTTAATATTTTCAGTATCTCTAGACACGAGACATGGCTCGTGTTTCGGGATAGTATCCCTCATCAGTAGAGAAAAGTTCTGGGGTGGTTGAGAAGGCCGCCAAACAACCGTCACAGGCTTCTTTGCCCCGCTGGCACGCAGGTGCATTTCCAAAAGCTCATCAGCTTAGGGGCTCACGGGAGCCCTTTAACCGGAAAACCACGATGGGAGCACACTGCTAGCCTCTCCTCCGGATCGCCCCTCTGCATTCTGGTATATGCAGTGCATATAACTTGAAGAGTTTCAAAAAAAGTTTGTGAATGTTTCACCAAAGTTAGTGTAAGTAAGTACTTAATATTTTCAGTATCTCGAGACACGAGACATGGCTCGTGTTTCGGGATAGTATCCCTCATCAGTAGAGAAAAGTTCTGGGGTGGTTGAGAAGGCCGCCAAACAACCGTCACAGGCTTCGTTGCCCCTCTGGCACGCAGGTGCATCTCCAAAAGCTCGTCAGCTTAGGGGCTCACGGGAGCCCTTTAACAGGAAAACCACGATGGGAGCACACTGCTAGCCTCTCCTCCGGATCGCCCCTCTGCATTCTGGTATATGCAGCGCGTATAACCTTAAGAGTTTCGAAAAAAGTTCGTGAATGTTTCACCAAAGTTGGTGTAAGTAAGTACTTAATATTTTCAGTATCTCTAGACAGGAGACATGGCTCGTGTTTCGGGATAGTATCCCTCATCAGTAGAGAAATTTCTGGGGTGGTTGAGAAGGCCGCCAAACAACCGTCACAGGCTTCGTTGCCCCTCTGGCGCGCAAGTGCATCTCCAAAAGCTCGTCAGCTTAGAGGCTCACGGGAGCCCTTTAACAGGAAAACCACGATGGGAGCACACTGTTAGCCTCTCCTCCGGATCGCCCCTCTTCATTCTCATATATGCAGTGCGTATAACTTGAAGAGTTTCAAAAAAAGTTTGTGAATGTTTCACCAAAGTTGGTGTAAGTAAGTACTTAATATTTTCAGTATCTCTAGACAGGACACATGGCTCGTGTTTCGGGATAGTATCCCTCATCAGTAGAGAAAAGATCTGGGGTGGTTGAGAAGGCCGCCAAACAACCATCACAGGCTTCTTTGCCCCTCTGGCACGCAGGTGCATCTCCAAAAGCTCGTCAGCTTAGGGGCTCACGGGAGCCCTTTAACAGGAAAACCACGATGGGAGCACACTGCTAGCCTCTCCTTTGGATCGCCCCTCTGCATTCTGGTATATGCAGTGCATATAACTTGAAGGGTTTCGAAAAAAGTTCTTGAATGTTTCACCAAAGTTGGTGTAAGTAAGTACTTAATATTTTCAGTATCTCTAGACACGAGACATGGCTCGTGTTTCGGGATAGTATCCCTCATCAGTAGAGAAAAGTTCTGGGGTGGTTGAGAAGGCCGCCAAACAACCGTCACAGGCTTCGTTGCCCCTCTGGCGCGCAGGTGCATCTCCAAAAGCTCGTCAGCTTAGGGGCTCACGGGAGCCCTTTAACAGGAAAACCACGATGGGAGCACACTGCTAGCCTCTCCTCCGGATCGCCCCTCTGCATCCTGGTATATGCAGTGCGTATAACTTGAAGAGTTTCGTAAAAAGTTCGTGTATGTTTCACCAAAGTTATTGTAAGTAAGTACTTAATATTTTAAGTATCTCTAGACACGAGACATGGCTCGTGTTTCAGGATAGTATCCCTCATCAGTAGAGAAAAGTTCTTAGGTGGTTGAGAAGGTCGCCAAACAACCGTCACAGGCTTCATTGCCCCTCTGGCGCACAGGTGCATCTCCAAAAGCTCGTCAGCTAAGGGGCTCACGGGAGCCCTTTAAGAGGAAAACCACGATGGGAGCACACTGCTAGACCCTCCTCCGGATCGCCCCTCTGCATTCTGGTATATGCAGCGCGTATAACCTTAAGAGTTTCGAAAAAAGTTTGTGAATGTTTCACCAAAGTTGGTGTAAGTAAGTACTTAATATTTTCAGTATCTCTAGACACGAGACATGGCTCGTGTTTCGGGATAGTATCTCTCATCAGTAGAGAAAAGTTCTCGGGTGGTTGAGAAGGCCGCCAAACAACCGTCACAGGCTCCGTTGCCCCTTTGGCGCGCAGGTGCATCTCCAAAAGCTCGTCAGCTTAGGGGCTCACGAGATCCCTTTAACAGGAAAACCACGATGGGAGCACACTGCTAGCCTCTCCTTTGGATCGCCCCTCTGCATTCTGGTATATGCAGTGCGTATAACTTGAAGGGTTTCGAAAAAAGTTCTTGAATGTTTCACCAAAGTTGGTGTAAGTAAGTACTTAATATTTTCAGTATCTCTAGACACGAGACATGGCTCGTGTTTCAGGATAGTATCCCTCATCAGTAGAGAAAAGTTCTGGGGTGGTTGAGAAGGCCGCCAAACAACCGTCACAGGCTTCGTTGCCCCTCTGGCGCGCAGGTGCATCTCCAAAAGCTCGTCAGCTTAGAGGCTCACGGGAGCCCTTTAACAGGAAAACCACGATGGGAGCACACTGCTAGCCTCTCCTCCGGATCGCCCCTCTGCATTCTGGTATATGCAGTGCGTATAACTTGTAGAGTTTCGAAAAAAGTTTGTGAATGTTTCACCAAAGTTGGTGTAAGTAAGTACTTAATATTTTCAGTATCTCTAGACAGGAGACATGGCTCGTGTTTCGGGATAGTATCCCTCATCAGTAGAGAAAAGTTCTGGGGTGGTTGAGAAGGCCGCCAAACAACCGTCACAGGCTTCTTTACCCCTCTGGCACGCAGGTGCATCTCCAAAAGCTCGTCAGCTTAGGGGCTCACGGGAGCCCTTTCACAGGAAAACCACGATGGGAGCACACTGCTAGCCTCTTCTTTGGATCGCCCCTCTGCATTCTGGTATATGCAGTGCATATAACTTGAAGGGTTTCGAAAAAAGTTCTTGAATGTTTCACCAAAGTTGGTGTAAGTAAGTACTTAATATTTTCAGTATCTCTAGACACGAGACATGGCTCGTGTTTCGGGATAGTATCCCTCATCAGTAGAGAAAAGTTCTGGGGTGGTTGAGAAGGCCGCCAAACAACCGTCACAGGCTTCGTTGCCCCTCTGGTGCGCAGGTGCATCTCCAAAAGCTCGTCAGCTTAGGGGCTAATGGGAGCCCTTTAACAGGAAAACCACGATGGGAGCACACTGCTAGCCTCTCCTCCGGATCGCCCCTCTGCATTCTGGTATATGCAGTGCGTATAACTTGAAGAGTTTCGTAAAAAGTTCGTGTATGTTTCACCAAAGTTATTGTAAGTAAGTACTTAATATTTTAAGTATCTCTAGACACAAGACATGGCTCGTGTTTCAGGATAGTATCCCTCATTAGTAGAGAAAAGTTCTTAGGTGGTTGAGAAGGTCGCCAAACAACCGTCACAGGCTTCATTGCCCCTCTGGCGCGCAGGTGCATCTCCAAAAGCTCGTCAGCTAAGGGGCTCACGGGAGCCCTTTAACAGGAAAACCACGATGGGAGCACACTGCTAGCCTCTCCTCCGGATCGCCCCTCTGCATTCTGGTATATGCAGCGCGTATAACCTGAAGAGTTTCGAAAAAAGTTCGTGAATGTTTCACCAAAGTTGGTTTAAGTAAGTACTTAATATTTTCAGTATCTCTAGACACGAGACATGGCTCGTGTTTCGGGATAGTATCCCTCATCAGTAGAGAAAAGTTCTTAGGTGGTTGAGAAGGTCGCCAAACAACCGTCACAGGCTTCATTGCCCCTCTGGCGCGCAGGTGCATCTCCAAAAGCTCATTAGCTTAGGGGTTCACGGGAGCCCTTTAACAGGAAAACCACGATGGGAGCACACTGCTAGCCTCTCCTCCGGATCGCCCCTCTGCATTCTGGTATATGCAGTGCGTATAACCTGAAGAGTTTTGAAAAAAGTTCGTGAATGTTTCACCAAAGTTGGTGTAAGTAAGTACTTAATATTTTCAGTATCTCTAGACACGAGACATGGCTCCTGTTTCGAGATAGAATCCCTCGTCAGTAGAGAAAAGTTCTCGGGTGGTTGAGAAGGCCGCCAAACAACCGTCACAGGCTCCGTTGCACCTTTGTCACGCAGGTGCATCTCCAAAAGCTCGTCAGCTATGGGGCTCACGAGATCCCTTTAAAAGGAAAACCACGATGGGAGCACACTGCTAGCCTCTCCTTTGGATCGCCCCTCTGAATTCTGGTATATGCAGTGCGTATAACTTGAAGGGTTTCGAAAAAAGTTCTTGAACGTTTCACCAAAGTTGGTGTAAGTAAGTACTTAATATTTTCAGTATCTCTAGACACGAGACATGGCTCGTGTTTCGGGATAGTATCCCTCATCAGTAGAGAAAAGTTCAGGGGTGGTTGAGAAGGCCGCCAAACAACCGTCACAGGCTTCTTTGCCCCGCTGGCACGCAGGTGCATTTCCAAAAGCTCGTCAGCTTAGGGGCTCACGGGAGCCCTTTAACCGGAAAACCACGATGGGAGCACACTGCTAGCCTCTCCTCCGGATCGCCCCTCTGCATTCTGGTATATGCAGTGCATATAACTTGAAGAGTTTCAAAAAAAGTTTGTGAATGTTTCACCAAAGTTAGTGTAAGTAAGTACTTAATATTTTCAGTATCTCGAGACACGAGACATGGCTCGTGTTTCGGGATAGTATCCCTCATCAGTAGAGAAAAGTTCTGGGGTGGTTGAGAAGGCCGTCAAACAACCGTCACAGGCTTCGTTGCCCCTCTGGTGCGCAGGTGCATCTCCAAAAGCTCGTCAGCTTAGGGGCTCATGGGAGCCCTTTAACAGGAAAACCACGATGGGAGCACACTGCTAGCCTCTCCTCCGGATCGCCCCTCTGCATTCTGGTATATGCAGTGCGTATAACTTGAAGAGTTTCGTAAAAAGTTTGTGTATGTTTCACCAAAGTTATTGTAAGTAAGTACTTAATATTTTAAGTATCTCTAGACACGAGACATGGCTCGTGTTTCAGGATAGTATCCCTCATCAGTAGAGAAAAGTTCTTAGGTGGTTGAGAAGGTCGCCAAACAACCGTCACAGGCTTCATTGCCCCTCTGGCGCGCAGGTGCATCTCCAAAAGCCCGTCAGCTTAGGGGCTCACGGGAGCCCTTTAACAGGAAAACCACGATGGGAGCACACTGCTAGCCTCTCCTCTGGATCGCCCCTCTGCATTCTGGTATATGCAGCGCGTATAACTTGAAGGGTTTCAAAAAAAGTTCTTGAATGTTTCACCAAAGTTGGTGTAAGTAAGTACTTAATATTTTCAGTATCTCTAGACAGGAGACATTGCTCGTGTTTCGGGATAGTATCCCTCATCAGTAGAGAAAAGTTCTGGGGTGGTTGAGAAGGCCGCCAAACAACCGTCACAGGCTTCATTGCCCCTCTGGCGCGCAGGTGCATCTCCAAAAGCTCGTCAGCTAAGGGGCTCACGGGAGCCCTTTAACAGGAAAACCACGATGGGAGCACACTGCTAGCCTCTCCTCTGGATCGCCCCTCTGCATTCTGGTATATGCAGTGCGTATAACTTGAAGAGTTTCGAAAAAAGTTTGTGAATGTTTCACCAAAGTTGGTGTAAGTAAGTATTTAATATTTTCAGTATCTCTAGACATGAGACATGGCTCGTGTTTCGGGATAGTATCCCTCATCAGTAGAGAAAAGTTCTGGGGTGGTTGAGAAGGCCTCCAAACAACCGTCAGAGGCTTCGTTTCCCCTCTGGCGCGCAGGTGCATCTCCAAAAGCTCGTCAGCTTAGGGGCTCACGGGAGCCCTTTAACAGGAAAACCACGATGGGAGCACACTGCTAGCCTCTCTTCCGGATCGCCCTCTGCATTCTGGTATGTGCAGGGCGTATAACTTGAAGAGTTTCAAAAAAAGTTTGTGAATTTTTCAGCAAAGTTGGTGTAAGTAAGTACTTAATATTTTCAGTATCTCTAGACACGAGACATGGCTCGTTTTTCAGGATAGTATCCCTCATCAGTAGAGAAAAGTTCTTAGGTGGTTGAGAAGGCCGCCAACCAACCGTCACAGGCTTCATTGCCCCTCTGGCGCGCAGGTGCATCTCCAAAAGCTCGTCAGCTTAGGGGCTGACGGGAGCCCTTTAACAGGAAAACCACGATGGGAGCACACTGCTAGCCTCTCCTCTGGATCGCCCCTCTGCATTCTGGTATATGCAGCGCGTATAACTTGAAGGGTTTCAAAAAAAGTTCTTGAATGTTTCACCAAAGTTGGTGTAAGTAAGTACTTAATATTTTCAGTATCTCTAGACAGGAGACATTGCTCGTGTTTCGGGATAGTATCCCTCATCAGTAGAGAAAAGTTCTGGGGTGGTTGAGAAGGCCGCCAAACAACCGTCACAGGCTTCATTGCCCCTCTGGCGCGCAGGTGCATCTCCAAAAGCTCGTCAGCTAAGGGGCTCACGGGAGCCCTTTAACAGGAAAACCACGATGGGAGCACACTGCTAGCCTCTCCTCTGGATCGCCCCTCTGCATTCTGGTATATGCAGTGCGTATAACTTGAAGAGTTTCGAAAAAAGTTTGTGAATGTTTCACCAAAGTTGGTGTAAGTAAGTATTTAATATTTTCAGTATCTCTAGACATGAGACATGGCTCGTGTTTCGGGATAGTATCCCTCATCAGTAGAGAAAAGTTCTGGGGTGGTTGAGAAGGCCTCCAAACAACCGTCAGAGGCTTCGTTTCCCCTCTGGCGCGCAGGTGCATCTCCAAAAGCTCGTCAGCTTAGGGGCTCACGGGAGCCCTTTAACAGGAAAACCACGATGGGAGCACACTGCTAGCCTCTCTTCCGGATCGCCCTCTGCATTCTGGTATGTGCAGGGCGTATAACTTGAAGAGTTTCAAAAAAAGTTTGTGAATTTTTCAGCAAAGTTGGTGTAAGTAAGTACTTAATATTTTCAGTATCTCTAGACACGAGACATGGCTCGTTTTTCAGGATAGTATCCCTCATCAGTAGAGAAAAGTTCTTAGGTGGTTGAGAAGGCCGCCAACCAACCGTCACAGGCTTCATTGCCCCTCTGGCGCGCAGGTGCATCTCCAAAAGCTCGTCAGCTTAGGGGCTGACGGGAGCCCTTTAACAGGAAAACCACGATGGGAGCACACTGCTAGCCTCTCCTCTGGATCGCCCCTCTGCATTCTGGTATATGCAGTGCGTATAACTAGAAGAGTTTCGAAAAAAGTTTGTGAATGTTTCACCAAAGTTGGTGTAAGTAAGTACTTAATATTTTCAGTATCTCTAGACAGGAGACATGGCTCGTGTTTCGGGATAGTATCCCTCATCAGTAGAGAAAAGTTCTGGGGTGGTTGAGAAGGCCGCCAAACAACCGTCACAGCCTTCTTTGCCCCTCTGGCACGCAGGTGCATCTCCAAAAGCTCGTCAGCTTAGGGGCTCACGGGAGCCCTTTCACAGGAAAACCACGATGGGAGCACACTGCTAGCCTCTTCTTTGGATCGCCCCTCTGCATTCTGGTATATGCAGTGCATATAACTTGAAGGGTTTCGAAAAAAGTTCTTGAATGTTTCACCAAAGTTGGTGTAAGTAAGTACTTAATATTTTCAGTATCTCTAGACACGAGACATGGCTCGTGTTTCGGGATAGTATCCCTCATCAGTAGAGAAAAGTTCTGGGGTGGTTGAGAAGGCCGCCAAACAACCGTCACAGGCTTCGTTGCCCCTCTGGTGCGCAGGTGCATCTCCAAAAGCTCGTCAGCTTAGGGGCTAACGGGAGCCCTTTAACAGGAAAACCACGATGGGAGCACACTGCTAGCCTCTCCTCCGGATCGCCCCTCTGCATTCTGGTATATGCAGTGCGTATAACTTGAAGAGTTTCGTAAAAAGTTCGTGTATGTTTCACCAAAGTTATTGTAAGTAAGTACTTAATATTTTAAGTATCTCTAGACACGAGACATGGCTCGTGTTTCAGGATAGTATCCCTCATTAGTAGAGAAAAGTTCTTAGGTGGTTGAGAAGGTCACCAAACAACCGTCACAGGCTTCATTGCCCCTCTGGCGCGCAGGTGCATCTCCAAAAGCTCGTCAGCTAAGGGGCTCACGGGAGCCCTGTAACAGGAAAACCACGATGGGAGCACACTGCTAGCCTCTCCTCCGGATCGCCCCTCTGCATTCTGGTATATGCAGCGCGTATAACCTGAAGAGTTTCGAAAAAAGTTCGTGAATGTTTCACCAAAGTTGGTGTTAGTAAGTACTTAATATTTTCAGTATCTCTAGACACGAGACATGGCTCGTGTTTCGGGATAGTATCCCTCATCAGTAGAGAAAAGTTCTTAGGTAGTTGAGAAGGTCGCCAAACAACCGTCACAGGCTTCATTGCCCCTCTGGCGCGCAGGTGCATCTCCAAAAGCTCATCAGCTTAGGGGTTCACGGGAGCCCATTAACAGGAAAACCACGATGGGAGCACACTGCTAGCCTTTCCTCCGGATCGCCCCTCTGCATTCTGGTATATGCAGTGCGTATAACCTGAAGAGTTTTGAAAAAAGTTCGTGAATGTTTCACCAAAGTTGGTGTAAGTAAGTACTTAATATTTTCAGTATCTCTAGACACGAGACATGGCTCCTGTTTCGAGATAGTATCCCTCGTCAGTAGAGAAAAGTTCTCAGGTGGTTGAGAAGGCCGCCAAACAACCGTCACAGGCTCCGTTGCCCCTTTGGCACACAGGTGCATCTCCAAAAGCTCGTCAGCTATGGGGCTCACGAGATCCCTTTAAAAGGAAAACCACGATGGGAGCACACTGCTAGCCTCTCCTTTGGATCGCCCCTCTGAATTCTGGTATATGCAGTGCGTATAACTTGAAGGGTTTCGAAAAAAGTTCTTGAACGTTTCACCAAAGTTGGTGTAAGTAAGTACTTAATATTTTCAGTATCTCTAGACACGAGACATGGCTCGTGTTTCGGGATAGTATCCCTCATCAGTAGAGAAAAGTTCTGGGGTGGTTGAGAAGGCCGCCAAACAACCGTCACAGGCTTCTTTGCCCCGCTGGCACGCAGGTGCATTTCCAAAAGCTCGTCAGCTTAGGGGCTCACGGGAGCCCTTTAACCGGAAAACCACGATGGAAGCACACTGCTAGCCTCTCCTCCGGATCGCCCCTCTGCATTCTGGTATATGCAGTGCATATAACTTGAAGAGTTTCAAAAAAAGTTTGTGAATGTTTCACCAAAGTTAGTGTAAGTAAGTACTTAATATTTTCAGTATCTCGATACACGAGACATGGCTCGTGTTTCGGGATAGTATCCCTCATCAGTAGAGAAAAGTTCTGGGGTGGTTGAGAAGGCCGTCAAACAACCGTCACAGGCTTCGTTGCCCCTCTGGTGCGCAGGTGCATCTCCAAAAGCTCGTCAGCTTAGGGGCTCATGGGAGCCCTTTAACAGGAAAACCACGATGGGAGCACACTGCTAGCCTCTCCTCCGGATCGCCCCTCTGCATTCTGGTATATGCAGTGCGTATAACTTGAAGAGTTTCGTAAAAAGTTTGTGTATGTTTCACCAAAGTTATTGTAAGTAAGTACTTAATATTTTAAGTATCTCTAGACACGAGACATGGCTCGTGTTTCAGGATAGTATCCCTCATCAGTAGAGAAAAGTTCTGGGGTGGTTGAGAAGGCCGCCAAACAACCGTCACAGGCTTCATTGCCCCTCTGGCGCGCAGGTGCATCTCCAAAAGCTCGTCAGCTAAGGGGCTCACGGGAGCCCTTTAACAGGAAAACCACGATGGGAGCACACTGCTAGCCTCTCCTCTGGATCGCCCCTCTGCATTCTGGTATATGCAGTGCGTATAACTTGAAGAGTTTCGAAAAAAGTTTGTGAATGTTTCACCAAAGTTGGTGTAAGTAAGTATTTAATATTTTCAGTATCTCTAGACATGAGACATGGCTCGTGTTTCGGGATAGTATCCCTCATCAGTAGAGAAAAGTTCTGGGGTGGTTGAGAAGGCCTCCAAACAACCGTCAGAGGCTTCGTTTCCCCTCTGGCGCGCAGGTGCATCTCCAAAAGCTCGTCAGCTTAGGGGCTCACGGGAGCCCTTTAACAGGAAAACCACGATGGGAGCACACTGCTAGCCTCTCTTCCGGATCGCCCTCTGCATTCTGGTATGTGCAGGGCGTATAACTTGAAGAGTTTCAAAAAAAGTTTGTGAATTTTTCAGCAAAGTTGGTGTAAGTAAGTACTTAATATTTTCAGTATCTCTAGACACGAGACATGGCTCGTTTTTCAGGATAGTATCCCTCATCAGTAGAGAAAAGTTCTTAGGTGGTTGAGAAGGCCGCCAACCAACCGTCACAGGCTTCATTGCCCCTCTGGCGCGCAGGTGCATCTCCAAAAGCTCGTCAGCTTAGGGGCTGACGGGAGCCCTTTAACAGGAAAACCACGATGGGAGCACACTGCTAGCCTCTCCTCTGGATCGCCCCTCTGCATTCTGGTATATGCAGTGCGTATAACTAGAAGAGTTTCGAAAAAAGTTTGTGAATGTTTCACCAAAGTTGGTGTAAGTAAGTACTTAATATTTTCAGTATCTCTAGACAGGAGACATGGCTCGTGTTTCGGGATAGTATCCCTCATCAGTAGAGAAAAGTTCTGGGGTGGTTGAGAAGGCCGCCAAACAACCGTCACAGCCTTCTTTGCCCCTCTGGCACGCCTGTGCATCTCCAAAAGCTCGTCAGCTTAGGGGCTCACGGGAGCCCTTTCACAGGAAAACCACGATGGGAGCACACTGCTAGCCTCTTCTTTGGATCGCCCCTCTGCATTCTGGTATATGCAGTGCATATAACTTGAAGGGTTTCGAAAAAAGTTCTTGAATGTTTCACCAAAGTTGGTGTAAGTAAGTACTTAATATTTTCAGTATCTCTAGACACGAGACATGGCTCGTGTTTCGGGATAGTATCCCTCATCAGTAGAGAAAAGTTCTGGGGTGGTTGAGAAGGCCGCCAAACAACCGTCACAGGCTTCGTTGCCCCTCTGGTGCGCAGGTGCATCTCCAAAAGCTCGTCAGCTTAGGGGCTAACGGGAGCCCTTTAACAGGAAAACCACGATGGGAGCACACTGCTAGCCTCTCCTCCGGATCGCCCCTCTGCATTCTGGTATATGCAGTGCGTATAACTTGAAGAGTTTCGTAAAAAGTTCGTGTATGTTTCACCAAAGTTATTGTAAGTAAGTACTTAATATTTTAAGTATCTCTAGACACGAGACATGGCTCGTGTTTCAGGATAGTATCCCTCATTAGTAGAGAAAAGTTCTTAGGTGGTTGAGAAGGTCACCAAACAACCGTCACAGGCTTCATTGCCCCTCTGGCGCGCAGGTGCATCTCCAAAAGCTCGTCAGCTAAGGGGCTCACGGGAGCCCTGTAACAGGAAAACCACGATGGGAGCACACTGCTAGCCTCTCCTCCGGATCGCCCCTCTGCATTCTGGTATATGCAGCGCGTATAACCTGAAGAGTTTCGAAAAAAGTTCGTGAATGTTTCACCAAAGTTGGTGTTAGTAAGTACTTAATATTTTCAGTATCTCTAGACACGAGACATGGCTCGTGTTTCGGGATAGTATCCCTCATCAGTAGAGAAAAGTTCTTAGGTGGTTGAGAAGGTCGCCAAACAACCGTCACAGGCTTCATTGCCCCTCTGGCGCGCAGGTGCATCTCCAAAAGCTCATCAGCTTAGGGGTTCACGGGAGCCCATTAACAGGAAAACCACGATGGGAGCACACTGCTAGCCTTTCCTCCGGATCGCCCCTCTGCATTCTGGTATATGCAGTGCGTATAACCTGAAGAGTTTTGAAAAAAGTTCGTGAATGTTTCACCAAAGTTGGTGTAAGTAAGTACTTAATATTTTCAGTATCTCTAGACACGAGACATGGCTCCTGTTTCGAGATAGTATCCCTCGTCAGTAGAGAAAAGTTCTCAGGTGGTTGAGAAGGCCGCCAAACAACCGTCACAGGCTCCGTTGCCCCTTTGGCACACAGGTGCATCTCCAAAAGCTCGTCAGCTATGGGGCTCACGAGATCCCTTTAAAAGGAAAACCACGATGGGAGCACACTGCTAGCCTCTCCTTTGGATCGCCCCTCTGAATTCTGGTATATGCAGTGCGTATAACTTGAAGGGTTTCGAAAAAAGTTCTTGAACGTTTCACCAAAGTTGGTGTAAGTAAGTACTTAATATTTTCAGTATCTCTAGACACGAGACATGGCTCGTGTTTCGGGATAGTATCCCTCATCAGTAGAGAAAAGTTCTGGGGTGGTTGAGAAGGCCGCCAAACAACCGTCACAGGCTTCTTTGCCCCGCTGGCACGCAGGTGCATTTCCAAAAGCTCGTCAGCTTAGGGGCTCACGGGAGCCCTTTAACCGGAAAACCACGATGGAAGCACACTGCTAGCCTCTCCTCCGGATCGCCCCTCTGCATTCTGGTATATGCAGTGCATATAACTTGAAGAGTTTCAAAAAAAGTTTGTGAATGTTTCACCAAAGTTAGTGTAAGTAAGTACTTAATATTTTCAGTATCTCGATACACGAGACATGGCTCGTGTTTCGGGATAGTATCCCTCATCAGTAGAGAAAAGTTCTGGGGTGGTTGAGAAGGCCGTCAAACAACCGTCACAGGCTTCGTTGCCCCTCTGGTGCGCAGGTGCATCTCCAAAAGCTCGTCAGCTTAGGGGCTCATGGGAGCCCTTTAACAGGAAAACCACGATGGGAGCACACTGCTAGCCTCTCCTCCGGATCGCCCCTCTGCATTCTGGTATATGCAGTGCGTATAACTTGAAGAGTTTCGTAAAAAGTTTGTGTATGTTTCACCAAAGTTATTGTAAGTAAGTACTTAATATTTTAAGTATCTCTAGACACGAGACATGGCTCGTGTTTCAGGATAGTATCCCTCATCAGTAGAGAAAAGTTCTTAGGTGGTTGAGAAGGTCGCCAAACAACCGTCACAGGCTTCATTGCCCCTCTGGCGCGCAGGTGCATCTCCAAAAGCCCGTCAGCTTAGGGGCTCACGGAAGCCCTTTAACAGGAAAACCACGATGGGAGCACACTGCTAGCCTCTCCTCTGGATCGCCCCTCTGCATTCTGGTATATGCAGCGCGTATAACTTGAAGGGTTTCGAAAAAAGTTCTTGAATGTTTCACCAAAGTTGGTGTAAGTAAGTACTTAATATTTTCAGTATCTCTAGACAGGAGACATGGCTCGTGTTTCGGGATAGTATCCCTCATCAGTAGAGAAAAGTTCTGGGGTGGTTGAGAAGGCCGCCAAACAACCGTCACAGGCTTCATTGCCCCTCTGGCGCGCAGGTGCATCTCCAAAAGCTCGTCAGCTTAGGGGCTCACGGGAGCCCTTTAACAGGAAAACCACGATGGGAGCACACTGCTAGCCTCTCCTCTGATTCGCCCCTCTGCATTCTGGTATATGCAGTGCGTATAACTTGAAGAGTTTCGAAAAAAGTTTGTGAATGTTTCACCAAAGTTGGTGTAAGTAAGTACTTAATATTTTCAGTATCTCTAGACAGGAGACATGGCTCGTGTTTCGGGATAGTATCCCTCATCAGTAGAGAAAAGTTCTGGGGTGGTTGAGAAGGCCGCCAAACAACCGTCA
This sequence comes from Lissotriton helveticus, assembly GCF_964261635.1. Lineage (NCBI taxonomy): Eukaryota > Metazoa > Chordata > Amphibia > Caudata > Salamandridae > Lissotriton > Lissotriton helveticus. The sequence continues at coordinate 356,652,985 of NC_136062.1, forward strand.
CAGCCTTCTTTGCCCCTCTGGCACGCAGGTGCATCTCCAAAAGCTCGTCAGCTTAGGGGCTCACGGGAGCCCTTTCACAGGAAAACCACGATGGGAGCACACTGCTAGCCTCTTCTTTGGATCGCCCCTCTGCATTCTGGTATATGCAGTGCATATAACTTGAAGGGTTTCGAAAAAAGTTCTTGAATGTTTCACCAAAGTTGGTGTAAGTAAGTACTTAATATTTTCAGTATCTCTAGACACGAGACATGGCTCGTGTTTCGGGATAGTATCCCTCATCAGTAGAGAAAAGTTCTGGGGTGGTTGAGAAGGCCGCCAAACAACCGTCACAGGCTTCGTTGCCCCTCTGGTGCGCAGGTGCATCTCCAAAAGCTCGTCAGCTTAGGGGCTAACGGGAGCCCTTTAACAGGAAAACCACGATGGGAGCACACTGCTAGCCTCTCCTCCGGATCACCCCTCTGCATTCTGGTATATGCAGTGCGTATAACTTGAAGAGTTTCGTAAAAAGTTCGTGTATGTTTCACCAAAGTTATTGTAAGTAAGTACTTAATATTTTAAGTATCTCTAGACACGAGACATGGCTCGTGTTTCAGGATAGTATCCCTCATTAGTAGAGAAAAGTTCTTAGGTGGTTGAGAAGGTCACCAAACAACCGTCACAGGCTTCATTGCCCCTCTGGCGCGCAGGTGCATCTCCAAAAGCTCGTCAGCTAAGGGGCTCACGGGAGCCCTGTAACAGGAAAACCACGATGGGAGCACACTGCTAGCCTCTCCTCCGGATCGCCCCTCTGCATTCTGGTATATGCAGCGCGTATAACCTGAAGAGTTTCGAAAAAAGTTCGTGAATGTTTCACCAAAGTTGGTGTTAGTAAGTACTTAATATTTTCAGTATCTCTAGACACGAGACATGGCTCGTGTTTCGGGATAGTATCCCTCATCAGTAGAGAAAAGTTCTTAGGTGGTTGAGAAGGTCGCCAAACAACCGTCACAGGCTTCATTGCCCCTCTGGCGCGCAGGTGCATCTCCAAAAGCTCATCAGCTTAGGGGTTCACGGGAGCCCATTAACAGGAAAACCACGATGGGAGCACACTGCTAGCCTTTCCTCCGGATCGCCCCTCTGCATTCTGGTATATGCAGTGCGTATAACCTGAAGAGTTTTGAAAAAAGTTCATGAATGTTTCACCAAAGTTGGTGTAAGTAAGTACTTAATATTTTCAGTATCTCTAGACACGAGACATGGCTCCTGTTTCGAGATAGTATCCCTCGTCAGTAGAGAAAAGTTCTCAGGTGGTTGAGAAGGCCGCCAAACAACCGTCACAGGCTCCGTTGCCCCTTTGGCACACAGGTGCATCTCCAAAAGCTCGTCAGCTATGGGGCTCACGAGATCCCTTTAAAAGGAAAACCACGATGGGAGCACACTGCTAGCCTCTCCTTTGGATCGCCCCTCTGAATTCTGGTATATGCAGTGCGTATAACTTGAAGGGTTTCGAAAAAAGTTCTTGAACGTTTCACCAAAGTTGGTGTAAGTAAGTACTTAATATTTTCAGTATCTCTAGACACGAGACATGGCTCGTGTTTCGGGATAGTATCCCTCATCAGTAGAGAAAAGTTCTGGGGTGGTTGAGAAGGCCGCCAAACAACCGTCACAGGCTTCTTTGCCCCGCTGGCACGCAGGTGCATTTCCAAAAGCTCGTCAGCTTAGGGGCTCACGGGAGCCCTTTAACCGGAAAACCACGATGGAAGCACACTGCTAGCCTCTCCTCCGGATCGCCCCTCTGCATTCTGGTATATGCAGTGCATATAACTTGAAGAGTTTCAAAAAAAGTTTGTGAATGTTTCACCAAAGTTAGTGTAAGTAAGTACTTAATATTTTCAGTATCTCGATACACGAGACATGGCTCGTGTTTCGGGATAGTATCCCTCATCAGTAGAGAAAAGTTCTGGGGTGGTTGGGAAGGCCGTCAAACAACCGTCACAGGCTTCGTTGCCCCTCTGGTGCGCAGGTGCATCTCCAAAAGCTCGTCAGCTTAGGGGCTCATGGGAGCCCTTTAACAGGAAAACCACGATGGGAGCACACTGCTAGCCTCTCCTCCGGATCGCCCCTCTGCATTCTGGTATATGCAGTGCGTATAACTTGAAGAGTTTCGTAAAAAGTTTGTGTATGTTTCACCAAAGTTATTGTAAGTAAGTACTTAATATTTTAAGTATCTCTAGACACGAGACATGGCTCGTGTTTCAGGATAGTATCCCTCATCAGTAGAGAAAAGTTCTTAGGTGGTTGAGAAGGTCGCCAAACAACCGTCACAGGCTTCATTGCCCCTCTGGCGCGCAGGTGCATCTCCAAAAGCCCGTCAGCTTAGGGGCTCACGGAAGCCCTTTAACAGGAAAACCACGATGGGAGCACACTGCTAGCCTCTCCTCTGATTCGCCCCTCTGCATTCTGGTATATGCAGTGCGTATAACTTGAAGAGTTTCGAAAAAAGTTTGTGAATGTTTCACCAAAGTTGGTGTAAGTAAGTATTTAATATTTTCAGTATCTCTAGACATGAGACATGGCTCGTGTTTCGGGATAGTATCCCTCATCAGTAGAGAAAAGTTCTGGGGTGGTTGAGAAGGCCTCCAAACAACCGTCAGAGGCTTCGTTTCCCCTCTGGCGCGCAGGTGCATCTCCAAAAGCTCGTCAGCTTAGGGGCTCACGGGAGCCCTTTTACAGGAAAACCACGATGGGAGCACACTGCTAGCCTCTCCTCTGATTCGCCCCTCTGCATTCTGGTATATGCAGTGCGTATAACTTGAAGAGTTTCGAAAAAAGTTTGTGAATGTTTCACCAAAGTTGGTGTAAGTAAGTATTTAATATTTTCAGTATCTCTAGACATGAGACATGGCTCGTGTTTCGGGATAGTATCCCTCATCAGTAGAGAAAAGTTCTGGGGTGGTTGAGAAGGCCTCCAAACAACCGTCACAGGTTTCATTGCCCCTCTGGCGCGCAGGTGCATCTCCAAAAGCTCGTCAGCTAAGGGGCTCACGGGAGCCCTTTAACAGGAAAACCACGATGGGAGCACACTGCTAGCCTCTCCTCTGATTCGCCCCTCTGCATTCTGGTATATGCAGTGCGTATAACTTGAAGAGTTTCGAAAAAAGTTTGTGAATGTTTCACCAAAGTTGGTGTAAGTAAGTATTTAATATTTTCAGTATCTCTAGACATGAGACATGGCTCGTGTTTCGGGATAGTATCCCTCATCAGTAGAGAAAAGTTCTGGGGTGGTTGAGAAGGCCTCCAAACAACCGTCACAGGTTTCATTGCCCCTCTGGCGCGCAGGTGCATCTCCAAAAGCTCGTCAGCTAAGGGGCTCACGGGAGCCCTTTAACAGGAAAACCACGATGGGAGCACACTGCTAGCCTCTCCTCCGGATCGCCCCTCTGCATTCTGGTATATGCAGTGCGTATAACCTGAAGAGTTTTGAAAAAAGTTCGTGAATGTTTCACCAAAGTTGGTGTAAGTAAGTACTTAATATTTTCAGTATCTCTAGACACGAGACATGGCTCCTGTTTCGAGATAGTATCCCTCGTCAGTAGAGAAAAGTTCTCGGGTGGTTGAGAAGGCCGCCAAAAAACCGACACAGGCTCCGTTGCACCTTTGGCACGCAGGTGCATCTCCAAAAGCTCGTCAGCTATGGGGCTCACGAGATCCCTTTAAAAGGAAAACCACGATGGGAGCACACTGCTAGCCTCTCCTTTGGATCGCCCCTCTGAATTCTGGTATATGCAGTGCGTATAACTTGAAGGGTTTCGAAAAAAGTTCTTGAACGTTTCACCAAAGTTGGTGTAAGTAAGTACTTAATATTTTCAGTATCTCTAGACACGAGACATGGCTCGTGTTTCGGGATAGTATCCCTCATCAGTAGAGAAAAGTTCAGGGGTGGTTGAGAAGGCCGCCAAACAACCGTCACAGGCTTCTTTGCCCCACTGGCACGCAGGTGCATTTCCAAAAGCTCGTCAGCTTAGGGGCTCACGGGAGCCCTTTAACCGGAAAACCACGATGGGAGCACACTGCTAGCCTCTCCTCCGGATCGCCCCTCTGCATTCTGGTATATGCAGTGCATATAACTTGAAGAGTTTCAAAAAAAGTTTGTGAATGTTTCACCAAAGTTAGTGTAAGTAAGTACTTAATATTTTCAGTATCTCGAGACACGAGACATGGCTCGTGTTTCGGGATAGTATCCCTCATCAGTAGAGAAAAGTTCTGGGGTGGTTGAGAAGGCCGTCAAACAACCGTCACAGGCTTCGTTGCCCCTCTGGTGCGCAGGTGCATCTCCAAAAGCTCGTCAGCTTAGGGGCTCATGGGAGCCCTTTAACAGGAAAACCACGATGGGAGCACACTGCTAGCCTCTCCTCCGGATCGCCCCTCTGCATTCTGGTATATGCAGTGCGTATAACTTGAAGAGTTTCGTAAAAAGTTTGTGTATGTTTCACCAAAGTTATTGTAAGTAAGTACTTAATATTTTAAGTATCTCTAGACACGAGACATGGCTCGTGTTTCAGGATAGTATCCCTCATCAGTAGAGAAAAGTTCTTAGGTGGTTGAGAAGGTCGCCAAACAACCGTCACAGGCTTCATTGCCCCTCTGGCGCGCAGGTGCATCTCCAAAAGCCCGTCAGCTTAGGGGCTCACGGGAGCCCTTTAACAGGAAAACCACGATGGGAGCACACTGCTAGCCTCTCCTCTGGATCGCCCCTCTGCATTCTGGTATATGCAGCCCGTATAACTTGAAGGGTTTCAAAAAAAGTTCTTGAATGTTTCACCAAAGTTGGTGTAAGTAAGTACTTAATATTTTCAGTATCTCTAGACAGGAGACATTGCTCGTGTTTCGGGATAGTATCCCTCATCAGTAGAGAAAAGTTCTGGGGTGGTTGAGAAGGCCGCCAAACAACCGTCACAGGCTTCATTGCCCCTCTGGCGCGCAGGTGCATCTCCAAAAGCTCATCAGCTAAGGGGCTCACGGGAGCCCTTTAACAGGAAAACCACGATGGGAGCACACTGCTAGCCTCTCCTCTGGATCGCCCCTCTGCATTCTGGTATATGCAGTGCGTATAACTTGAAGAGTTTCGAAAAAAGTTTGTGAATGTTTCACCAAAGTTGGTGTAAGTAAGTATTTAATATTTTCAGTATCTCTAGACATGAGACATGGCTCGTGTTTCGGGATAGTATCCCTCATCAGTAGAGAAAAGTTCTGGGGTGGTTGAGAAGGCCTCCAAACAACCGTCAGAGGCTTCGTTTCCCCTCTGGCGCGCAGGTGCATCTCCAAAAGCTCGTCAGCTTAGGGGCTCACGGGAGCCCTTTAACAGGAAAACCACGATGGGAGCACACTGCTAGCCTCTCTTCCGGATCGCCCTCTGCATTCTGGTATGTGCAGGGCGTATAACTTGAAGAGTTTCAAAAAAAGTTTGTGAATTTTTCAGCAAAGTTGGTGTAAGTAAGTACTTAATATTTTCAGTATCTCTAGACACGAGACATGGCTCGTGTTTCAGGATAGTATCCCTCATCAGTAGAGAAAAGTTCTTAGGTGGTTGAGAAGGCCGCCAACCAACCGTCACAGGCTTCATTGCCCCTCTGGCGCGCAGGTGCATCTCCAAAAGCTCGTCAGCTTAGGGGCTGACGGGAGCCCTTTAACAGGAAAACCACGATGGGAGCACACTGCTAGCCTCTCCTCTGGATCGCCCCTCTGCATTCTGGTATATGCAGTGCGTATAACTAGAAGAGTTTCGAAAAAAGTTTGTGAATGTTTCACCAAAGTTGGTGTAAGTAAGTACTTAATATTTTCAGTATCTCTAGACAGGAGACATGGCTCGTGTTTCGGGATAGTATCCCTCATCAGTAGAGAAAAGTTCTGGGGTGGTTGAGAAGGCCGCCAAACAACCGTCACAGCCTTCTTTGCCCCTCTGGCACGCAGGTGCATCTCCAAAAGCTCGTCAGCTTAGGGGCTCACGGGAGCCCTTTCACAGGAAAACCACGATGGGAGCACACTGCTAGCCTCTTCTTTGGATCGCCCCTCTGCATTCTGGTATATGCAGTGCATATAACTTGAAGGGTTTCGAAAAAAGTTCTTGAATGTTTCACCAAAGTTGGTGTAAGTAAGTACTTAATATTTTCAGTATCTCTAGACACGAGACATGGCTCGTGTTTCGGGATAGTATCCCTCATCAGTAGAGAAAAGTTCTGGGGTGGTTGAGAAGGCCGCCAAACAACCGTCACAGGCTTCGTTGCCCCTCTGGTGTGCAGGTGCATCTCCAAAAGCTCGTCAGCTTAGGGGCTAACGGGAGCCCTTTAACAGGAAAACCACGATGGGAGCACACTGCTAGCCTCTCCTCCGGATCGCCCCTCTGCATTCTGGTATATGCAGTGCGTATAACTTGAAGAGTTTCGTAAAAAGTTCGTGTATGTTTCACCAAAGTTATTGTAAGTAAGTACTTAATATTTTAAGTATCTCTAGACACGAGACATGGCTCGTGTTTCAGGATAGTATCCCTCATTAGTAGAGAAAAGTTCTTAGGTGGTTGAGAAGGTCACCAAACAACCGTCACAGGCTTCATTGCCCCTCTGGCGCGCAGGTGCATCTCCAAAAGCTCGTCAGCTAAGGGGCTCACGGGAGCCCTTTAACAGGAAAACCACGATGGGAGCACACTGCTAGCCTCTCCTCCGGATCGCCCCTCTGCATTCTGGTATATGCAGCGCGTATAACCTGAAGAGTTTCGAAAAAAGTTTGTGAATGTTTCACCAAAGTTGGTGTAAGTAAGTACTTAATATTTTCAGTATCTCTAGACACGAGACATGGCTCGTGTTTCGGGATAGTATCCCTCATCAGTAGAGAAAAGTTCTTAGGTGGTTGAGAAGGTCGCCAAACAACCGTCACAGGCTTCATTGCCCCTCTGGCGCGCAGGTGCATCTCCAAAAGCTCATCAGCTTAGGGGTTCACGGGAGCCCTTTAACAGGAAAACCACGATGGGAGCACACTGCTAGCCTTTCCTCCGGATCGCCCCTCTGCATTCTGGTATATGCAGTGCGTATAACCTGAAGAGTTTTGAAAAAAGTTCGTGAATGTTTCACCAAAGTTGGTGTAAGTAAGTACTTAATATTTTCAGTATCTCTAGACACGAGACATGGCTCCTGTTTTGAGATAGTATCCCTCGTCAGTAGAGAAAAGTTCTCAGGTGGTTGAGAAGGCCGCCAAACAACCGTCACAGGCTCCGTTGCCCCTTTGGCACACAGGTGCATCTCCAAAAGCTCGTCAGCTATGGGGCTCACGAGATCCCTTTAAAAGGAAAACCACGATGGGAGCACACTGCTAGCCTCTCCTTTGGATCGCCCCTCTGAATTCTGGTATATGCAGTGCGTATAACTTGAAGGGTTTCGAAAAAAGTTCTTGAACGTTTCACCAAAGTTGGTGTAAGTAAGTACTTAATATTTTCAGTATCTCTAGACACGAGACATGGCTCGTGTTTCGGGATAGTATCCCTCATCAGTAGAGAAAAGTTCTGGGGTGGTTGAGAAGGCCGCCAAACAACCGTCACAGGCTTCTTTGCCCCGCTGGCACGCAGGTGCATTTCCAAAAGCTCGTCAGCTTAGGGGCTCACGGGAGCCCTTTAACCGGAAAACCACGATGGAAGCACACTGCTAGCCTCTCCTCCGGATCGCCCCTCTGCATTCTGGTATATGCAGTGCATATAACTTGAAGAGTTTCAAAAAAAGTTTGTGAATGTTTCACCAAAGTTAGTGTAAGTAAGTACTTAATATTTTCAGTATCTCGATACACGAGACATGGCTCGTGTTTCGGGATAGTATCCCTCATCAGTAGAGAAAAGTTCTGGGGTGGTTGAGAAGGCCGTCAAACAACCGTCACAGGCTTCGTTGCCCCTCTGGTGCGCAGGTGCATCTCCAAAAGCTCGTCAGCTTAGGGGCTCATGGGAGCCCTTTAACAGGAAAACCACGATGGGAGCACACTGCTAGCCTCTCCTCCGGATCGCCCCTCTGCATTCTGGTATATGCAGTGCGTATAACTTGAAGAGTTTCGTAAAAAGTTTGTGTATGTTTCACCAAAGTTATTGTAAGTAAGTACTTAATATTTTAAGTATCTCTAGACACGAGACATGGCTCGTGTTTCAGGATAGTATCCCTCATCAGTAGAGAAAAGTTCTTAGGTGGTTGAGAAGGTCGCCAAACAACCGTCACAGGCTTCATTGCCCCTCTGGCGCGCAGGTGCATCTCCAAAAGCCCGTCAGCTTAGGGGCTCATGGAAGCCCTTTAACAGGAAAACCACGATGGGAGCACACTGCTAGCCTCTCCTCTGGATCGCCCCTCTGCATTCTGGTATATGCAGCGCGTATAACTTGAAGGGTTTCGAAAAAAGTTCTTGAGTTCTTGAATGTTTCACCAAAGTTGGTGTAAGTAAGTACTTAATATTTTCAGTATCTCTAGACAGGAGACATGGCTCGTGTTTCGGGATAGTATCCCTCATCAGTAGAGAAAAGTTCTGGGGTGGTTGAGAAGGCCGCCAAACAACCGTCACAGGCTTCATTGCCCCTCTGGCGCGCAGGTGCATCTCCAAAAGCTCGTCAGCTTAGGGGCTCACGGGAGCCCTTTAACAGGAAAACCACGATGGGAGCACACTGCTAGCCTCTCCTCTGATTCGCCCCTCTGCATTCTGGTATATGCAGTGCGTATAACTTGAAGAGTTTCGAAAAAAGTTTGTGAATGTTTCACCAAAGTTGGTGTAAGTAAGTATTTAATATTTTCAGTATCTCTAGACATGAGACATGGCTCGTGTTTCGGGATAGTATCCCTCATCAGTAGAGAAAAGTTCTGGGGTGGTTGAGAAGGCCTTCAAACAACCGTCAGAGGCTTCGTTTCCCCTCTGGCGCGCAGGTGCATCTCCAAAAGCTCATCAGCTTAGGGGCTCACGGGAGCCCTTTTACAGGAAAACCACGATGGGAGCACACTGCTAGCCTCTCTTCCGGATCGCCCTCTGCATTCTGGTATGTGCAGGGCGTATAACTTGAAGAGTTTCAAAAAAAGTTTGTGAATTTTTCAGCAAAGTTGGTGTAAGTAAGTACTTAATATTTTCAGTATCTCTAGACACGAGACATGGCTCGTGTTTCAGGATAGTATCCCTCATCAGTAGAGAAAAGTTCTTAGGTGGTTGAGAAGGCCGCCAACCAACCGTCACAGGCTACATTGCCCCTCTGGCGCGCAGGTGCATCTCCAAAAGCTCGTCAGCTTAGGGGCTGACGGGAGCCCTTTAACAGGAAAACCACGATGGGAGCACACTGCTAGCTTCTCCTCTGGATCGCCCCTCTGCATTCTGGTATATGCAGTGCGTATAACTAGAAGAGTTTCGAAAAAAGTTTGTGAATGTTTCACCAAAGTTGGTGTAAGTAAGTACTTAATATTTTCAGTATCTCTAGACACGAGACATGGCTCGTGTTTCGGGATAGTATCCCTCATCAGTAGAGAAAAGTTCTGGGGTGGTTGAGAAGGCCGCCAAACAACCGTCACAGGCTTCTTTGCCGCTCTGGCACGCAGGTGCTTCTCCAAAAGCACGTCAGCTTAGGGGCTCACGGGATCCCTTTAACAGAAAAACCACGATGGGAGCGCACTGCTAGCCTCTCCTCCGGATTGCCCCTCTGCATTCTGGTATATGCAGTGCGTATAACTTGAAGAGTTTCGAAAAAAGTTCGTGAATGTTTCACCAAAGTTGGTGTAAGTAAGTACTTAATATTTTCAGTATCTCTAGACACGAGACATGGCTCGTGTTTCGGGATAGTATCCCTCATCAGTAGAGAAAAGTTCTGGGGGGGTTGAGAAGGCCGCCAAACAACCGTCACAGGCTTCGTTGCCCCTCTGGCGCGCAGGTGCATCTCCAAAAGCTCGTCAGCTTAGAGGCTCACGGGAGCCCTTTAACAGGAAAACCACGATGGGAGCACACTGCTAGCCTCTCCTCCAGGTCGCCCCTCTGCATTCTGGTATATGCAGTGCGTATAACTTGTAGAGTTTCGAAAAAAGTTTGAGTATGTTTCACCAAAGTTGGTGTAAGTAAGTACTTAATATTTTCAGTATCTCTAGACAGGAGACATGGCTCGTGTTTCGGGATAGTATCCCTCATCAGTAGAGAAAAGTTCTGGGGTGGTTGAGAAGGCCGCCAAACAACCGTCACAGGCTTCTTTGCCCCTCTGGCACGCAGGTGCATCTCCAAAAGCTCGTCAGCTTAGGGGCTCACGGGAGCCCTTTCACAGGAAAACCACGATGGGAGCACACTGCTAGCCTCTTCTTTGGATGGCCCCTCTGCATTCTGGTATATGCAGTGCATATAACTTGAAGGGTTTCGAAAAAAGTTCTTGAATGTTTCACCAAAGTTGGTGTAAGTAAGTACTTAATATTTTCAGTATCTCTAGACACGAGACATGGCTCGTGTTTCGGGATAGTATCCCTCATCAGTAGAGAAAAGTTCTGGGGTGGTTGAGAAGGCCGCCAAACAACCGTCACAGGCTTCGTTGCCCCTCTGGTGCGCAGGTGCATCTCCAAAAGCTCGTCAGCTTAGGGGCTAACGGGAGCCCTTTAACAGGAAAACCACGATGGGAGCACACTGCTAGCCTCTCCTCCGGATCGCCCCTCTGCATTCTGGTATATGCAGTGCGTATAACTTGAAGAGTTTCGTAAAAAGTTCGTGTATGTTTCACCAAAGTTATTGTAAGTAAGTACTTAATATTTTAAGTATCTCTAGACACGAGACATGGCTCGTGTTTCAGGATAGTATCCCTCATTAGTAGAGAAAAGTTCTTAGGTGGTTGAGAAGGTCGCCAAACAACCGTCACAGGCTTCATTGCCCCTCTGGCGCGCAGGTGCATCTCCAAAAGCTCGTCAGCTAAGGGGCTCACGGGAGCCCTTTAACAGGAAAACCACGATGGGAGCACACTGCTAGCCTCTCCTCCGGATCGCCCCTCTGCATTCTGGTATATGCAGCGCGTATAACCTGAAGAGTTTCGAAAAAAGTTCGTGAATGTTTCACCAAAGTTGGTGTAAGTAAGTACTTAATATTTTCAGTATCTCTAGACACGAGACATGGCTCGTGTTTCGGGATAGTATCCCTCATCAGTAGAGAAAAGTTCTTAGGTGGTTGAGAAGGTCGCCAAACAACCGTCACAGGCTTCATTGCCCCTCTGGCGCGCAGGTGCATCTCCAAAAGCTCATCAGCTTAGGTGTTCACGGGAGCCCTTTTAACAGGAAAACCACGATGGGAGCACACTGCTAGCCTCTCCTCCGGATCGCCCCTCTTCATTCTGGTATATGCAGTGCGTATAACCTGAAGAGTTTTGAAAAAAGTTCGTGAATGTTTCACCAAAGTTGGTGTAAGTAAGTACTTAATATTTTCAGTATCTCTAGACACGAGACATGGCTCCTGTTTCGAGATAGTATCCCTCGTCAGTAGAGAAAAGTTCTCGGGTGGTTGAGAAGGCCGCCAAACAACCGTCACAGGCTCCGTTGCCCCTTTGGCACGCAGGTGCATCTCCAAAAGCTCGTCAGCTATGGGGCTCACGAGTTCCCTTTAAAAGGAAAACCACGATGGGAGCACACTGCTAGCCTCTCCTTTGGATCGCCCCTCTGCATTCTGGTATATGCAGTGCATATAACTTGAAGAGTTTCAAAAAAAGTTTGTGAATGTTTCACCAAAGGTAGTGTAAGTAAGTACTTAATATTTTCAGTATCTCGAGACACGAGACATGGCTCGTGTTTCGGGATAGTATCCCTCATCAGTAGAGAAAAGTTCTGGGGTGGTTGAGAAGGCCGTCAAACAACCGTCACAGGCTTCGTTGCCCCTCTGGTGCGCAGGTGCATCTCCAAAAGCTCGTCAGCTTAGGGGCTCATGGGAGCCCTTTAACAGGAAAACCACGATGGGAGCACACTGCTAGCCTCTCCTCCGGATCGCCCCTCTGCATTCTGGTATATGCAGTGCGTATAACTTGAAGAGTTTCGTAAAAAGTTTGTGTATGTTTCACCAAAGTTATTGTAAGTAAGTACTTAATATTTTAAGTATCTCTAGACACGAGACATGGCTCGTGTTTCAGGATAGCATCCCTCATCAGTAGAGAAAAGTTCTTAGGTGGTTGAGAAGGTCGCCAAACAACCGTCACAGGCTTCATTGCCCCTCTGGCACGCAGGTGCATCTCCAAAAGCCCGTCAGCTTAGGGGCTCACGGGAGCCCTTTAACAGGAAAACCACGATGGGAGCACACTGCTAGCCTCTCCTTTGGATCGCCCCTCTGAATTCTGGTATATGCAGTGCGTATAACTTGAAGGGTTTCGAAAAAAGTTCTTGAACGTTTCACCAAAGTTGGTGTAAGTAAGTACTTAATATTTTCAGTATCTCTAGACACGAGACATGGCTCGTGTTTCGGGATAGTATCCCTCATCAGTAGAGAAAAGTTCTGGGGTGGTTGAGAAGGCCGCCAAACAACCGTCACAGGCTTCTTTGCCCCGCTGGCACGCAGGTGCATTTCCAAAAGCTTGTCAGCTTAGGGGCTCACGGGAGCCCTTTAACCGGAAAACCACGATGGGAGCACACTGCTAGCCTCTCCTCCGGATCGCCCCTCTGCATTCTGGTATATGCAGTGCATATAACTTGAAGAGTTTCAAAAAAAGTTTGTGAATGTTTCACCAAAGGTAGTGTAAGTAAGTACTTAATATTTTCAGTATCTCGAGACACGAGACATGGCTCGTGTTTCGGGATAGTATCCCTCATCAGTAGAGAAAAGTTCTGGGGTGGTTGAGAAGGCCGTCAAACAACCGTCACAGGCTTCGTTGCCCCTCTGGTGCGCAGGTGCATCTCCAAAAGCTCGTAAGCTTAGGGGCTCATGGGAGCCCTTTAACAGGAAAACCACGATGGGAGCACACTGCTAGCCTCTCCTCCGGATCGCCCCTCTGCATTCTGGTATATGCAGTGCGTATAACTTGAAGAGTTTCGTAAAAAGTTTGTGTATGTTTCACCAAAGTTATTGTAAGTAAGTACTTAATATTTTAAGTATCTCTAGACACGAGACATGGCTCGTGTTTCAGGATAGCATCCCTCATCAGTAGAGAAAAGTTCTTAGGTGGTTGAGAAGGTCGCCAAACAACCGTCACAGGCTTCATTGCCCCTCTGGCACGCAGGTGCATCTCCAAAAGCCCGTCATCTTAGGGGCTCACGGGAGCCCTTTAACAGGAAAACCACGATGGGAGCACACTGCTAGCCTCTCCTCTGGATCACCCCTCTGCATTCTGGTATATGCAGCGCGTATAACTTGAAGGGTTTCGAAAAAAGTTCTTGAATGTTTCACAAAAGTTGGTGTAAGTAAGTACTTAATATTTTCAGTATCTCTAGACAGGAGACATGGCTCGTCTTTCGGGATAGTATCCCTCATCAGTAGAGAAAAGTTCTGGGGTGGTTGAGAAGGCCGCCAAACAACCGTCACAGGCTTCATTGCCCCTCTGGCGCGCAGGTGCATCTCCAAAAGCTCGTCAGCTAAGGGGCTCACGGGAGCCCTTTAACAGGAAAACCACGATGGGAGCACACTGCTAGCCTCTCCTCTGGATCGCCCCTCTGCATTCTGGTATATGCAGTGCGTATAACTTGAATAGTTTCGAAAAAGGTTTGTGAATGTTTCACCAAAGTTGGTGTAAGTAAGTATTTAATATTTTCAGTATCTCTAGACATGAGACATGGCTCGTGTTTCGGGATAGTATCCCTCATCAGTAGAGAAAAGTTCTGGGGTGGTTGAGAAGGCCTCCAAACAACCGTCAGAGGCTTTGTTTCCCCTCTGGCGCGCAGGTGCATCTCCAAAAGCTCGTCAGCTTAGGGGCTCACGGGAGCCCTTTAACAGGAAAACCACGATGGGAGCACACTGCTAGCCTCTCTTCCGGATCGCCCTCTGCATTCTGGTATGTGCAGGGCGTATAACTTGAAGAGTTTCAAAAAAAGTTTGTGAATTTTTCAGCAAAGTTGGTGTAAGTAAGTACTTAATATTTTCAGTATCTCTAGACACGAGACATGGCTCGTGTTTCAGGGTAGTATCCCTCATCAGTAGAGAAAAGTTCTTAGGTGGTTGAGAAGGCCGCCAACCAACCGTCACAGGCTTCATTGCCCCTCTGGCGCGCAGGTGCATCTCCAAAAGCTCGTCAGCTTAGGGGCTGACGGGAGCCCTTTAACAGGAAAACCACGATGGGAGCACACTGCTAGCCTCTCCTCTGGATCGCCCCTCTGCATTCTGGTATATGCAGTGCGTATAACTAGAAGAGTTTCGAAAAAAGTTTGTGAATGTTTCACCAAAGTTGGTGTAAGTAAGTACTTAATATTTTCAGTATCTCTAGACACGAGACATGGCTCGTGTTTCGGGATAGTATCCCTCATCAGTAGAGAAAAGTTCTGGGGTGGTTGAGAAGGCCGCCAAACAACCGTCACAGGCTTCTTTGCCGCTCTGGCACGCAGGTGCTTCTCCAAAAGCACGTCAGCTTAGGGGCTCACGGGATCCCTTTAACAGAAAAACCACGATGGGAGCACACTGCTAGCCTCTCCTCCGGATTGCCCCTCTGCATTCTGGTATATGCAGTGCGTATAACTTGAAGAGTTTCGAAAAAAGTTCGTGAATGTTTCACCAAAGTTGGTGTAAGTAAGTACTTAATATTTTCAGTATCTCTAGACACGAGACATGGCTCGTGTTTCGGGATAGTATCCCTCATCAGTAGAGAAAAGTTCTGGGGTGGTTGAAAAGGCCGCCAAACAACCGTCATGGGCTTCGTTGCCCCTCTGGCGCGCAGGTGCATCTCCAAAAGCTCGTCCCTTTAGGGGCTCACGGGAGCCCTTTAACAGGAAAACCACGATGGGAGCACACTGCTAGCCTCTCCTCCGGATCGCCACTCTGCATTCTGGTATATGCAGTGCATATAACTTGAAGAGTTTCGAAAAAAGTTCAGGAATGTTTCACCAAAGTTGGTGTGAGTAAGTACTTAATATTTTCAGTATCTCTAGACACGAGACATGGCTCATGTTTCGGGATAGTATCCCTCATCAGTAGAGAAAAGTTCTGGGGTGGTTGAGAAGGCCGCCAACCAACCGTCACAGGCTTCGTTGCCCCTCTGGCGCGCAGGTGCATCTCCGAAAGCTCGTCAGCTTAGGGGCTCACGGGAGCTCTTTAACAGGAAAACCACGATGGGAGCACACTGCTAGCCTCTCCTCCGGATCGCCCCTCTGCATTCTGGTATATGCAGTGCATATAACTTGAAGAGTTTCGAAAAAAGTTCATGAATGTTTCACCAAAGTTTGTGTGAGTAAGTGCTTAATATTTTCAGTATCTCTAGACAGGAGACATGGCTCGTGTTTCAGGATAGTATCCCTCATCAGTAGAGAAAAGTTCTGAAGTGGGTGAGAAGGCCGCCAAACAACCGTCACAGGCTTCGTTGCCCCTCTGGCGCGCAGGTGCATCTCCAAAATCTCGTCAGCTTAGGGGCTCACGGGAGCCCTTTAACAGGAAACCCTCGATGGGAGCACACTGCTAGCCTCTCCTCCGGATCGCCCCTCTGCATTCTGGTATATGCAGTGCATATAACTTGAAGAGTTTCGAAAAAAGTTCGTGAATGTTTCACCAAAGTTGGTGTAAGTAAGTGTTTAATATTTTCAGTATCTCTAGACACGGGACATGACTCGTTTTTCGGGATAGTATCCCTTATCAGTAGAGAAAAGTTCTGGGGTGGTTGAGAAGGCCACCAAACAACCGTCACAGGCTTTGTTGCCACTCTGGCGCGCAGGTGCATCTCCAAAAGCTCGTCAGCTTAGGGGCTCACGGGAGCCCTTTAACAGCAAACCCTCGATGGGAGCACACTGCTTGCCTCTCCTCCGGATCGCCCCTCTGCATTCTGGTATATGCAGTGCATATAACTTGAAGAGTTTCGAAAAAAGTTTGTGAATGTTTCACCAAAGTTGGTGTAAGTAAGTATTTAATATTTTCAGTATCTCTAGACACGAGACATGAATCGTGTTTCGGGATAGTATCCCTCATCAGTAGAGAAAAGTTCTTAGGTGGTTGAGAAGGCCACCAAACAACCGTCACAGGCTTCGTTGCCCCTCTGGCGCACAGGTGCATCACCAGAAGCTCGTCAGCTTAGGGGCTCACGGGAGCCCTTTAACAGGAAAACCACGATGGGAGCACACTGCTAGCCTCTCCTCCGGATCGCCCCTCTGCATTCTGGTATATGCAGGGCGTATAACTTGAAGAGTTTCAAAAAAAGTTAGCGAATTTTTCACCAAAGTTGGTGTAAGTAAGTACTTAATATTTTCAGTATCTCTAGACACGAGACATGGCTCGTGTTTCAGGATAGTATCCCTCATCAGTAGAGAAAAGTTCTTAGGTGGTTGAGAAGGTCGCCAAACAACCGTCACAGGCTTCATTGCCCCTCTGGCGCGCAGGTTCATCTCCAAAAGCTCATCAGCTTAGGGGTTCACGGGAGCCCTTTAACAGGAAAACCACGATGGGAGCACACTGCTAGCCTCTCCTCCGGATCGCCCCTCTGCATTCGGGTATATGCAGTGCGTATAACCTGAAGAGTTTTGAAAAAAGTTCGTGTATGTTTCACCAAAGTTATTGTAAGTAAGTACTTAATATTTTAAGTATCTCTAGACACGAGACATGGCTCGTGTTTCAGGATAGTATCCCTCATTAGTAGAGAAAAGTTCTTAGGTGGTTGAGAAAGTCGCCAAACAACCGTCACAGGTTTCATTGCCCCTCTGGCGCGCAGGTGCATCTCCAAAAGCTCGTCAGCTAAGGGGCTCACGGGAGCCCTTTAACAGGAAAACCACGATGGGAGCACACTGCTAGCCTCTCCTCCGGATCGCCCCTCTGCATTCTGGTATATGCAGCGCGTATAACCTGAAGAGTTTCGAAAAAAGTTTGTGAATGTTTCACCAAAGTTGGTGTAAGTAAGTACTTAATATTTTCAGTATCTCTAGACACGAGACATGGCTCGTGTTTCGGGATAGTATCCCTCATCAGTAGAGAAAAGTTCTTAGGTGGTTGAGAAGGTCGCCAAACAACCGTCACAGGCTTCATTGCCCCTCTGGCGCGCAGGTGCATCTCCAAAAGCTCATCAGCTTAGGGGTTCACGGGAGCCCTTTAACAGGAAAACCACGATGGGAGCACACTGCTAGCCTCTCCTCCGGATCGCCCCTCTGCATTCTGGTATATGCAGTGCGTATAACCTGAAGAGTTTTGAAAAAAGTTCGTGAATGTTTCACCAAAGTTGGTGTAAGTAAGTACTTAATATTTTCAGTATCTCTAGACACGAGACATGGCTCCTGTTTCGAGGTAGTATCCCTCGTCAGTAGAGAAAAGTTCTCGGGTGGTTGAGAAGGCCGCCAAACAACCGTCACAGGCTCCGTTGCCCCTTTGGCACGCAGGTGCATCTCCAAAAGCTCGTCAGCTATGGGGCTCACGAGATCCCTTTAAAAGGAAAACCACGATGGGAGCACACTGCTAGCCTCTCCTTTGGATCGCCCCTCTGAATTCTGGTATATGCAGTGCGTATAACTTGAAGGGTTTCGAAAAAAGTTCTTGAACGTTTCACCAAAGTTGGTGTAAGTAAGTACTTAATATTTTCAGTATCTCTAGACACGAGACATGGCTCGTGTTTCGGGATAGTATCCCTCATCAGTAGAGAAAAGTTCTGGGGTGGTTGAGAAGGCCGCCAAACAACCGTCACAGGCTTCTTTGCCCCGCTGGCACGCAGGTGCATTTCCAAAAGCTCGTCAGCTTAGGGGCTCACGGGAGCCCTTTAACCGGAAAACCACAATGGGAGCACACTGCTAGCCTCTCCTCCGGATCGCCCCTCTGCATTCTGGTATATGCAGTGCATATAACTTGAAGAGTTTCCAAAAAAGTTTGTGAATGTTTCACCAAAGTTAGTGTAAGTAAGTACTTAATATTTTCAGTATCTCGAGACACGAGACATGGCTCGTGTTTCGGGATAGTATCCCTCATCAGTAGAGAAAAGTTCTGGGGTGGTTGAGAAGGCCGTCAAACAACCGTCACAGGCTTCGTTGCCCCTCTGGTGCGCAGGTGCATCTCCAAAAGCTCGTCAGCTGTGGGGCTCACGGGAGCCCTTTAACAGGAAAACCACGATGGGAGCACACTGCTAGCCTCTCCTTTGGATCGCCCCTCTGCATTCTGGTATATGCAGTGCGTATAACTTGAAGGGTTTCGAAAAAAGTTCTTGAATGTTTCACCAAAGTTGGTGTAAGTAAGTACTTAATATTTTCAGTATCTCTAGACAGGAGACATGGCTCGTGTTTCGGGATAGTATCCCTCATCAGTAGAGAAAAGTTCTGGGGTGGTTGAGAAGGCCGCCAAACAACCGTCACAGGCTTCATTGCCCCTCTGGCGCGCAGGTGCATCTCCAAAAGCTCGTCAGCTTAGGGGCTCACGGGAGCCCTTTAACAGGAAAACCACGATGGGAGCACACTGCTAGCCTCTCCTCCGGATCGCCCCTCTGCATTCTTGTATATGCAGCGCGTATAACCTTAAGAGTTTCGAAAAAAGTTCGTGAATGTTTCACCAAAGTTGGTGTAAGTAAGTACTTAATATTTTCAGTATCTCTAGACACGAGACATGGCTCGTGTTTCAGGATAGTATCCCTCATCAGTAGAGAAAAGTTCTTAGGTGGTTGAGAAGGTCGCCAAACAACCGTCACAGGCTTCAGTGCCCCTCTGGCGCGCAGGTGCATCTCCAAAAGCTCGTCAGCTAAGGGGCTCACGGGAGCCCTTTAACAGGAAAACCACGATGGGAGCACACTGCTAGCCTCTCCTCCGGATCGCCCCTCTGAATTCTGGTATATGCAGCGCGTATAACCTTAAGAGTTTCGAAAAAAGTTCGTGAATGTTTCACCAAAGTTGGTGTAAGTAAGTACTTAATATTTTCAGTATCTCTAGACAGGAGACATGGCTCGTGTTTCGGGATAGTATCCCTCATCAGTAGAGAAAAGTTCTGGGGTGGTTGAGAAGGCCACCAAACAACCGTCACAGGCTTTGTTGCCACTCTGGCGCGCAGGTGCATCTCCAAAAGCTCGTCAGCTTAGGGGCTCACGGGAGCCCTTTAACAGCAAACCCTCGATGGGAGCACATTGCTAGCCTCTCCTCCGGATCGCCCCTCTGCATTCTGGTATATGCAGTGCATATAACTTGAAGAGTTTCGAAAAAAGTTCGTGAATGTTTCACCAAAGTTGGTGTAAGTAAGTATTTAATATTTTCAGTATCTCTAGACACGAGACATGACTCGTGTTTCGGGATAGTATCCCTCATCAGTAGAGAAAAGTTCTTAGGTGGTTGAGAAGGCCACCAAACAACCGTCACAGGCTTCGTTGCCCCTCTGGCGCACAGGTGCATCACCAGAAGCTCGTCAGCTTAGGGGCTCACGGGAGCCCTTTAACAGGAAAACCACGATGGGAGCACACTGCTAGCCTCTCTTCCGGATCGCCCTCTGCATTCTGGTATATGCAGGGCGTATAACTTGAAGAGTTTCAAAAAAAGTTAGCGAATTTTTCACCAAAGTTGGTGTAAGTAAGTACTTAATATTTTCAGTATCTCTAGACACGAGACATGGCTCGTGTTTCAGGATAGTATCCCTCATCAGTAGAGAAAAGTTCTTAGGTGGTTGAGAAGGTCGCCAAACAACCGTCACAGGCTTCATTGCCCCTCTGGCGCGCAGGTGCATCTCCAAAAGCTCATCAGCTTAGGGGTTCACGGGAGCCCTTTAACAGGAAAACCACGATGGGAGCACACTGCTAGCCTCTCCTCCGGATCGCCCCTCTGCATTCGGGTATATGCAGTGCGTATAACCTGAAGAGTTTTGAAAAAAGTTCGTGTATGTTTCACCAAAGTTATTGTAAGTAAGTACTTAATATTTTAAGTATCTCTAGACACGAGACATGGCTCGTGTTTCAGGATAGTATCCTCATTAGTAGAGAAAAGTTCTTATGTGGTTGAGAAAGTCGCCAAACAACCGTCACAGGCTTCATTGCCCCTCTGGCGCGCAGGTGCATCTCCAAAAGCTTGTCAGCTAAGGGGCTCACGGGAGCCCTTTAACAGGAAAACCACGATGGGAGCACACTGCTAGCCTCTCCTCCGGATCGCCCCTCTGCATTCTGGTATATGCAGCGCGTATAACCTGAAGAGTTTCGAAAAAAGTTTGTGAATGTTTCACCAAAGTTGGTGTAAGTAAGTACTTAATATTTTCAGTATCTCTAGACACGAGACATGGCTCGTGTTTCGGGATAGTATCCCTCATCAGTAGAGAAAAGTTCTTAGGTGATTGAGAAGGTCGCCAAACAACCGTCACAGGCTTCATTGCCCCTCTGGTGCGCAGGTGCATCACCAAAAGCTCATCAGCTTAGGGGTTCACGGGAGCCCTTTAACAGGAAAACCACGATGGGAGCACACTGCTAGCCTCTCCTCCGGATCGCCCCTCTGCATTCTGGTATATGCAGTGCGTATAACCTGAAGAGTTTTGAAAAAAGTTCGTGAATGTTTCACCAAAGTTGGTGTAAGTAAGTACTTAATATTTTCAGTATCTCTAGACACGAGACATGGCTCCTGTTTCGAGATAGTATCCCTCGTCAGTAGAGAAAAGTTCTCGGGTGGTTGAGAAGGCCGCCAAACAACCGTCACAGGCTCCGTTGCCCCTTTGGCACGCAGGTGCATCTCCAAAAGCTCGTCAGCTATGGGGCTCACGAGATCCCTTTAAAAGGAAAACCATGATGGGAGCACACTGCTAGCCTCTCCTTTGGATCGCCCCTCTGAATTCTGGTATATGCAGTGCGTATAACTTGAAGGGTTTCGAAAAAAGTTCTTGAACGTTTCACCAAAGTTGGTGTAAGCAAGTACTTAATATTTTCAGTATCTCTAGACACGAGACATGGCTCGTGTTTCGGGATAGTATCCCTCATCAGTAGAGAAAAGTTCTGGGGTGGTTGAGAAGGCCGCCAAACAACCGTCACAGGCTTCTTTGCCCCGCTGGCACGCAGGTGCATTTCCAAAAGCTCGTCAGCTTAGGGGCTCACGGGAGCCCTTTAACAGGAAAACCACGATGGGAGCACACTGCTAGCCTCTCCTTTGGATCGCCCCTCTGCATTCTGGTATATGCAGTGCGTATAACTTGAAGGGTTTCGAAAAAAGTTCTTGAATGTTTCACCAAAGTTGGTGTAAGTAAGTACTTAATATTTTCAGTATCTCTATAGAGAAAAGTTCTGGGGTGGTTGAGAAGGCCGCCAAACAACCGTCACAGGCTTCATTGCCCCTCTGGCGCGCAGGTGCATCTCCAAAAGCTCGTCAGCTTAGGGGCTCACGGGAGCCCTTTAACAGGAAAACCACGATGGGAGCACACTGCTAGCCTCTCCTCCGGATCGCCCCTCTGCATTCTTGTATATGCAGCGCGTATAACCTTAAGAGTTTCGAAAAAAGTTCGTGAATGTTTCACCAAAGTTGGTGTAAGTAAGTACTTAATATTTTCAGTATCTCTAGACACGAGACATGGCTCGTGTTTCAGGATAGTATCCCTCATCAGTAGAGAAAAGTTCTTAGGTGGTTGAGAAGGTCGCCAAACAACCGTCACAGGCTTCATTGCCCCTCTGGCGCGCAGGTGCATCTCCAAAAGCTCGTCAGCTAAGGGGCTCACGGGAGCCCTTTAACAGGAAAACCACGATGGGAGCACACTGCTAGCCTCTCCTCCGGATCGCCCCTCTGCATTCTGGTATATGCAGCGCGTATAACCTTAAGAGTTTCGAAAAAAGTTCGTGGATGTTTCACCAAAGTTGGTGTAAGTAAGTACTTAATATTTTCAGTATCTCTAGACAGGAGACATGGCTCGTGTTTCGGGATAGTATCCCTCATCAGTAGAGAAAAGTTCTGGGGTGGTTGAGAAGGCCGCCAAACAACCGTCACAGGCTTCGTTGCCCCTCTGGCGCGCAGGTGCATCTCCAAAAGCTCGTCAGCTTAGAGGCTCACGGGAGCCCT
This sequence comes from Lissotriton helveticus, assembly GCF_964261635.1. Classification (NCBI taxonomy): domain Eukaryota; kingdom Metazoa; phylum Chordata; class Amphibia; order Caudata; family Salamandridae; genus Lissotriton; species Lissotriton helveticus. The sequence continues at coordinate 356,675,061 of NC_136062.1, forward strand.
TTAACAGGAAAACCACGATGGGAGCACACTGTCAGCCTCTCCTCCGGATCGCCCCTCTGCATTCTGGTATATGCAGTGCGTATAACTTGAAGGGTTTCGAAAAAAGTTCTTGAATGTTTCACCAAAGTTGGTGTAAGTAAGTACTTAATATTTTCAGTATCTCTAGACACGAGACATGGCTCGTGTTTCGGGATAGTATCCCTCATCAGTAGAGAAAAGTTCTGGGGTGGTTGAGAAGGCCGCCAAACAACCGTCACAGGCTTCGTTGCCCCTCTGGCGCGCAGGTGCATCTCCAAAAGCTCGTCAGCTTAGAGGCTCACGGGAGCCCTTTAACAGGAAAACCACGATGGGAGCACACTGTCAGCCTCTCCTCCGGATCGCCCCTCTGCATTCTGGTATATGCAGTGCGTATAACTTGAAGAGTTTCGAAAAAAGTTTGTGAATGTTTCACCAAAGTTGGTGTAAGTAAGTACTTAATATTTTCAGTATCTCTAGACAGGACACATGGCTCGTGTTTCTCGATAGTATCCCTCATCAGTAGAGAAAAGATCTGGGGTGGTTGAGAAGGCCACCAAACAACCGTCACAGGCTTCTTTGCCCCTCTGGCACGCAGGTGCATCTCCAAAAGCTCGTCAGCTTAGGGGCTCACGGGAGCCCTTTAACAGGAAAACCACGATGGGAGCACACTGCTAGCCTCTCCTTTGGATCGCCCCTCTGCATTCTGGTATATGCAGTGCATATAACTTGAAGGGTTTCGAAAAAAGTTCTTGAATGTTTCACCAAAGTTGGTGTAAGTAAGTACTTAATATTTTCAGTATCTCTAGACACGAGACATGGCTCGTGTTTCGGGATAGTATCCCTCATCAGTAGAGAAAAGTTCTGGGGTGGTTGAGAAGGCCGCCAAACAACCGTCACAGGCTTCGTTGCCCCTCTGGCGCGCAGGTGCATCTCCAAAAGCTCGTCAGCTTAGGGGCTAACGGGAGCTCTTTAACAGGAAAACCACGATGGGAGCACACTGCTAGCCTCTCCTCCGGATCGCCCCTCTGCATTCTGGTATATGCAGTGCGTATAACTTGAAGAGTTTCGTAAAAAGTTTGTGTATGTTTCACCAAAGTTATTGTTAGTAAGTACTTAATATTTTAAGTATCTCTAGACACGAGACATGGCTCGTGTTTCAGGATAGTATCCCTCATCAGTAGAGAAAAGTTCTTAGGTGGTTGAGAAGGTCGCCAAACAACCGTCACAGGCTTCATTGCCCCTCTGGCGCGCAGGTGCATCTCCAAAAGCTCGTCAGCTAAGGGGCTCACGGGAGCCCTTTAACAGGAAAACCACGATGGGAGCACACTGCTAGCCTCTCCTCCGGATCGCCCCTCTGCATTCTGGTATATGCAGCGCGTATAACCTTAAGAGTTTCGAAAAAAGTTCGTGAATGTTTCACCAAAGTTGGTGTAAGTAAGTACTTAATATTTTCAGTATCTCTAGACACGAGACATGGCTCGTGTTTCGGGATAGTATCTCTCATCAGTAGAGAAAAGTTCTCGGGTGGTTGAGAAGGCCGCCAAACAACCGTCACAGGCTCCGTTGCCCCTTTGGCGCGCAGGTGCATCTCCAAAAGCTCGTCAGCTTAAGGGCTCACGAGATCCCTTTAACAGGAAAACCACGATGGGAGCACACTGCTAGCCTCTCCTTTGGATCGCCCCTCTGCATTCTGGTATATGCAGTGCGTATAACTTGAAGGGTTTCGAAAAAAGTTCTTGAATGTTTCACCAAAGTTGGTGTAAGTAAGTACTTAATAGTTTCAGTATCTCTAGACACGAGACATGGCTCGTGTTTCGGGATAGTATCCCTCATCAGTAGAGAAAAGTTCTGGGGTGGTTGAGAAGGCCGCCAAACAACCGTCACAGGCTTCGTTGCCCCTCTGGCGCGCAGGTGCATCTCCAAAAGCTCGTCAGCTTAGAGGCTCACGGGAGCCCTTTAACAGGAAAACCACGATGGGAGCACACTGCTAGCCTCTCCTCCGGATCGCCCCTCTGCATTCTGGTATATGCAGTGCGTATAACTTGTAGAGTTTCGAAATAAGTTTGTGAATGTTTCACCAAAGTTGGTGTAAGTAAGTACTTAATATTTTCAGTATCTCTAGACAGGAGACATGGCTCGTGTTTCGGGATAGTATCCCTCATCAGTAGAGAAAAGTTCTGGGGTGGTTGAGAAGGCCGCCAAACAACCGTCACAGGCTTCTTTGCCCCTCTGGCACGCAGGTGCATCTCCAAAAGCTCGTCAGCTTAGGGGCTCACGGGAGCCCTTTAACAGGAAAACCACGATGGGAGCACACTGCTAGCCTCTCCTTTGGATCGCCCCTTTGCATTCTGGTATATGCAGTGCATATAACTTGAAGGGTTTCGAAAAAAGTTCTTGAATGTTTCACCAAAGTTGGTGTAAGTAAGTACTTAATATTTTCAGTATCTCTAGACACGAGACATGGCTCGTGTTTCGGGATAATATCCCTCATCAGTAGAGAAAAGTTCTGGGGTGGTTGAGAAGGCCGCCAAACAACAGTCACAGGCTTCGTTGCCCCTCTGGCACGCAGGTGCATCTCCAAAAGCTCGTCAGCTTAGGGGCTAACGGGAGCCCTTTAACAGGAAAACCACGATGGGAGCACACTGCTAGCCTCTCCTCCGGATCGCCCCTCTGCATTCTGGTATATGCAGTGCGTATAACTTGAAGAGTTTCGTAAAAAGTTCGTGTATGTTTCACCAAAGTTATTGTAAGTAAGTACTTAATATTTTAAGTATCTCTAGACACGAGACATGGCTCGTGTTTCAGGATAGTATCCCTCATTAGTAGAGAAAAGTTCTTAGGTGGTTGAGAAGGTCGCCAAACAACCGTCACAGGCTTCATTGCCCCTCTGTCGCGCAGGTGCATCTCCAAAAGCTCGTCAGCTAAGGGGCTCACGGGAGCCCTTTAACAGGAAAACCACGATGGGAGCACACTGCTAGCCTCTCCTCCGGATCGCCCCTCTGCATTCTGGTATATGCAGTGCGTATAACCTGAAGAGTTTTGAAAAAAGTTCGTGAATGTTTCACCAAAGTTGGTGTAAGTAAGTACTTAATATTTTCAGTATCTCTAGACACGAGACATGGCTCCTGTTTCGAGATAGTATCCCTCGTCAGTAGAGAAAAGTTCTCGGGTGGTTGAGAAGGCCGCCAAACAACCGTCACAGGCTCCGTTGCCCCTTTGGCACGCAGGTGCATCTCCAAAAGCTCGTCAGCTATGGGGCTCACGAGATCCCTTTAAAAGGAAAACCACGATGGGAGCACACTGCTAGCCTCTCCTTTGGATCGCCCCTCTGAATTCTGGTATATGCAGTGCGTATAACTTGAAGGGTTTCGAAAAAAGTTCTTGAACGTTTCACCAAAGTTGGTGTAAGTAAGTACTTAATATTTTCAGTATCTCTAGACACGAGACATGGCTCGTGTTTCGGGATAGTATCCCTCATCAGTAGAGAAAAGTTCTGGGGTGGTTGAGAAGGCCGCCAAACAACCGTCACAGGCTTCTTTGCCCCGCTGGCACGCAGGTGCATTTCCAAAAGCTCGTCAGCTTAGGGGCTCACGGGAGCCCTTTAACCGGAAAACCACAATGGGAGCACACTGCTAGCCTCTCCTCCGGATCGCCCCTCTGCATTCTGGTATATGCAGTGCATATAACTTGAAGAGTTTCGAAAAAAGTTCTTGAATGTTTCACCAAAGTTAGTGTAAGTAAGTACTTAATATTTTCAGTATCTCTAGACACGAGACATGGCTCGTGTTTCGGGATAGTATCCCTCATCAGTAGAGAAAAGTTCTGGGGTGGTTGAGAAGGCCGCCAAACAACCGTCACAGGCTTCGTTGCCCCTCTGGCGCGCAGGTGCATCTCCAAAAGCTCGTCAGCTTAGAGGCTCACGGGAGCCCTTTAACAGGAAAACCACGATGGGAGCACACTGCTAGCCTCTCCTCCGGATCGCCCCTCTGCATTCTGGTATATGCAGTGCGTATAACTTGTAGAGTTTCGAAATAAGTTTGTGAATGTTTCACCAAAGTTGGTGTAAGTAAGTACTTAATATTTTCAGTATCTCTAGACAGGAGACATGGCTCGTGTTTCGGGATAGTATCCCTCATCAGTAGAGAAAAGTTCTGGGGTGGTTGAGAAGGCCGCCAAACAACCGTCACAGGCTTCTTTGCCCCTCTGGCACGCAGGTGCATCTCCAAAAGCTCGTCAGCTTAGGGGCTCACGGGAGCCCTTTAACAGGAAAACCACGATGGGAGCACACTGCTAGCCTCTCCTTTGGATCGCCCCTCTGCATTCTGGTATATGCAGTGCATATAACTTGAAGGGTTTCGAAAAAAGTTCTTGAATGTTTCACCAAAGTTGGTGTAAGTAAGTACTTAATATTTTCAGTATCTCTAGACACGAGACATGGCTCGTGTTTCGGGATAGTATCCCTCATCAGTAGAGAAAAGTTCTGGGGTGGTTGAGAAGGCCGCCAAACAACAGTCACAGGCTTCGTTGCCCCTCTGGCACGCAGGTGCATCTCCAAAAGCTCGTCAGCTTAGGGGCTAACGGGAGCCCTTTAACAGGAAAACCACAATGGGAGCACACTGCTAGCCTCTCCTCCGGATCGCCCCTCTGCATTCTGGTATATGCAGTGCGTATAACTTGAAGAGTTTCGTAAAAAGTTTGTGTATGTTTCACCAAAGTTATTGTAAGTAAGTACTTAATATTTTAAGTATCTCTAGACACGAGACATGGCTCGTGTTTCAGGATAGTATCCCTCATTAGTAGAGAAAAGTTCTTAGGTGGTTGAGAAGGTCGCCAAACAACCGTCACAGGCTTCATTGCCCCTCTGGCGCGCAGGTGCATCTCCAAAAGCTCGTCAGCTAAGGGGCTCACGGGAGCCCTTTAACAGGAAAACCACGATGGGAGCACACTGCTAGCCTCTCCTTTGGATCGCCCCTCTGCATTCTGTTATATGCAGTGCGTATAACTTGAAGGGTTTCGAAAAAAGTTCTTGAATGTTTCACCAAAGTTGGTGTAAGTAAGTACTTAATAGTTTCAGTATCTCTAGACACGAGACATGGCTCGTGTTTCGGGATAGTATCCCTCATCAGTAGAGAAAAGTTCTGGGGTGGTTGAGAAGGCCGCCAAACAACCGTCACAGGCTTCGTTGCCCCTCTGGCGCGCAGGTGCATCTCCAAAAGCTCGTCAGCTTAGAGGCTCACGGGAGCCCTTTAACAGGAAAACCACGATGGGAGCACACTGCTAGCCTCTCCTCCGGATCGCCCCTCTGCATTCTGGTATATGCAGTGCGTATAACTTGTAGAGTTTCGAAATAAGTTTGTGAATGTTTCACCAAAGTTGGTGTAAGTAAGTACTTAATATTTTCAGTATCTCTAGACAGGAGACATGGCTCATGTTTCGGGATAGTATCCCTCATCAGTAGAGAAAAGTTCTGGGGTGGTTGAGAAGGCCGCCAAACAACCGTCACAGGCTTCTTTGCCCCTCTGGCACGCAGGTGCATCTCCAAAAGCTCGTCAGCTTAGGGGCTCACGGGAGCCCTTTAACAGGAAAACCACGATGGGAGCACACTGCTAGCCTCTCCTTTGGATCGCCCCTCTGCATTCTGGTATATGCAGTGCATATAACTTGAAGGGTTTCGAAAAAAGTTCTTGAATGTTTCACCAAAGTTGGTGTAAGTAAGTACATAATATTTTCAGTATCTCTAGACACGAGACATGGCTCGTGTTTCGGGATAGTATCCCTCATCAGTAGAGAAAAGTTCTGGGGTGGTTGAGAAGGCCGCCAAACAACAGTCACAGGCTTCGTTGCCCCTCTGGCACGCAGGTGCATCTCCAAAAGCTCGTCAGCTTAGGGGCTAACGGGAGCCCTTTAACAGGAAACCCACGATGGGAGCACACTGCTAGCCTCTCCTCCGGATCGCCCCTCTGCATTCTGGTATATGCAGTGCGTATAACTTGAAGAGTTTCGTAAAAAGTTCGTGTATGTTTCACCAAAGTTATTGTAAGTAAGTACTTAATATTTTAAGTATCTCTAGACACGAGACATGGCTCGTGTTTCAGGATAGTATCCCTCATTAGTAGAGAAAAGTTCTTAGGTGGTTGAGAAGGTCGCCAAACAACCGTCACAGGCTTCATTGCCCCTCTGGCGCGCAGGTGCATCTCCAAAAGCTCGTCAGCTAAGGGGCTCACGGGAGCCCTTTAACAGGAAAACCACGATGGGAGCACACTGCTAGCCTCTCCTCCGGATCGCCCCTCTGCATTCTGGTATATGCAGTGCGTATAACCTGAAGAGTTTTGAAAAAAGTTCGTGAATGTTTCACCAAAGTTGGTGTAAGTAAGTACTTAATATTTTCAGTATCTCTAGACACGAGACATGGCTCCTGTTTCGAGATAGTATCCCTCGTCAGTAGAGAAAAGTTCTCGGGTGGTTGAGAAGGCCGCCAAACAACCGTCACAGGCTCCGTTGCCCCTTTGGCACGCAGGTGCATCTCCAAAAGCTCGTCAGCTATGGGGCTCACGAGATCCCTTTAAAAGGAAAACCACGATGGGAGCACACTGCTAGCCTCTCCTTTGGATCGCCCCTCTGAATTCTGGTATATGCAGTGCGTATAACTTGAAGGGTTTCGAAAAAAGTTCTTGAACGTTTCACCAAAGTTGGTGTAAGTAAGTACTTAATATTTTCAGTATCTCTAGACACGAGACATGGCTCGTGTTTCGGGATAGTATCCCTCATCAGTAGAGAAAAGTTCTGGGGTGGTTGAGAAGGCCGCCAAACAACCGTCACAGGCTTCTTTGCCCCGCTGGCACGCAGGTGCATTTCCAAAAGCTCGTCAGCTTAGGGGCTCACGGGAGCCCTTTAACCGGAAAACCACAATGGGAGCACACTGCTAGCCTCTCCTCCGGATCGCCCCTCTGCATTCTGGTATATGCAGTGCATATAACTTGAAGAGTTTCGAAAAAAGTTCTTGAATGTTTCACCAAAGTTAGTGTAAGTAAGTACTTAATATTTTCAGTATCTCTAGACACGAGACATGGCTCGTGTTTCGGGATAGTATCCCTCATCAGTAGAGAAAAGTTCTGGGGTGGTTGAGAAGGCCGCCAAACAACCGTCACAGGCTTCGTTGCCCCTCTGGCGCGCAGGTGCATCTCCAAAAGCTCGTCAGCTTAGAGGCTCACGGGAGCCCTTTAACAGGAAAACCACGATGGGAGCACACTGCTAGCCTCTCCTCCGGATCGCCCCTCTGCATTCTGGTATATGCAGTGCGTATAACTTGTAGAGTTTCGAAATAAGTTTGTGAATGTTTCACCAAAGTTGGTGTAAGTAAGTACTTAATATTTTCAGTATCTCTAGACAGGAGACATGGCTCGTGTTTCGGGATAGTATCCCTCATCAGTAGAGAAAAGTTCTGGGGTGGTTGAGAAGGCCGCCAAACAACCGTCACAGGCTTCTTTGCCCCTCTGGCGCGCAGGTGCATCTCCAAAAGCTCGTCAGCTTAGAGGCTCACGGGAGCCCTTTAACAGGAAAACCACGATGGGAGCACACTGCTAGCCTCTCCTCCGGATCGCCCCTCTGCATTCTGGTATATGCAGTGCGTATAACTTGTAGAGTTTCGAAATAAGTTTGTGAATGTTTCACCAAAGTTGGTGTAAGTAAGTACTTAATATTTTCAGTATCTCTAGACAGGAGACATGGCTCGTGTTTCGGGATAGTATCCCTCATCAGTAGAGAAAAGTTCTGGGGTGGTTGAGAAGGCCGCCAAACAACCGTCACAGGCTTCTTTGCCCCTCTGGCACGCAGGTGCATCTCCAAAAGCTCGTCAGCTTAGGGGCTCACGGGAGCCCTTTAACAGGAAAACCACGATGGGAGCACACTGCTAGCCTCTCCTTTGGATCGCCCCTTTGCATTCTGGTATATGCAGTGCATATAACTTGAAGGGTTTCGAAAAAAGTTCTTGAATGTTTCACCAAAGTTGGTGTAAGTAAGTACTTAATATTTTCAGTATCTCTAGACACGAGACATGGCTCGTGTTTCGGGATAATATCCCTCATCAGTAGAGAAAAGTTCTGGGGTGGTTGAGAAGGCCGCCAAACAACAGTCACAGGCTTCGTTGCCCCTCTGGCACGCAGGTGCATCTCCAAAAGCTCGTCAGCTTAGGGGCTAACGGGAGCCCTTTAACAGGAAAACCACGATGGGAGCACACTGCTAGCCTCTCCTCCGGATCGCCCCTCTGCATTCTGGTATATGCAGTGCGTATAACTTGAAGAGTTTCGTAAAAAGTTCGTGTATGTTTCACCAAAGTTATTGTAAGTAAGTACTTAATATTTTAAGTATCTCTAGACACGAGACATGGCTCGTGTTTCAGGATAGTATCCCTCATTAGTAGAGAAAAGTTCTTAGGTGGTTGAGAAGGTCGCCAAACAACCGTCACAGGCTTCATTGCCCCTCTGTCGCGCAGGTGCATCTCCAAAAGCTCGTCAGCTAAGGGGCTCACGGGAGCCCTTTAACAGGAAAACCACGATGGGAGCACACTGCTAGCCTCTCCTCCGGATCGCCCCTCTGCATTCTGGTATATGCAGTGCGTATAACCTGAAGAGTTTTGAAAAAAGTTCGTGAATGTTTCACCAAAGTTGGTGTAAGTAAGTACTTAATATTTTCAGTATCTCTAGACACGAGACATGGCTCCTGTTTCGAGATAGTATCCCTCGTCAGTAGAGAAAAGTTCTCGGGTGGTTGAGAAGGCCGCCAAACAACCGTCACAGGCTCCGTTGCCCCTTTGGCACGCAGGTGCATCTCCAAAAGCTCGTCAGCTATGGGGCTCACGAGATCCCTTTAAAAGGAAAACCACGATGGGAGCACACTGCTAGCCTCTCCTTTGGATCGCCCCTCTGAATTCTGGTATATGCAGTGCGTATAACTTGAAGGGTTTCGAAAAAAGTTCTTGAACGTTTCACCAAAGTTGGTGTAAGTAAGTACTTAATATTTTCAGTATCTCTAGACACGAGACATGGCTCGTGTTTCGGGATAGTATCCCTCATCAGCAGAGAAAAGTTCTGGGGTGGTTGAGAAGGCCGCCAAACAACCGTCACAGGCTTCTTTGCCCCGCTGGCACGCAGGTGCATTTCCAAAAGCTCGTCAGCTTAGGGGCTCACGGGAGCCCTTTAACCGGAAAACCACAATGGGAGCACACTGCTAGCCTCTCCTCCGGATCGCCCCTCTGCATTCTGGTATATGCAGTGCATATAACTTGAAGAGTTTCGAAAAAAGTTCTTGAATGTTTCACCAAAGTTAGTGTAAGTAAGTACTTAATATTTTCAGTATCTCTAGACACGAGACATGGCTCGTGTTTCGGGATAGTATCCCTCATCAGTAGAGAAAAGTTCTGGGGTGGTTGAGAAGGCCGCCAAACAACCGTCACAGGCTTCGTTGCCCCTCTGGCGCGCAGGTGCATCTCCAAAAGCTCGTCAGCTTAGAGGCTCACGGGAGCCCTTTAACAGGAAAACCACGATGGGAGCACACTGCTAGCCTCTCCTCCGGATCGCCCCTCTGCATTCTGGTATATGCAGTGCGTATAACTTGTAGAGTTTCGAAATAAGTTTGTGAATGTTTCACCAAAGTTGGTGTAAGTAAGTACTTAATATTTTCAGTATCTCTAGACAGGAGACATGGCTCGTGTTTCGGGATAGTATCCCTCATCAGTAGAGAAAAGTTCTGGGGTGGTTGAGAAGGCCGCCAAACAACCGTCACAGGCTTCTTTGCCCCTCTGGCACGCAGGTGCATCTCCAAAAGCTCGTCAGCTTAGGGGCTCACGGGAGCCCTTTAACAGGAAAACCACGATGGGAGCACACTGCTAGCCTCTCCTTTGGATCGCCCCTCTGCATTCTGGTATATGCAGTGCATATAACTTGAAGGGTTTCGAAAAAAGTTCTTGAATGTTTCACCAAAGTTGGTGTAAGTAAGTACTTAATATTTTCAGTATCTCTAGACACGAGACATGGCTCGTGTTTCGGGATAGTATCCCTCATCAGTAGAGAAAAGTTCTGGGGTGGTTGAGAAGGCCGCCAAACAACAGTCACAGGCTTCGTTGCCCCTCTGGCACGCAGGTGCATCTCCAAAAGCTCGTCAGCTTAGGGGCTAACGGGAGCCCTTTAACAGGAAAACCACAATGGGAGCACACTGCTAGCCTCTCCTCCGGATCGCCCCTCTGCATTCTGGTATATGCAGTGCGTATAACTTGAAGAGTTTCGTAAAAAGTTCGTGTATGTTTCACCAAAGTTATTGTAAGTAAGTACTTAATATTTTAAGTATCTCTAGACACGAGACATGGCTCGTGTTTCAGGATAGTATCCCTCATTAGTAGAGAAAAGTTCTTAGGTGGTTGAGAAGGTCGCCAAACAACCGTCACAGGCTTCATTGCCCCTCTGGCGCGCAGGTGCATCTCCAAAAGCTCGTCAGCTAAGGGGCTCACGGGAGCCCTTTAACAGGAAAACCACGATGGGAGCACACTGCTAGCCTCTCCTTTGGATCGCCCCTCTGCATTCTGTTATATGCAGTGCGTATAACTTGAAGGGTTTCGAAAAAAGTTCTTGAATGTTTCACCAAAGTTGGTGTAAGTAAGTACTTAATAGTTTCAGTATCTCTAGACACGAGACATGGCTCGTGTTTCGGGATAGTATCCCTCATCAGTAGAGAAAAGTTCTGGGGTGGTTGAGAAGGCCGCCAAACAACCGTCACAGGCTTCGTTGCCCCTCTGGCGCGCAGGTGCATCTCCAAAAGCTCGTCAGCTTAGAGGCTCACGGGAGCCCTTTAACAGGAAAACCACGATGGGAGCACACTGCTAGCCTCTCCTCCGGATCGCCCCTCTGCATTCTGGTATATGCAGTGCGTATAACTTGTAGAGTTTCGAAATAAGTTTGTGAATGTTTCACCAAAGTTGGTGTAAGTAAGTACTTAATATTTTCAGTATCTCTAGACAGGAGACATGGCTCGTGTTTCGGGATAGTATCCCTCATCAGTAGAGAAAAGTTCTGGGGTGGTTGAGAAGGCCGCCAAACAACCGTCACAGGCTTCTTTGCCCCTCTGGCACGCAGGTGCATCTCCAAAAGCTCGTCAGCTTAGGGGCTCACGGGAGCCCTTTAACAGGAAAACCACGATGGGAGCACACTGCTAGCCTCTCCTTTGGATCGCCCCTCTGCATTCTGGTATATGCAGTGCATATAACTTGAAGGGTTTCGAAAAAAGTTCTTGAATGTTTCACCAAAGTTGGTGTAAGTAAGTACTTAATATTTTCAGTATCTCTAGACACGAGACATGGCTCGTGTTTCGGGATAGTATCCCTCATCAGTAGAGAAAAGTTCTGGGGTGGTTGAGAAGGCCGCCAAACAACAGTCACAGGCTTCGTTGCCCCTCTGGCACGCAGGTGCATCTCCAAAAGCTCGTCAGCTTAGGGGCTAACGGGAGCCCTTTAACAGGAAACCCACGATGGGAGCACACTGCTAGCCTCTCCTCCGGATCGCCCCTCTGCATTCTGGTATATGCAGTGCGTATAACTTGAAGAGTTTCGTAAAAAGTTCGTGTATGTTTCACCAAAGTTATTGTAAGTAAGTACTTAATATTTTAAGTATCTCTAGACACGAGACATGGCTCGTGTTTCAGGATAGTATCCCTCATTAGTAGAGAAAAGTTCTTAGGTGGTTGAGAAGGTCGCCAAACAACCGTCACAGGCTTCATTGCCCCTCTGGCGCGCAGGTGCATCTCCAAAAGCTCGTCAGCTAAGGGGCTCACGGGAGCCCTTTAACAGGAAAACCACGATGGGAGCACACTGCTAGCCTCTCCTCCGGATCGCCCCTCTGCATTCTGGTATATGCAGTGCGTATAACCTGAAGAGTTTTGAAAAAAGTTCGTGAATGTTTCACCAAAGTTGGTGTAAGTAAGTACTTAATATTTTCAGTATCTCTAGACACGAGACATGGCTCCTGTTTCGAGATAGTATCCCTCGTCAGTAGAGAAAAGTTCTCGGGTGGTTGAGAAGGCCGCCAAACAACCGTCACAGGCTCCGTTGCCCCTTTGGCACGCAGGTGCATCTCCAAAAGCTCGTCAGCTATGGGGCTCACGAGATCCCTTTAAAAGGAAAACCACGATGGGAGCACACTGCTAGCCTCTCCTTTGGATCGCCCCTCTGAATTCTGGTATATGCAGTGCGTATAACTTGAAGGGTTTCGAAAAAAGTTCTTGAACGTTTCACCAAAGTTGGTGTAAGTAAGTACTTAATATTTTCAGTATCTCTAGACACGAGACATGGCTCGTGTTTCGGGATAGTATCCCTCATCAGTAGAGAAAAGTTCTGGGGTGGTTGAGAAGGCCGCCAAACAACCGTCACAGGCTTCTTTGCCCCGCTGGCACGCAGGTGCATTTCCAAAAGCTCGTCAGCTTAGGGGCTCACGGGAGCCCTTTAACCGGAAAACCACAATGGGAGCACACTGCTAGCCTCTCCTCCGGATCGCCCCTCTGCATTCTGGTATATGCAGTGCATATAACTTGAAGAGTTTCGAAAAAAGTTCTTGAATGTTTCACCAAAGTTAGTGTAAGTAAGTACTTAATATTTTCAGTATCTCTAGACACGAGACATGGCTCGTGTTTCGGGATAGTATCCCTCATCAGTAGAGAAAAGTTCTGGGGTGGTTGAGAAGGCCGCCAAACAACCGTCACAGGCTTCGTTGCCCCTCTGGCGCGCAGGTGCATCTCCAAAAGCTCGTCAGCTTAGAGGCTCACGGGAGCCCTTTAACAGGAAAACCACGATGGGAGCACACTGCTAGCCTCTCCTCCGGATCGCCCCTCTGCATTCTGGTATATGCAGTGCGTATAACTTGTAGAGTTTCGAAATAAGTTTGTGAATGTTTCACCAAAGTTGGTGTAAGTAAGTACTTAATATTTTCAGTATCTCTAGACAGGAGACATGGCTCGTGTTTCGGGATAGTATCCCTCATCAGTAGAGAAAAGTTCTGGGGTGGTTGAGAAGGCCGCCAAACAACCGTCACAGGCTTCTTTGCCCCTCTGGCACGCAGGTGCATCTCCAAAAGCTCGTCAGCTTAGGGGCTCACGGGAGCCCTTTAACAGGAAAACCACGATGGGAGCACACTGCTAGCCTCTCCTTTGGATCGCCCCTCTGCATTCTGGTATATGCAGTGCATATAACTTGAAGGGTTTCGAAAAAAGTTCTTGAATGTTTCACCAAAGTTGGTGTAAGTAAGTACTTAATATTTTCAGTATCTCTAGACACGAGACATGGCTCGTGTTTCGGGATAGTATCCCTCATCAGTAGAGAAAAGTTCTGGGGTGGTTGAGAAGGCCGCCAAACAACAGTCACAGGCTTCGTTGCCCCTCTGGCACGCAGGTGCATCTCCAAAAGCTCGTCAGCTTAGGGGCTAACGGGAGCCCTTTAACAGGAAAACCACAATGGGAGCACACTGCTAGCCTCTCCTCCGGATCGCCCCTCTGCATTCTGGTATATGCAGTGCGTATAACTTGAAGAGTTTCGTAAAAAGTTTGTGTATGTTTCACCAAAGTTATTGTAAGTAAGTACTTAATATTTTAAGTATCTCTAGACACGAGACATGGCTCGTGTTTCAGGATAGTATCCCTCATTAGTAGAGAAAAGTTCTTAGGTGGTTGAGAAGGTCGCCAAACAACCGTCACAGGCTTCATTGCCCCTCTGGCGCGCAGGTGCATCTCCAAAAGCTCGTCAGCTAAGGGGCTCACGGGAGCCCTTTAACAGGAAAACCACGATGGGAGCACACTGCTAGCCTCTCCTCCGGATCGCCCCTCTGCATTCTGGTATATGCAGTGCGTATAACCTGAAGAGTTTTGAAAAAAGTTCGTGAATGTTTCACCAAAGTTGGTGTAAGTAAGTACTTAATATTTTCAGTATCTCTAGACACGAGACATGGCTCCTGTTTCGAGATAGTATCCCTCGTCAGTAGAGAAAAGTTCTCGGGTGGTTGAGAAGGCCGCCAAACAACCATCACAGGCTCCGTTGCCCCTTTGGCACGCAGGTGCATCTCCAAAAGCTCGTCAGCTATGGGGCTCACGAGATCCCTTTAAAAGGAAAACCACGATGGGAGCACACTGCTAGCCTCTCCTTTGGATCGCCCCTCTGAATTCTGGTATATGCAGAGCGTATAACTTGAAGGGTTTCGAAAAAAGTTCTTGAACGTTTCACCAAAGTTGGTGTAAGTAAGTACTTAATATTTTCAGTATCTCTAGACACGAGACATGGCTCGTGTTTCGGGATAGTATCCCTCATCAGTAGAGAAAAGTTCTGGGGTGGTTGAGAAGGCCGCCAAACAACCGTCACAGGCTTCTTTGCCCCGCTGGCACGCAGGTGCATTTCCAAAAGCTCGTCAGCTTAGGGGCTCACGGGAGCCCTTTAACCGGAAAACCACAATGGGAGCACACTGCTAGCCTCTCCTCCGGATCGCCCCTCTGCATTCTGGTATATGCAGTGCATATAACTTGAAGAGTTTCAAAAAAAGTTTGTGAATGTTTCACCAAAGTTAGTGTAAGTAAGTACTTAATATTTTCAGTATCTCGAGACACGAGACATGGCTCGTGTTTCGGGATAGTATCCCTCATCAGTAGAGAAAAGTTCTGGGGTGGTTGAGAAGGCCGTCAAACAACCGTCACAGGCTTCATTGCCCCTCTGGCGCGCAGGTGCATCTCCAAAAGCTTGTCAGCTTAGGGGCTCACGGGAGCCCTTTAACAGGAAAACCACGATGGGAGCACACTGCTAGCCTCTCCTCCAGATCGCCCCTCTGCATTCTTGTATATGCAGCGCGTATAACCTTAAGAGTTTCGAAAAAAGTTCGTGAATGTTTCACCAAAGTTGGTGTAAGTAAGTACTTAATATTTTCAGTATCTCTAGACACGAGACATGGCTCGTGTTTCAGGATAGTATCCCTCATCAGTAGAGAAAAGTTCTTAGGTGGTTGAGAAGGTCGCCAAACAACCGTCACAGGCTTCATTGCCCCTCTGGCGCGCAGGTGCATCTCCAAAAGCTCGTCAGCTAAGGGGCTCACGGGAGCCCTTTAACAGGAAAACCACGATGGGAGCACACTGCTAGCCTCTCCTCCGGATCGCCCCTCTGCATTCTGGTATATGCAGCGCGTATAACCTTAAGAGTTTCGAAAAAAGTTCGTGAATGTTTCACCAAAGTTGGTGTAAGTAAGTACTTAATATTTTCAGTATCTCTAGACAGGAGACATGGCTCATGTTTCGGGATAGTATCCCTCATCAGTAGAGAAAAGTTCTGGGGTGGTTGAGAAGGCCGCCAAACAACCGTCACAGGCTTCGTTGCCCCTCTGGCGCGCAGGTGCATCTCCAAAAGCTCGTCAGCTTAGAGGCTCACGGGAGCCCTTTAACAGGAAAACCACGATGGGAGCACACTGTTAGCCTCTCCTCCGGATCGC
The DNA here is from genome assembly GCF_964261635.1 of Lissotriton helveticus. NCBI lineage: Eukaryota > Metazoa > Chordata > Amphibia > Caudata > Salamandridae > Lissotriton > Lissotriton helveticus. The sequence continues at coordinate 356,690,576 of NC_136062.1, forward strand.
CTCTCTGCATTCTGGTATATGCAGTGCGTATAACTTGAAGAGTTTCGAAAAAAGTTTGTGAATGTTTCACCAAAGTTGGTGTAAGTAAGTACTTAATATTTTCAGTATCTCTAGACAGGACACATGGCTCGTGTTTCTCGATAGTATCCCTCATCAGTAGAGAAAAGATCTGGGGTGGTTGAGAAGGCCGCCAAACAACCGTCACAGGCTTCTTTGCCCCTCTGGCACGCAGGTGCATCTCCAAAAGCTCGTCAGCTTAGGGGCTCATGGGAGCCCTTTAACAGGAAAACCACGATGGGAGCACACTGCTAGCCTCTCCTTTGGATCGCCCCTCTGCATTCTGGTATCTGCAGTGCATATAACTTGAAGGGTTTCGAAAAAAGTTCTTGAATGTTTCACCAAAGTTGGTGTAAGTAAGTACTTAATATTTTCAGTATCTCTAGACACGAGACATGGCTCGTGTTTCGGGATAGTATCCCTCATCAGTAGAGAAAAGTTCTGGGGTGGTTGAGAAGGCCGCCAAACAACCGTCACAGGCTTCGTTGCCCCTCTGGCGCGCAGGTGCATCTCCAAAAGCTCGTCATTTTAGGGGCTCACGGGAGCCCTTTAACAGGAAAACCACGATGGGAGCACACTGCTAGCCTCTCCTCCGGATCGCCCCTCTGCATTCTGGTATATGCAGTGCGTATAACTTGAAGAGTTTCGTAAAAAGCTCGTGTATGTTTCACCAAAGTTATTGTTAGTAAGTACTTAATATTTTAAGTATCTCTAGACACGAGACATGGCTCGTGTTTCAGGATAGTATCCCTCATCAGTAGAGAAAAGTTCTTAGGTGGTTTGAGAAGGTCGCCAAACAACCGTCACAGGCTTCATTGCCCCTCTGGCGCGCAGGTGCATCTCCAAAAGCTCGTCAGCTAAGGGGCTCACGGGAGCCCTTTAACAGGAAAACCACGATGGGAGCACACTGCTAGCCTCTCCTCCGGATCGCCCCTCTGCATTCTGGTATATGCAGCGCGTATAACCTTAAGAGTTTCGAAAAAAGTTCGTGAATGTTTCACCAAAGTTGGTGTAAGTAAGTACTTAATATTTTCAGTATCTCTAGACACGAGACATGGCTCGTGTTTCGGGATAGTATCTCTCATCAGTAGAGAAAAGTTCTCGGGTGATTGAGAAGGCCGCCAAACAACCGTCACAGGCTCCGTTGCCCCTTTGGCGCGCAGGTGCATCTCCAAAAGCTCGTCAGCTTAAGGGCTCACGAGATCCCTTTAACAGGAAAACCACGATGGGAGCACACTGCTAGCCTCTCCTTTGGATCGCCCCTCTGCATTCTGGTATATGCAGTGCGTATAACTTGAAGGGTTTCGAAAAAAGTTCTTGCATGTTTCAGCAAAGTTGGTGTAAGTAAGTACTTAATAGTTTCAGTATCTCTAGACACGAGACATGGCTCGTGTTTCGGGATAGTATCCCTCATCAGTAGAGAAAAGTTCTGGGGTGGTTGAGAAGGCCGCCAAACAACCGTCACAGGCTTCGTTGCCCCTCTGGCGCGCAGGTGCATCTCCAAAAGCTCGTCAGCTTAGAGGCTCACGGGAGCCCTTTAACAGGAAAACCACGATGGGAGCACACTGCTAGCCTCTCCTCCGGATCGCCCCTCTGCATTCTGGTATATGCAGTGCGTATAACTTGTAGAGTTTCGAAATAAGTTTGTGAATGTTTCACCAAAGTTGGTGTAAGTAAGTACTTAATATTTTCAGTATCTCTAGACAGGAGACATGGCTCATGTTTTGGGATAGTATCCCTCATCAGTAGAGAAAAGTTCTGGGGTGGTTGAGAAGGCCGCCAAACAACCGTCACAGGCTTCTTTGCCCCTCTGGCACGCAGGTGCATCTCCAAAAGCTCGTCAGCTTAGGGGCTCACGGGAGCCCTTTAACAGGAAAACCACGATGGGAGCACACTGCTAGCCTCTCCTTTGGATCGCCCCTCTGCATTCTGGTATATGCAGTGCATATAACTTGAAGGGTTTCGAAAAAAGTTCTTGAATGTTTCACCAAAGTTGGTGTAAGTAAGTACTTAATATTTTCAGTATCTCTAGACACGAGACATGGCTCGTGTTTCGGGATAGTATCCCTCATCAGTAGAGAAAAGTTCTGGGGTGGTTGAGAAGGCCGCCAAACAACAGTCACAGGCTTCGTTGCCCCTCTGGCACGCAGGTGCATCTCCAAAAGCTCGTCAGCTTAGGGGCTAACGGGAGCCCTTTAACAGGAAAACCACAATGGGAGCACACTGCTAGCCTCTCCTCCGGATCGCCCCTCTGCATTCTGGTATATGCAGTGCGTATAACTTGAAGAGTTTCGTAAAAAGTTCGTGTATGTTTCACCAAAGTTATTGTAAGTAAGTACTTAATATTTTAAGTATCTCTAGACACGAGACATGGCTCGTGTTTCAGGATAGTATCCCTCATTAGTAGAGAAAAGTTCTTAGGTGGTTGAGAAGGTCGCCAAACAACCGTCACAGGCTTCATTGCCCCTCTGGCGCGCAGGTGCATCTCCAAAAGCTCGTCAGCTAAGGGGCTCACGGGAGCCCTTTAACAGGAAAACCACGATGGGAGCACACTGCTAGCCTCTCCTCCGGATCGCCCCTCTGCATTCTGGTATATGCAGTGCGTATAACCTGAAGAGTTTTGAAAAAAGTTCGTGAATGTTTCACCAAAGTTGGTGTAAGTAAGTACTTAATATTTTCAGTATCTCTAGACACGAGACATGGCTCCTGTTTCGAGATAGTATCCCTCGTCAGTAGAGAAAAGTTCTCGGGTGGTTGAGAAGGCCGCCAAACAACCGTCACAGGCTCCGTTGCCCCTTTGGCACGCAGGTGCATCTCCAAAAGCTCGTCAGCTATGGGGCTCACGAGATCCCTTTAAAAGGAAAACCACGATGGGAGCACACTGCTAGCCTCTCCTTTGGATCGCCCCTCTGAATTCTGGTATATGCAGTGCGTATAACTTGAAGGGTTTCGAAAAAAGTTCTTGAACGTTTCACCAAAGTTGGTGTAAGTAAGTACTTAATATTTTCAGTATCTCTAGACACGAGACATGGCTCGTGTTTCGGGATAGTATCCCTCATCAGTAGAGAAAAGTTCTGGGGTGGTTGAGAAGGCCGCCAAACAACCGTCACAGGCTTCTTTGCCCCGCTGGCACGCAGGTGCATTTCCAAAAGCTCGTCAGCTTAGGGGCTCACGGGAGCCCTTTAACCGGAAAACCACAATGGGAGCACACTGCTAGCCTCTCCTCCGGATCGCCCCTCTGCATTCTGGTATATGCAGTGCATATAACTTGAAGAGTTTCAAAAAAAGTTTGTGAATGTTTCACCAAAGTTAGTGTAAGTAAGTACTTAATATTTTCAGTATCTCGAGACACGAGACATGGCTCGTGTTTCGGGATAGTATCCCTCATCAGTAGAGAAAAGTTCTGGGGTGGTTGAGAAGGCCGTCAAACAACCGTCACAGGCTTCGTTGCCCCTCTGGTGCGCAGGTGCATCTCCAAAAGCTCGTCAGCTATGGGGCTCATGGGAGCCCTTTAACAGGAAAACCACGATGGGAGCACACTGCTAGCCTCTCCTTTGGATCGCCCCTCTGCATTCTGGTATATGCAGTGCGTATAACTTGAAGGGTTTCGAAAAAAGTTCTTGAATGTTTCACCAAAGTTGGTGTAAGTAAGTACTTAATATTTTCAGTATCTCTAGACACGAGACATGGCTCGTGTTTCGCGATAGTATCCCTCATCAGTAGAGAAAAGTTCTGGGGTGGTTGAGAAGGCCGCCAAACAACCGTCACCGGCTTCATTGCCCCTCTGGCGCGCAGGAGCATCTCCAAAAGCTCGTCAGCTTAGGGGCTCACGGGAGCCCTTTAACAGGAAAACCACGATGGGAGCACACTGCTAGCCTCTCCTCCGGATCGCCCCTCTGCATTCTTGTATATGCAGCGCGTATAACCTTAAGAGTTTCGAAAAAAGTTCGTGAATGTTTCACCAAAGTTGGTGTAAGTAAGTACTTAATATTTTCAGTATCTCGAGACACGAGACATGGCTCGTGTTTCGGGATAGTATCCCTCATCAGTAGAGAAAAGTTCTGGGGTGGTTGAGAAGGCCGTCAAACAACCGTCACAGGCTTCGTTGCCCCTCTGGTGCGCAGGTGCATCTCCAAAAGCTCGTCAGCTGTGGGGCTCACGGGAGCCCTTTAACAGGAAAACCACGATGGGAGCACACTGCTAGCCTCTCCTTTGGATCGCCCCTCTGCATTCTGGTATATGCAGTGCGTATAACTTGAAGGGTTTCGAAAAAAGTTCTTGAATGTTTCACCAAAGTTGGTGTAAGTAAGTACTTAATATTTTCAGTATCTCTAGACAGGAGACATGGCTCGTGTTTCGGGATAGTATCCCTCATCAGTAGAGAAAAGTTCTGGGGTGGTTGAGAAGGCCGCCAAACAACCGTCACAGGCTTCATTGCCCCTCTGGCGCGCAGGTGCATCTCCAAAAGCTCGTCAGCTTAGGGGCTCACGGGAGCCCTTTAACAGGAAAACCACGATGGGAGCACACTGCTAGCCTCTCCTCCGGATCGCCCCTCTGCATTCTTGTATATGCAGCGCGTATAACCTTAAGAGTTTCGAAAAAAGTTCGTGAATGTTTCACCAAAGTTGGTGTAAGTAAGTACTTAATATTTTCAGTATCTCTAGACACGAGACATGGCTCGTGTTTCAGGATAGTATCCCTCATCAGTAGAGAAAAGTTCTTAGGTGGTTGAGAAGGTCGCCAAACAACCGTCACAGGCTTCAGTGCCCCTCTGGCGCGCAGGTGCATCTCCAAAAGCTCGTCAGCTAAGGGGCTCACGGGAGCCCTTTAACAGGAAAACCACGATGGGAGCACACTGCTAGCCTCTCCTCCGGATCGCCCCTCTGAATTCTGGTATATGCAGCGCGTATAACCTTAAGAGTTTCGAAAAAAGTTCGTGAATGTTTCACCAAAGTTGGTGTAAGTAAGTACTTAATATTTTCAGTATCTCTAGACAGGAGACATGGCTCGTGTTTCGGGATAGTATCCCTCATCAGTAGAGAAAAGTTCTGGGGTGGTTGAGAAGGCCACCAAACAACCGTCACAGGCTTTGTTGCCACTCTGGCGCGCAGGTGCATCTCCAAAAGCTCGTCAGCTTAGGGGCTCACGGGAGCCCTTTAACAGCAAACCCTCGATGGGAGCACACTGCTAGCCTCTCCTCCGGATCGCCCCTCTGCATTCTGGTATATGCAGTGCATATAACTTGAAGAGTTTCGAAAAAAGTTCGTGAATGTTTCACCAAAGTTGGTGTAAGTAAGTATTTAATATTTTCAGTATCTCTAGACACGAGACATGACTCGTGTTTCGGGATAGTATCCCTCATCAGTAGAGAAAAGTTCTTAGGTGGTTGAGAAGGCCACCAAACAACCGTCACAGGCTTCGTTGCCCCTCTGGCGCACAGGTGCATCACCAGAAGCTCGTCAGCTTAGGGGCTCACGGGAGCCCTTTAACAGGAAAACCACGATGGGAGCACACTGCTAGCCTCTCTTCCGGATCGCCCTCTGCATTCTGGTATATGCAGGGCGTATAACTTGAAGAGTTTCAAAAAAAGTTAGCGAATTTTTCACCAAAGTTGGTGTAAGTAAGTACTTAATATTTTCAGTATCTCTAGACACGAGACATGGCTCGTGTTTCAGGATAGTATCCCTCATCAGTAGAGAAAAGTTCTTAGGTGGTTGAGAAGGTCGCCAAACAACCGTCACAGGCTTCATTGCCCCTCTGGCGCGCAGGTGCATCTCCAAAAGCTCATCAGCTTAGGGGTTCACGGGAGCCCTTTAACAGGAAAACCACGATGGGAGCACACTGCTAGCCTCTCCTCCGGATCGCCCCTCTGCATTCGGGTATATGCAGTGCGTATAACCTGAAGAGTTTTGAAAAAAGTTCGTGTATGTTTCACCAAAGTTATTGTAAGTAAGTACTTAATATTTTAAGTATCTCTAGACACGAGACATGGCTCGTGTTTCAGGATAGTATCCTCATTAGTAGAGAAAAGTTCTTATGTGGTTGAGAAAGTCGCCAAACAACCGTCACAGGCTTCATTGCCCCTCTGGCGCGCAGGTGCATCTCCAAAAGCTTGTCAGCTAAGGGGCTCACGGGAGCCCTTTAACAGGAAAACCACGATGGGAGCACACTGCTAGCCTCTCCTCCGGATCGCCCCTCTGCATTCTGGTATATGCAGCGCGTATAACCTGAAGAGTTTCGAAAAAAGTTTGTGAATGTTTCACCAAAGTTGGTGTAAGTAAGTACTTAATATTTTCAGTATCTCTAGACACGAGACATGGCTCGTGTTTCGGGATAGTATCCCTCATCAGTAGAGAAAAGTTCTTAGGTGATTGAGAAGGTCGCCAAACAACCGTCACAGGCTTCATTGCCCCTCTGGTGCGCAGGTGCATCACCAAAAGCTCATCAGCTTAGGGGTTCACGGGAGCCCTTTAACAGGAAAACCACGATGGGAGCACACTGCTAGCCTCTCCTCCGGATCGCCCCTCTGCATTCTGGTATATGCAGTGCGTATAACCTGAAGAGTTTTGAAAAAAAGTTCGTGAATGTTTCACCAAAGTTGGTGTAAGTAAGTACTTAATATTTTCAGTATCTCTAGACACGAGACATGGCTCCTGTTTCGAGATAGTATCCCTCGTCAGTAGAGAAAAGTTCTCGGGTGGTTGAGAAGGCCGCCAAACAACCGTCACAGGCTCCGTTGCCCCTTTGGCACGCAGGTGCATCTCCAAAAGCTCGTCAGCTATGGGGCTCACGAGATCCCTTTAAAAGGAAAACCATGATGGGAGCACACTGCTAGCCTCTCCTTTGGATCGCCCCTCTGAATTCTGGTATATGCAGTGCGTATAACTTGAAGGGTTTCGAAAAAAGTTCTTGAACGTTTCACCAAAGTTGGTGTAAGTAAGTACTTAATATTTTCAGTATCTCTAGACACGAGACATGGCTCGTGTTTCGGGATAGTATCCCTCATCAGTAGAGAAAAGTTCTGGGGTGGTTGAGAAGGCCGCCAAACAACCGTCACAGGCTTCTTTGCCCCGCTGGCACGCAGGTGCATTTCCAAAAGCTCGTCAGCTTAGGGGCTCACGGGAGCCCTTTAACAGGAAAACCACGATGGGAGCACACTGCTAGCCTCTCCTTTGGATCGCCCCTCTGCATTCTGGTATATGCAGTGCGTATAACTTGAAGGGTTTCGAAAAAAGTTCTTGAATGTTTCACCAAAGTTGGTGTAAGTAAGTACTTAATATTTTCAGTATCTCTATAGAGAAAAGTTCTGGGGTGGTTGAGAAGGCCGCCAAACAACCGTCACAGGCTTCATTGCCCCTCTGGCGCGCAGGTGCATCTCCAAAAGCTCGTCAGCTTAGGGGCTCACGGGAGCCCTTTAACAGGAAAACCACGATGGGAGCACACTGCTAGCCTCTCCTCCGGATCGCCCCTCTGCATTCTTGTATATGCAGCGCGTATAACCTTAAGAGTTTCGAAAAAAGTTCGTGAATGTTTCACCAAAGTTGGTGTAAGTAAGTACTTAATATTTTCAGTATCTCTAGACACGAGACATGGCTCGTGTTTCAGGATAGTATCCCTCATCAGTAGAGAAAAGTTCTTAGGTGGTTGAGAAGGTCGCCAAACAACCGTCACAGGCTTCATTGCCCCTCTGGCGCGCAGGTGCATCTCCAAAAGCTCGTCAGCTAAGGGGCTCACGGGAGCCCTTTAACAGGAAAACCACGATGGGAGCACACTGCTAGCCTCTCCTCCGGATCGCCCCTCTGCATTCTGGTATATGCAGCGCGTATAACCTTAAGAGTTTCGAAAAAAGTTCGTGGATGTTTCACCAAAGTTGGTGTAAGTAAGTACTTAATATTTTCAGTGTCTCTAGACAGGAGACATGGCTCGTGTTTCGGGATAGTATCCCTCATCAGTAGAGAAAAGTTCTGGGGTGGTTGAGAAGGCCGCCAAACAACCGTCACAGGCTTCGTTGCCCCTCTGGCGCGCAGGTGCATCTCCAAAAGCTCGTCAGCTTAGAGGCTCACGGGAGCCCTTTAACAGGAAAACCACGATGGGAGCACACTGTCAGCCTCTCCTCCGGATCGCCCCTCTGCATTCTGGTATATGCAGTGCGTATAACTTGAAGGGTTTCGAAAAAAGTTCTTGAATGTTTCACCAAAGTTGGTGTAAGTAAGTACTTAATATTTTCAGTATTTCTAGACACGAGACATGGCTCGTGTTTCGGGATAGTATCCCTCATCAGTAGAGAAAAGTTCTGGGGTGGTTGAGAAGGCCGCCAAACAACCGTCACAGGCTTCGTTGCCCCTCTGGCGCGCAGGTGCATCTCCAAAAGCTCGTCAGCTTAGAGGCTCACGGGAGCCCTTTAACAGGAAAACCACGATGGGAGCACACTGTCAGCCTCTCCTCCGGATCGCCCCTCTGCATTCTGGTATATGCAGTGCGTATAACTTGAAGAGTTTCGAAAAAAGTTTGTGAATGTTTCACCAAAGTTGGTGTAAGTAAGTACTTAATATTTTCAGTATCTCTAGACAGGACACATGGCTCGTGTTTCTCGATAGTATCCCTCATCAGTAGAGAAAAGATCTGGGGTGGTTGAGAAGGCCGCCAAACAACCGTCACAGGCTTCTTTGCCCCTCTGGCACGCAGGTGCATCTCCAAAAGCTCGTCAGCTTAGGGGCTCACGGGAGCCCTTTAACAGGAAAACCACGATGGGAGCACACTGCTAGCCTCTCCTTTGGATCGCCCCTCTGCATTCTGGTATATGCAGTGCATATAACTTGAAGGGTTTCGAAAAAAGTTCTTGAATGTTTCACCAAAGTTGGTGTAAGTAAGTACTTAATATTTTCAGTATCTCTAGACACGAGACATGGCTCGTGTTTCGGGATAGTATCCCTCATCAGTAGAGAAAAGTTCTGGGGTGGTTGAGAAGGCCGCCAAACAACCGTCACAGGCTTCGTTGCCCCTCTGGCGCGCAGGTGCATCTCCAAAAGCTCGTCAGCTTAGGGGCTAACGGGAGCCCTTTAACAGGAAAACCACGATGGGAGCACACTGCTAGCCTCTCCTCCGGATCGCCCCTCTGCATTCTGGTATATGCAGTGCGTATAACTTGAAGAGTTTCGTAAAAAGTTTGTGTATGTTTCACCAAAGTTATTGTTAGTAAGTACTTAATATTTTAAGTATCTCTAGACACGAGACATGGCTCGTGTTTCAGGATAGTATCCCTCATCAGTAGAGAAAAGTTCTTAGGTGGTTGAGAAGGTCGCCAAACAACCGTCACAGGCTTCATTGCCCCTCTGGCGCGCAGGTGCATCTCCAAAAGCTCGTCAGCTAAGGGGCTCACGGGAGCCCTTTAACAGGAAAACCACGATGGGAGCACACTGCTAGCCTCTCCTCCGGATCGCCCCTCTGCATTCTGGTATATGCAGCGCGTATAACCTTAAGAGTTTCGAAAAAAGTTCGTGAATGTTTCACCAAAGTTGGTGTAAGTAAGTACTTAATATTTTCAGTATCTCTAGACACGAGACATGGCTCGTGTTTCGGGATAGTATCTCTCATCAGTAGAGAAAAGTTCTCGGGTGGTTGAGAAGGCCGCCAAACAACCGTCACAGGCTCCGTTGCCCCTTTGGCGCGCAGGTGCATCTCCAAAAGCTCGTCAGCTTAAGGGCTCACGAGATCCCTTTAACAGGAAAACCACGATGGGAGCACACTGCTAGCCTCTCCTTTGGATCGCCCCTCTGCATTCTGGTATATGCAGTGCGTATAACTTGAAGGGTTTCGAAAAAAGTTCTTGAATGTTTCACCAAAGTTGGTGTAAGTAAGTACTTAATAGTTTCAGTATCTCTAGACACGAGACATGGCTCGTGTTTCGGGATAGTATCCCTCATCAGTAGAGAAAAGTTCTGGGGTGGTTGAGAAGGCCGCCAAACAACCGTCACAGGCTTCGTTGCCCCTCTGGCGCGCAGGTGCATCTCCAAAAGCTCGTCAGCTTAGAGGCTCACGGGAGCCCTTTAACAGGAAAACCACGATGGGAGCACACTGCTAGCCTCTCCTCCGGATCGCCCCTCTGCATTCTGGTATATGCAGTGCGTATAACTTGTAGAGTTTCGAAATAAGTTTGTGAATGTTTCACCAAAGTTGGTGTAAGTAAGTACTTAATATTTTCAGTATCTCTAGACAGGAGACATGGCTCGTGTTTCGGGATAGTATCCCTCATCAGTAGAGAAAAGTTCTGGGGTGGTTGAGAAGGCCGCCAAACAACCGTCACAGGCTTCATTGCCCCTCTGGCACGCAGGTGCATCTCCAAAAGCTCGTCAGCTTAGGGGCTAACGGGAGCCCTTTAACAGGAAAACCACGATGGGAGCACACTGCTAGCCTCTCCTCCGGATCGCCCCTCTGCATTCTGGTATATGCAGTGCGTATAACTTGAAGAGTTTCGTAAAAAGTTCGTGTATGTTTCACCAAAGTTATTGTAAGTAAGTACTTAATATTTTAAGTATCTCTAGACACGAGACATGGCTCGTGTTTCAGGATAGTATCCCTCATTAGTAGAGAAAAGTTCTTAGGTGGTTGAGAAGGTCGCCAAACAACCGTCACAGGCTTCATTGCCCCTCTGTCGCGCAGGTGCATCTCCAAAAGCTCGTCAGCTAAGGGGCTCACGGGAGCCCTTTAACAGGAAAACCACGATGGGAGCACACTGCTAGCCTCTCCTCCGGATCGCCCCTCTGCATTCTGGTATATGCAGTGCGTATAACCTGAAGAGTTTTGAAAAAAGTTCGTGAATGTTTCACCAAAGTTGGTGTAAGTAAGTACTTAATATTTTCAGTATCTCTAGACACGAGACATGGCTCCTGTTTCGAGATAGTATCCCTCGTCAGTAGAGAAAAGTTCTCGGGTGGTTGAGAAGGCCGCCAAACAACCGTCACAGGCTCCGTTGCCCCTTTGGCACGCAGGTGCATCTCCAAAAGCTCGTCAGCTATGGGGCTCACGAGATCCCTTTAAAAGGAAAACCACGATGGGAGCACACTGCTAGCCTCTCCTTTGGATCGCCCCTCTGAATTCTGGTATATGCAGTGCGTATAACTTGAAGGGTTTCGAAAAAAGTTCTTGAACGTTTCACCAAAGTTGGTGTAAGTAAGTACTTAATATTTTCAGTATCTCTAGACACGAGACATGGCTCGTGTTTCGGGATAGTATTCCTCATCAGTAGAGAAAAGTTCTGGGGTGGTTGAGAAGGCCGCCAAACAACCGTCACAGGCTTCTTTGCCCCGCTGGCACGCAGGTGCATTTCCAAAAGCTCGTCAGCTTAGGGGCTCACGGGAGCCCTTTAACCGGAAAACCACAATGGGAGCACACTGCTAGCCTCTCCTCCGGATCGCCCCTCTGCATTCTGGTATATGCAGTGCATATAACTTGAAGAGTTTCGAAAAAAGTTCTTGAATGTTTCACCAAAGTTAGTGTAAGTAAGTACTTAATATTTTCAGTATCTCTAGACACGAGACATGGCTCGTGTTTCGGGATAGTATCCCTCATCAGTAGAGAAAAGTTCTGGGGTGGTTGAGAAGGCCGCCAAACAACCGTCACAGGCTTCGTTGCCCCTCTGGCGCGCAGGTGCATCTCCAAAAGCTCGTCAGCTTAGAGGCTCACGGGAGCCCTTTAACAGGAAAACCACGATGGGAGCACACTGCTAGCCTCTCCTCCGGATCGCCCCTCTGCATTCTGGTATATGCAGTGCGTATAACTTGTAGAGTTTCGAAATAAGTTTGTGAATGTTTCACCAAAGTTGGTGTAAGTAAGTACTTAATATTTTCAGTATCTCTAGACAGGAGACATGGCTCGTGTTTCGGGATAGTATCCCTCATCAGTAGAGAAAAGTTCTGGGGTGGTTGAGAAGGCCGCCAAACAACCGTCACAGGCTTCTTTGCCCCTCTGGCACGCAGGTGCATCTCCAAAAGCTCGTCAGCTTAGGGGCTCACGGGAGCCCTTTAACAGGAAAACCACGATGGGAGCACACTGCTAGCCTCTCCTTTGGATCGCCCCTCTGCATTCTGGTATATGCAGTGCATATAACTTGAAGGGTTTCGAAAAAAGTTCTTGAATGTTTCACCAAAGTTGGTGTAAGTAAGTACTTAATATTTTCAGTATCTCTAGACACGAGACATGGCTCGTGTTTCGGGATAGTATCCCTCATCAGTAGAGAAAAGTTCTGGGGTGGTTGAGAAGGCCGCCAAACAACAGTCACAGGCTTCGTTGCCCCTCTGGCACGCAGGTGCATCTCCAAAAGCTCGTCAGCTTAGGGGCTAACGGGAGCCCTTTAACAGGAAAACCACAATGGGAGCACACTGCTAGCCTCTCCTCCGGATCGCCCCTCTGCATTCTGGTATATGCAGTGCGTATAACTTGAAGAGTTTCGTAAAAAGTTCGTGTATGTTTCACCAAAGTTATTGTAAGTAAGTACTTAATATTTTAAGTATCTCTAGACACGAGACATGGCTCGTGTTTCAGGATAGTATCCCTCATTAGTAGAGAAAAGTTCTTAGGTGGTTGAGAAGGTCGCCAAACAACCGTCACAGGCTTCATTGCCCCTCTGGCGCGCAGGTGCATCTCCAAAAGCTCGTCAGCTAAGGGGCTCACGGGAGCCCTTTAACAGGAAAACCACGATGGGAGCACACTGCTAGCCTCTCCTTTGGATCGCCCCTCTGCATTCTGTTATATGCAGTGCGTATAACTTGAAGGGTTTCGAAAAAAGTTCTTGAATGTTTCACCAAAGTTGGTGTAAGTAAGTACTTAATAGTTTCAGTATCTCTAGACACGAGACATGGCTCGTGTTTCGGGATAGTATCCCTCATCAGTAGAGAAAAGTTCTGGGGTGGTTGAGAAGGCCGCCAAACAACCGTCACAGGCTTCGTTGCCCCTCTGGCGCGCAGGTGCATCTCCAAAAGCTCGTCAGCTTAGAGGCTCACGGGAGCCCTTTAACAGGAAAACCACGATGGGAGCACACTGCTAGCCTCTCCTCCGGATCGCCCCTCTGCATTCTGGTATATGCAGTGCGTATAACTTGTAGAGTTTCGAAATAAGTTTGTGAATGTTTCACCAAAGTTGGTGTAAGTAAGTACTTAATATTTTCAGTATCTCTAGACAGGAGACATGGCTCGTGTTTCGGGATAGTATCCCTCATCAGTAGAGAAAAGTTCTGGGGTGGTTGAGAAGGCCGCCAAACAACCGTCACAGGCTTCTTTGCCCCTCTGGCACGCAGGTGCATCTCCAAAAGCTCGTCAGCTTAGGGGCTCACGGGAGCCCTTTAACAGGAAAACCACGATGGGAGCACACTGCTAGCCTCTCCTTTGGATCGCCCCTCTGCATTCTGGTATATGCAGTGCATATAACTTGAAGGGTTTCGAAAAAAGTTCTTGAATGTTTCACCAAAGTTGGTGTAAGTAAGTACTTAATATTTTCAGTATCTCTAGACACGAGACATGGCTCGTGTTTCGGGATAGTATCCCTCATCAGTAGAGAAAAGTTCTGGGGTGGTTGAGAAGGCCGCCAAACAACAGTCACAGGCTTCGTTGCCCCTCTGGCACGCAGGTGCATCTCCAAAAGCTCGTCAGCTTAGGGGCTAACGGGAGCCCTTTAACAGGAAACCCACGATGGGAGCACACTGCTAGCCTCTCCTCCGGATCGCCCCTCTGCATTCTGGTATATGCAGTGCGTATAACTTGAAGAGTTTCGTAAAAAGTTCGTGTATGTTTCACCAAAGTTATTGTAAGTAAGTACTTAATATTTTAAGTATCTCTAGACACGAGACATGGCTCGTGTTTCAGGATAGTATCCCTCATTAGTAGAGAAAAGTTCTTAGGTGGTTGAGAAGGTCGCCAAACAACCGTCACAGGCTTCATTGCCCCTCTGGCGCGCAGGTGCATCTCCAAAAGCTCGTCAGCTAAGGGGCTCACGGGAGCCCTTTAACAGGAAAACCACGATGGGAGCACACTGCTAGCCTCTCCTCCGGATCGCCCCTCTGCATTCTGGTATATGCAGTGCGTATAACCTGAAGAGTTTTGAAAAAAGTTCGTGAATGTTTCACCAAAGTTGGTGTAAGTAAGTACTTAATATTTTCAGTATCTCTAGACACGAGACATGGCTCCTGTTTCGAGATAGTATCCCTCGTCAGTAGAGAAAAGTTCTCGGGTGGTTGAGAAGGCCGCCAAACAACCGTCACAGGCTCCGTTGCCCCTTTGGCACGCAGGTGCATCTCCAAAAGCACGTCAGCTATGGGGCTCACGAGATCCCTTTAAAAGGAAAACCACGATGGGAGCACACTGCTAGCCTCTCCTTTGGATCGCCCCTCTGAATTCTGGTATATGCAGTGCGTATAACTTGAAGGGTTTCGAAAAAAGTTCTTGAACGTTTCACCAAAGTTGGTGTAAGTAAGTACTTAATATTTTCAGTATCTCTAGACACGAGACATGGCTCGTGTTTCGGGATAGTATCCCTCATCAGTAGAGAAAAGTTCTGGGGTGGTTGAGAAGGCCGCCAAACAACCGTCACAGGCTTCTTTGCCCCGCTGGCACGCAGGTGCATTTCCAAAAGCTCGTCAGCTTAGGGGCTCACGGGAGCCCTTTAACCGGAAAACCACAATGGGAGCACACTGCTAGCCTCTCCTCCGGATCGCCCCTCTGCATTCTGGTATATGCAGTGCATATAACTTGAAGAGTTTCGAAAAAAGTTCTTGAATGTTTCACCAAAGTTAGTGTAAGTAAGTACTTAATATTTTCAGTATCTCTAGACACGAGACATGGCTCGTGTTTCGGGATAGTATCCCTCATCAGTAGAGAAAAGTTCTGGGGTGGTTGAGAAGGCCGCCAAACAACCGTCACAGGCTTCGTTGCCCCTCTGGCGCGCAGGTGCATCTCCAAAAGCTCGTCAGCTTAGAGGCTCACGGGAGCCCTTTAACAGGAAAACCACGATGGGAGCACACTGCTAGCCTCTCCTCCGGATCGCCCCTCTGCATTCTGGTATATGCAGTGCGTATAACTTGTAGAGTTTCGAAATAAGTTTGTGAATGTTTCACCAAAGTTGGTGTAAGTAAGTACTTAATATTTTCAGTATCTCTAGACAGGAGACATGGCTCGTGTTTCGGGATAGTATCCCTCATCAGTAGAGAAAAGTTCTGGGGTGGTTGAGAAGGCCGCCAAACAACCGTCACAGGCTTCTTTGCCCCTCTGGCACGCAGGTGCATCTCCAAAAGCTCGTCAGCTTAGGGGCTCACGGGAGCCCTTTAACAGGAAAACCACGATGGGAGCACACTGCTAGCCTCTCCTTTGGATCGCCCCTCTGCATTCTGGTATATGCAGTGCATATAACTTGAAGGGTTTCGAAAAAAGTTCTTGAATGTTTCACCAAAGTTGGTGTAAGTAAGTACTTAATATTTTCAGTATCTCTAGACACGAGACATGGCTCGTGTTTCGGGATAGTATCCCTCATCAGTAAAGAAAAGTTCTGGGGTGGTTGAGAAGGCCGCCAAACAACAGTCACAGGCTTCGTTGCCCCTCTGGCACGCAGGTGCATCTCCAAAAGCTCGTCAGCTTAGGGGCTAACGGGAGCCCTTTAACAGGAAAACCACGATGGGAGCACACTGCTAGCCTCTCCTCCGGATCGCCCCTCTGCATTCTGGTATATGCAGTGCGTATAACCTGAAGAGTTTTGAAAAAAGTTCGTGAATGTTTCACCAAAGTTGGTGTAAGTAAGTACTTAATATTTTCAGTATCTCTAGACACGAGACATGGCTCCTGTTTCGAGATAGTATCCCTCGTCAGTAGAGAAAAGTTCTCGGGTGGTTGAGAAGGCCGCCAAACAACCATCACAGGCTCCGTTGCCCCTTTGGCACGCAGGTGCATCTCCAAAAGCTCGTCAGCTATGGGGCTCACGAGATCCCTTTAAAAGGAAAACCACGATGGGAGCACACTGCTAGCCTCTCCTTTGGATCGCCCCTCTGAATTCTGGTATATGCAGAGCGTATAACTTGAAGGGTTTCGAAAAAAGTTCTTGAACGTTTCACCAAAGTTGGTGTAAGTAAGTACTTAATATTTTCAGTATCTCTAGACACGAGACATGGCTCGTGTTTCGGGATAGTATCCCTCATCAGTAGAGAAAAGTTCTGGGGTGGTTGAGAAGGCCGCCAAACAACCGTCACAGGCTTCTTTGCCCCGCTGGCACGCAGGTGCATTTCCAAAAGCTCGTCAGCTTAGGGGCTCACGGGAGCCCTTTAACCGGAAAACCACAATGGGAGCACACTGCTAGCCTCTCCTCCGGATCGCCCCTCTGCATTCTGGTATATGTAGTGCATATAACTTGAAGAGTTTCAAAAAAAGTTTGTGAATGTTTCACCAAAGTTAGTGTAAGTAAGTACTTAATATTTTCAGTATCTCGAGACACGAGACATGGCTCGTGTTTCGGGATAGTATCCCTCATCAGTAGAGAAAAGTTCTGGGGTGGTTGAGAAGGCCGTCAAACAACCGTCACAGGCTTCATTGCCCCTCTGGCGCGCAGGTGCATCTCCAAAAGCTTGTCAGCTTAGGGGCTCACGGGAGCCCTTTAACAGGAAAACCACGATGGGAGCACACTGCTAGCCTCTCCTCCAGATCGCCCCTCTGCATTCTTGTATATGCAGCGCGTATAACCTTAAGAGTTTCGAAAAAAGTTCGTGAATGTTTCACCAAAGTTGGTGTAAGTAAGTACTTAATATTTTCAGTATCTCTAGACACGAGACATGGCTCGTGTTTCAGGATAGTATCCCTCATCAGTAGAGAAAAGTTCTTAGGTGGTTGAGAAGGTCGCCAAACAACCGTCACAGGCTTCATTGCCCCTCTGGCGCGCAGGTGCATCTCCAAAAGCTCGTCAGCTAAGGGGCTCACGGGAGCCCTTTAACAGGAAAACCACGATGGGAGCACACTGCTAGCCTCTCCTCCGGATCGCCCCTCTGCATTCTGGTATATGCAGCGCGTATAACCTTAAGAGTTTCGAAAAAAGTTCGTGAATGTTTCACCAAAGTTGGTGTAAGTAAGTACTTAATATTTTCAGTATCTCTAGACAGGAGACATGGCTCATGTTTCGGGATAGTATCCCTCATCAGTAGAGAAAAGTTCTGGGGTGGTTGAGAAGGCCGCCAAACAACCGTCACAGGCTTCGTTGCCCCTCTGGCGCGCAGGTGCATCTCCAAAAGCTCGTCAGCTTAGAGGCTCACGGGAGCCCTTTAACAGGAAAACCACGATGGGAGCACACTGTTAGCCTCTCCTCCGGATCGCCTCTCTGCATTCTGGTATATGCAGTGCGTATAACTTGAAGAGTTTCGAAAAAAGTTTGTGAATGTTTCACCAAAGTTGGTGTAAGTAAGTACTTAATATTTTCAGTATCTCTAGACAGGACACATGGCTCGTGTTTCTCGATAGTATCCCTCATCAGTAGAGAAAAGATCTGGGGTGGTTGAGAAGGCCGCCAAACAACCGTCACAGGCTTCTTTGCCCCTCTGGCACGCAGGTGCATCTCCAAAAGCTCGTCAGCTTAGGGGCTCATGGGAGCCCTTTAACAGGAAAACCACGATGGGAGCACACTGCTAGCCTCTCCTTTGGATCGCCCCTCTGCATTCTGGTATATGCAGTGCATATAACTTGAAGGGTTTCGAAAAAAGTTCTTGAATGTTTCACCAAAGTTGGTGTAAGTAAGTACTTAATATTTTCAGTATCTCTAGACACGAGACATGGCTCGTGTTTCGGGATAGTATCCCTCATCAGTAGAGAAAAGTTCTGGGGTGGTTGAGAAGGCCGCCAAACAACCGTCACAGGCTTCGTTGCCCCTCTGGCGCGCAGGTGCATCTCCAAAAGCTCGTCAGCTTAGGGGCTCACGGGAGCCCTTTAACAGGAAAACCACGATGGGAGCACACTGCTAGCCTCTCCTCCGGATCGCCCCTCTGCATTCTGGTATATGCAGTGCGTATAACTTGAAGAGTTTCGTAAAAAGCTCGTGTATGTTTCACCAAAGTTATTGTTAGTAAGTACTTAATATTTTAAGTATCTCTAGACACGAGACATGGCTCGTGTTTCAGGATAGTATCCCTCATCAGTAGAGAAAAGTTCTTAGGTGGTTTGAGAAGGTCGCCAAACAACCGTCACAGGCTTCATTGCCCCTCTGGCGCGCAGGTGCATCTCCAAAAGCTCGTCAGCTAAGGGGCTCACGGGAGCCCTTTAACAGGAAAACCACGATGGGAGCACACTGCTAGCCTCTCCTCCGGATCGCCCCTCTGCATTCTGGTATATGCAGCGCGTATAACCTTAAGAGTTTCGAAAAAAGTTCGTGAATGTTTCACCAAAGTTGGTGTAAGTAAGTACTTAATATTTTCAGTATCTCTAGACACGAGACATGGCTCGTGTTTCGGGATAGTATCTCTCATCAGTAGAGAAAAGTTCTCGGGTGATTGAGAAGGCCGCCAAACAACCGTCACAGGCTCCGTTGCCCCTTTGGCGCGCAGGTGCATCTCCAAAAGCTCGTCAGCTTAAGGGCTCACGAGATCCCTTTAACAGGAAAACCACGATGGGAGCACACTGCTAGCCTCTCCTTTGGATCGCCCCTCTGCATTCTGGTATATGCAGTGCGTATAACTTGAAGGGTTTCGAAAAAAGTTCTTGCATGTTTCAGCAAAGTTGGTGTAAGTAAGTACTTAATAGTTTCAGTATCTCTAGACACGAGACATGGCTCGTGTTTCGGGATAGTATCCCTCATCAGTAGAGAAAAGTTCTGGGGTGGTTGAGAAGGCCGCCAAACAACCGTCACAGGCTTCGTTGCCCCTCTGGCGCGCAGGTGCATCTCCAAAAGCTCGTCAGCTTAGAGGCTCACGGGAGCCCTTTAACAGGAAAACCACGATGGGAGCACACTGCTAGCCTCTCCTCCGGATCGCCCCTCTGCATTCTGGTATATGCAGTGCGTATAACTTGTAGAGTTTCGAAATAAGTTTGTGAATGTTTCACCAAAGTTGGTGTAAGTAAGTACTTAATATTTTCAGTATCTCTAGACAGGAGACATGGCTCATGTTTTGGGATAGTATCCCTCATCAGTAGAGAAAAGTTCTGGGGTGGTTGAGAAGGCCGCCAAACAACCGTCACAGGCTTCTTTGCCCCTCTGGCACGCAGGTGCATCTCCAAAAGCTCGTCAGCTTAGGGGCTCACGGGAGCCCTTTAACAGGAAAACCACGATGGGAGCACACTGCTAGCCTCTCCTTTGGATCGCCCCTCTGCATTCTGGTATATGCAGTGCATATAACTTGAAGGGTTTCGAAAAAAGTTCTTGAATGTTTCACCAAAGTTGGTGTAAGTAAGTACTTAATATTTTCAGTATCTCTAGACACGAGACATGGCTCGTGTTTCGGGATAGTATCCCTCATCAGTAGAGAAAAGTTCTGGGGTGGTTGAGAAGGCCGCCAAACAACAGTCACAGGCTTCGTTGCCCCTCTGGCACGCAGGTGCATCTCCAAAAGCTCGTCAGCTTAGGGGCTAACGGGAGCCCTTTAACAGGAAAACCACAATGGGAGCACACTGCTAGCCTCTCCTCCGGATCGCCCCTCTGCATTCTGGTATATGCAGTGCGTATAACTTGAAGAGTTTCGTAAAAAGTTCGTGTATGTTTCACCAAAGTTATTGTAAGTAAGTACTTAATATTTTAAGTATCTCTAGACACGAGACATGGCTCGTGTTTCAGGATAGTATCCCTCATTAGTAGAGAAAAGTTCTTAGGTGGTTGAGAAGGTCGCCAAACAACCGTCACAGGCTTCATTGCCCCTCTGGCGCGCAGGTGCATCTCCAAAAGCTCGTCAGCTAAGGGGCTCACGGGAGCCCTTTAACAGGAAAACCACGATGGGAGCACACTGCTAGCCTCTCCTCCGGATCGCCCCTCTGCATTCTGGTATATGCAGTGCGTATAACCTGAAGAGTTTTGAAAAAAGTTTGTGAATGTTTCACCAAAGTTGGTGTAAGTAAGTACTTAATATTTTCAGTATCTCTAGACACGAGACATGGCTCCTGTTTCGAGATAGTATCCCTCGTCAGTAGAGAAAAGTTCTCGGGTGGTTGAGAAGGCCGCCAAACAACCGTCACAGGCTCCGTTGCCCCTTTGGCACGCAGGTGCATCTCCAAAAGCTCGTCAGCTATGGGGCTCACGAGATCCCTTTAAAAGGAAAACCACGATGGGAGCACACTGCTAGCCTCTCCTTTGGATCGCCCCTCTGAATTCTGGTATATGCAGTGCGTATAACTTGAAGGGTTTCGAAAAAAGTTCTTGAACGTTTCACCAAAGTTGGTGTAAGTAAGTACTTAATATTTTCAGTATCTCTAGACACGAGACATGGCTCGTGTTTCGGGATAGTATCCCTCATCAGTAGAGAAAAGTTCTGGGGTGGTTGAGAAGGCCGCCAAACAACCGTCACAGGCTTCTTTGCCCCGCTGGCACGCAGGTGCATTTCCAAAAGCTCGTCAGCTTAGGGGCTCACGGGAGCCCTTTAACCGGAAAACCACAATGGGAGCACACTGCTAGCCTCTCCTCCGGATCGCCCCTCTGCATTCTGGTATATGCAGTGCATATAACTTGAAGAGTTTCAAAAAAAGTTTGTGAATGTTTCACCAAAGTTAGTGTAAGTAAGTACTTAATATTTTCAGTATCTCGAGACACGAGACATGGCTCGTGTTTCGGGATAGTATCCCTCATCAGTAGAGAAAAGTTCTGGGGTGGTTGAGAAGGCCGTCAAACAACCGTCACAGGCTTCGTTGCCCCTCTGGTGCGCAGGTGCATCTCCAAAAGCTCGTCAGCTATGGGGCTCATGGGAGCCCTTTAACAGGAAAACCACGATGGGAGCACACTGCTAGCCTCTCCTTTGGATCGCCCCTCTGCATTCTGGTATATGCAGTGCGTATAACTTGAAGGGTTTCGAAAAAAGTTCTTGAATGTTTCACCAAAGTTGGTGTAAGTAAGTACTTAATATTTTCAGTATCTCTAGACACGAGACATGGCTCGTGTTTCGCGATAGTATCCCTCATCAGTAGAGAAAAGTTCTGGGGTGGTTGAGAAGGCCGCCAAACAACCGTCACAGGCTTCATTGCCCCTCTGGCGCGCAGGTGCATCTCCAAAAGCTCGTCAGCTTAGGGGCTCACGGGAGCCCTTTAACAGGAAAACCACGATGGGAGCACACTGCTAGCCTCTCCTCCGGATCGCCCCTCTGCATTCTTGTATATGCAGCGCGTATAACCTTAAGAGTTTCGAAAAAAGTTCGTGAATGTTTCACCAAAGTTGGTGTAAGTAAGTACTTAATATTTTCAGTATCTCTAGACACGAGACATGGCTCGTGTTTCAGGATAGTATCCCTCATCAGTAGAGAAAAGTTCTTAGGTGGTTGAGAAGGTCGCCAAACAACCGTCACAGGCTTCATTGCCCCTCTGGCGCGCAGGTGCATCTCCAAAAGCTCGTCAGCTAAGGGGCTCACGGGAGCCCTTTAACAGGAAAACCACGATGGGAGCACACTGCTAGCCTCTCCTCCGGATCGCCCCTCTGCATTCTGGTATATGCAGCGCGTATAACCTTAAGAGTTTCGAAAAAAGTTCGTGAATGTTTCACCAAAGTTGGTGTAAGTAAGTACTTAATATTTTCAGTATCTCTAGACAGGAGACATGGCTCGTGTTTCGGGATAGTATCCCTCATCAGTAGAGAAAAGTTCTGGGGTGGTTGAGAAGGCCGCCAAACAACCGTCACAGGCTTCGTTGCCCCTCTGGCGCGCAGGTGCATCTCCAAAAGCTCGTCAGCTTAGAGGCTCACGGGAGCCCTTTAACAGGAAAACCACGATGGGAGCACACTGTTAGCCTCTCCTCCGGATCGCCCCTCTGCATTCTGGTATATGCAGTGCGTATAACTTGAAGAGTTTCGAAAAAAGTTTGTGAATGTTTCACCAAAGTTGGTGTAAGTAAGTACTTAATATTTTCAGTATCTCTAGACAGGACACATGGCTCGTGTTTCTCGATAGTATCCCTCATCAGTAGAGAAAAGATCTGGGGTGGTTGAGAAGGCCGCCAAACAACCGTCACAGGCTTCTTTGCCCCTCTGGCACGCAGGTGCATCTCCAAAAGCTCGTCAGCTTAGGGGCTCACGGGAGCCCTTTAACAGGAAAACCACGATGGGAGCACACTGCTAGCCTCTCCTTTGGATCGCCCCTCTGCATTCTGGTATATGCAGTGCATATAACTTGAAGGGTTTCGAAAAAAGTTCTTGAATGTTTCACCAAAGTTGGTGTAAGTAAGTACTTAATATTTTCAGTATCTCTAGACACGAGACATGGCTCGTGTTTCGGGATAGTATCCCTCATCAGTAGAGAAAAGTTCTGGGGTGGTTGAGAAGGCCGCCAAACAACCGTCACAGGCTTCGTTGCCCCTCTGGCGCGCAGGTGCATCTCCAAAAGCTCGTCAGCTTAGGGGCTCACGGGAGCCCTTTAACAGGAAAACCACGATGGGAGCACACTGCTAGCCTCTCCTCCGGATCGCCCCTCTGCATTCTGGTATATGCAGTGCGTATAACTTGAAGAGTTTCGTAAAAAGCTCGTGTATGTTTCACCAAAGTTATTGTTAGTAAGTACTTAATATTTTAAGTATCTCTAGACACGAGACATGGCTCGTGTTTCAGGATAGTATCCCTCATCAGTAGAGAAAAGTTCTTAGGTGGTTTGAGAAGGTCGCCAAACAACCGTCACAGGCTTCATTGCCCCTCTGGCGCGCAGGTGCATCTCCAAAAGCTCGTCAGCTAAGGGGCTCACGGGAGCCCTTTAACAGGAAAACCACGATGGGAGCACACTGCTAGCCTCTCCTCCGGATTGCCCCTCTGCATTCTGGTATATGCAGCGCGTATAACCTTAAGAGTTTCGAAAAAAGTTCGTGAATGTTTCACCAAAGTTGGTGTAAGTAAGTACTTAATATTTTCAGTATCTCTAGACACGAGACATGGCTCGTGTTTCGGGATAGTATCTCTCATCAGTAGAGAAAAGTTCTCGGGGGATTGAGAAGGCCGCCAAACAACCGTCACAGGCTCCGTTGCCCCTTTGGCGCGCAGGTGCATCTCCAAAAGCTCGTCAGCTTAAGGGCTCACGAGATCCCTTTAACAGGAAAACCACGATGGGAGCACACTGCTAGCCTCTCCTTTGGATCGCCCCTCTGCATTCTGGTATATGCAGTGCGTATAACTTGAAGGGTTTCGAAAAAAGTTCTTGAATGTTTCACCAAAGTTGGTGTAAGTAAGTACTTAATAGTTTCAGTATCTCTAGACACGAGACATGGCTCGTGTTTCGGGATAGTATCCCTCATCAGTAGAGAAAAGTTCTGGGGTGGTTGAGAAGGCCGCCAAACAACCGTCACAGGCTTCGTTGCCCCTCTGGCGCGCAGGTGCATCTCCAAAAGCTCGTCAGCTTAGAGGCTCACGGGAGCCCTTTAACAGGAAAACCACGATGGGAGCACACTGCTAGCCTCTCCTCCGGATCGCCCCTCTGCATTCTGGTATATGCAGTGCGAATAACTTGTAGAGTTTCGAAATAAGTTTGTGAATGTTTCACCAAAGTTGGTGTAAGTAAGTACTTAATATTTTCAGTATCTCTAGACAGGAGACATGGCTCGTGTTTCGGGATAGTATCCCTCATCAGTAGAGAAAAGTTCTGGGGTGGTTGAGAAGGCCGCCAAACAACCGTCACAGGTTTCTTTGCCCCTCTGGCACGCAGGTGCATCTCCAAAAGCTCGTCAGCTTAGGGGCTCACGGGAGCCCTTTAACAGGAAATCCACGATGGGAGCACACTGCTAGCCTCTCCTTTGGATCGCCCCTCTGCATTCTGGTATATGCAGTGCATATAACTTGAAGGGTTTCGAAAAAAGTTCTTGAATGTTTCACCAAAGTTGGTGTAAGTAAGTACTTAATATTTTCAGTATCTCTAGACACGAGACATGGCTCGTGTTTCGGGATAGTATCCCTCATCAGTAGAGAAAAGTTCTGGGGTGGTTGAGAAGGCCGCCAAACAACCATCACAGGCTTCGTTGCCCCTCTGGCACGCAGGTGCATCTTCAAAAGCTCGTCTGCTTAGGGGCTAACGGGAGCCCTTTAACAGGAAAACCACGATGGGAGCACACTGCTAGCCTCTCCTCCGGATCGCCCCTCTGCATTCTGGTATATGCAGTGCGTATAACTTGAAGAGTTTCGTAAAAAGTTCGTGTATGTTTCACCAAAGTTATTGTAAGTAAGTACTTAATATTTTAAGTATCTCTAGACACGAGACATGGCTCGTGTTTCAGGATAGTATCCCTCATTAGTAGAGAAAAGTTCTTAGGTGGTTGAGAAGGTCGCCAAACAACCGTCACAGGCTTCATTGCCCCTCTGGCGCGCAGGTGCATCTCCAAAAGCTCGTCAGCTAAGGGGCTCACGGGAGCCCTTTAACAGGAAAACCACGATGGGAGCACACTGCTAGCCTCTCCTCCGGATCGCCCCTCTGCATTCTGGTATATGCAGTGCGTATAACCTGAAGAGTTTTGAAAAAAGTTCGTGAATGTTTCACCAAAGTTGGTGTAAGTAAGTACTTAATATTTTCAGTATCTCTAGACACGAGACATGGCTCCTGTTTCGAGATAGTATCCCTCGTCAGTAGAGAAAAGTTCTCGGGTGGTTGAGAAGGCCACCAAACAACCGTCACAGGCTCCGTTGCCCCTTTGGCACGCAGGTGCATCTACAAAAGCTCGTCAGCTATGGGGCTCACGAGATCCCTTTAAAAGGAAAACCACGATGGGAGCACACTGCTAGCCTCTCCTTTGGATCGCCCCTCTGAATTCTGGTATATGCAGTGCGTATAACTTGAAGGGTTTCGAAAAAAGTTCTTGAACGTTTCACCAAAGTTGGTGTAAGTAAGTACTTAATATTTTCAGTATCTCTAGACACGAGACATGGCTCGTGTTTCGGGATAGTATCCCTCATCAGTAGAGAAAAGTTCTGGGGTGGTTGAGAAGGCCGCCAAACAACCGTCACAGGCTTCTTTGCCCCGCTGGCACGCAGGTGCATTTCCAAAAGCTCGTCAGCTTAGGGGCTCACGGGAGCCCTTTAACCGGAAAACCACAATGGGAGCACACTGCTAGCCTCTCCTCCGGATCGCCCCTCTGCATTCTGGTATATGCAGTGCATATAACTTGAAGAGTTTCGAAAAAAGTTCTTGAATGTTTCACCAAAGTTAGTGTAAGTAAGTACTTAATATTTTCAGTATCTCTAGACACGAGACATGGCTCGTGTTTCGGGATAGTATCCCTCATCAGTAGAGAAAAGTTCTGGGGTGGTTGAGAAGGCCGCCAAACAACCGTCACAGGCTTCGTTGCCCCTCTGGCGCGCAGGTGCATCTCCAAAAGCTCGTCAGCTTAGAGGCTCACGGGAGCCCTTTAACAGGAAAACCACGATGGGAGCACACTGCTAGCCTCTCCTCCGGATCGCCCCTCTGCATTCTGGTATATGCAGTGCGTATAACTTGTAGAGTTTCGAAATAAGTTTGTGAATGTTTCACCAAAGTTGGTGTAAGTAAGTACTTAATATTTTCAGTATCTCTAGACAGGAGACATGGCTCGTGTTTCGGGATAGTATCCCTCATCAGTAGAGAAAAGTTCTGGGGTGGTTGAGAAGGCCGCCAAACAACCGTCACAGGCTTCTTTGCCCCTCTGGCACGCAGGTGCATCTCCAAAAGCGCGTCAGCTTAGGGGCTCACGGGAGCCCTTTAACAGGAAAACCACGATGGGAGCACACTGCTAGCCTCTCCTTTGGATCGCCCCTCTGCATTCTGGTATATGCAGTGCATATAACTTGAAGGGTTTCGAAAAAAGTTCTTGAATGTTTCACCAAAGTTGGTGTAAGTAAGTACTTAATATTTTCAGTATCTCTAGACACGAGACATGGCTCGTGTTTCGGGATAGTATCCCTCATCAGTAGAGAAAAGTTCTGGGGTGGTTGAGAAGGCCGCCAAACAACAGTCACAGGCTTCGTTGCCCCTCTGGCACGCAGGTGCATCTCCAAAAGCTCGTCAGCTTAGGGGCTAACGGGAGCCCTTTAACAGGAAAACCACAATGGGAGCACACTGCTAGCCTCTCCTCCGGATCGCCCCTCTGCATTCTGGTATATGCAGTGCGTATAACTTGAAGAGTTTCGTAAAAAGTTCGTGTATGTTTCACCAAAGTTATTGTAAGTAAGTACTTAATATTTTAAGTATCTCTAGACACGAGACATGGCTCGTGTTTCGGGATAGTATCCCTCATCAGTAGAGAAAAGTTCTGGGGTGGTTGAGAAGGCCGCCAAACAACCGTCACAGGCTTCTTTGCCCCGCTGGCACGCAGGTGCATTTCCAAAAGCTCGTCAGCTTAGGGGCTCACGGGAGCCCTTTAACCGGAAAACCACAATGGGAGCACACTGCTAGCCTCTCCTCCGGATCGCCCCTCTGCATTCTGGTATATGCAGTGCATATAACTTGAAGAGTTTCAAAAAAAGTTTGTGAATGTTTCACCAAAGTTAGTGTAAGTAAGTACTTAATATTTTCAGTATCTCGAGACACGAGACATGGCTCGTGTTTCGGGATAGTATCCCTCATCAGTAGAGAAAAGTTCTGGGGTGGTTGAGAAGGCCGTCAAACAACCGTCACAGGCTTCGTTGCCCCTCTGGTGCGCAGGTGCATCTCCAAAAGCTCGTCAGCTATGGGGCTCATAGGAGCCCTTTAACAGGAAAACCACGATGGGAGCACACTGCTAGCCTCTCCTTTGGATCGCCCCTCTGCATTCTGGTATATGCAGTGCGTATAACTTGAAGGGTTTCGAAAAAAGTTCTTGAATGTTTCACCAAAGTTGGTGTAAGTAAGTACTTAATATTTTCAGTATCTCTAGACACGAGACATGGCTCGTGTTTCGGGATAGTATCCCTTATCAGTAGAGAAAAGTTCTGGGGTGGTTGAGAAGGCCGCCAAACAACCGTCACAGGCTTCATTGCCCCTCTGGCGCGCAGGTGCATCTCCAAAAGCTCGTCAGCTTAGGGGCTCACGGGAGCCCTTTAACAGGAAAACCACGATGGGAGCACACTGCTAGCCTCTCCTCCAGATCGCCCCTCTGCATTCTTGTATATGCAGCGCGTATAACCTTAAGAGTTTCGAAAAAAGTTCGTGAATGTTTCACCAAAGTTGGTGTAAGTAAGTACTTAATAATTTCAGTATCTCTAGACACGAGACATGGCTCATGTTTCAGGATAGTATCCCTCATCAGTAGAGAAAAGTTCTTAGGTGGTTGAGAAGGTCGCCAAACAACCGTCACAGGCTCCGTTGCCCCTTTGGCACGCAGGTGCATCTCCAAAAGCTCGTCAGCTATGGGGCTCACGAAATCCCTTTAAAAGGAAAACCACGATGGGAGCACACTGCTAGCCTCTCCTTTGGATCGCCCCTCTGAATTCTGGTATATGCAGTGCGTATAACTTGAAGGGTTTCGAAAAAAGTTCGTGAATGTTTCACCAAAGTTGGTGTAAGTAAGTACTTAATATTTTCAGTATCTCTAGACAGGAGACATGGCTCGTGTTTCGGGATAGTATCCCTCATCAGTAGAGAAAAGTTCTGGGGTGGTTGAGAAGGCCGCCAAACAACCGTCACAGGCTTCGTTGCCCCTCTGGCGCGCAGGTGCATCTCCAAAAGCTCGTCAGCTTAGAGGCTCACGGGAGCCCTTTAACAGGAAAACCACGATGGGAGCACACTGTTAGCCTCTCCTCCGGATCGCCCCTCTGCATTCTGGTATATGCAGTGCGTATAACTTGAAGAGTTTCGAAAAAAGTTTGTGAATGTTTCACCAAAGTTGGTGTAAGTAAGTACTTAATATTTTCAGTATCTCTAGACAGGACACATGGCTCGTGTTTCTCGATAGTATCCCTCATCAGTAGAGAAAAGATCTGGGGTGGTTGAGAAGGCCGCCAAACAACCGTCACAGGCTTCTTTGCCCCTCTGGCACGCAGGTGCATCTCCAAAAGCTCGTCAGCTTAGGGGCTCACGGGAGCCCTTTAACAGGAAAACCACGATGGGAGCACACTGCTAGCCTCTCCTTTGGATCGCCCCTCTGCATTCTGGTATATGCAGTGCATATAACTTGAAGGGTTTCGAAAAAAGTTCTTGAATGTTTCACCAAAGTTGGTGTAAGTAAGTACTTAATATTTTCAGTATCTCTAGACACGAGACATGGCTCGTGTTTCGGGATAGTATCCCTCATCAGTAGAGAAAAGTTCTGGGGTGGTTGAGAAGGCCGCCAAACAACCGTCACAGGCTTCGTTGCCCCTCTGGCGCGCAGGTGCATCTCCAAAAGCTCGTCAGCTTAGGGGCTCACGGGAGCCCTTTAACAGGAAAACCACGATGGGAGCACACTGCTAGCCTCTCCTCCGGATCGCCCCTCTGCATTCTGGTATATGCAGTGCGTATAACTTGAAGAGTTTCGTAAAAAGCTCGTGTATGTTTCACCAAAGTTATTGTTAGTAAGTACTTAATATTTTAAGTATCTCTAGACACGAGACATGGCTCGTGTTTCAGGATAGTATCCCTCATCAGTAGAGAAAAGTTCTTAGGTGGTTTGAGAAGGTCGCCAAACAACCGTCACAGGCTTCATTGCCCCTCTGGCGCGCAGGTGCATCTCCAAAAGCTCGTCAGCTAAGGGGCTCACGGGAGCCCTTTAACAGGAAAACCACGATGGGAGCACACTGCTAGCCTCTCCTCCGGATCGCCCCTCTGCATTCTGGTATATGCAGCGCGTATAACCTTAAGAGTTTCGAAAAAAGTTCGTGAATGTTTCACCAAAGTTGGTGTAAGTAAGTACTTAATATTTTCAGTATCTCTAGACACGAGACATGGCTCGTGTTTCGGGATAGTATCTCTCATCAGTAGAGAAAAGTTCTCGGGGGATTGAGAAGGCCGCCAAACAACCGTCACAGGCTCCGTTGCCCCTTTGGCGCGCAGGTGCATCTCCAAAAGCTCGTCAGCTTAAGGGCTCACGAGATCCCTTTAACAGGAAAACCACGATGGGAGCACACTGCTAGCCTCTCCTTTGGATCGCCCCTCTGCATTCTGGTATATGCAGTGCGTATAACTTGAAGGGTTTCGAAAAAAGTTCTTGAATGTTTCACCAAAGTTGGTGTAAGTAAGTACTTAATAGTTTCAGTATCTCTAGACACGAGACATGGCTCGTGTTTCGGGATAGTATCCCTCATCAGTAGAGAAAAGTTCTGGGGTGGTTGAGAAGGCCGCCAAACAACCGTCACAGGCTTCGTTGCCCCTCTGGCGCGCAGGTGCATCTCCAAAAGCTCGTCAGCTTAGAGGCTCACGGGAGCCCTTTAACAGGAAAACCACGATGGGAGCACACTGCTAGCCTCTCCTCCGGATCGCCCCTCTGCATTCTGGTATATGCAGTGCGTATAACTTGTAGAGTTTCGAAATAAGTTTGTGAATGTTTCACCAAAGTTGGTGTAAGTAAGTACTTAATATTTTCAGTATCTCTAGACAGGAGACATGGCTCGTGTTTCGGGATAGTATTCCTCATCAGTAGAGAAAAGTTCTGGGGTGGTTGAGAAGGCCGCCAAACAACCGTCACAGGCTTCTTTGCCCCTCTGGCACGCAGGTGCATCTCCAAAAGCTCGTCAGCTTAGGGGCTCACGGGAGCCCTTTAACAGGAAAACCACGATGGGAGCACACTGCTAGCCTCTCCTTTGGATCGCCCCTCTGCATTCTGGTATATGCAGTGCATATAACTTGAAGGGTTTCGAAAAAAGTTCTTGAATGTTTCACCAAAGTTGGTGTAAGTAAGTACTTAATATTTTCAGTATCTCTAGACACGAGACATGGCTCGTGTTTCGGGATAGTATCCCTCATCAGTAGAGAAAAGTTCTGGGGTGGTTGAGAAGGCCGCCAAACAACAGTCACAGGCTTCGTTGCCCCTCTGGCACGCAGGTGCATCTCCAAAAGCTTGTCAGCTTAGGGGCTAACGGGAGCCCTTTAACAGGAAAACCACAATGGGAGCACACTGCTAGCCTCTCCTCCGGATCGCCCCTCTGCATTCTGGTATATGCAGTGCGTATAACTTGAAGAGTTTCGTAAAAAGTTTGTGTATGTTTCACCAAAGTTATTGTAAGTAAGTACTTAATATTTTAAGTATCTCTAGACACGAGACATGGCTCGTGTTTCAGGATAGTATCCCTCATTAGTAGAGAAAAGTTCTTAGGTGGTTGAGAAGGTCGCCAAACAACGGTCACAGGCTTCATTGCCCCTCTGGCGCGCAGGTGCATCTCCAAAAGCTCGTCAGCTAAGGGGCTCACGGGAGCCCTTTAACAGGAAAACCACGATGGGAGCACACTGCTAGCCTCTCCTCCGGATCGCCCCTCTGCATTCTGGTATATGCAGTGCGTATAACCTGAAGAGTTTTGAAAAAAGTTCGTGAATGTTTCACCAAAGTTGGTGTAAGTAAGTACTTAATATTTTCAGTATCTCTAGACACGAGACATGGCTCCTGTTTCGAGATAGTATCCCTCGTCAGTAGAGAAAAGTTCTCGGGTGGTTGAGAAGGCCGCCAAACAACCGTCACAGGCTCCGTTGCCCCTTTGGCACGCAGGTGCATCTCCAAAAGCTCGTCAGCTATGGGGCTCACGAGATCCCTTTAAAAGGAAAACCACGATGGGAGCACACTGCTAGCCTCTCCTTTGGATCGCCCCTCTGAATTCTGGTATATGCAGTGCGTATAACTTGAAGGGTTTCGAAAAAAGTTCTTGAACGTTTCACCAAAGTTGGTGTAAGTAAGTACTTAATATTTTCAGTATCTCTAGACTCGAGACATGGCTCGTGTTTCGGGATAGTATCCCTCATCAGTAGAGAAAAGTTCTGGGGTGGTTGAGAAGGCCGCCAAACAACCGTCACAGGCTTCTTTGCCCCGCTGGCACGCAGGTGCATTTCCAAAAGCTCGTCAGCTTAGGGGCTCACGGGAGCCCTTTAACCGGAAAACCACAATGGGAGCACACTGCTAGCCTCTCCTCCGGATCGCCCCTCTGCATTCTGGTATATGCAGTGCATATAACTTGAAGAGTTTCAAAAAAAGTTTGTGAATGTTTCACCAAAGTTAGTGTAAGTAAGTACTTAATATTTTCAGTATCTCGAGACACGAGACATGGCTCGTGTTTTGGGATAGTATCCCTCATCAGTAGAGAAAAGTTCTGGGGTGGTTGAGAAGGCCATCAAACAACCATCACAGGCTTCGTTGCCCCTCTGGTGCGCAGGTGCATCTCCAAAAGCTCGTCAGCTATGGGGCTCATGGGAGCCCTTTAACAGGAAAACCACGATGGGAGCACACTGCTAGCCTCTCCTTTGGATCGCCCCTCTGCATTCTGGTATATGCAGTGCGTATAACTTGAAGGGTTTCGAAAAAAGTTCTTGAATGTTTCACCAAAGTTGGTGTAAGTAAGTACTTAATATTTTCAGTATCTCTAGACACGAGACATGGCTCGTGTTTCGGGATAGTATCCCTCATCAGTAGAGAAAAGTTCTGGGGTGGTTGAGAAGGCCGCCAAACAACCGTCACAGGCTTCATTGCCCCTCTGGCGCGCAGGTGCATCTCCAAAAGCTCGTCAGCTTAGGGGCTCACGGGAGCCCTTTAACAGGAAAACCACGATGGGAGCACACTGCTAGCCTCTCCTCCGGATCGCCCCTCTGCATTCTTGTATATGCAGCGCGTATAACCTTAAGAGTTTCGAAAAAAGTTCGTGAATGTTTCACCAAAGTTGGTGTAAGTAAGTACTTAATATTTTCAGTATCTCTAGACACGAGACATGGCTCGTGTTTCAGGATAGTATCCCTCATCAGTAGAGAAAAGTTCTTAGGTGGTTGAGAAGGTCGCCAACAACCGTCACAGGCTTCATTGCCCCTCTGGCGCGCAGGTGCATCTCCAAAAGCTCGTCAGCTAAGGGGCTCACGGGAGCCCTTTAACAGGAAAACCACGATGGAAGCACACTGCTAGCCTCTCCTCCGGATCGCCCCTCTGCATTCTGGTATATGCAGCGCGTATAACCTTAAGAGTTTCGAAAAAAGTTCGTGAATGTTTCACCAAAGTTGGTGTAAGTAAGTACTTAATATTTTCAGTATCTCTAGACAGGAGACATGGCTCGTGTTTCGGGATAGTATCCCTCATCAGTAGAGAAAAGTTCTGGGGTGGTTGAGAAGGCCGCCAAACAACCGTCACAGGCTTCGTTGCCCCTCTGGCGCGCAGGTGCATCTCCAAAAGCTTGTCAGCTTAGAGGCTCACGGGAGCCCTTTAACAGGAAAACCACGATGGGAGCACACTGTTAGCCTCTCCTCCGGATCGCCCCTCTGCATTCTGGTATATGCAGTGCGTATAACTTGAAGAGTTTCGAAAAAAGTTTGTGAATGTTTCACCAAAGTTGGTGTAAGTAAGTACTTAATATTTTCAGTATCTCTAGACAGGACACATGGCTCGTGTTTCTCGATAGTATCCCTCATCAGTAGAGAAAAGATCTGGGGTGGTTGAGAAGGCCGCCAAACAACCGTCACAGGCTTCTTTGCCCCTCTGGCAGGCAGGTGCATCTCCAAAAGCTCGTCAGCTTAGGGGCTCACGGGAGCCCTTTAACAGGAAAACCACGATGGGAGCACACTGCTAGCCTCTCCTTTGGATCGCCCCTCTGCATTCTGGTATATGCAGTGCATATAACTTGAAGGGTTTCGAAAAAAGTTCTTGAATGTTTCACCAAAGTTGGTGTAAGTAAGTACTTAATATTTTCAGTATCTCTAGACACGAGACATGGCTCGTGTTTCGGGATAGTATCCCTCATCAGTAGAGAAAAGTTCTGGGGTGGTTGAGAAGGCCGCCAAACAACCGTCACAGGCTTCGTTGCCCCTCTGGCGCGCAGGTGCATCTCCAAAAGCTCGTCAGCTTAGGGGCTCACGGGAGCCCTTTAACAGGAAAACCACGATGGGAGCACACTGCTAGCCTCTCCTCCGGATCGCCCCTCTGCATTCTGGTATATGCAGTGCGTATAACTTGAAGAGTTTCGTAAAAAGCTCGTGTATGTTTCACCAAAGTTATTGTTAGTAAGTACTTAATATTTTAAGTATCTCTAGACACGAGACATGGCTCGTGTTTCAGGATAGTATCCCTCATCAGTAGAGAAAAGTTCTTAGGTGGTTTGAGAAGGTCGCCAAACAACCGTCACAGGCTTCATTGCCCCTCTGGCGCGCAGGTGCATCTCCAAAAGCTCGTCAGCTAAGGGGCTCACGGGAGCCCTTTAACAGGAAAACCACGATGGGAGCACACTGCTAGCCTCTCCTCCGGATCGCCCCTCTGCATTCTGGTATATGCAGCGCGTATAACCTTAAGAGTTTCGAAAAAAGTTTGTGAATGTTTCACCAAAGTTGGTGTAAGTAAGTACTTAATATTTTCAGTATCTCTAGACACGAGACATGGCTCGTGTTTCGGGATAGTATCTCTCATCAGTAGAGAAAAGTTCTCGGGTGATTGAGAAGGCCGCCAAACAACCGTCACAGGCTCCGTTGCCCCTTTGGCGCGCAGGTGCATCTCCAAAAGCTCGTCAGCTTAAGGGCTCACGAGATCCCTTTAACAGGAAAACCACGATGGGAGCACACTGCTAGCCTCTCCTTTGGATCGCCCCTCTGCATTCTGGTATATGCAGTGCGTATAACTTGAAGGGTTTCGAAAAAAGTTCTTGAATGTTTCACCAAAGTTGGTGTAAGTAAGTACTTAATAGTTTCAGTATCTCTAGACACGAGACATGGCTCGTGTTTCGGGATAGTATCCCTCATCAGTAGAGAAAAGTTCTGGGGTGGTTGAGAAGGCCACCAAACAACCGTCACAGGCTTCGTTGCCCCTCTGGCGCGCAGGTGCATCTCCAAAAGCTCGTCAGCTTAGAGGCTCACGGGAGCCCTTTAACAGGAAAACCACGATGGGAGCACACTGCTAGCCTCTCCTCCGGATCGCCCCTCTGCATTCTGGTATATGCAGTGCGTATAACTTGTAGAGTTTCGAAATAAGTTTGTGAATGTTTCACCAAAGTTGGTGTAAGTAAGTACTTAATATTTTCAGTATCTCTAGACAGGAGACATGGCTCGTGTTTCGGGATAGTATCCCTCATCAGTAGAGAAAAGTTCTGGGGTGGTTGAGAAGGCCGCCAAACAACCGTCACAGGTTTCTTTGCCCCTCTGGCACGCAGGTGCATCTCCAAAAGCTCGTCAGCTTAGGGGCTCACGGGAGCCCTTTAACAGGAAATCCACGATGGGAGCACACTGCTAGCCTCTCCTTTGGATCGCCCCTCTGCATTCTGGTATATGCAGTGCATATAACTTGAAGGGTTTCGAAAAAAGTTCTTGAATGTTTCACCAAAGTTGGTGTAAGTAAGTACTTAATATTTTCAGTATCTCTAGACACGAGACATGGCTCGTGTTTCGGGATAGTATCCCTCATCAGTAGAGAAAAGTTCTGGGGTGGTTGAGAAGGCCGCCAAACAACCATCACAGGCTTCGTTGCCCCTCTGGCACGCAGGTGCATCTCCAAAAGCTCGTCTGCTTAGGGGCTAACGGGAGCCCTTTAACAGGAAAACCACGATGGGAGCACACTGCTAGCCTCTCCTCCGGATCGCCCCTCTGCATTCTGGTATATGCAGTGCGTATAACTTGAAAAGTTTCGTAAAAAGTTTGTGTATGTTTCACCAAAGTTATTGTAAGTAAGTACTTAATATTTTAAGTATCTCTAGACACGAGACATGGCTCGTGTTTCAGGATAGTATCCCTCATTAGTAGAGAAAAGTTCTTAGGTGGTTGAGAAGGTCGCCAAACAACCGTCACAGGCTTCATTGCCCCTCTGGCGCGCAGGTGCATCTCCAAAAGCTCGTCAGCTAAGGGGCTCACGGGAGCCCTTTAACAGGAAAACCACGATGGGAGCACACTGCTAGCCTCTCCTCCGGATCGCCCCTCTGCATTCTGGTAAATGCAGCGCGTATAACCTGAAGAGTTTCGAAAAAAGTTCGTGAATGTTTCACCAAAGTTGGTGTAAGTAAGTACTTAATGTTTTCAGTATCTCTAGACACGAGACATGGCTCGTGTTTCGGGATAGTATCCCTCATCAGTAGAGAAAAGTTCTTAGGTGGTTGAGAAGGTCGCCAAACAACTGTCACAGGCTTCATTGCCCCTCTGGCGCGCAGGTGCATCTCCAAAAGCTCATCAGCTTAGGGGTTCACGGGAGCCCTTTAACAGGAAAACCACGATGGGAGCACACTGCTAGCCTCTCCTCCGGATCGCCCCTCTGCATTCTGGTATATGCAGTGCGTATAACCTGAAGAGTTTTGAAAAAAGTTCGTGAATGTTTCACCAAAGTTGGTGTAAGTAAGTACTTAATATTTTCAGTATCTCTAGACACGAGACATGGCTACTGTTTCAAGATAGTATCCCTCGTCAGTAGAGAAAAGTTCTCGGGTGGTTGAGAAGGCCGCCAAACAACCGTCACAGGCTCCGTTGCCCCTTTGGCACGCAGGTGCATCTCCAAAAGCTCGTCAGCTATGGGGCTCACGAGATCCCTTTAAAAGGAAAACCACGATGGGAGCACACTGCTAGCCTCTCCTTTGGATCGCCCCTCTGAATTCTGGTATATGCAGTGCGTATAACTTGAAGGGTTTCGAAAAAAGTTCTTGAACGTTTCACCAAAGTTGGTGTAAGTAAGTACTTAATATTTTCAGTATCTCTAGACACGAGACATGGCTCGTGTTTCGGGATAGTATCCCTCATCAGTAGAGAAAAGTTCTGGGGTGGTTGAGAAGGCCGCCAAACAACCGTCACAGGCTTCTTTGCCCCGCTGGCACGCAGGTGCATTTCCAAAAGCTCGTCAGCTTAGGGGCTAACGGGAGCCCTTTAACAGGAAAACCACGATGGGAGCACACTGCTAGCCTCTCCTCCGGATCGCCCCTCTGCATTCTGGTATATGCAGTGCGTATAACTTGAAAAGTTTCGTAAAAAGTTTGTGTATGTTTCACCAAAGTTATTGTAAGTAAGTACTTAATATTTTAAGTATCTCTAGACACGAGACATGGCTCGTGTTTCAGGATAGTATCCCTCATTAGTAGAGAAAAGTTCTTAGGTGGTTGAGAAGGTCGCCAAACAACCGTCACAGGCTTCATTGCCCCTCTGGCGCGCAGGTGCATCTCCAAAAGCTCGTCAGCTAAGGGGCTCACGGGAGCCCTTTAACAGGAAAACCA
This sequence comes from Lissotriton helveticus, assembly GCF_964261635.1. Lineage (NCBI taxonomy): Eukaryota > Metazoa > Chordata > Amphibia > Caudata > Salamandridae > Lissotriton > Lissotriton helveticus. The sequence continues at coordinate 356,727,017 of NC_136062.1, forward strand.
CGATGGGAGCACACTGCTAGCCTCTCCTCCGGATCGCCCCTCTGCATTCTGGTAAATGCAGCGCGTATAACCTGAAGAGTTTCGAAAAAAGTTCGTGAATGTTTCACCAAAGTTGGTGTAAGTAAGTACTTAATGTTTTCAGTATCTCTAGACACGAGACATGGCTCGTGTTTCGGGATAGTATCCCTCATCAGTAGAGAAAAGTTCTTAGGTGGTTGAGAAGGTCGCCAAACAACTGTCACAGGCTTCATTGCCCCTCTGGCGCGCAGGTGCATCTCCAAAAGCTCATCAGCTTAGGGGTTCACGGGAGCCCTTTAACAGGAAAACCACGATGGGAGCACACTGCTAGCCTCTCCTCCGGATCGCCCCTCTGCATTCTGGTATATGCAGTGCGTATAACCTGAAGAGTTTTGAAAAAAGTTCGTGAATGTTTCACCAAAGTTGGTGTAAGTAAGTACTTAATATTTTCAGTATCTCTAGACACGAGACATGGCTACTGTTTCAAGATAGTATCCCTCGTCAGTAGAGAAAAGTTCTCGGGTGGTTGAGAAGGCCGCCAAACAACCGTCACAGGCTCCGTTGCCCCTTTGGCACGCAGGTGCATCTCCAAAAGCTCGTCAGCTATGGGGCTCACGAGATCCCTTTAAAAGGAAAACCACGATGGGAGCACACTGCTAGCCTCTCCTTTGGATCGCCCCTCTGAATTCTGGTATATGCAGTGCGTATAACTTGAAGGGTTTCGAAAAAAGTTCTTGAACGTTTCACCAAAGTTGGTGTAAGTAAGTACTTAATATTTTCAGTATCTCTAGACACGAGACATGGCTCGTGTTTCGGGATAGTATCCCTCATCAGTAGAGAAAAGTTCTGGGGTGGTTGAGAAGGCCGCCAAACAACCGTCACAGGCTTCTTTGCCCCGCTGGCACGCAGGTGCATTTCCAAAAGCTCGTCAGCTTAGGGGCTCACGGGAGCCCTTTAACCGGAAAACCACGATGGGAGCACACTGCTAGCCTCTCCTCCGGATCGCCCCTCTGCATTCTGGTATATGCAGTGCGTATAACTTGAAGAGTTTCGTAAAAAGTTCGTGTATGTTTCACCAAAGTTATTGTAAGTAAGTACTTAATATTTTAAGTATCTCTAGACACGAGACATGGCTCGTGTTTCAGGATAGTATCCCTCATTAGTAGAGAAAAGTTCTTAGGTGGTTGAGAAGGTCGCCAAACAACCGTCACAGGCTTCATTGCCCCTCTGGCGCGCAGGTGCATCTCCAAAAGCTCGTCAGCTAAGGGGCTCACGGGAGCCCTTTAACAGGAAAACCACGATGGGAGCACACTGCTAGCCTCTCCTCCGGATCGCCCCTCTGCATTCTGGTAAATGCAGCGCGTATAACCTGAAGAGTTTCGAAAAAAGTTCTTGAATGTTTCACCAAAGTTGGTGTAAGTAAGTACTTAATATTTTCAGTATCTCTAGACACGAGACATGGCTCGTGTTTCGGGATAGTATCCCTCATCAGTAGAGAAAAGTTCTGGGGTGGTTGAGAAGGCCGCCAAACAACCATCACAGGCTTCGTTGCCCCTCTGGCACGCAGGTGCATCTCCAAAAGCTCGTCTGCTTAGGGGCTAACGGGAGCCCTTTAACAGGAAAACCACGATGGGAGCACACTGCTAGCCTCTCCTCCGGATCGCCCCTCTGCATTCTGGTATATGCAGTGCGTATAACTTGAAGAGTTTCGTAAAAAGTTCGTGTATGTTTCACCAAAGTTATTGTAAGTAAGTACTTAATATTTTAAGTATCTCTAGACACAAGACATGGCTCGTGTTTCAGGATAGTATCCCTCATTAGTAGAGAAAAGTTCTTAGGTGGTTGAGAAGGTCGCCAAACAACCGTCACAGGCTTCATTGCCCCTCTGGCGCGCAGGTGCATCTCCAAAAGCTCGTCAGCTAAGGGGCTCACGGGAGCCCTTTAACAGGAAAACCACGATGGGAGCACACTGCTAGCCTCTCCTCCGGATCGCCCCTCTGCATTCTGGTAAATGCAGCGCGTATAACCTGAAGAGTTTCGAAAAAAGTTTGTGAATGTTTCACCAAAGTTGGTGTAAGTAAGTACTTAATGTTTTCAGTATCTCTAGACACGAGACATGGCTCGTGTTTCGGGATAGTATCCCTCATCAGTAGAGAAAAGTTCTTAGGTGGTTGAGAAGGTCGCCAAACAACTGTCACAGGCTTCATTGCCCCTCTGGCGCGCAGGTGCATCTCCAAAAGCTCATCAGCTTAGGGGTTCACGGGAGCCCTTTAACAGGAAAACCACGATGGGAGCACACTGCTAGCCTCTCCTCCGGATCGCCCCTCTGCATTCTGGTATATGCAGTGCGTATAACCTGAAGAGTTTTGAAAAAAGTTCGTGAATGTTTCACCAAAGTTGGTGTAAGTAAGTACTTAATATTTTCAGTATCTCTAGACACGAGACATGGCTACTGTTTCAAGATAGTATCCCTCGTCAGTAGAGAAAAGTTCTCGGGTGGTTGAGAAGGCCGCCAAACAACCGTCACAGGCTCCGTTGCCCCTTTGGCACGCAGGTGCATCTCCAAAAGCTCGTCAGCTATGGGGCTCACGAGATCCCTTTAAAAGGAAAACCACGATGGGAGCACACTGCTAGCCTCTCCTTTGGATCGCCCCTCTGAATTCTGGTATATGCAGTGCGTATAACTTGAAGGGTTTCGAAAAAAGTTCTTGAACGTTTCACCAAAGTTGGTGTAAGTAAGTACTTAATATTTTCAGTATCTCTAGACACGAGACATGGCTCGTGTTTCGGGATAGTATCCCTCATCAGTAGAGAAAAGTTCTGGGGTGGTTGAGAAGGCCGCCAAACAACCGTCACAGGCTTCTTTGCCCCGCTGGCACGCAGGTGCATTTCCAAAAGCTCGTCAGCTTAGGGGCTCACGGGAGCCCTTTAACCGGAAAACCACGATGGGAGCACACTGCTAGCCTCTCCTCCGGATCGCCCCTCTGCATTCTGGTATATGCAGTGCGTATAACTTGAAGAGTTTCGTAAAAAGTTCGTGTATGTTTCACCAAAGTTATTGTAAGTAAGTACTTAATATTTTAAGTATCTCTAGACACGAGACATGGCTCGTGTTTCAGGATAGTATCCCTCATTAGTAGAGAAAAGTTCTTAGGTGGTTGAGAAGGTCGCCAAACAACCGTCACAGGCTTCATTGCCCCTCTGGCGCGCAGGTGCATCTCCAAAAGCTCGTCAGCTAAGGGGCTCACGGGAGCCCTTTAACAGGAAAACCACGATGGGAGCACACTGCTAGCCTCTCCTCCGGATCGCCCCTCTGCATTCTGGTAAATGCAGCGCGTATAACCTGAAGAGTTTCGAAAAAAGTTCTTGAATGTTTCACCAAAGTTGGTGTAAGTAAGTACTTAATATTTTCAGTATCTCTAGACACGAGACATGGCTCGTGTTTCGGGATAGTATCCCTCATCAGTAGAGAAAAGTTCTGGGGTGGTTGAGAAGGCCGCCAAACAACCATCACAGGCTTCGTTGCCCCTCTGGCACGCAGGTGCATCTCCAAAAGCTCGTCTGCTTAGGGGCTAACGGGAGCCCTTTAACAGGAAAACCACGATGGGAGCACACTGCTAGCCTCTCCTCCGGATCGCCCCTCTGCATTCTGGTATATGCAGTGCGTATAACTTGAAGAGTTTCGTAAAAAGTTCGTGTATGTTTCACCAAAGTTATTGTAAGTAAGTACTTAATATTTTAAGTATCTCTAGACACAAGACATGGCTCGTGTTTCAGGATAGTATCCCTCATTAGTAGAGAAAAGTTCTTAGGTGGTTGAGAAGGTCGCCAAACAACCGTCACAGGCTTCATTGCCCCTCTGGCGCGCAGGTGCATCTCCAAAAGCTCGTCAGCTAAGGGGCTCACAGGAGCCCTTTAACAGGAAAACCACGATGGGAGCACACTGCTAGCCTCTCCTCCGGATCGCCCCTCTGCATTCTGGTAAATGCAGCGCGTATAACCTGAAGAGTTTCGAAAAAAGTTCGTGAATGTTTCACCAAAGTTGGTGTAAGTAAGTACTTAATGTTTTCAGTATCTCTAGACACGAGACATGGCTCGTGTTTCGGGATAGTATCCCTCATCAGTAGAGAAAAGTTCTTAGGTGGTTGAGAAGGTCGCCAAACAACTGTCACAGGCTTCATTGCCCCTCTGGCGCGCAGGTGCATCTCCAAAAGCTCATCAGCTTAGGGGTTCACGGGAGCCCTTTAACAGGAAAACCACGATGGGAGCACACTGCTAGCCTCTCCTCCGGATCGCCCCTCTGCATTCTGGTATATGCAGTGCGTATAACCTGAAGAGTTTTGAAAAAAGTTCGTGAATGTTTCACCAAAGTTGGTGTAAGTAAGTACTTAATATTTTCAGTATCTCTAGACACGAGACATGGCTACTGTTTCAAGATAGTATCCCTCGTCAGTAGAGAAAAGTTCTCGGGTGGTTGAGAAGGCCGCCAAACAACCGTCACAGGCTCCGTTGCCCCTTTGGCACGCAGGTGCATCTCCAAAAGCTCGTCAGCTATGGGGCTCACGAGATCCCTTTAAAAGGAAAACCACGATGGGAGCACACTGCTAGCCTCTCCTTTGGATCGCCCCTCTGAATTCTGGTATATGCAGTGCGTATAACTTGAAGGGTTTCGAAAAAAGTTCTTGAACGTTTCACCAAAGTTGGTGTAAGTAAGTACTTAATATTTTCAGTATCTCTAGACACGAGACATGGCTCGTGTTTCGGGATAGTATCCCTCATCAGTAGAGAAAAGTTCTGGGGTGGTTGAGAAGGCCGCCAAACAACCGTCACAGGCTTCTTTGCCCCGCTGGCACGCAGGTGCATTTCCAAAAGCTCGTCAGCTTAGGGGCTCACGGGAGCCCTTTAACCGGAAAACCACGATGGGAGCACACTGCTAGCCTCTCCTCCGGATCGCCCCTCTGCATTCTGGTATATGCAGTGCATATAACTTGAAGAGTTTCAAAAAAAGTTTGTGAATGTTTCACCAAAGTTAGTGTAAGTAAGTACTTAATATTTTCAGTATCTCGAGACACGAGACATGGCTCGTGTTTCGGGATAGTATCCCTCATCAGTAGAGAAAAGTTCTGGGGTGGTTGAGAAGGCCGTCAAACAACCGTCACAGGCTTCGTTGCCCCTCTGGTGCGCAGGTGCATCTCCAAAAGCTCGTCAGCTTAGGGGCTCATGGGAGCCCTTTAACAGGAAAACCACGATGGGAGCACACTGCTAGCCTCTCCTCCGGATCGCCCCTCTGCATTCTGGTATATGCAGTGCGTATAACTTGAAGAGTTTCGTAAAAAGTTTGTGTATGTTTCACCAAAGTTATTGTAAGTAAGTACTTAATATTTTAAGTATCTCTAGACACGAGACATGGCTCGTGTTTCAGGATAGTATCCCTCATCAGTAGAGAAAAGTTCTTAGGTGGTTGAGAAGGTCGCCAAACAACCGTCACAGGCTTCATTGCCCCTCTGGCGCGCAGGTGCATCTCCAAAAGCTCGTCAGCTTAGGGGCTCACGGGAGCCCTTTCACAGGAAAACCACGATGGGAGCACACTGCTAGCCTCTTCTTTGGATCGCCCCTCTGCATTCTGGTATATGCAGTGCATATAACTTGAAGGGTTTCGAAAAAAGTTCTTGAATGTTTCACCAAAGTTGGTGTAAGTAAGTACTTAATATTTTCAGTATCTCTAGACACGAGACATGGCTCGTGTTTCGGGATAGTATCCCTCATCAGTAGAGAAAAGTTCTGGGGTGGTTGAGAAGGCCGCCAAACAACCGTCACAGGCTTCGTTGCCCCTCTGGTGCGCAGGTGCATCTCCAAAAGCTCGTCAGCTTAGGGGCTAACGGGAGCCATTTAACAGGAAAACCACGATGGGAGCACACTGCTAGCCTCTCCTCCGGATCGCCCCTCTGCATTCTGGTATATGCAGTGCGTATAACTTGAAGAGTTTCGTAAAAAGTTCGTGTATGTTTCACCAAAGTTATTGTAAGTAAGTACTTAATATTTTAAGTATCTCTAGACACGAGACATGGCTCGTGTTTCAGGATAGTATCCCTCATTAGTAGAGAAAAGTTCTTAGGTGGTTGAGAAGGTCGCCAAACAACCGTCACAGGCTTCATTGCCCCTCTGGCGCGCAGGTGCATCTCCAAAAGCTCGTCAGCTAAGGGGCTCACGGGAGCCCTTTAACAGGAAAACCACGATGGGAGCACACTGCTAGCCTCTCCTCCGGATCGCCCCTCTGCATTCTGGTATATGCAGCGCGTATAACCTGAAGAGTTTCGAAAAAAGTTCGTGAATGTTTCACCAAAGTTGGTGTAAGTAAGTACTTAATATTTTCAGTATCTCTAGACACGAGACATGGCTCGTGTTTCGGGATAGTATCCGTCATCAGTAGAGAAAAGTTCTTAGGTGGTTGAGAAGGTCGCCAAACAACCGTCACAGGCTTCATTGCCCCTCTGGCGCGCAGGTGCATCTCCAAAAGCTCATCAGCTTAGGGGTTCACGGGAGCCCTTTTAACAGGAAAACCACGATGGGAGCACACTGCTAGCCTCTCCTCCGGATCGCCCCTTTGCATTCTGGTATATGCAGTGCGTATAACCTGAAGAGTTTTGAAAAAAGTTCGTGAATGTTTCACCAAAGTTGGTGTAAGTAAGTACTTAATATTTTCAGTATCTCTAGACACGAGACATGGCTCCTGTTTCGAGATAGTATCCCTCGTCAGTAGAGAAAAGTTCTCGGGTGGTTGAGAAGGCCGCCAAACAACCGTCACAGGCTCCGTTGCCCCTTTGGCACGCAGGTGCATCTCCAAAAGCTCGTCAGCTATGGGGCTCACGAGTTCCCTATAAAAGGAAAACCACGATGGGAGCACACTGCTAGCCTCTCCTTTGGATCGCCCCTCTGAATTCTGGTATATGCAGTGCGTATAACTTGAAGGGTTTCGAAAAAAGTTCTTGAACGTTTCACCAAAGTTGGTGTAAGTAAGTACTTAATATTTTCAGTATCTCTAGACACGAGACATGGCTCGTGTTTCGGGATAGTATCCCTCATCAGTAGAGAAAAGTTCTGGGGTGGTTGAGAAGGCCGCCAAACAACCGTCACAGGCTTCTTTGCCCCGCTGGCACGCAGGTGCATTTCCAAAAGCTCGTCAGCTTAGGGGCTCACGGGAGCCCTTTAACCGGAAAACCACGATGGGAGCACACTGCTAGCCTCTCCTCCGGATCGCCCCTCTGCATTCTGGTATATGCAGCGCATATAACTTGAAGAGTTTCAAAAAAAGTTTGTGAATGTTTCACCAAAGGTAGTGTAAGTAAGTACTTAATATTTTCAGTATCTCGAGACACGAGACATGGCTTGTGTTTCGGGATAGTATCCCTCATCAGTAGAGAAAAGTTCTGGGGTGGTTGAGAAGGCCGTCAAACAACCGTCACAGGCTTCGTTGCACCTCTGGTGCGCAGGTGCATCTCCAAAAGCTCGTCAGCTTAGGGGCTCATGGGAGCCCTTTAACAGGAAAACCACGATGGGAGCACACTGCTAGCCTCTCCTCCGGATCGCCCCTCTGCATTCTGGTATATGCAGTGCGTATAACTTGAAGAGTTTCGTAAAAAGTTTGTGTATGTTTCACCAAAGTTATTGTAAGTAAGTACTTAATATTTTAAGTATCTCGAGACACGAGACATGGCTTGTGTTTCGGGATAGTATCCCTCATCAGTAGAGAAAAGTTCTTAGGTGGTTGAGAAGGTCACCAAACAACCGTCACAGGCTTCATTGCCCCTCTGGCACGCAGGTGCATCTCCAAAAGCCCGTCAGCTTAGGGGCTCACGGGAGCCCTTTAACAGGAAAACCACGATGGGAGCACACTGCTAGCCTCTCCTCTGGATCGCCCCTCTGCATTCTGGTATATGCAGCGCGTATAACTTGAAGGGTTTCGAAAAAAGTTCTTGAATGTTTCACAAAAGTTGGTGTAAGTAAGTACTTAATATTTTCAGTATCTCTAGACAGGAGACATGGCTCGTGTTTCGGGATAGTATCCCTCATCAGTAGAGAAAAGTTCTGGGGTGGTTGAGAAGGCCGCCAAACAACCGTCACAGGCTTCATTGCCCCTCTGGCGCGCAGGTGCATCTCCAAAAGCTCGTCAGCTAAGGGGCTCACGGGAGCCCTTTAACAGGAAAACCACGATGGGAGCACACTGCTAGCCTCTTCTCCGGATCGCCCCTCTGCATTCTGGTATATGCAGTGCATATAACTTGAAGAGTTTCGAAAAAAGTTCGGGAATGTTTCACCAAAGTTGGTGTGAGTAAGTACTTAATATTTTCAGTATCTCTAGACACGAGACATGGCTCATGTTTCGGGATAGTATCCCTCATCAGTAGAGAAAAGTTCTGGGGTGGTTGAGAAGGCCGCCAACCAACCGTCACAGGCTTCGTTGCCCCTCTGGCGCGCAGGTGCATCTCCGAAAGCTCGTCAGCTTTGGGGCTCACGGGAGCCCTTTAACAGGAAAACCACGATGGGAGCACACTGCTAGCCTCTCCTCCGGATCGCCCCTCTGCATTCTGGTATATGCAGTGCATATAACTTGAAGAGTTTCGAAAAAAGTTCATGAATGTTTCACCAAAGTTTGTGTGAGTAAGTGCTTAATATTTTCAGTATCTCTAGACAGGAGACATGGCTCGTGTTTCAGGATAGTATCCCTCATCAGTAGAGAAAAGTTCTGAAGTGGGTGAGAAGGCCGCCAAACAACCGTCACAGGCTTCGTTGCCCCTCTGGCGCGCAGGTGCATCTCCAAAATCTCGTCAGCTTAGGGGCTCACGGGAGCCCTTTAACAGGAAACCCTCGATGGGAGCACACTGCTAGCCTCTCCTCCGGATCGCCCCTCTGCATTCTGGTATATGCAGTGCATATAACTTGAAGAGTTTCGAAAAAAGTTCGTGAATGTTTCACCAAAGTTGGTGTAAGTAAGTGTTTAATATTTTCAGTATCTCTAGACACGAGACATGACTCGTTTTTCGGGATAGTATCCCTTATCAGTAGAGAAAAGTTCTGGGGTGGTTGAGAAGGCCACCAAACAACCGTCACAGGCTTTGTTGCCACTCTGGCGCGCAGGTGCATCTCCAAAAGCTCGTCAGCTTAGGGGCTCACGGGAGCCCTTTAACAGCAAACCCTCGATGGGAGCACACTGCTAGCCTCTCCTCCGGATCGCCCCTCTGCATTCTGGTATATGCAGTGCATATAACTTGAAGAGTTTCAAAAAAAGTTAGCGAATTTTTCACCAAAGTTGGTGTAAGTAAGTACTTAATATTTTCAGTATCTCTAGACACGAGACATGGCTCGTGTTTCAGGATAGTATCCCTCATCAGTAGAGAAAAGTTCTTAGGTGGTTGAGAAGGTCGCCAGACAACCGTCACAGGCTTCATTGCCCCTCTGGCGCGCAGGTGCATCTCCAAAAGCTCATCAGCTTAGGGGTTCACGGGAGCCCTTTAACAGGAAAACCACGATGGGAGCACACTGCTAGCCTCTCCTCCGGATCGCCCCTCTGCATTCGGGTATATGCAGTGCGTATAACCTGAAGAGTTTTGAAAAAAGTTCGTGTATGTTTCACCAATGTTATTGTAAGTAAGTACTTAATATTTTAAGTATCTCTAGACACGAGACATGGCTCGTGTTTCAGGATAGTATCCCTCATTAGTAGAGAAAAGTTCTTAGGTGGTTGAGAAGGTCGCCAAACAACCGTCACAGGCTTCATTGCCCCTCTGGCGTGCAGGTGCATCTCCAAAAGCTCGTCAGCTAAGGGGCTCACGGGAGCCCTTTAACAGGAAAACCACGATGGGAGCACACTGCTAGCCTCTCCTCCGGATCGCCCCTCTGCATTCTGGTATATGCAGCGCGTATAACCTGAAGAGTTTCGAAAAAAGTTCGTGAATGTTTCACCAAAGTTGGTGTAAGTAAGTACTTAATATTTTCAGTATCTCTAGACACGAGACATGGCTCGTGTTTCGGGATAGTATCCCTCATCAGTAGAGAAAAGTTCTTAGGTGGTTGAGAAGGTCGCCAAACAACCGTCACAGGCTTCATTGCCCCTCTGGCGCGCAGGTGCATCTCCAAAAGCTCATCAGCTTAGGGGTTCATGGGAGCCCTTTAACAGGAAAACCACGATGGGAGCACACTGCTAGCCTCTCCTCCGGATCGCCCCTCTGCATTCTGGTATATGCAGTGCGTATAACCTGAAGAGTTTTGAAAAAAGTTTGTGAATGTTTCACCAAAGTTGGTGTAAGTAAGTACTTAATATTTTCAGTATCTCTAGACACGAGACATGGCTCCTGTTTCGAGATAGTATCCCTCGTCAGTAGAGAAAAGTTCTCGGGTGGTTGAGAAGGCCGCCAAACAACCGTCACAGGCTCCGTTGCCCCTTTGGCACACAGGTGCATCTCCAAAAGCTCGTCAGCTATGGGGCTCACGAGATCCCTTTAAAAGGAAAACCACGATGGGAGCACACTGCTAGCCTCTCCTTTGGATCGCCCCTCTGAATTCTGGTATATGCAGTGCGTATAACTTGAAGGGTTTCGAAAAAAGTTCTTGAACGTTTCACCAAAGTTGGTGTAAGTAAGTACTTAATGTTTTCAGTATCTCTAGACACGAGACATGGCTCGTGTTTCGGGATAGTATCCCTCATCAGTAGAGAAAAGTTCTGGGGTGGTTGAGAAGGCCGCCAAACAACCGTCACAGGCTTCTTTGCCCCGCTGGCACGCAGGTGCATTTCCAAAAGCTCGTCAGCTTAGGGGCTCACGGGAGCCCTTTAACCGGAAAACCACAATGGGAGCACACTGCTAGCCTCTCCTCCGGATCGCCCCTCTGCATTCTGGTATATGCAGTGCATATAACTTGAAGAGTTTCAAAAAAAGTTTGTGAATGTTTCACCAAAGTTAGTGTAAGTAAGTACTTAATATTTTCAGTATCTCGAGACACGAGACATGGCTCGTGTTTCGGGATAGTATCCCTCATCAGTAGAGAAAAGTTCTGGGGTGGTTGAGAAGGCCGTCAAACAACCGTCACAGGCTTCGTTGCCCCTCTGGTGCGCAGGTGCATCTCCAAAAGCTCGTCAGCTATGGGGCTCACGGGAGCCCTTTAACAGGAAAACCACGATGGGAGCACACTGCTAGCCTCTCCTTTGGATCGCCCCTCTGCATTCTGGTATATGCAGTGCGTATAACTTGAAGGGTTTCGAAAAAAGTTCTTGAATGTTTCACCAAAGTTGGTGTAAGTAAGTACTTAATATTTTCAGTATCTCTAGACAGGAGACATGGCTCGTGTTTCGGGATAGTATCCCTCATCAGTAGAGAAAAGTTCTGGGGTGGTTGAGAAGGCCGCCAAACAACCGTCACAGGCTTCATTGCCCCTCTGGCGCGCAGGTGCATCTCCAAAAGCTCGTCAGCTTAGGGGCTCACGGGAGCCCTTTAACAGGAAAACCACGATGGGAGCACACTGCTAGCCTCACCTCCGGATCGCCCCTCTGCATTCTTGTATATGCAGCGCGTATAACCTTAAGAGTTTCGAAAAAAGTTCGTGAATGTTTCACCAAAGTTGGTGTAAGTAAGTACTTAATATTTTCAGTATCTCTAGACACGAGACATGGCTCGTGTTTCAGGTTAGTATCCCTCATCAGTAGAGAAAAGTTCTTAGGTGGTTGAGAAGGTCGCCAAACAACCGTCACAGGCTTCATTGCCCCTCTGGCGCGCAGGTGCATCTCCAAAAGCTCGTCAGCTAAGGGGCTCACGGGAGCCCTTTAACAGGAAAACCACGATGGGAGCACACTGCTAGCCTCTCCTCCGGATCGCCCCTCTGCATTCTGGTATATGCAGCGCGTATAACCTTAAGAGTTTCGAAAAAAGTTCGTGAATGTTTCACCAAAGTTGGTGTAAGTAAGTACTTAATATTTTCAGTATCTCTAGACAGGACACATGGCTCGTGTTTCTCGATAGTATCCCTCATCAGTAGAGAAAAGATCTGGGGTGGTTGAGAAGGCCGCCAAACAACCGTCACAGGCTTCTTTGCCCCTCTGGCACGCAGGTGCATCTCCAAAAGCTCGTCAGCTTAGGGGCTCACGGGAGCCCTTTAACAGGAAAACCACGATAGGAGCACACTGCTAGCCTCTCCTTTGGATCGCCCCTCTGCATTCTGGTATATGCAGTGCATATAACTTGAAGGGTTTCGAAAAAAAGTTCTTGAATGTTTCACCAAAGTTGGTGTAAGTAAGTACTTAATAGTTTCAGTATCTCTAGACACGAGACATGGCTCGTGTTTCGGGATAGTATCCCTCATCAGTAGAGAAAAGTTCTGGGGTGGTTGAGAAGGCCGCCAAACAACCGTCACAGGCTTCGTTGCCCCTCTGGCGCGCAGGTGCATCTCCAAAAGCTTGTCAGCTTAGAGGCTCACGGGAGCCCTTTAACAGGAAAACCACGATGGGAGCACACTGCTAGCCTCTCCTCCGGATCGCCCCTCTGCATTCTGGTATATGCAGTGCGTATAACTTGTAGAGTTTCGAAATAAGTTTGTGAATGTTTCACCAAAGTTGGTGTAAGTAAGTACTTAATATTTTCAGTATCTCTAGACAGGAGACATGGCTCGTGTTTCGGGATAGTATCCCTCATCAGTAGAGAAAAGTTCTGGGGTGGTTGAGAAGGCCGCCAAACAACCGTCACAGGCTTCTTTGCCCCTCTGGCACGCAGGTGCATCTCCAAAAGCTCGTCAGCTTAGGGGCTCACGGGAGCCCTTTAACAGGAAAACCACGATGGGAGCACACTGCTAGCCTCTCCTTTGGATCGCCCCTCTGCATTCTGGTATATGCAGTGCATATAACTTGAAGGGTTTCGAAAAAAGTTCTTGAATGTTTCACCAAAGTTGGTGTAAGTAAGTACTTAATATTTTCAGTATCTCTAGACACGAGACATGGCTCGTGTTTCGGGATAGTATCCCTCATCAGTAGAGAAAAGTTCTGGGGTGGTTGAGAAGGCCGCCAAACAACCGTCACAGGCTTCGTTGTCCCTCTGGCACGCAGGTGCATCTCCAAAAGCTCGTCAGCTTAGGGGCTAACGGGGGCCCTTTAACAGGAAAACCACGATGGGAGCACACTGCTAGCCTCTCCTCCGGATCGCCCCTCTGCATTCTGGTATATGCAGTGCGTATAACTTGAAGAGTTTCGTAAAAAGTTCGTGTATGTTTCACCAAAGTTATTGTAAGTAAGTACTTAATATTTTAAGTATCTCTAGACACGAGACATGGCTCGTGTTTCAGGATAGTATCCCTCATTAGTAGAGAAAAGTTCTTAGGTGGTTGAGAAGGTCGCCAAACAAACGTCACAGGCTTCATTGCCCCTCTGGCGCGCAGGTGCATCTCCAAAAGCTCATCAGCTTAGGGGTTCACGGGAGCCCTTTAACAGGAAAACCACGATGGGAGCACACTGCTAGCCTCTCCTCCGGATCGCCCCTCTGCATTCGGGTATATGCAGTGCGTATAACCTGAAGAGTTTTGAAAAAAGTTTGTGTATGTTTCACCAATGTTATTGTAAGTAAGTACTTAATATTTTAAGTATCTCTAGACACGAGACATGGCTCGTGTTTCAGGATAGTATCCCTCATTAGTAGAGAAAAGTTCTTAGGTGGTTGAGAAGGTCGCCAAACAACCGTCACAGGCTTCATTGCCCCTCTGGCGCGCAGGTGCATCTCCAAAAGCTCGTCAGCTAAGGGGCTCACGGGAGCCCTTTAACAGGAAAACCACGATGGGAGCACACTGCTAGCCTCTCCTCCGGATCGCCCCTCTGCATTCTGGTATATGCAGCGCGTATAACCTGAAGAGTTTCGAAAAAAGTCCGTGAATGTTTCACCAAAGTTGGTGTAAGTAAGTACTTAATATTTTCAGTATCTCTAGACACGAGACATGGCTCGTGTTTCGGGATAGTATCCCTCATCAGTAGAGAAAAGTTCTGGGGTGGTTGAGAAGGCCGCCAAACAACCGTCACAGGCTTCTTTGCCCCGCTGGCACGCAGGTGCATTTCCAAAAGCTCGTCAGCTTAGGGGCTCACGGGAGCCCTTTAACCGGAAAACCACGATGGGAGCACACTGCTAGCCTCTCCTCCGGATCGCCCCTCTGCATTCTGGTATATGCAGTGCATATAACTTGAAGAGTTTCAAAAAAAGTTTGTGAATGTTTCACCAAAGTTAGTGTAAGTAAGTACTTAATATTTTCAGTATCTCGAGACACGAGACATGGCTCGTGTTTCGGGATAGTATCCCTCATCAGTAGAGAAAAGTTCTGGGGTGGTTGAGAAGGCCGTCAAACAACCGTCACAGGCTTCGTTGCCCCTCTGGTGCGCAGGTGCATCTCCAAAAGCTCGTCAGCTTAGGGGCTCATGGGAGCCCTTTAACAGGAAAACCACGATGGGAGCACACTGCTAGCCTCTCCTCCGGATCGCCCCTCTGCATTCTGGTATATGCAGTGCGTATAACTTGAAGAGTTTCGTAAAAAGTTTGTGTATGTTTCACCAAAGTTATTGTAAGTAAGTACTTAATATTTTAAGTATCTCTAGACACGAGACATGGCTCGTGTTTCAGGATAGTATCCCTCATCAGTAGAGAAAAGTTCTTAGGTGGTTGAGAAGGTCGCCAAACAACCGTCACAGGCTTCATTGCCCCTCTGGCGCGCAGGTGCATCTCCAAAAGCTCGTCAGCTAAGGGGCTCACGGGAGCCCTTTAACAGGAAAACCACGATGGGAGCACACTGCTAGCCTCTCCTCCGGATCGCCCCTCTGCATTCTGGTATATGCAGCGCGTATAACCTTAAGAGTTTCGAAAAAAGTTTGTGAATGTTTCACCAAAGTTGGTGTAAGTAAGTACTTAATATTTTCAGTATCTCTAGACAGGAGACATGGCTCGTGTTTCGGGATAGTATCCCTCATCAGTAGAGAAAAGTTCTGGGGTGGTTGAGAAGGCCGCCAAACAACCGTCACAGGCTTCGTTGCCCCTCTGGTGCGCAGGTGCATCTCCAAAAGCTCGTCAGCTTAGGGGCTAACGGGAGCCCTTTAACAGGAAAACCACGATGGGAGCACACTGCTAGCCTCTCCTCCGGATCGCCCCTCTGCATTCTGGTATATGCAGTGCGTATAACTTGAAGAGTTTCGTAAAAAGTTCGTGTATGTTTCACCAAAGTTATTGTAAGTAAGTACTTAATATTTTAAGTATCTCTAGACACGAGACATGGCTCGTGTTTCAGGATAGTATCCCTCATTAGTAGAGAAAAGTTCTTAGGTGGTTGAGAAGGTCGCCAAACAACCGTCACAGGCTTCATTGCCCCTCTGGCGCGCAGGTGCATCTCCAAAAGCTCATCAGCTAAGGGGCTCACGGGAGCCCTTTAACAGGAAAACCACGATGGGAGCACACTGCTAGCCTCTCCTCCGGATCGCCCCTCTGCATTCTGGTATATGCAGCGCGTATAACCTGAAGAGTTTCGAAAAAAGTTCGTGAATGTTTCACCAAAGTTGGTGTAAGTAAGTACTTAATATTTTCAGTATCTCTAGACACGAGACATGGCTCGTGTTTCGGGATAGTATCCCTCATCAGTAGAGAAAAGTTCTTAGGTGGTTGAGAAGGTCGCCAAACAACCGTCACAGGCTTCATTGCAGCTCTGGCGCGCAGGTGCATCTCCAAAAGCTCATCAGCTTAGGGGTTCACGGGAGCCCTTTTAACAGGAAAACCACGATGGGAGCACACTGCTAGCCTCTCCTCCGGATCGCCCCTCTGCATTCTGGTATATGCAGTGCGTATAACCTGAAGAGTTTTGAAAAAAGTTCGTGAATGTTTCACCAAAGTTGGTGTAAGTAAGTACTTAATATTTTCAGTATCTCTAGACACGAGACATGGCTCCTGTTTCGAGATAGTATCCCTCGTCAGTAGAGAAAAGTTCTCGGGTGGTTGAGAAGGCCGCCAAACAACCGTCACAGGCTCCTTTGCCCCTTTGGCACGCAGGTGCATCTCCAAAAGCTCGTCAGCTATGGGGCTCACGAGTTCCCTTTAAAAGGAAAACCACGATGGGAGCACACTGCTAGCCTCTCCTTTGGATCGCCCCTCTGAATTCTGGTATATGCAGTGCGTATAACTTGAAGGGTTTCGAAAAAAGTTCTTGAACGTTTCACCAAAGTTTGTGGAAGTAAGTACTTAATATTTTCAGTATCTCTAGACACGAGACATGGCTCGTGTTTCGGGATAGTATCCCTCATCAGTAGAGAAAAGTTCTGGGGTGGTTGAGAAGGCCGCCAAACAACCGTCACAGGCTTCTTTGCCCCGCTGGCACGCAGGTGCATTTCCAAAAGCTCGTCAGCTTAGGGGCTCACGGGAGCCCTTTAACCGGAAAACCACGATGGGAGCACACTGCTAGCCTCTCCTCCGGATCGCCCCTCTGCATTCTGGTATATGCAGTGCATATAACTTGAAGAGTTTCAAAAAAAGTTTGTGAATGTTTCACCAAAGGTAGTGTAAGTAAGTACTTAATATTTTCAGTATCTCTAGACACGAGACATGGCTCGTGTTTCAGGATAGTATCCCTCATCAGTAGAGAAAAGTTCTTAGGTGGTTGAGAAGGTCGCCAAACAACCGTCACAGGCTTCATTGCCCCTCTGGCACGCAGGTGCATCTCCAAAAGCCCGTCAGCTTAGGGGCTCACGGGAGCCCTTTAACAGGAAAACCACGATGGGAGCACACTGCTAGCCTCTCCTCTGGATCGCCCCTCTGCATTCTGGTATATGCAGCGCGTATAACTTGAAGGGTTTCGAAAAAAGTTCTTGAATGTTTCACAAAAGTTGGTGTAAGTAAGTACTTAATATTTTCAGTATCTCTAGACAGGAGACATGGCTCGTGTTTCGGGATAGTATCCCTCATCAGTAGAGAAAAGTTCTGGGGTGGTTGAGAAGGCCGCCAAACAACCGTCACAGGCTTCATTGCCCCTCTGGCGCGCAGGTGCATCTCCAAAAGCTCGTCAGCTAAGGGGCTCACGGGAGCCCTTTAACAGGAAAACCACGATGGGAGCACACTGCTAGCCTCTCCTCTGGATCGCCCCTCTGCATTCTGGTATATGCAGTGCGTATAACTTGAAGAGTTTCGAAAAAAGTTTGTGAATGTTTCACCAAAGTTGGTGTAAGTAAGTATTTAATATTTTCAGTATCTCTAGACATGAGACATGGCTCGTGTTTCGGGATAGTATCCCTCATCAGTAGAGAAAAGTTCTGGGGTGGTTGAGAAGGCCTCCAAACAACCGTCAGAGGCTTTGTTTCCCCTCTGGCGCGCAGGTGCATCTCCAAAAGTTTGTCAGCTTAGGGGCTCACGTGAGCCCTTTAACAGGAAAACCACGATGGGAGCACACTGCTAGCCTCTCTTCCGGATCGCCCTCTGCATTCTGGTATGTGCAGGGCGTGTAACTTGAAGAGTTTCAAAAAAAGTTTGTGAATTTTTCAGCAAAGTTGGTGTAAGTAAGTACTTAATATTTTCAGTATCTCTAGACACGAGACATGGCTCGTGTTTCAGGATAGTATCCCTGATCAGTAGAGAAAAGTTCTTAGGTGGTTGAGAAGGCCGCCAACCAACCGTCACAGGCTTCATTGCCCCTCTGGCGCGCAGGTGCATCTCCAAAAGCTCGTCAGCTTAGGGGCTGACGGGAGCCCTTTAACAGGAAAACCACGATGGGAGCACACTGCTAGCCTCCCCTCTGGATCGCCCCTCTGCATTCTGCTATATGCAGTGCGTATAACTAGAAGAGTTTCGAAAAAAGTTTGTGAATGTTTCACCAAAGTTGGTGTAAGTAAGTACTTAATATTTTCAGTATCTCTAGACACGAGACATGGCTCGTGTTTCGGGATAGTATCCCTCATCAGTAGAGAAAAGTTCTGGGGTGGTTGAGAAGGCCGCCAAACAACCGTCACAGGCTTCTTTGCCGCTCTGGCACGCAGGTGCTTCTCCAAAAGCACGTCAGCTTAGGGGCTCACGGGATCCCTTTAACAGAAAAACCACGATGGGAGCACACTGCTAGCCTCTCCTCCGGATTGCCCCTCTGCATTCTGGTATATGCAGTGCGTATAACTTGAAGAGTTTCGAAAAAAGTTCGTGAATGTTTCACCAAAGTTGGTGTAAGTAAGTACTTAATATTTTCAGTATCTCTAGACACGAGACATGGCTCGTGTTTCGGGATAGTATCCCTCATCAGTAGAGAAAAGTTCTGGGGTGGTTGAAAAGGCCGCCAAACAACCGTCATGGGCTTCGTTGCCCCTCTGGCGCGCAGGTGCATCTCCAAAAGCTTGTCCCTTTAGGGGCTCACAGGAGCCCTTTAACAGGAAAACCACGATGGGAGCACACTGCTAGCCTCTCCTCCGGATCGCCCCTCTGCATTCTGGTATATGCAGTGCATATAACTTGAAGAGTTTCGAAAAAAGTTCGGGAATGTTTCACCAAAGTTGGTGTGAGTAAGTACTTAATATTTTCAGTATCTCTAGACACGAGACATGGCTCATGTTTCGGGATAGTATCCCTCATCAGTAGAGAAAAGTTCTGGGGTGGTTGAGAAGGCCGCCAACCAACCGTCACAGGCTTCGTTGCCCCTCTGGCGCGCAGGTGCATCTCCGAAAGCTCGTCAGCTTAGGGGCTCACGGGAGCCCTTTAACAGGAAAACCACGATGGGAGCACACTGCTAGCCTCTCCTCTGGATCGCCCCTCTGCATTCTGCTATATGCAGTGCGTATAACTAGAAGAGTTTCGAAAAAAGTTTGTGAATGTTTCACCAAAGTTGGTGTAAGTAAGTACTTAATATTTTCAGTATCTCTAGACACGAGACATGGCTCGTGTTTCGGGATAGTATCCCTCATCAGTAGAGAAAAGTTCTGGGGTGGTTGAGAAGGCCGCCAAACAACTGTCACAGGCTTCTTTGCCGCTCTGGCACGCAGGTGCTTCTCCAAAAGCACGTCATCTTAGGGGCTCACGGGATCCCTTTAACAGAAAAACCACGATGGGAGCACACTGCTAGCCTCTCCTCCGGATCGCCCCTCTGCATTCGGGTATATGCAGTGCGTATAACCTGAAGAGTTTTGAAAAAAGTTCGTGTATGTTTCACCAAAGTTATTGTAAGTAAGTACTTAATATTTTCAGTATCTCTAGACACGAGACATGGCTCATGTTTCGGGATAGTATCCCTCATCAGTAGAGAAAAGTTCTGGGGTGGTTGAGAAGGCCGCCAACCAACCGTCACAGGCTTCGTTGCCCCTCTGGCGCGCAGGTGCATCTCCGAAAGCTCGTCAGCTTAGGGGCTCACGGGAGCCCTTTAACAGGAAAACCACGATGGGAGCACACTGCTAGCTTCTCCTCCGGATCGCCCCTCTGCATTCTGGTATATGCAGTGCATATAACTTGAAGAGTTTCGAAAAAAGTTCATGAATGTTTCACCAAAGTTTGTGTGAGTAAGTGCTTAATATTTTCAGTATCTCTAGACAGGAGACATGGCTCGTGTTTCAGGATAGTATCCCTCATCAGTAGAGAAAAGTTCTGAAGTGGGTGAGAAGGCCGCCAAACAACCGTCACAGGCTTCGTTGCCCCTCTGGCGCGCAGGTGCATCTCCAAAATCTCGTCAGCTTAGGGGCTCACGGGAGCCCTTTAACAGGAAACCCTCGATGGGAGCACACTGCTAGCCTCTCCTCCGGATCGCCCCTCTGCATTCTGGTATATGCAGTGCATATAACTTGAAGAGTTTCGAAAAAAGTTCGTGAATGTTTCACCAAAGTTGGTGTAAGTAAGTGTTTAATATTTTCAGTATCTCTAGACACGAGACATGACTCGTTTTTCGGGATAGTATCCCTTATCAGTAGAGAAAAGTTCTGGGGTGGTTGAGAAGGCCACCAAACAACCGTCACAGGCTTTGTTGCCACTCTGGCGCGCAGGTGCATCTCCAAAAGCTCGTCAGCTTAGGGGCTCACGGGAGCCCTTTAACAGCAAACCCTCGATGGGAGCACACTGCTAGCCTCTCCTCCGGATCGCCCCTCTGCATTCTGGTATATGCAGTGCATATAACTTGAAGAGTTTCAAAAAAAGTTAGCGAATTTTTCACCCAAGTTGGTGTAATTAAGTACTTAATATTTTCAGTATCTCTAGACACGAGGCATGGCTCGTGTTTCAGGATAGTATCCCTCATCAGTAGAGAAAAGTTCTTAGGTGGTTGAGAAGGTCGCCAAACAACCGTCACAGGCTTCATTGCCCCTCTGGCGCGCAGGTGCATCTCCAAAAGCTCATCAGCTTAGGGGTTCACGGGAGCCCTTTAACAGGAAAACCACGATGGGAGCACACTGCTAGCCTCTCCTCCGGATCGCCCCTCTGCATTCGGGTATATGCAGTGCGTATAACCTGAAGAGTTTTGAAAAAAGTTCGTGTATGTTTCACCAAAGTTATTGTAAGTAAGTACTTAATATTTTAAGTATCTCTAGACACGAGACATGGCTCGTGTTTCAGGATAGTATCCCTCATTAGTAGAGAAAAGTTCTTAGGTGGTTGAGAAGGTCGCCAAACAACCGTCACAGGCTTCATTGCCCCTCTGGCGCCCAGGTGCATCTCCAAAAGCTCGTCAGCTAAGGGGCTCACGGGAGCCCTTTAACAGGAAAACCACGATGGGAGCACACTGCTAGCCTCTCCTCCGGATCGCCCCTCTGCATTCTGGTATATGCAGAGCGTATAACCTGAAGAGTTTCGAAAAAAGTTCGTGAATGTTTCACCAAAGTTGGTGTAAGTAAGTACTTAATATTTTCAGTATCTCTAGACAGGAGACATGGCTCGTGTTTCGGGATAGTATCCCTCATCAGTAGAGAAAAGTTCTGGGCTGGTTGAGAAGGCCGCCAAACAACCGTCACAGGCTTCTTTGCCCCTCTGGCACGCAGGTGCATCTCCAAAAGCTCGTCAGCTTAGGGGCTCACGTGAGCCCTTTAACAGGAAAACCACGATGGGAGCACACTGCTAGCCTCTCCTTTGGATCGCCCCTCTGCATTCTGGTATATGCAGTGCATATAACTTGAAGGGTTTCGAAAAAAGTTCTTGAATGTTTCACCAAAGTTGGTGTAAGTAAGTACTTAATATTTTCAGTATCTCTAGACACGAGACATGGCTCGTGTTTCGGGATAGTATCCCTCATCAGTAGAGAAAAGTTCTGGGGTGGTTGAGAAGGCCGCCAAACAACCGTCACAGGCTTCGTTGCCCCTCTGGCGCGCAGGTGCATCTCCAAAAGCTCGTCAGCTTAGGGGCTCACGGGAGCCCTTTATCAGGAAAACCACGATGGGAGCACACTGCTAGCCTCTCCTCCGGATCGCCCCTCTGCATTCTGGTATATGCAGTGCGTATAACTTGAAGAGTTTCGTAAAAAGTTTGTGTATGTTTCACCAAAGTTATTGTTAGTAAGTACTTAATATTTTAAGTATCTCTAGACACGAGACATGGCTCGTGTTTCAGGATAGTATCCCTCATCAGTAGAGAATAGTTCTTAGGTGGTTGAGAAGGTCGCCAAACAACCGTCACAGGCTTCATTGCCCCTCTGGCGCGCAGGTGCATCTCCAAAAGCTCGTCAGCTAAGGGGCTCACGGGAGTCCTTTAACAGGAAAACCACGATGGGAGCACACTGCTAGCCTCTCCTCCGGATCACCCCTCTGCATTCTGGTATATGCAGCGCGTATAACCTTAAGAGTTTCGAAAAAAGTTTGTGAATGTTTCACCAAAGTTGGTGTAAGTAAGTACTTAATATTTTCAGTATCTCTAGACACGAGACATGGCTCGTGTTTCGGGATAGTATCTCTCATCAGTAGAGAAAAGTTCTCGGGTGGTTGAGAAGGCCGCCAAACAACCGTCACAGGCTCCGTTGCCCCTTTGGCGCGCAGGTGCATCTCCAAAAGCTCGTCAGCTTAAGGGCTCACGAGATCCCTTTAACAGGAAAACCACGATGGGAGCACACTGCTAGCCTCTCCTTTGGATCGCCCCTCTGCATTCTGGTATATGCAGTGCGTATAACTTGAAGGGTTTCGAAAAAAGTTCTTGAATGTTTCACCAAAGTTGGTGTAAGTAAGAACTTAATAGTTTCAGTATCTCTAGACACGAGACATGGCTCGTGTTTCGGGATAGTATCCCTCATCAGTAGAGAAAAGTTCTGGGGTGGTTGAGAAGGCCGCCAAACAACCGTCACAGGCTTCTTTGCCCCTCTGGCGCGCAGGTGCATCTCCAAAAGCTCGTCAGCTTAGAGGCTCACGGGAGCCCTTTAACAGGAAAACCACGATGGGAGCCCACTGCTAGCCTCTCCTCCGGATCGCCCCTCTGCATTCTGGTATATGCAGTGCGTATAACTTGTAGAGTTTCGAAATAAGTTTGTGAATGTTTCACCAAAGTTGGTGTAAGTAAGTACTTAATATTTTCAGTATCTCTAGACAGGAGACATGGCTCGTGTTTCGGGATAGTATCCCTCATCAGTAGAGAAAAGTTCTGGGCTGGTTGAGAAGGCCGCCAAACAACCGTCACAGGCTTCTTTGCCCCTCTGGCACGCAGGTGCATCTCCAAAAGCTCGTCAGCTTAGGGGCTCACGTGAGCCCTTTAACAGGAAAACCACGATGGGAGCACACTGATAGCCTCTCCTTTGGATCGCCCCTCTGCATTCTGGTATATGCAGTGCATATAACTTGAAGGGTTTCGAAAAAAGTTCTTGAATGTTTCACCAAAGTTGGTGTAAGTAAGTACTTAATATTTTCAGTATCTCTAGACACGAGACATGGCTCGTGTTTCGGGATAGTATCCCTCATCAGTAGAGAAAAGTTCTGGGGTGGTTGAGAAGGCCGCCAAACAACCGTCACAGGCTTCGTTGCCCCTCTGGCACGCAGGTGCATCTCCAAAAGCTCGTCAGCTTAGGGGCTAACGGGAGCCCTTTAACAGGAAAACCACGATGGGAGCACACTGCTAGCCTCTCCTCCGGATCGCCCCTCTGCATTCTGGTATATGCAGTGCGTATAACTTGAAGAGTTTCGTAAAAAGTTTGTGTATGTTTCACCAAAGTTATTGTTAGTAAGTACTTAATATTTTAAGTTTCTCTAGACACGAGACATGGCTCGTGTTTCAGGATAGTATCCCTCATCAGTAGAGAAAAGTTCTTAGGTGGTTGAGAAGGTCGCCAAACAACCGTCACAGGCTTCATTGCCCCTCTGGCGCGCAGGTGCATCTCCAAAAGCTCGTCAGCTAAGGGGCTCACGGGAGCCCTTTAACAGGAAAACCACGATGGGAGCACACTGCTAGCCTCTCCTCCGGATCGCCCCTCTGCATTCTGGTATATGCAGCGCGTATAACCTTAAGAGTTTCGAAAAAAGTTTGTGAATGTTTCACCAAAGTTGGTGTAAGTAAGTACTTAATATTTTCAGTATCTCTAGACACGAGACATGGCTCGTGTTTCGGGATAGTATCTCTCATCAGTAGAGAAAAGTTCTCGGGTGGTTGAGAAGGCCGCCAAACAACCGTCACAGGCTCCGTTGCCCCTTTGGCGCGCAGGTGCATCTCCAAAAGCTCGTCAGCTTAAGGGCTCACGAGATCCCTTTACCAGGAAAACCACGATGGGAGCACACTGCTAGCCTCTCCTTTGGATCGCCCCTCTGCATTCTGGTATATGCAGTGCGTATAACTTGAAGGGTTTCGAAAAAAGTTCTTGAATGTTTCACCAAAGTTGGTGTAAGTAAGTACTTAATAGTTTCAGTATCTCTAGACACGAGACATGGCTCGTGTTTCGGGATAGTATCCCTCATCAGTAGAGAAAAGTTCTGGGGTGGTTGAGAAGGCCGCCAAACAACCGTCACAGGCTTCGTTGCCCCTCTGGCGCGCAGGTGCATCTCCAAAAGCTCGTCAGCTTATAGGCTCACGGGAGCCCTTTAACAGGAAAACCACGATGGGAGCACACTGCTAGCCTCTCCTCCGGATCGCCCCTCTGCATTTTGGTATATGCAGTGCGTATAACTTGTAGAGTTTCGAAATAAGTTTGTGAATGTTTCACCAAAGTTGGTGTAAGTAAGTACTTAATATTTTCAGTATCTCTAGACAGGAGACATGGCTCGTGTTTCGGGATAGTATCCCTCATCAGTAGAGAAAAGTTCTGGGGTGGTTGAGAAGGCCGCCAAACAACCGTCACAGGCTTCTTTGCCCCTCTGGCACGCAGGTGCATCTCCAAAAGCTCGTCAGCTTAGGGGCTCACGGGAGCCCTTTAACAGGAAAACCACGATGGGAGCACACTGCTAGCCTCTCCTTTGGATCGCCCCTCTGCATTCTGGTATATGCAGTGCATATAACTTGAAGGGTTTCGAAAAAAGTTCTTGAATGTTTCACCAAAGTTGGTGTAAGTAAGTACTTAATATTTTCAGTATCTCTAGACACGAGACATGGCTCGTGTTTCGGGATAGTATCCCTCATCAGTAGAGAAAAGTTCTGGGGTGGTTGAGAAGGCCGCCAAACAACCGTCACAGGCTTCGTTGCCCCTCTGGCACGCAGGTGCATCTCCAAAAGCTCGTCAGCTTAGGGGCTAACGGGAGCCCTTTAACAGGAAAACCACGATGGGAGCACACTGCTAGCCTCTCCTCCGGATCGCCCCTCTGCATTCTGGTATATGCAGTGCGTATAACTTGAAGAGTTTCGTAAAAAGTTCGTGTATGTTTCACCAAAGTTGGTGTAAGTAAGTACTTAATGTTTTCAGTATCTCTAGACACGAGACATGGCTCGTGTTTCGGGATAGTATCCCTCATCAGTAGAGAAAAGTTCTTAGGTGGTTGAGAAGGTCGCCAAACAACCGTCACAGGCTTCATTGCCCCTCTGGCGCGCAGGTGCATCTCCAAAATTTCATCAGCTTAGGGGTTCACGGGAGCCCTTTAACAGGAAAACCACGATGGGAGCACACTGCTAGCCTCTCCTCCGGATCGCCCCTCTGCATTCTGGTATATGCAGTGCGTATAACCTGAAGAGTTTTGAAAAAAGTTCGTGAATGTTTCACCAAAGTTGGTGTAAGTAAGTACTTAATATTTTCAGTATCTCTAGACACGAGACATGGCTCCTGTTTCGAGATAGTATCCCTCGTCAGTAGAGAAAAGTTCTCGGGTGGTTGAGAAGGCCGCCAAACAACCGTCACAGGCTCCGTTGCCCCTTTGGCACGCAGGTGCATCTCCAAAAGCTCGTCAGCTATGGGGCTCACGAGATCCCTTTAAAAGGAAAACCACGATGGGAGCACACTGCTAGCCTCTCCTTTGGATCGCCCCTCTGAATTCTGGTATATGCAGTGCGTATAACTTGAAGGGTTTCGAAAAAAGTTCTTGAACGTTTCACCAAAGTTGGTGTAAGTAAGTACTTAATATTTTCAGTATCTCTAGACACGAGACATGGCTCGTGTTTCGGGATAGTATCCCTCATCAGTAGAGAAAAGTTCTGGGGTGGTTGAGAAGGCCGCCAAACAACCGTCACAGGCTTCTTTGCCCCGCTGGCACGCAGGTGCATTTCCAAAAGCTCGTCAGCTTAGGGGCTCACGGGAGCCCTTTAACCGGAAAACCACGATGGGAGCACACTGCTAGCCTCTCCTCCAGGTCGCCCCTCTGCATTCTGGTATATGCAGTGCATATAACTTGAAGAGTTTCAAAAAAAGTTTGTGAATGTTTCACCAAAGTTAGTGTAAGTAAGTACTTAATATTTTCAGTATCTCGAGACACGAGACATGGCTCGTGTTTCGGGATAGTATCCCTCATCAGTAGAGAAAAGTTCTGGGGTGGTTGAGAAGGCCGTCAAACAACCGTCACAGGCTTCGTTGCCCCTCTGGTGCGCAGGTGCATCTCCAAAATCTCGTCAGCTTAGGGGCTCATGGGAGCCCTTTAACAGGAAAACCACGATGGGAGCACACTGCTAGCCTCTCCTCCGGATCGCCCCTCTGCATTCTGGTATATGCAGTGCGTATAACTTGAAGAGTTTCGTAAAAAGTTTGTGTATGTTTCACCAAAGTTATTGTAAGTAAGTACTTAATATTTTAAGTATCTCTAGACACGAGACATGGCTCGTGTTTCAGGATAGTATCCCTCATCAGTAGAGAAAAGTTCTTAGGTGGTTGAGAAGGTCGCCAAACAACCGTCACAGGCTTCATTGCCCCTCTGGCGCGCAGGTGCATCTCCAAAAGCTCGTCAGCTTAGGGGCTCACGGGAGCCCTTTAACAGGAAAACCACGATGGGAGCACACTGCTAGCCTCTCCTCTGGATCGCCCCTCTGCATTCTGGTATATGCAGCGCGTATAACCTGAAGAGTTTCGAAAAAAGTTTGTGAATGTTTCACCAAAGTTGGTGTAAGTAAGTACTTAATATTTTCAGTATCTCTAGACACGAGACATGGCTTGTGTTTCGGGATAGTATCCCTCATCAGTAGAGAAAAGTTCTGGGGTGGTTGAGAAGGCCGCCAAACAACCGTCACAGGCTTCGTTGCCCCTCTGGCGCGCAGGTGCATCTCCAAAAGCTCGTCAGCTTAGAGGCTCACGGGAGCCCTTTAACAGGAAAACCACGATGGGAGCACACTGCTAGCCTCTCCTCCGGATCGCCCCTCTGCATTCTGGTATGTGCAGTGCGTATAACTTGAAGAGTTTCGAAAAAAGTTTGTGAATGTTTCACCAAAGTTGGTGTAAGTAAGTACTTAATATTTTTAGTATCTCTAGACAGGAGACATGGCTCGTGTTTCGGGATAGTATCCCTCATCAGTAGAGAAAAGTTCTGGGGTGGTTGAGAAGGCCGCCAAACAACCGTCACAGGCTTTTTTGCCCCTCTGGCACGCAGGTGCATCTCCAAAAGCTCGTCAGCTTAGGGGCTCACGGGAGCCCTTTAACAGGAAAACCACGATGGGAGCACATTGATAGCCTCTCCTCCGGATCGCCCCTCTGCATTCTGGTATATGCAGTGCGTATAACTCGAAGAGTTTCGAAAAACAGTTTGTGAATGTTTCACCAAAGTTGGTGTAAGTAAGTATTTAATATTTTCAGTATCTCTAGACATGAGACATGGCTCGTGTTTCGGGATAGTATCCCTCATCAGTAAAGAAAAGTTCTGGGGTGGTTGAGAAGGCCTCCAAACAACCGTCAGAGGCTTCGTTTCCCCTCTGGCGCGCAGGTGCATCTCCAAAAGCTCGTCAGCTTAGGGGCTCACGGGAGCCCTTTAACAGGAAAACCATGATGGGAGCACACTGCTAGCCTCTCCTCTGGATCGCCCCTCTGCATTCTGGTATATGCAGCGCGTATAACCTGAAGAGTTTCGAAAAAAGTTTGTGAATGTTTCACCAAAGTTGGTGTAAGTAAGTACTTAATATTTTCAGTATCTCTAGACACGAGACATGGCTCGTGTTTCGGGATAGTATCCCTCATCAGTAGAGAAAAGTTCTGGGGTGGTTGAGAAGGCCGCCAAACAACCGTCACAGGCTTCGTTGCCCCTCTGGCGCACAGGTGCATCTCCAAAAGCTCGTCAGCTTAGAGGCTCACGGGAGCCCTTTAACAGGAAAACCACGATGGGAGCACACTGCTAGCCTCTCCTCCGGATCGCCCCTCTGCATTCTGGTATGTGCAGTGCGTATAACTTGAAGAGTTTCGAAAAAAGTTTGTGAATGTTTCACCAAAGTTGGTGTAAGTAAGTACTTAATATTTTTAGTATCTCTAGACAGGAGACATGGCTCGTGTTTCGGGATAGTATCCCTCATCAGTAGAGAAAAGTTCTGGGGTGGTTGAGAAGGCCGCCAAACAACCGTCACAGGCTTTTTTGCCCCTCTGGCACGCAGGTGCATCTCCAAAAGCTCGTCAGCTTAGGGGCTCACGGGAGCCCTTTAACAGGAAAACCACGATGGGAGCACATTGATAGCCTCTCCTCCGGATCGCCCCTCTGCATTCTGGTATATGCAGTGCGTATAACTTGAAGAGTTTCGAAAAAAGTTTGTGAATGTTTCACCAAAGTTGGTGTAAGTAAGTATTTAATATTTTCAGTATCTCTAGACATGAGACATGGCTCGTGTTTCGGGATAGTATCCCTCATCAGTAGAGAAAAGTTCTGGGGTGGTTGAGAAGGCCTCCAAACAACCGTCAGAGGCTTCGTTTCCCCTCTGGCGCGCAGGTGCATCTCCAAAAGCTCGTCAGCTTAGGGGCTCACGGGAGCCCTTTAACAGGAAAACCACGATGGGAGCACACTGCTAGCCTCTCTTCCGGATCGCCCTCTGCATTCTGGTATGTGCAGGGCGTATAACTTGGAGTTTCAAAAAAAGTTCGTGAATTTTTCAGCAAAGTTGGTGTAAGTAAGTACTTAATATTTTCAGTATCTCTAGACACGAGACATGGCTCGTGTTTCGGGATAGTATCCCTCATCAGTAGAGAAAAGTTCTGGGGTGGTTGAGAAGGCCGCCAAACAACCGTCACAGACTTCTTTGCCGCTCTGGCACGCAGGTGCTTCTCCAAAAGCACGTCAGCTTAGGGGCTCACGGGATCCCTTTAACAGAAAAACCACGATGGGAGCACACTGCTAGCCTCTCCTCCGGATTGCCCCTCTGCATTCTGGTATATGCAGTGCGTATAACTTGAAGAGTTTCGAAAAAAGTTTGTGAATGTTTCACCAAAGTTGGTGTAAGTAAGTACTTAATATTTTCAGTATCTCTAGACACGAGACATGGCTCGTGTTTCGGGATAGTAATCCCCCTCATCAGTAGAGAAAAGTTCTGGGGTGGTTGAAAAGGCCGCCAAACAACCGTCATGGGCTTCGTTGCCCCTCTGGCACGCAGGTGCATCTCCAAAAGCTCGTCCCTTTAGGGGCTCACGGGAGCCCTTTAACAGGAAAACCACGATGGGAGCACACTGCTAGCCTCTCCTCCGGATCGCCCCTCTGCATTCTGGTATATGCAGTGCATATAACTTGAAGAGTTTCGAAAAAAGTTCGGGAATGTTTCACCAAAGTTGGTGTGAGTAAGTACTTAATATTTTCAGTATCTCTAGACACGAGACATGGCTCATGTTTCGGGATAGTATCCCTCATCAGTAGAGAAAAGTTCTGGGGTGGTTGAGAAGGCCGCCAACCAACAGTCACAGGCTTTGTTGCCCCTCTGACGCGCAGGTGCATCTCTGAAAGCTCGTCAGCTTAGGGGCTCACGGGAGCCCTTTAACAGGAAAACCGCGATGGGAGCACACTGCTAGCCTCTCCTCCGGATCGCCCCTCTGCATTCTGGTATATGCAGTGCATATAACTTGAAGAGTTTCGAAAAAAGTTCATGAATGTTTCACTAAAGTTGGTGTGAGTAAGTGCTTAATATTTTCAGTATCTCTAGACACGAGACATGGCTCGTGTTTCAGGATAGTATCCCTCATCAGTAGAGAAAAGTTCTGAAGTGGGTGAGAAGGCTGCCAAACAACCGTCACAGGCTTCGTTGCCCCTCTGGCGCGCAGGTGCATCTCCAAAATCTCGTCAGCTTAGGGGCTCACGGGAGCCCAATAACAGGAAACCCTCGATGGGAGCACACTGCTAGCCTCTCCTCCGGATCGCCCCTCTGCATTCTGGTATATGCAGTGCATATAACTTGAAGAGTTTCGAAAAAAGTTCGTGAATGTTTCACCAAAGTTGGTGTAAGTAAGTGTTTAATATTTTCAGTATCTCTAGACACGAGACATGACTCGTTTTTCGGGATAGTATCCCTTATCAGTAGAGAAAAGTTCTGGGGTGGTTGAGAAGGCCACCAAACAACCGTCACAGGCTTTGTTGCCACTCTGGCGCGCAGGTGCATCTCCAAAAGCTCGTCAGCTTAGGGGCTCACGGGAGCCCTTTAACAGCAAACCCTCGATGGGAGCACACTGCTAGCCTCTCCTCCGGATCGCCCCTCTGCATTCTGGTATATGCAGTGCATATAACTTGAAGAGTTTCGAAAAAAGTTCGTGAATGTTTCACCAAAGTTGGTGTAAGTAAGTACTTAATATTTTCAGTATCTCTAGACACGAGACATGGCTCGTGTTTCAGGATAGTATCCCTCATCAGTAGAGAAAAGTTCTTAGGTGGTTGAGAAGGTCGCCAAACAACCGTCACAGGCTTCATTGCCCCTCTGGCGCGCAGGTGCATCTCCAAAAGCTCATCAGCTTAGGGGTTCACGGGAGCCCTTTAACAGGAAAACCACGATGGGAGCACACTGCTAGCCTCTCCTCCGGATCGCCCCTCTGCATTCGGGTATATGCAGTGCGTATAACCTGAAGAGTTTTGAAAAAAGTTCGTGAATGTTTCACCAAAGTTGGTGTAAGTAAGTACTTAATATTTTCAGTATCTCTAGACACGAGACATGGCTCGTGTTTCGGGATAGTATCCCTCGTCAGTAGAGAAAAGTTCTGGGGTGGTTGAGAAGGCCGCCAAACAACCGTCACAGGCTTCTTTGCCCCGCTGGCACGCAGGTGCATTTCCAAAAGCTCGTCAGCTTAGGGGCTCACGGGAGCCCTTTAACCGGAAAACCACTATGGGAGCACACTGCTAGCCTCTCCTCCGGATCACCCCTCTGCATTCTGGTATATGCAGTGCATATAACTTGAAGAGTTTCAAAAAAAGTTTGTGAATGTTTCACCAAAGTTAGTGTAAGTAAGTACTTAATATTTTCAGTATCTCGAGACACGAGACATGGCTCGTGTTTCGGGATAGTATCCCTCATCAGTAGAGAAAAGTTCTCGGGTGGTTGAGAAGGCCGCCAAACAACCGTCACAGGCTCCGTTGCCCCTTTGGCGCGCAGGCGCATCTCCAAAAGCTCGTCAGCTTAGGGGCTCACGAGATCCCTTTAACAGGAAAACCACGATGGGAGCACACTGCTAGCCTCTCCTTTGGATCGCCCCTCTGCATTCTGGAATATGCAGTGCGTATAACTTGAAGGGTTTCGAAAAAAGTTCTTGAATGTTTCACCAAAGTTGGTGTAAGTAAGTACTTAATATTTTCAGTATCTCTAGACACGAGACATGGCTCGTGTTTCGGGATAGTATCCCTCATCAGTAGAGAAAAGTTCTAGGGTGGTTGAGAAGGCCGCCAAACAACCGTCACAGGCTTCGTTGCCCCTCTGGCGCGCAGGTGCATCTCCAAAAGCTCGTCAGCTTAGAGGCTCACGGGAGCCCTTTAACAGGAAAACCACGATGGGAGCACACTGTTAGCCTCTCCTCCGGATCGCCCCTCTGCATTCTGGTATATGCAGTGCGTATAACTTGAAGAGTTTCGAAAAAAGTTTGTGAATGTTTCACCAAAGTTGGTGTAAGTAAGTACTTAATATTTTCAGTATCTCTAGACAGGACACATGGCTCGTGTTTCGGGATAGTATCCCTCATCAGTAGAGAAAAGTTCTGGGGTGGTTGAGAAGGCCGCCAAACAACCGTCACAGGCTTCTTTGCCCCTCTGGCACGCAGGTGCATCTCCAAAAGCTCGTCAGCTTAGGGGCTCACGGGAGCCCTTTAACAGGAAAACCACGATGGGAGCACAATGCTAGCCTCTCCTTTGGATCGCCCCACTGCATTCTGGTATATGCAGTGCATATAACTTGAAGGGTTTCGAAAAAAGTTCTTGAATGTTTCACCAAAGTTGGTGTAAGTAAGTACTTAATATTTTCAGTATCTCTAGACACGAGACATGGCTCGTGTTTCAGGATAGTATCCCTCATCAGTAGAGAAAAGTTCTGGGGTGGTTGAGAAGGCCGCCAAACAACCGTCACAGGCTTCGTTGCCCCTCTGGCCCGCAGGTGCATCTCCAAAAGCTCGTCAGCTTAGGGGCTCACGGGAGCCCTTTAACAGGAAAACCACGATGGGAGCACACTGCTAGCCTCTCCTCCGGATCGCCCCTCTGCATTCTGGTATATGCGGTGCGTATAACTTGAAGAGTTTCGTAAAAAGTTCGTGTATGTTTCACCAAAGTTATTGTAAGTAAGTACTTAATATTTTAAGTATCTCTAGACACGAGACATGGCTCGTGTTTCAGGATAGTATCCCTTATCAGTAGAGAAAAGTTCTTAGGTGGTTTAGAAGGTCGCCAAACAACCGTCACAGGCTTCATTGCCCCTCTGGCGCGCAGGTGCATCTCCAAAAGCTCGTCAGCTAAGGGGCTCACGGGAGCCCTTTAACAGGAAAACCACGATGGGAGCAAACTGCTAGCCTCTCCTCCGGATCGCCCCTCTGCATTCTGGTATATGCAGCGCGTATAAACTAAAGAGTTTCGAAAAAAGTTCGTGAATGTTTCACCAAAGTTGGTGTAAGTAAGTACTTAATATTTTCAGTATCTCTAGACACGAGACATGGCTCGTGTTTCGGGATAGTATCTCTCATCAGTAGAGAAAAGTTCTTAGGTGGTTGAGAAGGTCGCCAAACAACCGTCACAGGCTTCATTGCCCCTCTGGCGCGCAGGTGCATCTCCAAAAGCTCATCAGCTTAGGGGTTCACGGGAGCCCTTTAACAGGAAAACCACGATGGGAGTACACTGCTAGCCTCTCCTCCGGATCGCCCCTCTGCATTCTGGTATATGCAGTGCGTATAACCTGAAGAGTTTTGAAAAAAGTTCGTGAATGTTTCACCAAAGTTGGTGTAAGTAAGTACTTAATATTTTCAGTATCTCTAGACACGAGACATGGCTCCTGTTTCGAGATAGTATCCCTCGTCAGTAGAGAAAAGTTCTCGGGTGGTTGAGAAGGCCGCCAAACAACCGTCATGGGCTTCGTTGCCCCTCTGGCGCGCAGGTGCATCTCCAAAAACTCGTCCCTTTAGGGGCTCACGGGAGCCCTTTAACAGGAAAACCACGATGGGAGCACACTGCTAGCCTCTCCTCCGGATCGCCCCTCTGCATTCTGGTATATGCAGTGCATATAACTTGAAGAGTTTCGAAAAAAGTTCGGGAATGTTTCACCAAAGTTGGTGTGAGTAAGTACTTAATATTTTCAGTATCTCTAGACACGAGACATGGCTCATGTTTCGGGATAGTATCCCTCATCAGTAGAGAAAAGTTCTGGGGTGGTTGAGAAGGCCGCCAACCAACCGTCACAGGCTTCGTTGCCCCTCTGGCGCGCAGGTGCATCTCCGAAAGCTCGTCAGCTTTGGGGCTCACGGGAGCCCTTTAACAGGAAAACCACGATGGGAGCACACTGCTAGCCTCTCCTCCGGATCGCCCCTCTGCATTCTGGTATATGCAGTGCATATAACTTGAAGAGTTTCGAAAAAAGTTCATGAATGTTTCACCAAAGTTTGTGTGAGTAAGTGCTTAATATTTTCAGTATCTCTAGACAGGAGACATGGCTCGTGTTTCAGGATAGTATCCCTCATCAGTAGAGAAAAGTTCTGAAGTGGGTGAGAAGGCCGCCAAACAACCGTCACAGGCTTCGTTGCCCCTCTGGCGCGCAGGTGCATCTCCAAAATCTCGTCAGCTTAGGGGCTCACGGGAGCCCTTTAACAGGAAACCCTCGATGGGAGCACACTGCTAGCCTCTCCTCCGGATCGCCCCTCTGCATTCTGGTATATGCAGTGCATATAACTTGTAGAGTTTCGAAAAAAGTTCGTGAATGTTTCACCAAAGTTGGTGTAAGTAAGTGTTTAATATTTTCAGTATCTCTAGACACGAGACATGACTCGTTTTTCGGGATAGTATCCCTTATCAGTAGAGAAAAGTTCTGGGGTGGTTGAGAAGGCCACCAAACAACCGTCACAGGCTTTGTTGCCACTCTGGCGCGCAGGTGCATCTCCAAAAGCTCGTCAGCTTAGGGGCTCACGGGAGCCCTTTAACAGCAAACCCTCGATGGGAGCACACTGCTAGCCTCTCCTCCGGATCGCCCCTCTGCATTCTGGTATATGCAGTGCATATAACTTGAAGAGTTTCAAAAAAAGTTAGCGAATTTTTCACCAAAGTTGGTGTAAGTAAGTACTTAATATTTTCAGTATCTCTAGACACGAGACATGGCTCGTGTTTCAGGATAGTATCCCTCATCAGTAGAGAAAAGTTCTTAGGTGGTTGAGAAGGTCGCCAAACAACCGTCACAGGCTTCATTGCCCCTCTGGCTCGCAGGTGCATCTCCAAAAGCTCATCAGCTTAGGGGTTCACGGGAGCCCTTTAACAGGAAAACCACGATGGGAGCACACTGCTAGCCTCTCCTCCGGATCGCCCCTCTGCATTCGGGTATATGCAGTGCGTATAACCTGAAGAGTTTTGAAAAAAGTTCGTGTATGTTTCACCAAAGTTATTGTAAGTAAGTACTTAATATTTTAAGTATCTCTAGACACGAGACATGGCTCGTGTTTCAGGATAGTATCCCTCATTAGTAGAGAAAAGTTCTTAGGTGGTTGAGAAGGTCGCCAAACAACCGTCACAGGCTTCATTGCCCCTCTGGCGCGCAGGTGCATCTCCAAAAGCTCGTCAGCTAAGGGGCTCACGGGAGCCCTTTAACAGGAAAACCACGATGGGAGCACACTGCTAGCCTCTCCTCCGGATCGCCCCTCTGCATTCTGGTATATGCAGCGCGTATAACCTGAAGAGTTTCGAAAAAAGTTCGTGAATGTTTCACCAAAGTTGGTGTAAGTAAGTACTTAATATTTTCAGTATCTCTAGACACGAGACATGGCTCGTGTTTCGGGATAGTATCCCTCATCAGTAGAGAAAAGTTCTTAGGTGGTTGAGAAGGTCGCCAAACAACCGTCACAGGCTTCATTGCCCCTCTGGCGCGCAGGTGCATCTCCAAAAGCTCATCAGCTTAGGGGTTCATGGGAGCCCTTTAACAGGAAAACCACGATGGGAGCACACTGCTAGCCTCTCCTCCGGATCGCCCCTCTGCATTCTGGTATATGCAGTGCGTATAACCTGAAGAGTTTTGAAAAAAGTTTGTGAATGTTTCACCAAAGTTGGTGTAAGTAAGTACTTAATATTTTCAGTATCTCTAGACACGAGACATGGCTCCTGTTTCGAGATAGTATCCCTCGTCAGTAGAGAAAAGTTCTCGGGTGGTTGAGAAGGCCGCCAAACAACCGTCACAGGCTCCGTTGCCCCTTTGGCACACAGGTGCATCTCCAAAAGCTCGTCAGCTATGGGGCTCACGAGATCCCTTTAAAAGGAAAACCACGATGGGAGCACACTGCTAGCCTCTCCTTTGGATCGCCCCTCTGAATTCTGGTATATGCAGTGCGTATAACTTGAAGGGTTTCGAAAAAAGTTCTTGAACGTTTCACCAAAGTTGGTGTAAGTAAGTACTTAATATTTTCAGTATCTCTAGACACGAGACATGGCTCGTGTTTCGGGATAGTATCCCTCATCAGTAGAGAAAAGTTCTGGGGTGGTTGAGAAGGCCGCCAAACAACCGTCACAGGCTTCTTTGCCCCGCTGGCACGCAGGTGCATTTCCAAAAGCTCGTCAGCTTAGGGGCTCACGGGAGCCCTTTAACCGGAAAACCACAATGGGAGCACACTGCTAGCCTCTCCTCCGGATCGCCCCTCTGCATTCTGGTATATGCAGTGCATATAACTTGAAGAGTTTCAAAAAAAGTTTGTGAATGTTTCACCAAAGTTAGTGTAAGTAAGTACTTAATATTTTCAGTATCTCGAGACACGAGACATGGCTCGTGTTTCGGGATAGTATCCCTCATCAGTAGAGAAAAGTTCTGGGGTGGTTGAGAAGGCCGTCAAACAACCGTCACAGGCTTCGTTGCCCCTCTGGTGCGCAGGTGCATCTCCAAAAGCTCGTCAGCTATGGGGCTCACGGGAGCCCTTTAACAGGAAAACCACGATGGGAGCACACTGCTAGCCTCTCCTTTGGATCGCCCCTCTGCATTCTGGTATATGCAGTGCGTATAACTTGAAGGGTTTCGAAAAAAGTTCTTGAATGTTTCACCAAAGTTGGTGTAAGTAAGTACTTAATATTTTCAGTATCTCTAGACAGGAGACATGGCTCGTGTTTCGGGATAGTATCCCTCATCAGTAGAGAAAAGTTCTGGGGTGGTTGAGAAGGCCGCCAAACAACCGTCACAGGCTTCATTGCCCCTCTGGCGCGCAGGTGCATCTCCAAAAGCTCGTCAGCTTAGGGGCTCACGGGAGCCCTTTAACAGGAAAACCACGATGGGAGCACACTGC
The DNA here is from genome assembly GCF_964261635.1 of Lissotriton helveticus. Taxonomy (NCBI): domain Eukaryota; kingdom Metazoa; phylum Chordata; class Amphibia; order Caudata; family Salamandridae; genus Lissotriton; species Lissotriton helveticus. Next base: position 356,763,227 of record NC_136062.1, read on the forward strand.
TAGCCTCACCTCCGGATCGCCCCTCTGCATTCTTGTATATGCAGCGCGTATAACCTTAAGAGTTTCGAAAAAAGTTCGTGAATGTTTCACCAAAGTTGGTGTAAGTAAGTACTTAATATTTTCAGTATCTCTAGACACGAGACATGGCTCGTGTTTCAGGATAGTATCCCTCATCAGTAGAGAAAAGTTCTTAGGTGGTTGAGAAGGTCGCCAAACAACCGTCACAGGCTTCATTGCCCCTCTGGCGCGCAGGTGCATCTCCAAAAGCTCGTCAGCTAAGGGGCTCACGGGAGCCCTTTAACAGGAAAACCACGATGGGAGCACACTGCTAGCCTCTCCTCCGGATCGCCCCTCTGCATTCTGGTATATGCAGCGCGTATAACCTTAAGAGTTTCGAAAAAAGTTCGTGAATGTTTCACCAAAGTTGGTGTAAGTAAGTACTTAATATTTTCAGTATCTCTAGACAGGACACATGGCTCGTGTTTCTCGATAGTATCCCTCATCAGTAGAGAAAAGATCTGGGGTGGTTGAGAAGGCCGCCAAACAACCGTCACAGGCTTCTTTGCCCCTCTGGCACGCAGGTGCATCTCCAAAAGCTCGTCAGCTTAGGGGCTCACGGGAGCCCTTTAACAGGAAAACCACGATAGGAGCACACTGCTAGCCTCTCCTTTGGATCGCCCCTCTGCATTCTGGTATATGCAGTGCATATAACTTGAAGGGTTTCGAAAAAAAGTTCTTGAATGTTTCACCAAAGTTGGTGTAAGTAAGTACTTAATAGTTTCAGTATCTCTAGACACGAGACATGGCTCGTGTTTCGGGATAGTATCCCTCATCAGTAGAGAAAAGTTCTGGGGTGGTTGAGAAGGCCGCCAAACAACCGTCACAGGCTTCGTTGCCCCTCTGGCGCGCAGGTGCATCTCCAAAAGCTTGTCAGCTTAGAGGCTCACGGGAGCCCTTTAACAGGAAAACCACGATGGGAGCACACTGCTAGCCTCTCCTCCGGATCGCCCCTCTGCATTCTGGTATATGCAGTGCGTATAACTTGTAGAGTTTCGAAATAAGTTTGTGAATGTTTCACCAAAGTTGGTGTAAGTAAGTACTTAATATTTTCAGTATCTCTAGACAGGAGACATGGCTCGTGTTTCGGGATAGTATCCCTCATCAGTAGAGAAAAGTTCTGGGGTGGTTGAGAAGGCCGCCAAACAACCGTCACAGGCTTCTTTGCCCCTCTGGCACGCAGGTGCATCTCCAAAAGCTCGTCAGCTTAGGGGCTCACGGGAGCCCTTTAACAGGAAAACCACGATGGGAGCACACTGCTAGCCTCTCCTTTGGATCGCCCCTCTGCATTCTGGTATATGCAGTGCATATAACTTGAAGGGTTTCGAAAAAAGTTCTTGAATGTTTCACCAAAGTTGGTGTAAGTAAGTACTTAATATTTTCAGTATCTCTAGACACGAGACATGGCTCGTGTTTCGGGATAGTATCCCTCATCAGTAGAGAAAAGTTCTGGGGTGGTTGAGAAGGCCGCCAAACAACCGTCACAGGCTTCGTTGCCCCTCTGGCACGCAGGTGCATCTCCAAAAGCTCGTCAGCTTAGGGGCTAACGGGGGCCCTTTAACAGGAAAACCACGATGGGAGCACACTGCTAGCCTCTCCTCCGGATCGCCCCTCTGCATTCTGGTATATGCAGTGCGTATAACTTGAAGAGTTTCGTAAAAAGTTCGTGTATGTTTCACCAAAGTTATTGTAAGTAAGTACTTAATATTTTAAGTATCTCTAGACACGAGACATGGCTCGTGTTTCAGGATAGTATCCCTCATTAGTAGAGAAAAGTTCTTAGGTGGTTGAGAAGGTCGCCAAACAAACGTCACAGGCTTCATTGCCCCTCTGGCGCGCAGGTGCATCTCCAAAAGCTCATCAGCTTAGGGGTTCACGGGAGCCCTTTAACAGGAAAACCACGATGGGAGCACACTGCTAGCCTCTCCTCCGGATCGCCCCTCTGCATTCTGGTATATGCAGTGCATATAACTTGAAGAGTTTCAAAAAAAGTTTGTGAATGTTTCACCAAAGTTGGTGTAAGTAAGTACTTAATATTTTCAGTATCTCTAGACACGAGACATGGCTCCTGTTTCGAGATAGTATCCCTCGACAGTAGAGAAAAGTTCTCGGGTGGTTGAGAAGGCCGCCAAACAACCGTCACAGGCTCCGTTGCCCCTTTGGCACGCAGGTGCATCTCCAAAAGCTCGTCAGCTATGGGGCTCACGAGATCCCTTTAAAAGGAAAACCACGATGGGAGCACACTGCTAGCCTCTCCTTTGGATCGCCCCTCTGAATTCTGGTATATGCAGTGCGTATAACTTGAAGGGTTTCGAAAAAAGTTCTTGAATGTTTCACCAAAGTTGGTGTAAGTAAGTACTTAATATTTTCAGTATCTCTAGACAGGAGACATGGCTCGTGTTTCGGGATAGTATCCCTCATCAGTAGAGAAAAGTTCTGGGGTGGTTGAGAAGGCCGCCAAACAACCGTCACAGGCTTCATTGCCCCTCTGGCGCGCAGGTGAATCTCCAAAAGCTCGTCAGCTTAGGGGCTCACGGGAGCCCTTTAACAGGAAAACCACGATGGGAGCACACTGCTAGCCTCTCCTCCGGATCGCCCCTCTGCATTCTTGTATATGCAGCGCGTATAACCTTAAGAGTTTCGAAAAAAGTTCGTGAATGTTTCACCAAAGTTGGTGTAAGTAAGTACTTAATATTTTCAGTATCTCTAGACACGAGACATGGCTCGTGTTTCAGGATAGTATCCCTCATCAGTAGAGAAAAGTTCTTAGGTGGTTGAGTAGGTCGCCAAACAACCATCACAGGCTTCATTGCCCCTCTGGCGCGCAGGTGCATCTCCAAAAGCTCGTCAGCTAAGGGGCTCACGGGAGCCCTTTAACAGGAAAACCACGATGGGAGCACACTGCTAGCCTCTCCTCCGGATCGCCCCTCTGCATTCTGGTATATGCAGCGCGTATAACCTTAAGAGTTTCGAAAAAAGTTCGTGAATGTTTCACCAAAGTTGGTGTAAGTAAGTACTTAATATTTTCAGTATGTCTAGACAGGAGACATGGCTCGTGTTTCGGGATAGTATCCCTCATCAGTAGAGAAAAGTTCTGGGGTGGTTGAGAAGGCCGCCAAACAACCGTCACAGGCTTCGTTGCCCCTCTGGCGCGCAGGTGCATCTCCAAAAGCTCGTCAGCTTAGGGGCTCACGGGAGCCCTTTATCAGGAAAACCACGATGGGAGCACACTGCTAGCCTCTCCTCCGGATCGCCCCTCTGCATTCTGGTATATGCAGTGCGTATAACTTGAAGAGTTTCGTAAAAAGTTTGTGTATGTTTCACCAAAGTTATTGTTAGTAAGTACTTAATATTTTAAGTATCTCTAGACACGAGACATGCCTCGTGTTTCAGGATAGTATCCCTCATCAGTAGAGAATAGTTCTTAGGTGGTTGAGAAGGTCGCCAAACAACCGTCACAGGCTTCATTGCCCCTCTGGCGCGCAGGTGCATCTCCAAAAGCTCGTCAGCTAAGGGGCTCACGGGAGTCCTTTAACAGGAAAACCACGATGGGAGCACACTGCTAGCCTCTCCTCCGGATCGCCCCTCTGCATTCTGGTATATGCAGCGCGTATAACCTTAAGAGTTTCGAAAAAAGTTCGTGAATGTTTCACCAAAGTTGGTGTAAGTAAGTACTTAATATTTTCAGTATCTCTAGACACGAGACATGGCTCGTGTTTCGGGATAGTATCTCTCATCAGTAGAGAAAAGTTCTCGGGTGGTTGAGAAGGCCGCCAAACAACCGTCACAGGCTCCGTTGCCCCTTTGGCGCGCAGGTGCATCTCCAAAAGCTCGTCAGCTTAAGGGCTCACGAGATCCCTTTAACAGGAAAACCACGATGGGAGCACACTGCTAGCCTCTCCTTTGGATCGCCCCTCTGCATTCTGGTATATGCAGTGCGTATAACTTGAAGGGTTTCGAAAAAAGTTCTTGAATGTTTCACCAAAGTTGGTGTAAGTAAGAACTTAATAGTTTCAGTATCTCTAGACACGAGACATGGCTCGTGTTTCGGGATAGTATCCCTCATCAGTAGAGAAAAGTTCTGGGGTGGTTGAGAAGGCCGCCAAACAACCGTCACAGGCTTCGTTGCCCCTCTGGCGCGCAGGTGCATCTCCAAAAGCTCGTCAGCTTAGAGGCTCACGGGAGCCCTTTAACAGGAAAACCACGATGGGAGCACACTGCTAGCCTCTCCTCCGGATCGCCCCTCTGCATTCTGGTATATGCAGTGCGTATAACTTGTAGAGTTTCGAAATAAGTTTGTGAATGTTTCACCAAAGTTGGTGTAAGTAAGTACTTAATATTTTCAGTATCTCTAGACAGGAGACATGGCTCGTGTTTCGGGATAGTATCCCTCATCAGTAGAGAAAAGTTCTGGGCTGGTTGAGAAGGCCGCCAAACAACCGTCACAGGCTTCTTTGCCCCTCTGGCACGCAGGTGCATCTCCAAAAGCTCGTCAGCTTAGGGGCTCACGTGAGCCCTTTAACAGGAAAACCACGATGGGAGCACACTGCTAGCCTCTCCTTTGGATCGCCCCTCTGCATTCTGGTATATGCAGTGCATATAACTTGAAGGGTTTCGAAAAAAGTTCTTGAATGTTTCACCAAAGTTGGTGTAAGTAAGTACTTAATATTTTCAGTATCTCTAGACACGAGACATGGCTCGTGTTTCGGGATAGTATCCCTCATCAGTAGAGAAAAGTTCTGGGGTGGTTGAGAAGGCCGCCAAACAACCGTCACAGGCTTCGTTGCCCCTCTGGCGCGCAGGTGCATCTCCAAAAGCTCGTCAGCTTAGGGGCTCACGGGAGCCCTTTAACCGGAAAACCACAATGGGAGCACACTGCTAGCCTCTCCTCCGGATCGCCCCTCTGCATTCTGGTATATGCAGTACATATAACTTGAAGAGTTTCAAAAAAAGTTTGTGAATGTTTCACCAAAGTTAGTGTAAGTAAGTACTTAATATTTTCAGTATCTCGAGACACGAGACATGGCTCGTGTTTCGGGATAGTATCCCTCATCAGTAGAGAAAAGTTCTGGGGTGGTTGAGAAGGCCGTCAAACAACCGTCACAGGCTTCGTTGCCCCTCTGGTGCGCAGGTGCATCTCCAAAAGCTCGTCAGCTATGGGGCTCACGGGAGCCCTTTAACAGGAAAACCACGATGGGAGCACACTGCTAGCCTCTCCTTTGGATCGCCCCTCTGCATTCTGGTATATGCAGTGCGTATAACTTGAAGGGTTTCGAAAAAAGTTCTTGAATGTTTCACCAAAGTTGGTGTAAGTAAGTACTTAATATTTTCAGTATCTCTAGACAGGAGACATGGCTCGTGTTTCGGGATAGTATCCCTCATCAGTAGAGAAAAGTTCTGGGGTGGTTGAGAAGGCCGCCAAACAACCGTCACAGGCTTCATTGCCCCTCTGGCGCGCAGGTGAATCTCCAAAAGCTCGTCAGCTTAGGGGCTCACGGGAGCCCTTTAACAGGAAAACCACGATGGGAGCACACTGCTAGCCTCTCCTCCGGATCGCCCCTCTGCATTCTGGTATATGCGGTGCGTATAACTTGAAGAGTTTCGTAAAAAGTTCGTGTATGTTTCACCAAAGTTATTGTAAGTAAGTACTTAATATTTTAAGTATCTCTAGACACGAGACATGGCTCGTGTTTCAGGATAGTATCCCTTATCAGTAGAGAAAAGTTCTTAGGTGGTTTAGAAGGTCACCAAACAACCGTCACAGGCTTCATTGCCCCTCTGGCGCGCAGGTGCATCTCCAAAAGCTCGTCAGCTAAGGGGCTCACGGGAGCCCTTTAACAGGAAAACCACGATGGGAGCAAACTGCTAGCCTCTCCTCCGGATCGCCCCTCTGCATTCTGGTATATGCAGCGCGTATAAACTAAAGAGTTTCGAAAAAAGTTCGTGAATGTTTCACCAAAGTTGGTGTAAGTAAGTACTTAATATTTTCAGTATCTCTAGACACGAGACATGGCTCGTGTTTCGGGATAGTATCTCTCATCAGTAGAGAAAAGTTCTTAGGTGGTTGAGAAGGTCGCCAAACAACCGTCACAGGCTTCATTGCCCCTCTGGCGCGCAGGTGCATCTCCAAAAGCTCATCAGCTTAGGGGTTCACGGGAGCCCTTTAACAGGAAAACCACGATGGGAGTACACTGCTAGCCTCTCCTCCGGATCGCCCCTCTGCATTCTGGTATATGCAGTGCGTATAACCTGAAGAGTTTTGAAAAAAGTTCGTGAATGTTTCACCAAAGTTGGTGTAAGTAAGTACTTAATATTTTCAGTATCTCTAGACACGAGACATGGCTCCTGTTTCGAGATAGTATCCCTCGTCAGTAGAGAAAAGTTCTCGGGTGGTTGAGAAGGCCGCCAAACAACCGTCATGGGCTTCGTTGCCCCTCTGGCGCGCAGGTGCATCTCCAAAAACTCGTCCCTTTAGGGGCTCACGGGAGCCCTTTAACAGGAAAACCACGATGGGAGCACACTGCTAGCCTCTCCTCCGGATCGCCCCTCTGCATTCTGGTATATGCAGTGCATATAACTTGAAGAGTTTCGAAAAAAGTTCGGGAATGTTTCACCAAAGTTGGTGTGAGTAAGTACTTAATATTTTCAGTATCTCTAGACACGAGACATGGCTCATGTTTCGGGATAGTATCCCTCATCAGTAGAGAAAAGTTCTGGGGTGGTTGAGAAGGCCGCCAACCAACCGTCACAGGCTTCGTTGCCCCTCTGGCGCGCAGGTGCATCTCCGAAAGCTCGTCAGCTTAGGGGATCACGGGAGCCCTTTAACAGGAAAACCACGATGGGAGCACACTGCTAGCCTCTCCTCCGGATCGCCCCTCTGCATTCTGGTATATGCAGTGCATATAACTTGAAGAGTTTCGAAAAAAGTTCATGAATGTTTCACCACAGTTGGTGTGAGTAAGTGCTTAATATTTTCAGTATCTCTAGACACGAGACATGGCTCGTGTTTCAGGATAGTATCCCTCATCAGTAGAGAAAAGTTCTGAAGTGGGTGAGAAGGCCGCCAAACAACCGTCACAGGCTTAGTTGCCCCTCTGGCGCGCAGGTGCATCTCCAAAATCTCGTCAGCTTAGGGGCTCACGGGAGCCCTTTAACAGGAAAACCACGATGGGAGCACATTGATAGCCTCTCCTCCGGATCGCCCCTCTGCATTCTGGTATATGCAGTGCGTATAATTTGAAGAGTTTCGAAAAAAGTTTGTGAATGTTTCACCAAAGTTGGTGTAAGTAAGTGTTTAATATTTTCAGTATCTCTAGACACGAGACATGACTCGTTTTTCGGGATAGTATCCCTTATCAGTAGAGAAAAGTTCTGGGGTGGTTGAGAAGGCCCCAAAACAACCATCAGAGGCTTTGTTTCCCCTCTGGCGCGCAGGTGCATCTCCAAAAGCTCGTCAGCTTAGGGGCTCACGGGAGCCCTTTAACAGGAAAACCACGATGGGAGCACACTGCTAGCCTCTCTTCCGGATCGCCCTCTGCATTCTGGTATGTGCAGGGCGTATAACTTGAAGAGTTTCAAAAAAAGTTCGTGAATTTTTCAGCAAAGTTGGTGTAAGTAAGTACTTAATATTTTCAGTATCTCTAGACACGAGACATGGCTCGTGTTTCAGGATAGTATCCCTCATCAGTAGAGAAAAGTTCTTAGGTGGTTGAGAAGGCCGCCAACCAACCGTCACAGGCTTCATTGCCCCTCTGGCGCGCAGGTGCATCTCCAAAAGCTCGTCAGCTTAGGGGCTGACGGGAGCCCTTTAACAGGAAAACCACGATGGGAGCACACTACTAGCCTCTCCTCTGGATCGCCCCTCTACATTCTGGTATATGCAGTGCGTATAACTAGAAGAGTTTCGAAAAAAGTTTGTGAATGTTTCACTAAAGTTGGTGTAAGTAAGTACTTAATATTTTCAGTATCTCTAGACACGAGACATGGCTCGTGTTTCGGGATAGTATCCCTCATCAGTAGAGAAAAGTTCTCGGGTGGTTGAGAAGGCCACCAAACAACCGTCACAGGCTCCGTTGCCCCTTTGGCGCGCAGGTGCATCTCCAAAAGCTCGTCAGCTATGGGGCTCACGAGATCCCTTTAACAGGAAAACCACGATGGGAGCACACTGCTAGCCTCTCCTTTGGATTGCCCCTCTGCATTCTGGTATATGCAGTGCGTATAACATGAAGGGTTTCGAAAAAAGTTCTTGAATGTTTCACCAAAGTTGGTGTAAGTAAGTACTTAATATTTTCAGTATCTCTAGACACGAGACATGGCTCGTGTTTCGGGATAGTATCCCTCATCAGTAGAGAAAAGTTCTGGGGTGGTTGAGAAGGCCGCCAAACAACCGTCACAGGCTTCGTTGCCCCTCTGGCGCGCAGGTGCATCTCCAAAAGCTCGTCAGCTTAGAGGCTCACGGGAGCCCTTTAACAGGAAAACCACGAAGGGAGCACACTGCTAGCCTCTCCTCCGGATCGCCCCTCTGCATTCTGGTATGTGCAGCGCGTATAACTTGAAGAGTTTCGAAAAAAGTTTGTGAATGCTTCACCAAAGTTGGTGTAAGTAAGTACTTAATATTTTCAGTATCTCTAGACAGGAGACATGGCTCGTGTTTCGGGATAGTATCCCTCATCAGTAGAGAAAAGTTCTGGGGTGGTTGAGAAGGCCGCCAAACAACCGTCACAGGCTTCTTTGCCCCTCTGGCACGCTTGTGCATCTCCAAAAGCTCGTCAGCTTAGGGGCTCACGGGAGCCCTTTAACAGGAAAACCACGATGGGAGCACACTGCTAGCCTCTCCTTTGGATCGCCCCTCTGCATTCTGGTATATGCAGTGCATATAACTTGAAGGGTTTCGAAAAAAGTTCTTGAATGTTTCACCAAAGTTGGTGTAAGTAAGTACTTAATATTTTCAGTATCTCTAGACACGAGACATGGCTCGTGTTTCGGGATAGTATCCCTCATCAGTAGAGAAAAGTTCTGGGGTGGTTGAGAAGGCCGCCAAACAACCGTCACAGGCTTCGTTGCCCCTTTGGCGCGCAGGTGCATCTCCAAAAGCTTGTCAGCTTAGGGGCTCACGGGAGCCCTTTAACAGGAAAACCACGATGGGAGCACACTGATAGCCTCTCCTCCGGATCGCCCCTCTGCATTCTGGTATATGCAGTGCGTATAACTTGAAGAGTTTCATAAAAAGTTTGTGTATGTTTCACCAAAGTTATTGTAAGTAAGTACTTAATATTTTAAGTATCTCTAGACACGAGACATGGCTCGTGTTTCAGGATAGTCTCCCTCATCAGTAGAGAAAAGTTCTTAGGTGGTTGAGAAGGTCGCCAAACAGCCGTCACAGGCTTCATTGCCCCTCTGGCGCGCAGGTGCAGCTCCAAAAGCTCGTCAGCTTAGGGGCTCACGGGAGCCCTTTAACAGGAAAACCACGATGGGAGCACACTGCTAGCCTCTCCTCCGGATCGCCCCTCTGCATTCTGGTATATAGCGCATATAACCTGAAGAGTTTCGAAAAAAGTTCGTGAATGTTTCACCAAAGTTGGTGTAAGTAAGTACTTAATATTTTCAGTATCTCTAGACACGAGACATGGCTCGTGTTTCGGGATAGTATCCCTCATCAGTAGAGAAAAGTTCTGGGGTGGTTGAGAAGGCCGCCAAACAACCGTCACAGGCTTCTTTGCCCCTCTGGCACGCAGGTGCATCTCCAAAAGCTCGTCAGCTTAGGGGCTCACGGGAGCCCTTTAACAGGAAAACCACGATGGGAGCACACTGCTAGCCTCTCCTTTGGATCGCCGCTCTGCATTCTGGTATATGCAGTGCATATAACTTGAAGGGTTTCGAAAAAAGTTCTTGAATGTTTCACCAAAGTTGGTGTAAGTAAGTACTTAATATTTTCAGTATCTCAAGACACGAGACATGGCTCATGTTTCGGGATAGTATCCCTCATCAGTAGAGAAAAGTTCTGGGGTGGTTGAGAAGGCCGCCAAACAACCGTCACAGGCTTCGTTGCCCCTTTGGCGCCCAGGTGCATCTCCAAAAGCTCGTCAGCTTAGGGGCTCACGGGAGCCCTTTAACAGGAAAACCACGATGGGAGCACACTGCTAGCCTCTCCTCCGGATCGCCCCTCTGCATTCTGGTATATGCAGTGCGTATAACTTGAAGAGTTTCGTAAAAAGTTCGTGTATGTTTCACCAAAGTTATTGTAAGTAAGTACTTAATATTTTAAGTATCTCTAGACACGAGATATGGCTCGTGTTTCAGGATAGTATCCCTCATTAGTAGAGAAAAGTTCTTAGGTGGTTGAGAAGGTCGCCAAACAACCGTCACAGGCTTCATTGCCCCTCTGGCGCGCAGGTGCATCTCCAAAAGCTCGTCAGCTAAGGGGCTCACGGGAGCCCTTTAACAGGAAAACCACGATGGGAGCACACTGCTAGCCTCTCCTCCGGATCGCCCCTCTGCATTCTGGTATATGCAGCGCGTATGACCTGAAGAGTTTCGAAAAAAGTTCGTGAATGTTTCACCAAAGTTGGTGTAAGTAAGTACTTAATGTTTTCAGTATCTCTAGACACGAGACATGGCTCGTGTTTCGGGATAGTATCCCTCATCAGTAGAGAAAAGTTCTTAGGTGGTTGAGAAGGTCGCCAAACAACCGTCACAGGCTTCATTGCCCCTCTGGCGCGCAGGTGCATCTCCAAAAGCTCATCAGCTTAGGGGTTCACGGGAGCCCTTTAACAGGAAAACCACGATGGGAGCACACTGCTAGCCTCTCCTCCGGATCGCCCCTCTGCATTCTCGTATATGCAGTGCGTATAACCTGAAGAGTTTTCAAAAAAGTTCGTGAATGTTTCACCAAAGTTGGTGTAGGTAAGTACTTAATATTTTCAGTATCTCTAGACACGAGACATGGCTCCTGTTTCGAGATAGTATCCCTCGTCAGTAGAGAAAAGTTCTCGGGTGGTTGAGAAGGCCGCCAAACAACCGTCACAGGCTCCGTTGCCCCTTTGGCACACAGGTGCATCTCCAAAAGCTCGTCAGCTATGGGGCTCACGAGATCCCTTTAAAAGGAAAACTACGATGGGAGCACACTGCTAGCCTCTCCTTTGGATCGCCCCTCTGAATTCTGGTATATGCAGTGCGTATAACTTGAAGGGTTTCGAAAAAAGTTCTTGAACGTTTCACCAAAGTTGGTGTAAGTAAGTACTTAATATATTCAGTATCTCTAGACACGAGACATGGCTCGTGTTTCGGGATAGTATCCCTCATCAGTAGAGAAAAGTTCTGGGGTGGTTGAGAAGGCCGCCAAACAACTGTCACAGGCTTCTTTGCCCCGCTGGCACGCAGGTGCATTTCCAAAAGCTCGTCAGCTATGGGGCTCACGGGAGCCCTTTAACCGGAAAACCACGATGGGAGCACACTGCTAGCCTCTCCTCCGGATCGCCCCTCTGCATTCTGGTATATGCAGTGCATATAACTTGAAGAGTTTCAAAAAAAGTTTGTGAATGTTTCACCAAAGTTAGTGTAAGTAAGTACTTAATATTTTCAGTATCTCGAGACACGAGACATGGCTCGTGTTTCGGGATAGTATCCCTCATCAGTAGAGAAAAGTTCTGGGGTGGTTGAGAAGGCCGTCAAACAACCGTCACAGGCTTCGTTGCCCCTCTGGTGCGCAGGTGCATCTCCAAAAGCTCGTCAGCTTAGGGGCTCATGGGAGCCCTTTAAGAGGAAAACCACGATGGGAGCACACTGCTAGCCTCTCCTCCGGATCCTCCCTCTGCATTCTGGTATATGCAGTGCGTATAACTTGAAGAGTTTCGTAAAAAGTTTGTGTATGTTTCACCAAAGTTATTGTAAGTAAGTACTTAATATTTTAAGTATCTCTAGACACGAGACATGGCTCGTGTTTCAGGATAGTATCCCTCATCAGTAGAGAAAAGTTCTTAGGTGGTTGAGAAGGTCGCCAAACAACCGTCACAGGCTTCATTGCCCCTCTGGCGCGCAGGTGCATCTCCAAAAGCTCGTCAGCTTAGGGGCTCACGAGAGCCCTTTAACAGGAAAACCACGATGGGAGCACACTGCTAGCCTCTCCTCTGGATCGCCCCTCTGCATTCTGGTATATGCAGCGCGTATAACCTGAAGAGTTTCGAAAAAAGTTCGTGAATGTTTCACCAAAGTTGGTGTAAGTAAGTACTTAATATTTTCAGTATCTCTAGACACGAGACATGGCTCGTGTTTCGGGATAGTATCCCTCATCAGTAGAGAAAAGTTCTGGGGTGGTTGAGAAGGCCGCCAAACAACCGTCACAGGCTTCGTTGCCCCTCTGGCGCGCAGGTGCATCTCCAAAAGCTCGTCAGCTTAGAGGCTCACGGGAGCCCTTTAACTGGAAAACCACGATGGGAGCACACTGCTAGCCTCTCCTCCGGATCGCCCCTCTGCATTCTGGTATGTGCAGTGCGTATAACTTGAAGAGTTTCGAAAAAAGTTTGTGAATGTTTCACCAAAGTTGGTGTAAGTAAGTACTTCATATTTTCAGTATCTCTAGACAGGAGACATGGCTCGTGTTTCGGGATAGTATCCCTCATCAGTAGAGAAAAGTTCTGGGGTGGTTGAGAAGGCCGCCAAACAACCGTCATAGGCTTTTTTGCCCCTCTGGCACGCAGGTGCATCTCCAAAAGCTCGTCAGCTTAGGGGCTCACGGGAGCCCTTTAACAGCAAACCCTCAATGGGAGCACACTGCTAGCCTCTCCTCCGGATCGCCCCTCTGCATTCTGGTATATGCAGTGCATATAACTTGAAGAGTTTCGAAAAAAGTTCGTGAATGTTTCACCAAAGTTGGTGTAAGTAAGTACTTAATATTTTCAGTATCTCTAGACACGAGACATGGCTCGTGTTTCAGGATAGTATCCCTCATCAGTAGAGAAAAGTTCTTAGGTGGTTGAGAAGGTCGCCAAACAACCGTCACAGGCTTCATTGCCCCTCTGGCGCGCAGGTGCATCTCCAAAAGCTCATCAGCTTAGGGGTTCACGGGAGCCCTTTAACAGGAAAACCACGATGGGAGCACCCTGCTAGCCTCTCCTCCGGATCGCCCCTCTGCATTTGGGTATATGCAGTGCGTATAACCTGAAGAGTTTTGAAAAAAGTTCGTGAATGTTTCACCAAAGTTGGTGTAAGTAAGTACTTAATATTTTCAGTATCTCTAGACACGAGACATGGCTCGTGTTTCGGGATAGTATCCCTCGTCAGTAGAGAAAAGTTCTGGGGTGGTTGAGAAGGCCGCCAAACAACCGTCACAGGCTTCTTTGCCCCGCTGGCACGCAGGTGCATTTCCAAAAGCTCGTCAGCTTAGGGGCTCACGGGAGCCCTTTAACCGGAAAACCACTATGGGAGCACACTGCTAGCCTCTCCTCCGGATCACCCCTCTGCATTCTGGTATATGCAGTGCATATAACTTGAAGAGTTTCAAAAAAAGTTTGTGAATGTTTCACCAAAGTTAGTGTAAGTAAGTACTTAATATTTTCAGTATCTCGAGACACGAGACATGGCTCGTGTTTCGGGATAGTATCCCTCATCAGTAGAGAAAAGTTCTCGGGTGGTTGAGAAGGCCGCCAAACAACCGTCACAGGCTCCGTTGCCCCTTTGGCACGCAGGTGCATCTCCAAAAGCTCGTCAGCTTAGGGGCTCACGAGATCCCTTTAACAGGAAAACCACGATGGGAGCACACTGCTAGCCTCTCCTTTGGATCGCCCCTCTGCATTCTGGAATATGCAGTGCGTATAACTTGAAGGGTTTCGAAAAAAGTTCTTGAATGTTTCACCAAAGTTGGTGTAAGTAAGTACTTAATATTTTCAGTATCTCTAGACACGAGACATGGCTCGTGTTTCGGGATAGTATCCCTCATCAGTAGAGAAAAGTTCTAGGGTGGTTGAGAAGGCCGCCAAACAACCGTCACAGGCTTCGTTGCCCCTCTGGCGCGCAGGTGCATCTCCAAAAGCTCGTCAGCTTAGAGGCTCACGGGAGCCCTTTAACAGGAAAACCACGATGGGAGCACACTGTTAGCCTCTCCTCCGGATCGCCCTCTGCATTCTGGTATGTGCAGGGCGTATAACTTGGAGTTTCAAAAAAAGTTCGTGAATTTTTCAGCAAAGTTGGTGTAAGTAAGTACTTAATATTTTCAGTATCTCTAGACACGAGACATGGCTCGTGTTTCGGGATAGTATGCCTCATCAGTAGAGAAAAGTTCTGGGGTGGTTGAGAAGGCCGCCAAACAACCGTCACAGGCTTCTTTGCCGCTCTGGCACGCAGGTGCTTCTCCAAAAGCACGTCAGCTTAGGGGCTCACGGGATCCCTTTAACAGAAAAACCACGATGGGAGCACACTGCTAGCCTCTCCTCCGGATTGCCCCTCTGCATTCTGGTATATGCAGTGCGTATAACTTGAAGAGTTTCGAAAAAAGTTTGTGAATGTTTCACCAAAGTTGGTGTAAGTAAGTACTTAATATTTTCAGTATCTCTAGACACGAGACATGGCTCGTGTTTCGGGATAGTATCCCTCATCAGTAGAGAAAAGTTCTGGGGTGGTTGAAAAGGCCGCCAAACAACCGTCATGGGCTTCGTTGCCCCTCTGGCGCGCAGGTGCATCTCCAAAAGCTCGTCCCTTTAGGGGCTCACGGGAGCCCTTTAACAGGAAAACCACGATGGGAGCACACTGCTAGCCTCTCCTCCGGATCGCCCCTCTGCATTCTGGTATATGCAGTGCATATAACTTGAAGAGTTTCGAAAAAAGTTTGGGAATGTTTCACCAAAGTTGGTGTGAGTAAGTACTTAATATTTTCAGTATCTCTAGACACGAGACATGGCTCATGTTTCGGGATAGTATCCCTCATCAGTAGAGAAAAGTTCTGGGGTGGTTGAGAAGGCCGCCAACCAACCGTCACAGGCTTTGTTGCCCCTCTGGCGCGCAGGTGCATCTCCGAAAGCTCGTCAGCTTAGGGGCTCACGGGAGCCCTTTAACAGGAAAACCGCGATGGGAGCACACTGCTAGCCTCTCCTCCGGATCGCCCCTCTGCATTCTGGTATATGCAGTGCATATAACTTGAAGAGTTTCGAAAAAAGTTCATGAATGTTTCACTAAAGTTGGTGTGAGTAAGTGCTTAATATTTTCAGTATCTCTAGACACGAGACATGGCTCGTGTTTCAGGATAGTATCCCTCATCAGTAGAGGAAAGTTCTGAAGTGGGTGAGAAGGCCGCCAAACAACCGTCACAGGCTTCGTTGCCCCTCTGGCGCGCAGGTGCATCTCCAAAAGCTCATCAGCTTAGGGGTTCACGGGAGCCCTTTAACAGGAAAACCACGATGGGAGCACCCTGCTAGCCTCTCCTGCGGATCGCCCCTCTGCATTCGGGTATATGCAGTGCGTATAACCTGAAGAGTTTTGAAAAAAGTTCGTGAATGTTTCACCAAAGTTGATGTAAGTAAGTGTTTAATATTTTCAGTATCTCTAGACACGAGACATGACTCGTTTTTCGGGATAGTATACCTTATCAGTAGAGAAAAGTTCTGGGGTGGTTGAGAAGGCCACCAAACAACCGTCACAGGCTTTGTTGCCACTCTGGCGCGCAGGTGCATCTCCAAAAGCTCGTCAGCTTAGGGGCTCATGGGAGCCCTTTAACAGCAAACCCTCGATGGGAGCACACTGCTAGCCTCTCCTCCGGATCGCCCCTCTGCATTCTGGTATATGCAGTGCATATAACTTGAAGAGTTTCGAAAAAAGTTCGTGAATGTTTCACCAAAGTTGGTGTAAGTAAGTACTTAATATTTTCAGTATCTCTAGACACGAGACATGGCTCGTGTTTCAGGATAGTATCCCTCATCAGTAGAGAAAAGTTCTTAGGTGGTTGAGAAGGTCGCCAAACAACCGTCACAGGCTTCATTGCCCCTCTGGCGCGCAGGTGCATCTCCAAAAGCTCATCAGCTTAGGGGTTCACGGGAGCCCTTTAACAGGAAAACCACGATGGGAGCACCCTGCTAGCCTCTCCTCCGGATCGCCCCTCTGCATTTGGGTATATGCAGTGCGTATAACCTGAAGAGTTTTGAAAAAAGTTCGTGAATGTTTCACCAAAGTTGGTGTAAGTAAGTACTTAATATTTTCAGTATCTCTAGACACGAGACATGGCTCGTGTTTCGGGATAGTATCCCTCGTCAGTAGAGAAAAGTTCTGGGGTGGTTGAGAAGGCCGCCAAACAACCGTCACAGGCTTCATTGCCCCTCTGGTGCGCAGGTGCATCTCCAAAAGCTCGTCAGCTTAGGGGCTCATGGGAGCCCTTTAAGAGGAAAACCACGATGGGAGCACACTGCTAGCCTCTCCTCCGGATCCTCCCTCTGCATTCTGGTATATGCAGTGCGTATAACTTGAAGAGTTTCGTAAAAAGTTTGTGTATGTTTCACCAAAGTTATTGTAAGTAAGTACTTAATATTTTAAGTATCTCTAGACACGAGACATGGCTCGTGTTTCAGGATAGTATCCCTCATCAGTAGAGAAAAGTTCTTAGGTGGTTGAGAAGGTCGCCAAACAACCGTCACAGGCTTCATTGCCCCTCTGGCGCGCAGGTGCATCTCCAAAAGCTCGTCAGCTTAGGGGCTCACGAGAGCCCTTTAACAGGAAAACCACGATGGGAGCACACTGCTAGCCTCTCCTCTGGATCGCCCCTCTGCATTCTGGTATATGCAGCGCGTATAACCTGAAGAGTTTCGAAAAAAGTTCGTGAATGTTTCACCAAAGTTGGTGTAAGTAAGTACTTAATATTTTCAGTATCTCTAGACACGAGACATGGCTCGTGTTTCGGGATAGTATCCCTCATCAGTAGAGAAAAGTTCTGGGGTGGTTGAGAAGGCCGCCAAACAACCGTCACAGGCTTCGTTGCCCCTCTGGCGCGCAGGTGCATCTCCAAAAGCTCGTCAGCTTAGAGGCTCACGGGAGCCCTTTAACTGGAAAACCACGATGGGAGCACACTGCTAGCCTCTCCTCCGGATCGCCCCTCTGCATTCTGGTATGTGCAGTGCGTATAACTTGAAGAGTTTCGAAAAAAGTTTGTGAATGTTTCACCAAAGTTGGTGTAAGTAAAAACTTAATATTTTCAGTATCTCTAGACAGGAGACATGGCTCGTGTTTCGGGATAGTATCCCTCATCAGTAGAGAAAAGTTCTGGGGTGGTTGAGAAGGCCGCCAAACAACCGTCATAGGCTTTTTTGCCCCTCTGGCACGCAGGTGCATCTCCAAAAGCTCGTCAGCTTAGGGGCTCACGGGAGCCCTTTAACAGCAAACCCTCGATGGGAGCACACTGCTAGCCTCTCCTCTGGATCGCCCCTCTGCATTCTGGTATATGCAGTGCATATAACTTGAAGAGTTTCGAAAAAAGTTTGTGAATGTTTCACCAAAGTTGGTGTAAGTAAGTACTTAATATTTTCAGTATCTCTAGACACGAGACATGGCTCGTGTTTCAGGATAGTATCCCTCATCAGTAGAGAAAAGTTCTTAGGTGGTTGAGAAGGTCGCCAAACAACCGTCACAGGCTTCATTGCCCCTCTGGCGCGCAGGTGCATCTCCAAAAGCTCATCAGCTTAGGGGTTCACGGGAGCCCTTTAACAGGAAAACCACGATGGGAGCACCCTGCTAGCCTCTCCTCCGGATCGCCCCTCTGCATTTGGGTATATGCAGTGCGTATAACCTGAAGAGTTTTGAAAAAAGTTCGTGAATGTTTCACCAAAGTTGGTGTAAGTAAGTACTTAATATTTTCAGTATCTCTAGACACGAGACATGGCTCGTGTTTCGGGATAGTATCCCTCGTCAGTAGAGAAAAGTTCTGGGGTGGTTGAGAAGGCCGCCAAACAACCGTCACAGGCTTCTTTGCCCCGCTGGCACGCAGGTGCATTTCCAAAAGCTCGTCAGCTTAGGGGCTCACGGGAGCCCTTTAACCGGAAAACCACTATGGGAGCACACTGCTAGCCTCTCCTCCGGATCACCCCTCTGCATTCTGGTATATGCAGTGCATATAACTTGAAGAGTTTCAAAAAAAGTTTGTGAATGTTTCACCAAAGTTAGTGTAAGTAAGTACTTAATATTTTCAGTATCTCGAGACACGAGACATGGCTCGTGTTTCGGGATAGTATCCCTCATCAGTAGAGAAAAGTTCTCGGGTGGTTGAGAAGGCCACCAAACACCCGTCACAGGCTCCGTTGCCCCTTTGGCACGCAGGTGCATCTCCAAAAGCTCGTCAGCTTAGGGGCTCACGAGATCCCTTTAACAGGAAAACCACGATGGGAGCACACTGCTAGCCTCTCCTTTGGATCGCCCCTCTGCATTCTGGAATATGCAGTGCGTATAACTTGAAGGGTTTCGAAAAAAGTTCTTGAATGTTTCACCAAAGTTGGTGTAAGTAAGTACTTAATATTTTCAGTATCTCTAGACACGAGACATGGCTCGTGTTTCGGGATAGTATCCCTCATCAGTAGAGAAAAGTTCTAGGGTGGTTGAGAAGGCCGCCAAACAACCGTCACAGGCTTCGTTGCCCCTCTGGCGCGCAGGTGCATCTCCAAAAGCTCGTCAGCTTAGAGGCTCACGGGAGCCCTTTAACAGGAAAACCACGATGGGAGCACACTGTTAGCCTCTCCTCCGGATCGCCCTCTGCATTCTGGTATGTGCAGGGCGTATAACTTGGAGTTTCAAAAAAAGTTCGTGAATTTTTCAGCAAAGTTGGTGTAAGTAAGTACTTAATATTTTCAGTATCTCTAGACACGAGACATGGCTCGTGTTTCGGGATAGTATCCCTCATCAGTAGAGAAAAGTTCTGGGGTGGTTGAGAAGGCCTCCAAACAACCGTCACAGGCTTCTTTGCCGCTCTGGCACGCAGGTGCATCTCCAAAAGCTCGTCAGCTTAGGGGCTCACGGGAGCCCTTTAACAGGAAAACCACGATGGGAGCACACTGCTAGCCTCTCCTCCGGATCGCCCCTCTGCATTCTGGTATATGCAGTGCATATAACTTGAAGAGTTTCAAAAAAAGTTTGTGAATGTTTCACCAAAGTTAGTGTAAGTAAGTACTTAATATTTTCAGTATCTCGAGACACGAGACATGGCTCGTGTTTCGGGATAGTATCCCTCATCAGTAGAGAAAAGTTCTGGGGTGGTTGAGAAGGCCGTCAAACAACCGTCACAGGCTTCGTTGCCCCTCTGGTGCGCAGGTGCATCTCCAAAATCTCGTCAGCTTAGGGGCTCATGGGAGCCCTTTAACAGGAAAACCACGATGGGAGCACACTGCTAGCCTCTCCTCTGGATCGCCCCTCTGCATTCTGGTATATGTAGTGCGTATAACTTGAAGAGTTTCGTAAAAAGTTTGTGTATGTTTCACCAAAGTTATTGTAAGTAAGTACTTAATATTTTAAGTATCTCTAGACACGAGACATGGCTCGTGTTTCAGGATAGTATCCCTCATCAGTAGAGAAAAGTTCTTAGGTGGTTGAGAAGGTCGCCAAACAACCGTCACAGGCTTCATTGCCCCTCTGGCGCGCAGGTGCATCTCCAAAAGCTCGTCAGCTTAGGGGCTCACAGGAGCCCTTTAACAGGAAAACCACGATGGGAGCACACTGCTAGCCTCTCCTCTGGATCGCCCCTCTGCATTCTGGTATATGCAGCGCGTATAACCTGAAGAGTTTCGAAAAAAGTTTGTGAATGTTTCACCAAAGTTGGTGTAAGTAAGTACTTAATATTTTCAGTATCTCTAGACACGAGACATGGCTTGTGTTTCGGGATAGTATCCCTCATCAGTAGAGAAAAGTTCTGGGGTGGTTGAGAAGGCCGCCAAACAACCGTCACAGGCTTCGTTGCCCCTCTGGCGCGCAGGTGCATCTCCAAAAGCTCGTCAGCTTAGAGGCTCACGGGAGCCCTTTAACAGGAAAACCACGATGGGAGCACACTGCTAGCCTCTCCTCCGGATCGCCCCTCTGCATTCTGGTATGTGCAGTGCGTATAACTTGAAGAGTTTCGAAAAAAGTTTGTGAATGTTTCACCAAAGTTGGTGTAAGTAAGTACTTAATATTTTTAGTATCTCTAGACAGGAGACATGGCTCGTGTTTCGGGATAGTATCCCTCATCAGTAGAGAAAAGTTCTGGGGTGGTTGAGAAGGCCGCCAAACAACCGTCACAGGCTTTTTTGCCCCTCTGGCACGCAGGTGCATCTCCAAAAGCTCGTCAGCTTAGGGGCTCACGGGAGCCCTTTAACAGGAAAACCACGATGGGAGCACATTGATAGCCTCTCCTCCGGATCGCCCCTCTGCATTCTGGTATATGCAGTGCGTATAACTCGAAGAGTTTCGAAAAAAGTTTGTGAATGTTTCACCAAAGTTGGTGTAAGTAAGTATTTAATATTTTCAGTATCTCTAGACATGAGACATGGCTCGTGTTTCGGGATAGTATCCCTCATCAGTAAAGAAAAGTTCTGGGGTGGTTGAGAAGGCCTCCAAACAACCGTCAGAGGCTTCGTTTCCCCTCTGGCGCGCAGGTGCATCTCCAAAAGCTCGTCAGCTTAGGGGCTCACGGGAGCCCTTTAACAGGAAAACCACGATGGGAGCACACTGCTAGCCTCTCCTCTGGATCGCCCCTCTGCATTCTGGTATATGCAGCGCGTATAACCTGAAGAGTTTCGAAAAAAGTTTGTGAATGTTTCACCAAAGTTGGTGTAAGTAAGTACTTAATATTTTCAGTATCTCTAGACACGAGACATGGCTCGTGTTTCGGGATAGTATCCCTCATCAGTAGAGAAAAGTTCTGGGGTGGTTGAGAAGGCCGCCAAACAACCGTCACAGGCTTCGTTGCCCCTCTGGCGCGCAGGTGCATCTCCAAAAGCTCGTCAGCTTAGAGGTTCACGGGAGCCCTTTAACAGGAAAACCACGATGGGAGCACACTGCTAGCCTCTCCTCCGGATCGCCCCTCTGCATTCTGGTATGTGCAGTGCGTATAACTTGAAGAGTTTCGAAAAAAGTTTGTGAATGTGTCAACAAAGTTGGTGTAAGTAAGTACTTAATATTTTTAGTATCTCTAGACAGGAGACATGGCTCGTGTTTCGGGATAGTATCCCTCATCAGTAGAGAAAAGTTCTGGGGTGGTTGAGAAGGCCGCCAAACAACCGTCACAGGCTTTTTTGCCCCTCTGGCACGCAGGTGCATCTCCAAAAGCTCGTCAGCTTAGGGGCTCACGGGAGCCCTTTAACAGGAAAACCACGATGGGAGCACATTGATAGCCTCTCCTCCGGATCGCCCCTCTGCATTCTGGTATATGCAGTGCGTATAACTTGAAGAGTTTCGAAAAAAGTTTGTGAATGTTTCACCAAAGTTGGTGTAAGTAAGTATTTAATATTTTCAGTATCTCTAGACATGAGACATGGCTCGTGTTTCGGGATAGTATCCCTCATCAGTAGAGAAAAGTTCTGGGGTGGTTGAGAAGGCCTCCAAACAACCGTCAGAGGCTTCGTTTCCCCTCTGGCGCGCAGGTGCATCTCCAAAAGCTCGTCAGCTTAGGGGCTCACGGGAGCCCTTTAACAGGAAAACCACGATGGGAGCACACTGCTAGCCTCTCTTCCGGATCGCCCTCTGCATTCTGGTATGTGCAGGGCGTATAACTTGGAGTTTCAAAAAAAGTTGGTGAATTTTTCAGCAAAGTTGGTGTAAGTAAGTACTTAATATTTTCAGTATCTCTAGACACGAGACATGGCTCGTGTTTCGGGATAGTATCCCTCATCAGTAGAGAAAAGTTCTGGGGTGGTTGAGAAGGCCGCCAAACAACCGTCACAGACTTCTTTGCCGCTCTGGCACGCAGGTGCTTCTCCAAAAGCACGTCAGCTTAGGGGCTCACGGGATCCCTTTAACAGAAAAACCACGATGGGAGCACACTGCTAGCCTCTCCTCCGGATTGCCCCTCTGCATTCTGGTATATGCAGTGCGTATAACTTGAAGAGTTTCGAAAAAAGTTTGTGAATGTTTCACCAAAGTTGGTGTAAGTAAGTACTTAATATTTTCAGTATCTCTAGACACGAGACATGGCTCGTGTTTCGGGATAGTATCCCTCATCAGTAGAGAAAAGTTCTGGGGTGGTTGAAAAGGCCGCCAAACAACCGTCATGGGCTTCGTTGCCCCTCTGGCGCGCAGGTGCATCTCCAAAAGCTCGTCCCTTTAGGGGCTCACGGGAGCCCTTTAACAGGAAAACCACGATGGGAGCACACTGCTAGCCTCTCCTCCGGATCGCCCCTCTGCATTCTGGTATATGCAGTGCATATAACTTGAAGAGTTTCGAAAAAAGTTCGGGAATGTTTCACCAAAGTTGGTGTGAGTAAGTACTTAATATTTTCAGTATCTCTAGACACGAGACATGGCTCATGTTTCGGGATAGTATCCCTCATCAGTAGAGAAAAGTTCTGGGGTGGTTGAGAAGGCCGCCAAACAACCGTCACAGACTTCTTTGCCGCTCTGGCACGCAGGTGCTTCTCCAAAAGCACGTCAGCTTAGGGGCTCACTGGATCCCTTTAACAGAAAAACCACGATGGGAGCACACTGCTAGCCTCTCCTCCGGATTGCCCCTCTGCATTCTGGTATATGCAGTGCGTATAACTTGAAGAGTTTCGAAAAAAGTTTGTGAATGTTTCACCAAAGTTGGTGTAAGTAAGTACTTAATATTTTCAGTATCTCTAGACACGAGACATGGCTCGTGCTTCGGGATAGTATCCCTCATCAGTAGAGAAAAGTTCTGGGGTGGTTGAAAAGGCCGCCAAACAACCGTCATGGGCTTCGTTGCCCCTCTGGCGCGCAGGTGCATCTCCAAAAGCTCGTCCCTTTAGGGGCTCACGGGAGCCCTTTAACAGGAAAACCACGATGGGAGCACACTGCTAGCCTCTCCTCCGGATCGCCCCTCTGCATTCTGGTATATGCAGTGCATATAACTTGAAGAGTTTCGAAAAAAGTTCGGGAATGTTTCACCAAAGTTGGTGTGAGTAAGTACTTAATATTTTCAGTATCTCTAGACACGAGACATGGCTCATGTTTCGGGATAGTATCCCTCATCAGTAGAGAAAAGTTCTGGGGTGGTTGAGAAGGCCGCCAACCAACAGTCACAGGCTTTGTTGCCCCTCTGGCGCGCAGGTGCATCTCCGAAAGCTCGTCAGCTTAGGGGCTCACGGGAGCCCTTTAACAGGAAAACCGCGATGGGAGCACACTGCTAGCCTCTCCTCCGGATCGCCCCTCTGCATTCTGGTATATGCAGTGCATATAACTTGAAGAGTTTCGAAAAAAGTTCATGAATGTTTCACTAAAGTTGGTGTGAGTAAGTGCTTAATATTTTCAGTATCTCTAGACACGAGACATGGCTCGTGTTTCAGGATAGTATCCCTCATCAGTAGAGAAAAGTTCTGAAGTGGGTGAGAAGGCCGCCAAACAACCGTCACAGGCTTCGTTGCCCCTCTGGCGCGCAGGTGCATCTCCAAAATCTCGTCAGCTTAGGGGCTCACGGGAGCCCTTTAACAGGAAACCCTCGATGGGAGCACACTGCTAGCCTCTCCTCCTGATCGCCCCTCTGCATTCTGGTATATGCAGTGCATATAACTTGAAGAGTTTCGAAAAAAGTTCGTGAATGTTTCACCAAAGTTGGTGTAAGTAAGTGTTTAATATTTTCAGTATCTCTAGACACGAGACATGACTCGTTTTTCGGGATAGTGTCCCTTATCAGTAGAGAAAAGTTCTGGGGTGGTTGAGAAGGCCACCAAACAACCGTCACAGACTTTGTTGCCACTCTGGCGCGCAGGTGCATCTCCAAAAGCTCGTCAGCTTAGGGGCTCACGGGAGCCCTTTAACAGCAAACCCTCGATGGGAGCACACTGCTAGCCTCTCCTCCGGATCGCCCCTCTGCATTCTGGTATATGCAGTGCATATAACTTGAAGAGTTTCGAAAAAAGTTCGTGAATGTTTCACCAAAGTTGGTGTAAGTAAGTACTTAATATTTTCAGTATCTCTAGACACGAGACATGGCTCGTGTTTCAGGATAGTATCCCTCATCAGTAGAGAAAAGTTCTTAGGTGGTTGAGAAGGTCGCCAAACAACCGTCACAGGCTTCATTGCCCCTCTGGCACGCAGGTGCATCTCCAAAAGCTCGTCAGCTTAGGGGCTCACGGGAGCCCTTTAACAGGAAAACCACGATGGGAGCACACTGCTAGCCTCTCCTCCGGATCGCCCCTCTGCATTCTGGTATATGCAGTGCATATAACTTGAAGAGTTTCAAAAAAAGTTTGTGAATGTTTCACCAAAGTTAGTGTAAGTAAGTACTTAATATTTTCAGTATCTCGAGACACGAGACATGGCTCGTGTTTCGGGATAGTATCCCTCATCAGTAGAGAAAAGTTCTGGGGTGGTTGAGAAGGCCGTCAAACAACCGTCACAGGCTTCGTTGCCCCTCTGGTGCGCAGGTGCATCTCCAAAATCTCGTCAGCTTAGGGGCTCATGGGAGCCCTTTAACAGGAAAACCACGATGGGAGCACACTGCTAGCCTCTCCTCTGGATCGCCCCTCTGCATTCTGGTATATGTAGTGCGTATAACTTGAAGAGTTTCGTAAAAAGTTTGTGTATGTTTCACCAAAGTTATTGTAAGTAAGTACTTAATATTTTAAGTATCTCTAGACACGAGACATGGCTCGTGTTTCAGGATAGTATCCCTCATCAGTAGAGAAAAGTTCTTAGGTGGTTGAGAAGGTCGCCAAACAACCGTCACAGGCTTCATTGCCCCTCTGGCGCGCAGGTGCATCTCCAAAAGCTCGTCAGCTTAGGGGCTCACAGGAGCCCTTTAACAGGAAAACCACGATGGGAGCACACTGCTAGCCTCTCCTCTGGATCGCCCCTCTGCATTCTGGTATATGCAGCGCGTATAACCTGAAGAGTTTCGAAAAAAGTTTGTGAATGTTTCACCAAAGTTGGTGTAAGTAAGTACTTAATATTTTCAGTATCTCTAGACACGAGACATGGCTTGTGTTTCGGGATAGTATCCCTCATCAGTAGAGAAAAGTTCTGGGGTGGTTGAGAAGGCCGCCAAACAACCGTCACAGGCTTCGTTGCCCCTCTGGCGCGCAGGTGCATCTCCAAAAGCTCGTCAGCTTAGAGGCTCACGGGAGCCCTTTAACAGGAAAACCACGATGGGAGCACACTGCTAGCCTCTCCTCCGGATCGCCCCTCTGCATTCTGGTATGTGCAGTGCGTATAACTTGAAGAGTTTCGAAAAAAGTTTGTGAATGTTTCACCAAAGTTGGTGTAAGTAAGTACTTAATATTTTTAGTATCTCTAGACAGGAGACATGGCTCGTGTTTCGGGATAGTATCCCTCATCAGTAGAGAAAAGTTCTGGGGTGGTTGAGAAGGCCGCCAAACAACCGTCACAGGCTTTTTTGCCCCTCTGGCACGCAGGTGCATCTCCAAAAGCTCGTCAGCTTAGGGGCTCACGGGAGCCCTTTAACAGGAAAACCACGATGGGAGCACATTGATAGCCTCTCCTCCGGATCGCCCCTCTGCATTCTGGTATATGCAGTGCGTATAACTCGAAGAGTTTCGAAAAAAGTTTGTGAATGTTTCACCAAAGTTGGTGTAAGTAAGTATTTAATATTTTCAGTATCTCTAGACATGAGACATGGCTCGTGTTTCGGGATAGTATCCCTCATCAGTAAAGAAAAGTTCTGGGGTGGTTGAGAAGGCCTCCAAACAACCGTCAGAGGCTTCGTTTCCCCTCTGGCGCGCAGGTGCATCTCCAAAAGCTCGTCAGCTTAGGGGCTCACGGGAGCCCTTTAACAGGAAAACCACGATGGGAGCACACTGCTAGCCTCTCCTCTGGATCGCCCCTCTGCATTCTGGTATATGCAGCGCGTATAACCTGAAGAGTTTCGAAAAAAGTTTGTGAATGTTTCACCAAAGTTGGTGTAAGTAAGTACTTAATATTTTCAGTATCTCTAGACACGAGACATGGCTCGTGTTTCGGGATAGTATCCCTCATCAGTAGAGAAAAGTTCTGGGGTGGTTGAGAAGGCCGCCAAACAACCGTCACAGGCTTCGTTGCCCCTCTGGCGCGCAGGTGCATCTCCAAAAGCTCGTCAGCTTAGAGGTTCACGGGAGCCCTTTAACAGGAAAACCACGATGGGAGCACACTGCTAGCCTCTCCTCCGGATCGCCCCTCTGCATTCTGGTATGTGCAGTGCGTATAACTTGAAGAGTTTCGAAAAAAGTTTGTGAATGTGTCAACAAAGTTGGTGTAAGTAAGTACTTAATATTTTTAGTATCTCTAGACAGGAGACATGGCTCGTGTTTCGGGATAGTATCCCTCATCAGTAGAGAAAAGTTCTGGGGTGGTTGAGAAGGCCGCCAAACAACCGTCACAGGCTTTTTTGCCCCTCTGGCACGCAGGTGCATCTCCAAAAGCTCGTCAGCTTAGGGGCTCACGGGAGCCCTTTAACAGGAAAACCACGATGGGAGCACATTGATAGCCTCTCCTCCGGATCGCCCCTCTGCATTCTGGTATATGCAGTGCGTATAACTTGAAGAGTTTCGAAAAAAGTTTGTGAATGTTTCACCAAAGTTGGTGTAAGTAAGTATTTAATATTTTCAGTATCTCTAGACATGAGACATGGCTCGTGTTTCGGGATAGTATCCCTCATCAGTAGAGAAAAGTTCTGGGGTGGTTGAGAAGGCCTCCAAACAACCGTCAGAGGCTTCGTTTCCCCTCTGGCGCGCAGGTGCATCTCCAAAAGCTCGTCAGCTTAGGGGCTCACGGGAGCCCTTTAACAGGAAAACCACGATGGGAGCACACTGCTAGCCTCTCTTCCGGATCGCCCTCTGCATTCTGGTATGTGCAGGGCGTATAACTTGGAGTTTCAAAAAAAGTTGGTGAATTTTTCAGCAAAGTTGGTGTAAGTAAGTACTTAATATTTTCAGTATCTCTAGACACGAGACATGGCTCGTGTTTCGGGATAGTATCCCTCATCAGTAGAGAAAAGTTCTGGGGTGGTTGAGAAGGCCGCCAAACAACCGTCACAGACTTCTTTGCCGCTCTGGCACGCAGGTGCTTCTCCAAAAGCACGTCAGCTTAGGGGCTCACGGGATCCCTTTAACAGAAAAACCACGATGGGAGCACACTGCTAGCCTCTCCTCCGGATTGCCCCTCTGCATTCTGGTATATGCAGTGCGTATAACTTGAAGAGTTTCGAAAAAAGTTTGTGAATGTTTCACCAAAGTTGGTGTAAGTAAGTACTTAATATTTTCAGTATCTCTAGACACGAGACATGGCTCGTGTTTCGGGATAGTATCCCTCATCAGTAGAGAAAAGTTCTGGGGTGGTTGAAAAGGCCGCCAAACAACCGTCATGGGCTTCGTTGCCCCTCTGGCGCGCAGGTGCATCTCCAAAAGCTCGTCCCTTTAGGGGCTCACGGGAGCCCTTTAACAGGAAAACCACGATGGGAGCACACTGCTAGCCTCTCCTCCGGATCGCCCCTCTGCATTCTGGTATATGCAGTGCATATAACTTGAAGAGTTTCGAAAAAAGTTCGGGAATGTTTCACCAAAGTTGGTGTGAGTAAGTACTTAATATTTTCAGTATCTCTAGACACGAGACATGGCTCATGTTTCGGGATAGTATCCCTCATCAGTAGAGAAAAGTTCTGGGGTGGTTGAGAAGGCCGCCAAACAACCGTCACAGACTTCTTTGCCGCTCTGGCACGCAGGTGCTTCTCCAAAAGCACGTCAGCTTAGGGGCTCACTGGATCCCTTTAACAGAAAAACCACGATGGGAGCACACTGCTAGCCTCTCCTCCGGATTGCCCCTCTGCATTCTGGTATATGCAGTGCGTATAACTTGAAGAGTTTCGAAAAAAGTTTGTGAATGTTTCACCAAAGTTGGTGTAAGTAAGTACTTAATATTTTCAGTATCTCTAGACACGAGACATGGCTCGTGCTTCGGGATAGTATCCCTCATCAGTAGAGAAAAGTTCTGGGGTGGTTGAAAAGGCCGCCAAACAACCGTCATGGGCTTCGTTGCCCCTCTGGCGCGCAGGTGCATCTCCAAAAGCTCGTCCCTTTAGGGGCTCACGGGAGCCCTTTAACAGGAAAACCACGATGGGAGCACACTGCTAGCCTCTCCTCCGGATCGCCCCTCTGCATTCTGGTATATGCAGTGCATATAACTTGAAGAGTTTCGAAAAAAGTTCGGGAATGTTTCACCAAAGTTGGTGTGAGTAAGTACTTAATATTTTCAGTATCTCTAGACACGAGACATGGCTCATGTTTCGGGATAGTATCCCTCATCAGTAGAGAAAAGTTCTGGGGTGGTTGAGAAGGCCGCCAACCAACAGTCACAGGCTTTGTTGCCCCTCTGGCGCGCAGGTGCATCTCCGAAAGCTCGTCAGCTTAGGGGCTCACGGGAGCCCTTTAACAGGAAAACCGCGATGGGAGCACACTGCTAGCCTCTCCTCCGGATCGCCCCTCTGCATTCTGGTATATGCAGTGCATATAACTTGAAGAGTTTCGAAAAAAGTTCATGAATGTTTCACTAAAGTTGGTGTGAGTAAGTGCTTAATATTTTCAGTATCTCTAGACACGAGACATGGCTCGTGTTTCAGGATAGTATCCCTCATCAGTAGAGAAAAGTTCTGAAGTGGGTGAGAAGGCCGCCAAACAACCGTCACAGGCTTCGTTGCCCCTCTGGCGCGCAGGTGCATCTCCAAAATCTCGTCAGCTTAGGGGCTCACGGGAGCCCTTTAACAGGAAACCCTCGATGGGAGCACACTGCTAGCCTCTCCTCCTGATCGCCCCTCTGCATTCTGGTATATGCAGTGCATATAACTTGAAGAGTTTCGAAAAAAGTTCGTGAATGTTTCACCAAAGTTGGTGTAAGTAAGTGTTTAATATTTTCAGTATCTCTAGACACGAGACATGACTCGTTTTTCGGGATAGTGTCCCTTATCAGTAGAGAAAAGTTCTGGGGTGGTTGAGAAGGCCACCAAACAACCGTCACAGACTTTGTTGCCACTCTGGCGCGCAGGTGCATCTCCAAAAGCTCGTCAGCTTAGGGGCTCACGGGAGCCCTTTAACAGCAAACCCTCGATGGGAGCACACTGCTAGCCTCTCCTCCGGATCGCCCCTCTGCATTCTGGTATATGCAGTGCATATAACTTGAAGAGTTTCGAAAAAAGTTCGTGAATGTTTCACCAAAGTTGGTGTAAGTAAGTACTTAATATTTTCAGTATCTCTAGACACGAGACATGGCTCGTGTTTCAGGATAGTATCCCTCATCAGTAGAGAAAAGTTCTTAGGTGGTTGAGAAGGTCGCCAAACAACCGTCACAGGCTTCATTGCCCCTCTGGCGCGCAGGTGCATCTCCAAAATCTCATCAGCTTAGGGGTTCACGGGAGCCCTTTAACAGGAAAACCACGATGGGAGCACACTGCTAGCCTCTCCTCTGGATCGCCCCTCTGCATTCGGGTATATGCAGTGCGTATAACCTGAAGAGTTTTGAAAAAAGTTTGTGAATGTTTCACCAAAGTTGGTGTAAGTAAGTACTTAATATTTTCAGTATCTCTAGACACGAGACATGGCTCGTGTTTCGGGATAGTATCCCTCGTCAGTAGAGAAAAGTTCTGGGGTGGTTGAGAAGGCCGCCAAACATCCGTCACAGGCTTCTTTGCCCCGCTGGCACGCAGGTGCATTTCCAAAAGCTCGTCAGCTTAGGGGCTCACGGGAGCCCTTTAACCGGAAAACCACTATGGGAGCACACTGCTAGCCTCTCCTCCGGATCACCCCTCTGCATTCTGGTATATGCAGTGCATATAACTTGAAGAGTTTCAAAAAAAGTTTGTGAATGTTTCACCAAAGTTAGTGTAAGTAAGTACTTAATATTTTCAGTATCTCGAGACACGAGACATGGCTCGTGTTTCGGGATAGTATCCCTCATCAGTAGAGAAAAGTTCTCGGGTGGTTGAGAAGGCCGCCAAACAACCGTCACAGGCTCCGTTGCCCCTTTGGCGCGCAGGTGCATATCCAAAAGCTCGTCAGCTTAGGGGCTCACGAGATCCCTTTAACAGGAAAACCACGATGGGAGCACAATGCTAGCCTCTCCTTTGGATCACCCCTCTGCATTCTGGAATATGCAGTGCGTATAACTTGAAGAGTTTCGAAAAAAGTTCTTGAATGTTTCACCAAAGTTGGTGTAAGTAAGTACTTAATATTTTCAGTATCTCTAGACACGAGATATGGCTCGTGTTTCGGGATAGTATCCCTCATCAGTAGAGAAAAGTTCTAGGGTGGTTGAGAAGGCCGCCAAACAACCGTCACAGGCTTCGTTGCCCCTCTGGCGCGCAGGTGCATCTCCAAAAGCTCGTCAGCTTAGAGGCTCACGGGAGCCCTTTAAAAGGAAAACCACGATGGGAGCACACTGTTAGCCTCTCCTCCGGATCGCCCCTCTGCATTCTGGTATATGCAGTGCGTATAACTTGAAGAGTTTCGAAAAAAGTTTGTGAATGTTTCACCAAAGTTGGTGTAAGTAAGTACTTAATATTTTCAGTATCTCTAGACAGGACACATGGCTCGTGTTTCGGGATAGTATCCCTCATCAGTAGAGAAAAGTTCTGGGGTGGTTGAGAAGGCCGCCAAACAACCGTCACAGGCTTCTTTGCCCCTCTGGCACGCAGGTGCATCTCCAAAAGCTCGTCAGCTTAGGGGCTCACGGGAGCCCTTTAACAGGAAAACCACGATGGGAGCACAATGCTAGCCTCTCCTTTGGATCGCCCCACTGCATTCTGGTATATGCAGTGCATATAACTTGAAGGGTTTCGAAAAAAGTTCTTGAATGTTTCACCAAAGTTGGTGTAAGTAAGTACTTAATATTTTCAGTATCTCTAGACACGAGACATGGCTCGTGTTTCGGGATAGTATCCCTCATCAGTAGAGAAAAGTTCTGGGGTGGTTGAGAAGGCCGCCAAACAACCGTCACAGGCTTCGTTGCCCCTCTGGCGCGCAGGGGCATCTCCAAAAGCTCGTCAGCTTAGGGGCTCACGGGAGCCCTTTAACAGGAAAACCACGATGGGAGCACACTGCTAGCCTCTCCTCCGGATCGCCCCTCTGCATTCTGGTATATGCGGTGCGTATAACTTGAAGAGTTTCGTAAAAAGTTCGTGTATGTTTCACCAAAGTTATTGTAAGTAAGTACTTAATATTTTAAGTATCTCTAGACACGAGACATGGCTCGTGTTTCAGGATAGTATCCCTTATCAGTAGAGAAAAGTTCTTAGGTGGTTTAGAAGGTCGCCAAACAACCGTCACAGGCTTCATTGCCCCTCTGGCGCGCAGGTGCATCTCCAAAAGCTCGTCAGCTAAGGGGCTCACGGGAGCCCTTTAACAGGAAAACCACGATGGGAGCAAACTGCTAGCCTCTCCTCCGGATCGCCCCTCTGCATTCTGGTATATGCAGCGCGTATAACCTAAAGAGTTTCGAAAAAAGTTCGTGAATGTTTCACCAAAGTTGGTGTAAGTAAGTACTTAATATTTTCAGTATCTCTAGACACGAGACATGGCTCGTGTTTCGGGATAGTATCTCTCATCAGTAGAGAAAAGTTCTTAGGTGGTTGAGAAGGTCGCCAAACAACCGTCACAGGCTTCATTGCCCCTCTGGCGTGCAGGTGCATCTCCAAAAGCTCATCAGCTTAGGGGTTCACGGGAGCCCTTTAACAGGAAAACCATGATGGGAGTACACTGCTAGCCTCTCCTCCGGATCGCCCCTCTGCATTCTGGTATATGCAGTGCGTATAACCTGAAGAGTTTTGAAAAAAGTTCGTGAATGTTTCACCAAAGTTGGTGTAAGTAAGTACTTAATATTTTCAGTATCTCTAGACACGAGACATGGCTCCTGTTTCGAGATAGTATCCCTCGTCAGTAGAGAAAAGTTCTCGGGTGGTTGAGAAGGACGCCAAACAAACGTCATGGGCTTCGTTGCCCCTCTGGCGCGCAGGTGCATCTCCAAAAGCTCGTCCCTTTAGGGGCTCACGGGAGCCCTTTAACAGGAAAACCACGATGGGAGCACACTGCTAGCCTCTCCTCCGGATCGCCCCTCTGCATTCTGGTATATGCAGTGCATATAACTTGAAGAGTTTCGAAAAAAGTTCGGGAATGTTTCACCAAAGTTGGTGTGAGTAAGTACTTAATATTTTCAGTATCTCTAGACACGAGACATGGCTCATGTTTCGGGATAGTATCCCTCATCAGTAGAGAAAAGTTCTGGGGTGGTTGAGAAGGCCGCCAACCAACCGTCACAGGCTTCGTTGCCCCTCTGGCGCGCAGGTGCATCTCCGAAAGCTCGTCAGCTTAGGGGCTCACGGGAGCCCTTTAACAGGAAAACCACGATGGGAGCACACTGCTAGCCTCTCCTCCGGATCGCCCCTCTGTATTCTGGTATATGCAGTGCATATAACTTGAAGAGTTTCGAAAAAAGTTCATGAATGTTTCACCACAGTTGGTGTGAGTAAGTGCTTAATATTTTCAGTATCTCTAGACACGAGACATGGCTCGTGTTTCAGGATAGTATCCCTCATCAGTAGAGAAAAGTTCTGAAGTGGGTGAGAAGGCCGCCAAACAACCGTCACAGGCTTAGTTGCCCCTCTGGCGCGCAGGTGCATCTCCAAAATCTCGTCAGCTTAGGGGCTCACGGGAGCCCTTTAACAGGAAACCCTCGATGGGAGCACACTGCTAGCCTCTCCTCCAGATCGCCCCTCTGCATTCTGGTATATGCAGTGCATATAACTTGAAGAGTTTCAAAAAAAGTTCGTGAATGTTTCACCAAAGTTGGTGTAAGTAAGTGTTTAATATTTTCAGTATCTCTAGACACGAGAAATGACTCGTTTTTCGGGATAGTATCCCTTATCAGTAGAGAAAAGTTCTGGGGTGGTTGAGAAGGCCACCAAACAACCGTCACAGGCTTTGTTGCCACTCTGGCGCGCAGGTGCATCTCCAAAAGCTCGTCAGCTTAGGGGCTCACGGGAGCCCTTTAACAGCAAACCCTCGATGGGAGCACACTGCTAGCCTCTCCTCCGGATCGCCCCTCTGCATTCTGGTATATGCAGTGCATATAACTTGAAGAGTTTCGAAAAAAGTTTGTGAATATTTCACCAAAGTTGGTGTAAGTAAGTATTTAATATTTTCAGTATCTCTAGACACGAGACATGACTCGTGTTTCGGGATAGTATCCCTCATCAGTAGAGAAAAGTTCTTAGGTGGTTGAGAAGGCCACCAAACAACCGTCACAGGCTTCGTTGCCCCTCTGGCGCACAGGTGCATCACCAGAAGCTCGTCAGCTTAGGGGCTCACGGGAGCCCTTTAACAGGGAAACCACGATGGGAGCACACTGCTAGCCTCTCTTCCGGATCGCCCTCTGCATTCTGGTATATGCAGGGCGTATAACTTGAAGAGTTTCAAAAAAAGTTAGCGAATTTTTCACCAAAGTTGGTGTAAGTAAGTACTTAATATTTTCAGTATCTCTAGACACGAGACATGGCTCGTGTTTCAGGATAGTATCCCTCATCAGTAGAGAAAAGTTCTTAGGTGGTTGAGAAGGTCGCCAAACAACCGTCACAGGCTTCATTGCCCCTCTGGCGCGCAGGTGCATCTCCAAAAGCTCATCAGCTTAGGGGTTCACGGGAGCCCTTTAAAAGGAAAACCACGATGGGAGCACACTGCTACCCTCTCCTTTGGATCGCCCCTCTGCATTCTGGTATATGCAGTGCATATAACTTGAAGGGTTTCGAAAAAAGTGCTTGAATGTTTCACCAAAGTTGGTGTAAGTAAGTACTTAATATTTTCAGTATCTCTAGACACGAGACATGGCTCGTGTTTCGGGATAGTATCCCTTATCAGTAGAGAAAAGTTCTGGGGTGGTTGAGAAGGCCGCCAAACAACCCTCACAGGCTTCGTTGCCCCGCTGGCACGCAGGTGCATCTCCAAAAGCTCGTCAGCTTAGGGGCTCACGGGAGCCCTTTAACAGGAAAACCACGATGGGAGCACACTGCTAGCCTCTCCTCCGGATCGCCCCTCTGCATTCTGGTATATGCAGTGCATATAACTTGAAGAGTTTCAAAAAAAGTTTGTGAATGTTTCACCAAAGTTAGTGTAAGTAAGTACTTAATATTTTCAGTATCTCGAGACACGAGACATGGCTCGTGTTTCGGGATAGTATCCCTCATCAGTAGAGAAAAGTTCTGGGGTGGTTGAGAAGGCTGTCAAACAACCGTCACAGGCTTCGTTGCCCCTCTGGTGCGCAGGTGCATCTCCAAAAGCTCGTCAGCTTAGGGGCTCATGGGAGCCCTTTAACAGGAAAACCACGATGGGAGCACACTGCTAGCCTCTCCTCCGGATCGCCCCTCTGCATTCTGGTATATGCAGTGCGTATAACTTGAAGAGTTTCGTAAAAAGTTTGTGTATGTTTCACCAAAGTTATTGTAAGTAAGTACTTAATATTTTAAGTATCTCTAGACACGAGACATGGCTCGTGTTTCAGGATAGTATCCCTCATCAGTAGAGAAAAGTTCTTAGGTGGTTGAGAAGGTCGCCAAACAACCGACACAGGCTTCATTGCCCTCTGGCGCGCAGGTGCATCTCCAAAAGCTCGTCAGCTTAGGGGCTCTCGGGAGCCCTTTAACAGAAAAACCACGATGGGAGCACACTGCTAGCCTCTCCTTTGGATCGCCCCTCTGCATTCTGGTATATGCAGTGCGTATAACCTGAAGAGTTTCGAAAAAAGTTCGTGAATGTTTCACCAAAGTTGGTGTAAGTAAGTACTTAATATTTTCAGTATCTCTAGACAGGAGACATGGCTCGTGTTTCGGGATAGTATCCCTCATCAGTAGAGAAAAGTTCTGGGGTGGTTGAGAAGGCCGCCAAACAACCGTCACAGGCTTCGTTGCCCCTCTGGCGCGCAGGTGCATCTCCAAAAGCTCGTCAGCTTAGAGGCTCACGGGAGGCCTTTAACAGGAAAACCACGATGGGAGCACACTGTTAGCCTCTCCTCCGAATCGCCCCTCTGCATTCTGGTATATGCAGTGCGTATAACTTGAAGAGTTTCGAAAAATGTTTGTGAATGTTTCACCAAAGTTGGTGTAAGTAAGTACTTAATATTTTCAGTATCTCTAGACAGGACACATGGCTCGTGTTTCGGGTTAGTATCCCTCATCAGTAGAGAAAAGTACTGGGGTGGTTGAGAAGGCCGCCAAACAACCGTCACAGGCTTCTTTGCCCCTCTGGCACGCAGGTGCATCTCCAAAAGCTCGTCAGCTTAGGGGCTCACGGGAGCCCTTTAACAGGAAAACCACGATGGGAGCACACTGCTAGCCTCTCCTTTGGATCGCCCCTCTGCATTCTGGTATATGCAGTGCATATAACTTGAAGGGTTTCGAAAAAAGTTCTTGAATGTTTCACCAAAGTTGGTGTAAGTAAGTACTTAATATTTTCAGTATCTCTAGACACGAGACATGGCTCGTGTTTCGGGATAGTATCCCTCATCAGTAGAGAAAAGTTCTGGGGTGGTTGAGAAGGCCACCAAACAACCGTCACAGGCTTCGTTGCCCCTCTGGCGCGCAGGTGCATCTCCAAAAGCTCGTCAGCTTAGGGGCTCACGGGAGCCCTTTAACAGGAAAACCACGATGGGAGCACACTGCTAGCCTCTCCTCCGGATCGCCCCTCTGCATTCTGGTATATGCAGTGCGTATAACTTGAAGAGTTTCGTAAAAAGTTCGTGTATGTTTCACCAAAGTCATTGTAAGTAAGTACTTAATATTTTAAGTATCTCTAGACACGAGACATGGCTCGTGTTTCAGGATAGTATCCCTCATCAGTAGAGAAAAGTTCTTAGGTGGTTGAGAAGGTCGCCAAACAACCGTCACAGGCTTCATTGCCCCTCAGGCGCGCAGGTGCATCTCCAAAAGCTCGTCAGCTAAGGGGCTCACGGGAGCCCTTTAACAGGAAAACCACGATGGGAGCACACTGCTAGCCTCTCCTCCGGATCGCCCCTCTGAATTCTGGTATATGCAGCGCGTATAACCTTAAGAGTTTCGAAAAAAGTTCGTGAATGTTTCACCAAAGTTGATGTAAGTAAGTACTTAATATTTTCAGTATCTCTAGACACGAGACATGGCTCGTGTTTCGGGATAGTATCTCTCATCAGTAGAGAAAAGTTTTCGGGTGGTTGAGAAGGCCGCCAAACAACCGTCACAGGCTCCGTTGCCCCTTTGGCGCGCAGGTGCATCTCCAAAAGCTCGTCAGCTTAGGGGCTCACGAGATCCCTTTAACAGGAAAACCACGATGGGAGCACACTGCTAGCCTCTCCTTTGGATCGCCCCTCTGCATTCTGGTATATGCAGTGCGTATAACTTAAAGGGTTTCGAAAAAAGTTCTTGAATGTTTCACCAAAGTTGGTGTAAGTAAGTACTTAATATTTTCAGTATCTCTAGACACGAGACATGGCTCGTGTTTCGGGATAGTATCCCTCATCAGTAGAGAAAAGTTCTGGGGTGGTTGAGAAGGCCGCCAAACAACCGTCACAGGCTTCGTTGCCCCTCTGGCGCGCAGGTGCATCTCCAAAAGCTCGTCAGCTTAGAGGCTCACGGGAGCCCTTTAACAGGAAAACCACGATGGGAGCACACTGCTAGCCTCTCCTCCGGATCGCCCCTCTGCATTCTGGTATGTGCAGTGCGTATAACTTGAAGAGTTTCGAAAAAAGTTTGTGAATGTTTCACCAAAGTTGGTGTAAGTAAGTACTTAATATTTTCAGTATCTCTAGACAGGAGACATGGCTCGTGTTTCGGGATAGTATCCCTCATCAGTAGAGAAAAGTTCTGGGGTGGTTGAGAAGGCCGCCAAACAACCGTCACAGGCTTTTTTGCCCCTCTGGCACACAGGTGCATCTCCAAAAGCTCGTCAGCTTATGGGCTCACGGGAGCCCTTTAACAGGAAAACCACGATGGGAGCACATTGATAGCCTCTCCTCCGGATCGCCCCTCTGCATTCTGGTATATGCAGTGCGTATAATTTGAAGAGTTTCGAAAAAAGTTTGTGAATGTTTCACCAAAGTTGGTGTAAGTAAGTATTTAATATTTTCAGTATCTCTAGACATGAGACATGGCTCGTGTTTCGGGATAGTATCCCTCATCAGTAGAGAAAAGTTCTGGGGTGGTTGAGAAGGCCCCAAAACAACCGTCAGAGGCTTCGTTTCCCCTCTGGCGTGCAGGTGCATCTCCAAAAGCTCGTCAGCTTAGGGGCTCACGGGAGCCCTTTAACAGGAAAACCACGATGGGAGCACACTGCTAGCCTCTCTTCCGGATCGCCCTCTGCATTCTGGTATGTGCAGGGCGTATAACTTGAAGAGTTTCAAAAAAAGTTCGTGAATTTTTCAGCAAAGTTGGTGTAAGTAAGTACTTAATATTTTCAGTATCTCTAGACACGAGACATGGCTCGTGTTTCAGGATAGTATCCCTCATCAGTAGAGAAAAGTTCTTAGGTGGTTGAGAAGGCCGCCAACCAACCGTCACTGGCTTCATTGCCCCTCTGGCGCGCAGGTGCATCTCCAAAAGCTCGTCAGCTTAGGGGCTGACGGGAGCCCTTTAACAGGAAAACCACGATGGGAGCACACTACTAGCCTCTCCTCTGGATCGCCCCTCTACATTCTGGTATATGCAGTGCGTATAACTAGAAGAGTTTCGAAAAAAGTTTGTGAATGTTTCACTAAAGTTGGTGTAAGTAAGTACTTAATATTTTCAGTATCTCTAGACACGAGACATGGCTCGTGTTTCGGGATAGTATCCCTCATCAGTAGAGAAAAGTTCTCGGGTGGTTGAGAAGGCGACCAAACAACCGTCACAGGCTCCGTTGCCCCTTTGGCGCGCAGGTGCATCTCCAAAAGCTCGTCAGCTATGGGGCTCACGAGATCCCTTTAACAGGAAAACCACGATGGGAGCACACTGCTAGCCTCTCCTTTGGATTGCCCCTCTGCATTCTGGTATATGCAGTGCGTATAACTTGAAGGGTTTCGAAAAAAGTTCTTGAATGTTTCACCAAAGTTGGTGTAAGTAAGTACTTAATATTTTCAGTATCTCTAGACACGAGACATGGCTCGTGTTTCGGGATAGTATCCCTCATCAGTAGAGAAAAGTTCTGGGGTGGTTGAGAAGGCCGCCAAACAACCGTCACAGGCTTCGTTGCCCCACTGGCGCGCAGGTGCATCTCCAAAAGCTCGTCAGCTTAGAGGCTCACGGGAGCCCTTTAACAGGAAAACCACGAAGGGAGCACACTGCTAGCCTCTCCTCCGGATCGCCCCTCTGCATTCTGGTATGTGCAGCGCGTATAACTTGAAGAGTTTCGAAAAAAGTTTGTGAATGCTTCACCAAAGTTGGTGTAAGTAAGTACTTAATATTTTCAGTATCTCTAGACAGGAGACATGGCTCGTGTTTCGGGATAGTATCCCTCATCAGTAGAGAAAAGTTCTGGGGTGGTTGAGAAGGCCGCCAAACAACCATCACAGGCTTCTTTGCCCCTCTGGCACGCTTGTGCATCTCCAAAAGCTCGTCAGCTTAGGGGCTCACGGGAGCCCTTTAACAGGAAAACCACGATGGGAGCACACTGCTAGCCTCTCCTTTGGATCGCCCCTCTGCATTCTGGTATATGCAGTGCATATAACTTGAAGGGTTTCGAAAAAAGTTCTTGAATGTTTCACCAAAGTTGGTGTAAGTAAGTACTTAATATTTTCAGTATCTCTAGTCACGAGACATGGCTCGTGTTTCGGGATAGTATCCCTCATCAGTAGAGAAAAGTTCTGGGGTGGTTGAGAAGGCCGCCAAACAACCGTCACAGGCTTCGTTGCCCCTTTGGCGCGCAGGTGCATCTCCAAAAGCTTGTCAGCTTAGGGGCTCACGGAAGCCCTTTAACAGGAAAACCACGATGGGAGCACACTGATAGCCTCTCCTCCGGATCGCCCCTCTGCATTCTGGTATATGCAGTGCGTATAACTTGAAGAGTTTCGTAAAAAGTTCGTGTATGTTTCACCAAAGTTATTGTAAGTAAGTACTTAATATTTTAAGTATCTCTAGACACGAGACATGGCTCGTGTTTCAGGATAGTCTCCCTCATCAGTAGAGAAAAGTTCTTAGGTGGTTGAGAAGGTCGCCAAACAGCCGTCACAGGCTTCATTGCCCCTCTGGCGCGCAGGTGCATCTCCAAAAGCTCGTCAGCTTAGGGGCTCACGGGAGCCCTTTAACAGGAAAACCACGATGGGAGCACACTGCTAGCCTCTCCTCCGGATCGCCCCTCTGCATTCTGGTATATAGCGCATATAACCTGAAGAGTTTCGAAAAAAGTTCGTGAATGTTTCACCAAAGTTGGTGTAAGTAAGTACTTAATATTTTCAGTATCTCTAGACACGAGACATGGCTCGTGTTTCGGGATAGTATCCCTCATCAGTAGAGAAAAGTTCTGGGGTGGTTGAGAAGGCCGCCAAACAACCGTCACAGGCTTCTTTGCCCCTCTGGCACGCAGGTGCATCTCCAAAAGCTCGTCAGCTTAGGGGCTCACGGGAGCCCTTTAACAGGAAAACCACGATGGGAGCACACTGCTAGCCTCTCCTTTGGATCGCCGCTCTGCATTCTGGTATATGCAGTGCATATAACTTGAAGGGTTTCGAAAAAAGTTCTTGAATGTTTCACCAAAGTTGGTGTAAGTAAGTACTTAATATTTTCAGTATCTCAAGACACGAGACATGGCTCATGTTTCGGGATAGTATCCCTCATCAGTAGAGAAAAGTTCTGGGGTGGTTGAGAAGGCCGCCAAACAACCGTCACAGGCTTCGTTGCCCCTTTGGCGCCCAGGTGCATCTCCAAAAGCTCGTCAGCTTAGGGGCTCACGGGAGCCCTTTAACAGGAAAACCACGATGGGAGCACACTGCTAGCCTCTCCTCCGGATCGCCCCTCTGCATTCTGGTATATGCAGTGCGTATAACTTGAAGAGTTTCGTAAAAAGTTCGTGTATGTTTCACCAAAGTTATTGTAAGTAAGTACTTAATATTTTAAGTATCTCTAGACACGAGACATGGCTCGTGTTTCAGGATAGTATCCCTCATTAGTAGAGAAAAGTTCTTAGGTGGTTGAGAAGGTCGCCAAACAACCGTCACAGGCTTCATTGCCCCTCTGGCGCGCAGGTGCATCTCCAAAAGCTCGTCAGCTAAGGGGCTCACGGGAGCCCTTTAACAGGAAAACCACGATGGGAGCACACTGCTAGCCTCTCCTCCGGATCGCCCCTCTGCATTCTGGTATATGCAGCGCGTATAACCTGAAGAGTTTC
This sequence comes from Lissotriton helveticus, assembly GCF_964261635.1. Classification (NCBI taxonomy): domain Eukaryota; kingdom Metazoa; phylum Chordata; class Amphibia; order Caudata; family Salamandridae; genus Lissotriton; species Lissotriton helveticus. Next base: position 356,803,741 of record NC_136062.1, read on the forward strand.
GAAAAAAGTTCGTGAATGTTTCACCAAAGTTGGTGTAAGTAAGTACTTAATGTTTTCAGTATCTCTAGACACGAGACATGGCTCGTGTTTCGGGATAGTATCCCTCATCAGTAGAGAAAAGTTCTTAGGTGGTTGAGAAGGTCGCCAAACAACCATCACAGGCTTCATTGCCCCTCTGGCGCGCAGGTGCATCTCCAAAAGCTCATCAGCTTAGGGGTTCACGGGAGCCCTTTAACAGGAAAACCACGATGGGAGCACACTGCTAGCCTCTCCTCCGGATCGCCCCTCTGCATTCTCGTATATGCAGTGCGTATAACCTGAAGAGTTTTCAAAAAAGTTCGTGAATGTTTCACCAAAGTTGGTGTAAGTAAGTACTTAATATTTTCAGTATCTCTAGACACGAGACATGGCTCCTGTTTCGAGATAGTATCCCTCGTCAGTAGAGAAAAGTTCTCGGGTGGTTGAGAAGGCCGCCAAACAACCGTCACAGGCTCCGTTGCCCCTTTGGCACGCAGGTGCATCTCCAAAAGCTCGTCAGCTATGGGGCTCACGAGATCCCTTTAAAAGGAAAACTACGATGGGAGCACACTGCTAGCCTTTCCTTGGGATCGCCCCTCTGAATTCTGGTATATGCAGTGCGTATAACTTGAAGGGTTTCGAAAAAAGTTCTTGAACGTTTCACCAAAGTTGGTGTAAGTAAGTACTTAATATATTCAGTATCTCTAGACACGAGACATGGCTCGTGTTTCGGGATAGTATCCCTCATCAGTAGAGAAAAGTTCTGGGGTGGTTGAGAAGGCCGCCAAACAACCGTCACAGGCTTCTTTGCCCCGCTGGCACGCAGGTGCATTTCCAAAAGCTCGTCAGCTATGGGGCTCACGGGAGCCCTTTAACCGGAAAACCACGATGGGAGCACACTGCTAGCCTCTCCTCCGGATCGCCCCTCTGCATTCTGGTATATGCAGTGCGTATAACTTGAAGAGTTTCGTAAAAAGTTTGTGTATGTTTCACCAAAGTTATTGTAAGTAAGTACTTAATATTTTAAGTATCTCTAGACACGAGACATGGCTCGTGTTTCAGGATAGTATCCCTCATCAGTAGAGAAAAGTTCTTAGGTGGTTGAGAAGGTCGCCAAACAACCGTCACAGGCTTCATTGCCCCTCTGGCGCGCAGGTGCATCTCCAAAAGATCGTCAGCTTAGGGGCTCACGAGAGCCCTTTAACAGGAAAACCACGATGGTAGCACACTGCTAGCCTCTCCTCTTGATCGCCCCTCTGCATTCTGGTATATGCAGCGCGTATAACCTGAAGAGTTTCGAAAAAAGTTCGTGAATGTTTCACCAAAGTTGGTGTAAGTAAGTACTTAATATTTTCAGTATCTCTAGACACGAGACATGGCTCGTGTTTCGGGATAGTATCCCTCATCAGTAGAGAAAAGTTCTGGGGTGGTTGAGAAGGCCGCCAAACAACCGTCACAGGCTTCGTTGCCCCTCTGGCGCGCAGGTGCATCTCCAAAAGCTCGTCAGCTTAGAGGCTCACGGGAGCCCTTTAACTGGAAAACCACGATGGGAGCACACTGCTAGCCTCTCCTCCGGATCGCCCCTCTGCATTCTGGTATGTGCAGTGCGTATAACTTGAAGAGTTTCGAAAAAAGTTTGTGAATGTTTCACCAAAGTTGGTGTAAGTAAGTACTTAATATTTTCAGTATCTCTAGACAGGAGACATGGCTCGTGTTTCGGGATAGTATCCCTCATCAGTAGAGAAAAGTTCTGGGGTGGTTGAGAAGGCCGCCAAACAACCGTCATAGGCTTTTTTGCCCCTCTGGCACGCAGGTGCATCTCCAAAAGCTCGTCAGCTTAGGGGCTCACGGGAGCCCTTTAACAGCAAACCCTCGATGGGAGCACACTGCTAGCCTCTCCTCCGGATCGCCCCTCTGCATTCTGGTATATGCAGTGCATATAACTTGAAGAGTTTCGAAAAAAGTTCGTGAATGTTTCACCAAAGTTGGTGTAAGTAAGTACTTAATATTTTCAGTATCTCTAGACACTAGACATGGCTCGTGTTTCAGGATAGTATCCCTCATCAGTAGAGAAAAGTTCTTAGGTGGTTGAGAAGGTCGCCAAACAACCGTCACAGGCTTCATTGCCCCTCTGGCGCGCAGGGGCATCTCCAAAAGCTCATCAGCTTAGGGGTTCACGGGAGCCCTTTAACAGGAAAACCACGATGGGAGCACCCTGCTAGCCTCTCCTCCGGATCGCCCCTCTGCATTTGGGTATATGCAGTGCGTATAACCTGAAGAGTTTTGAAAAAAGTTCGTGAATGTTTCACCAAAGTTGGTGTAAGTAAGTACTTAATATTTTCAGTATCTCTAGACACGAGACATGGCTCGTGTTTCGGGATAGTATCCCTCGTCAGTAGAGAAAAGTTCTGGGGTGGTTGAGAAGGCCACCAAACAACCGTCACAGGCTTCTTTGCCCCGCTGGCACGCAGGTGCATTTCCAAAAGCTCGTCAGCTTAGGGGCTCACGGGAGCCCTTTAACCGGAAAACCACTATGGGAGCACACTGCTAGCCTCTCCTCCGGATCACCCCTCTGCATTCTGGTATATGCAGTGCATATAACTTGAAGAGTTTCAAAAAAAGTTTGTGAATGTTTCACCAAAGTTAGTGTAAGTAAGTACTTAATATTTTCAGTATCTCGAGACACGAGACATGGCTCGTGTTTCGGGATAGTATCCCTCATCAGTAGAGAAAAGTTCTCGGGTGGTTGAGAAGGCCGCCAAACAACCGTCACAGGCTCCGTTGCCCCTTTGGCACGCAGGTGCATCTCCAAAAGCTCGTCAGCTTAGGGGCTCACGAGATCCCTTTAACAGGAAAACCACGATGGGAGCACACTGCTAGCCTCTCCTTTGGATCGCCCCTCTGCATTCTGGAATATGCAGTGCGTATAACTTGAAGGGTTTCGAAAAAAGTTCTTGAATGTTTCACCAAAGTTGGTGTAAGTAAGTACTTAATATTTTCAGTATCTCTAGACACGAGACATGGCTCGTGTTTCGGGATAGTATCCCTCATCAGTAGAGAAAAGTTCTAGGGTGGTTGAGAAGGCCGCCAAACAACCGTCACAGGCTTCGTTGCCCCTCTGGCGCGCAGGTGCATCTCCAAAAGCTCGTCAGCTTAGAGGCTCACGGGAGCCCTTTAACAGGAAAACCACGATGGGAGCACACTGTTAGCCTCTCCTCCGGATCGCCCTCTGCATTCTGGTATGTGCAGGGCATATAACTTGGAGTTTCAAAAAAAGTTCGTGAATTTTTCAGCAAAGTTGGTGTAAGTAAGTACTTAATATTTTCAGTATCTCTAGACACGAGACATGGCTCGTGTTTCGGGATAGTATCCCTCATCAGTAGAGAAAAGTTCTGGGGTGGTTGAGAAGGCCGCCAAACAACCGTCACAGGCTTCTTTGCCGCTCTGGCACGCAGGTGCTTCTCCAAAAGCACGTCAGCTTAGGGGCTCACGGGATCCCTTTAACAGAAAAACCACGATGGGAGCACACTGCTAGCCTCTCCTCCGGACTGCCCCTCTGCATTCTGGTATATGCAGTGCGTATAACTTGAAGAGTTTCGAAAAAAGTTTGTGAATGTTTCACCAAAGTTGGTGTAAGTAAGTACTTAATATTTTCAGTATCTCTAGACACGAGACATGGCTCGTGTTTCGGGATAGTATCCCTCATCAGTAGAGAAAAGTTCTGGGGTGGTTGAAAAGGCCGCCAAACAACCGTCATGGGCTTCGTTGCCCCTCTGGCGCGCAGGTGCATCTCCAAAAGCTCGTCCCTTTAGGGGCTCACGGGAGCCCTTTAACAGGAAAACCACGATGGGAGCACACTGCTAGCCTCTCCTCCGGATCGCCCCTCTGCATTCTGGTATATGCAGTGCATATAACTTGAAGAGTTTCGAAAAAGTTCGGGAATGTTTCACCAAAGTTGGTGTGAGTAAGTACTTAATATTTTCAGTATCTCTAGACACGAGACATGGCTCATGTTTCGGGATAGTATCCCTCATCAGTAGAGAAAAGTTCTGGGGTGGTTGAGAAGGCCGCCAACCAACCGTCACAGGCTTTGTTGCCCCTCTGGCGTGCAGGTGCATCTCCGAAAGCTCGTCAGCTTAGGGGCTCACGGGAGCCCTTTAACAGGAAAACCGCGATGGGAGCACACTGCTAGCCTCTCCTCTGGATCGCCCCTCTGCATTCTGGTATATGCAGTGCATATAACTTGAAGAGTTTCGAAAAAAGTTCATGAATGTTTCACTAAAGTTGGTGTGAGTAAGTGCTTAATATTTTCAGTATCTCTAGACACGAGACATGGCTCGTGTTTCAGGATAGTATCCCTCATCAGTAGAGGAAAGTTCTGAAGTGGGTGAGAAGGCCGCCAAACAACCGTCACAGGCTTCGTTGCCCCTCTGGCGCGCAGGTGCATCTCCAAAAGCTCATCAGCTTAGGGGTTCACGGGAGCCCTTTAACAGGAAAACCACGATGGGAGCACCCTGCTAGCCTCTCCTCCGGATCGCCCCTCTGCATTCGGGTATATGCAGTGCGTATAACCTGAAGAGTTTTGAAAAAAGTTCGTGAATGTTTCACCAAAGTTGATGTAAGTAAGTGTTTAATATTTTCAGTATCTCTAGACACGAGACATGACTCGTTTTTCGGGATAGTATACCTTATCAGTAGAGAAAAGATCTGGGGTGGTTGAGAAGGCCACCAAACAACCGTCACAGGCTTTGTTGCCACTCTGGCGCGCAGGTGCATCTCCAAAAGCTCGTCAGCTTAGGGGCTCACGGGAGCCCTTTAACAGCAAACCCTCGATGGGAGCACACTGCTAGCCTCTCCTCCGGATCGCCCCTCTGCATTCTGGTATATGCAGTGCATATAACTTGAAGAGTTTCGAAAAAAGTTCGTGAATGTTTCACCAAAGTTGGTGTAAGTAAGTACTTAATATTTTCAGTATCTCTAGACACGAGACATGGCTCGTGTTTCAGGATAGTATCCCTCATCAGTAGAGAAAAGTTCTTAGGTGGTTGAGAAGGTCGCCAAACAACCGTCACAGGCTTCATTGCCCCTCTGGCGCGCAGGTGCATCTCCAAAAGCTCATCAGCTTAGGGGTTCACGGGAGCCCTTTAACAGGAAAACCACGATGGGAGCACCCTGCTAGCCTCTCCTCTGGATCGCCCCTCTGCATTTGGGTATATGCAGTGCGTATAACCTGAGAGTTTTGAAAAAAGTTCGTGAATGTTTCACCAAAGTTGGTGTAAGTAAGTACCTAATATTTTCAGTATCTCTAGACACGAAACATGGCTCGTGTTTCGGGATAGTATCCCTCGTCAGTAGAGAAAAGTTCTGGGGTGGTTGAGAAGGCCGCCAAACAACCGTCACAGGCTTCTTTGCCCCGCTGGCACGCAGGTGCATTTCCAAAAGCTCGTCAGCTTAGGGGCTCACGGGAGCCCTTTAACCGGAAAACCACTATGGGAGCACACTGCTAGCCTCTCCTCCGGATCACCCCTCTGCATTCTGGTATATGCAGTGCATATAACTTGAAGAGTTTCAAAAAAAGTTTGTGAATGTTTCACCAAAGTTAGTGTAAGTAAGTACTTAATATTTTCAGTATCTCGAGACACGAGACATGGCTCGTGTTTCGGGATAGTATCCCTCATCAGTAGAGAAAAGTTCTCGGGTGGTTGAGAAGGCCGCCAAACAACCGTCACAGGCTCCGTTGCCCCTTTGGCACGCAGGTGCATCTCCAAAAGCTCGTCAGCTTAGGGGCTCACGAGATCCCTTTAACAGGAAAACCACGATGGGAGCACACTGCTAGCCTCTCCTTTGGATCGCCCCTCTGCATTCTGGAATATGCAGTGCGTATAACTTGAAGGGTTTCGAAAAAAGTTCTTGAATGTTTCACCAAAGTTGGTGTAAGTAAGTACTTAATATTTTCAGTATCTCTAGACACGAGACATGGCTCGTGTTTCGGGATAGTATCCCTCATCAGTAGAGAAAAGTTCTAGGGTGGTTGAGAAGGCCACCAAACAACCGTCACAGGCTTCGTTGCCCCTCTGGCGCGCAGGTGCATCTCCAAAAGCTCGTCAGCTTAGAGGCTCACGGGAGCCCTTTAACAGGAAAACCACGATGGGAGCACACTGTTAGCCTCTCCTCCGGATCGCCCCTCTGCATTCTGGTATATGCAGTGCGTATAACTTGAAGAGTTTCGAAAAAAGTTTGTGAATGTTTCACCAAAGTTGGTGTAAGTAAGTACTTAATATTTTCAGTATCTCTAGACAGGACACATGGCTCGTGTTTCGGGATAGTATCCCTCATCAGTAGAGAAAAGTTCTGGGGTGGTTGAGAAGGCCGCCAAACAACCGTCACAGGCTTCTTTGCCCCTCTGGCACGCAGGTGCATCTCCAAAAGCTCGTCAGCTTAGGGGCTCACGGGAGCCCTTTAACAGGAAAACCACGATGGGAGCACACTGCTAGCCTCTCCTTTGGATCGCCCCACTGCATTCTGGTAGATGCAGTGCATATAACTTGAAGGGTTTCGAAAAAAGTTCTTGAATGTTTCACCAAAGTTGGTGTAAGTAAGTACTTAATATTTTCAGTATCTCTAGACACGAGACATGGCTCGTGTTTCGGGATAGTATCCCTCATCAGTAGAGAAAAGTTCTGGGGTGGTTGAGAAGGCCGCCAAACAACCGTCACAGGCTTCGTTGCCCCTCTGGCGCGCAGGTGCATCTCCAAAAGCTCGTCAGCTTAGGGGCTCACGGGAGCCCTTTAACAGGAAAACCACGATGGGAGCACACTGCTAGCCTCTCCTCCGGATCGCCCCTCTGCATTCTGGTATATGCGGTGCGTATAACTTGAAGAGTTTCGTAAAAAGTTCGTGTATGTTTCACCAAAGTTATTGTAAGTAAGTACTTAATATTTTAAGTATCTCTAGACACGAGACATGGCTCGTGTTTCAGGATAGTATCCCTCATCAGTAGAGAAAAGTTCTTAGGTGGTTGAGAAGGTCGCCAAACAACCGTCACAGGCTTCATTGCCCCTCTGGCGCGCAGGTGCATCTCCAAAAGCTCGTCAGCTAAGGGGCTCACGGGAGCCCTTTAACAGGAAAACAACGATGGGAGCACACTGCTAGCCTCTCCTCCGGATCGCCCCTCTGCATTCTGGTATATGCAGCGCGTATAACCTTAAGAGTTTCGAAAAAAGTTTGTGAATGTTTCACCAAAGTTGGTGTAAGTAAGTACTTAATATTTTCAGTATCTCTAGACACGAGACATGGCTCGTGTTTCGGGATAGTATCTCTCATCAGTAGAGAAAAGTTCTTAGGTGGTTGAGAAGGTCGCCAAACAACCGTCACAGGCTTCATTGCCCCTCTGGCGCGCAGGTGCATCTCCAAAAGCTCATCAGCTTATGGGTTCACGGGAGCCCTTTAACAGGAAAACCACGATGGGAGTACACTGCTAGCCTCTCCTCCGGATCGCCCCTCTGCATTCTGGTATATGCAGTGCGTATAACCTGAAGAGTTTTGAAAAAAGTTCGTGAATGTTTCACCAAAGTTGGTGTAAGTAAGTACTTAATATTTTCAGGATCTCTAGACATGAGACATGGCTCCTGTTTCGAGATAGTATCCCTCGTCAGTAGAGAAAAGTTCTCGGGTGGTTGAGAAGGCCGCCAAACAACCGTCATGGGCTTCGTTGCCCCTCTGGCGCGCAGGTGCATCTCCAAAAGCTCGTCCCTTTAGGGGCTCACTGGAGCCCTTTAACAGGAAAACCACGATGGGAGCACACTGCTAGCCTCTCCTCCGGATCGCCCCTCTGCATTCTGGTATATGCAGTGCATATAACTTGAAGAGTTTCGAAAAAAGTTCGGGAATGTTTCACCAAAGTTGGTGTGAGTAAGTACTTAATATTTTCAGTATCTCTAGACACGAGACATGGCTCATGTTTCGGGATAGTATCCCTCATCAGTAGAGAAAAGTTCTGGGGTGGTTGAGAAGGCCGCCAACCAACCGTCACAGGCTTCGTTGCCCCTCTGGCGCGCAGGTGCATCTCCGAAAGCTCGTCAGCTTAGGGGCTCACGGGAGCCCTTTAACAGGAAAACCACGATGGGAGCACACTGCTAGCCTCTCCTCCGGATCGCCCTTCTGCATTCTGGTATATGCAGTGCATATAACTTGAAGAGTTTCGAAAAAAGTTCATGAATGTTTCACCAAAGTTGGTGTGAGTAAGTGCTTAATATTTTCAGTATCTCTAGACACGAGACATGGCTCGTGTTTCAGGATAGTATCCCTCATCAGTAGAGAAAAGTTCTGAAGTGGGTGAGAAGGCCGCCAAACAACCGTCACAGGATTAGTTGCCCCTCTTGCGCGCAGGTGCATCTCCAAAATCTCGTCAGCTTAGGGGCTCACGGGAGCCCTTTAACAGGAAACCCTCGATGGGAGCACACTGCTAGCCTCTCCTCCGGATCGCCCCTCTGCATTCTGGTATATGCAGTGCATATAACTTGAAGAGTTTCAAAAAAAGTTCGTGAATGTTTCACCAAAGTTGGTGTAAGTAAGTGTTTAATATTTTCAGTATCTCTAGACACGAGACATGACTCGTTTTTCGGGATAGTATCCCTTATCAGTAGAGAAAAGTTCTGGGGTGGTTGAGAAGGCCACCAAACAACCGTCACAGGCTTTGTTGCCACTCTGGCGCGCAGGTGCATCTCCAAAAGCTCGTCAGCTTAGGGGCTCACGGGAGCCCTTTAACAGCAAACCCTCGAAGGGAGCACACTGCTAGCCTCTCCTCCGGATCGCCCCTCTGCATTCTGGTATATGCAGTGCATATAACTTGAAGAGTTTCGAAAAAAGTTTGTGAATATTTCACCAAAGTTGGTGTAAGTAAGTATTTAATATTTTCAGTATCTCTAGACACGAGACATGACTCGTGTTTCGGGATAGTATCCCTCATCAGTAGAGAAAAGTTCTTAGGTGGTTGAGAAGGCCAGCAAACAACCGTCACAGGCTTCGTTGCCCCTCTGGCGCACAGGTGCATCACCAGAAGCTCGTCAGCTTAGGGGCTCACGGGAGCCCTTTAACAGGAAAACCACGATGGGAGCACACTGCTAGCCTCTCTTCCGGATCGCCCTCTGCATTCTGGTATATGCAGGGCGTATAACTTGAAGAGTTTCAAAAAAAGTTAGCGAATTTTTCACCAAAGTTGGTGTAAGTAAGTACTTAATATTTTCAGTATCTCTAGACACGAGACATGGCTCGTGTTTCAGGATAGTATCCCTCATCAGTATAGAAAAGTTCTTAGGTGGTTGAGAAGGTCGCCAAACAACCGTCACAGGCTTCATTGCCCCTCTGGCGCGCAGGTGCATCTCCAAAAGCTCATCAGCTTAGGGGTTCACGGGAGCCCTTTAAAAGGAAAACCACGATGGGAGCACACTGCTAGCCTCTCCTTTGGATCGCCCCTCTGCATTCTGGTATATGCAGTGCATATAACTTGAAGGGTTTCGAAAAAAGTTCTTGAATGTTTCACCAAAGTTGGTGTAAGTAAGTACTTAATATTTTCAGTATCTCTAGACACGAGACATGGCTCGTGTTTCGGGATAGTATCCCTTATCAGTAGAGAAAAGTTCTGGGGTGGTTGAGAAGGCCGCCAAACAACCGTCACAGGCTTCGTTGCCCCGCTGGCACGCAGGTGCATCTCCAAAAGCTCGTCAGCTTAGGGGCTCACGGGAGCCCTTTAACAGGAAAACCACGATGGGAGCACACTGCTAGCCTCTCCTCCGGATCGCCCCTCTGCATTCTGGTATATGCAGTGCATATAACTTGAAGAGTTTCAAAAAAAGTTTGTGAATGTTTCACCAAAGTTGGTGTAAGTAAGTACTTAATATTTTCAGTATCTCGAGACACGAGACATGGCTCGTGTTTCGGGATAGTATCCCTCATCAGTAGAGAAAAGTTCTGGGGTGGTTGAGAAGGCCGTCAAACAACCGTCACATGCTTCGTTGCCCCTCTGGTGCGCAGGTGCAACTCCAAAAGCTCGTCAGCTTAGGGGCTCATGGGAGCCCTTTAACAGGAAAACCACGATGGGAGCACACTGCTAGCCTCTCCTCCGGATCGCCCCTCTGCATTCTGGTATATGCAGTGCGTATAACTTGAAGAGTTTCGTAAAAAGTTTGTGTATGTTTCACCAAAGTTATTGTAAGTAAGTACTTAATATTTTAAGTATCTCTAGACACGAGACATGGCTCGTGTTTCAGGATAGTATCCCTCATCAGTAGAGAAAAGTTCTTAGGTGGTTGAGAAGGTCGCCAAACAACCGTCACAGGCTTCATTGCCCCTCTGGCGCGCAGGTGCATCTCCAAAAGCTCGTCAGCTTAGGGGCTCACGGGAGCCCTTAACCGGAAAACCACGATGGGAGCACACTGCTAGCCTCTCCTTTGGATCGCCCCTCTGCATTCTGGTATATGCAGTGCGTATAACCTGAAGAGTTTCGAAAAAAGTTCGTGAATGTTTCACCAAAGTTGGTGTAAGTAAGTACTTAATATTTTCAGTATCTCTAGACAGGAGACATGGCTCGTGTTTCGGGATAGTATCCCTCATCAGTAGAGAAAAGTTCTGGGGTGGTTGAGAAGGCCGCCAAACAACCGTCACAGGCTTCGTTGCCCCTCTGGCGCGCAGGTGCATCTCCAAAAGCTCGTCAGCTTAGAGGCTCACGGGAGCCCTTTAACAGGAAAACCACGATGGGAGCACACTGTTAGCCTCTCCTCCGGATCGCCCCTCTGCATTCTGGTATATGCAGTGCGTATAACTTGAAGAGTTTCAAAAAAAGTTTGTGAATGTTTCACCAAAGTTGGTGTAAGTAAGTACTTAATATTTTCAGTATCTCTAGACAGGACACATGGCTCGTGTTTCGGGTTAGTATCCCTCATCAGTAGAGAAAAGTTCTGGGGTGGTTGAGAAGGCCGCCAAACAACCGTCACAGGCTTTGTTGCCCCTCTGGCGCGCACGTGCATCTCCAAAAGCTCGTCAGCTTAGGGGATCACGGGAGCCCTTTAACAGGAAAACCACGATGGGAGCACACTGCTAGCCTCTCCTCCGGATCGCCCCTCTGCATTCTGGTATATGCAGTGCGTATAACTTGAAGAGTTTCGTAAAAAGTTCGTGTATGTTTCACCAAAGTTATTGTAAGTAAGTACTTAATATTTTAAGTATCTCTAGACACGAGACATGGCTCGTGTTTCAGGATAGTATCCCTCATCAGTAGAGAAAAGTTCTTAGGTGGTTGAGAAGGTCGCCAAACAACCGTCACAGGCTTCATTGCCCCTCTGGCGCGCAGGTGCATCTCCAAAAGCTCGTCAGCTAAGGGGCTCACGGGAGCCCTTTAACAGGAAAACCACGATGGGGGCACACTGCTAGCCTCTCCTCCGGATCGCCCCTCTGCATTCTGGTATATGCAGCGCGTATAACCTTAAGAGTTTCAAAAAAAGTTCGTGAATGTTTCACCAAAGTTGGTGTAAGTAAGTACTTAATATTTTCAGTATCTCTAGACACGAGACATGGCTCGTGTTTCGGGATAGTATCTTTCATCAGTAGAGAAAAGTTCTCGGGTGGTTGAGAAGGCCGCCAAACAACCGTCACAGGCTCCGTTGCCCCTTTGGCGCACAGGTGCATCTCCAAAAGCTCGTCAGCTTAGGGGCTCACGAGATCCCTTTAACAGGAAAACCACGATGGGAGCACACTGCTAGCCTCTCCTTTGGATCGCCCCTCTGCATTCTGGTATATGCAGTGCGTATAACTTGAAGGGTTTCGAAAAAAGTTCTTGAATGTTTCACCAAAGTTGGTGTAAGTAAGTACTTAATATTTTCAGTATCTCTAGACACGAGACATGGCTCGTGTTTTGGGATAGTATCCCTCATCAGTAGAGAAAAGTTCTGGGGTGGTTGAGAAGGCCGCCAAACAACCGTCACAGGCTTCGTTGCCCCTCTGGCGCGCAGGTGCATCTCCAAAAGCTCGTCAGCTTAGAGGCTCACGGGAGCCCTTTAACAGGAAAACCACGATGGGAGCACACTGCTAGCCTCTCCTCCGGATCGCCCCTCTGCATTCTGGTATATGCAGTGCGTATAACTTGAAGAGTTTCCTAAAAAGTTTGTGTATGTTTCACCAAAGTTATTGTAAGTAAGTACTTAATATTTTAAGTATCTCTAGACACGAGACATGGCTCGTGTTTCAAGATAGTATCCCTCATCAGTAGAGAAAAGTTCTTAGGTGGTTGAGAAGGTCGCCAAACAACCGTCACAGGCTTCATTGCCCCTCTGGCGCGCAGGTGCATCTCCAAAAGCTCGTCAGCTTAGAGGCACACGGGAGCACTTTAACAGGAAAACCACGATGGGAGCACACTGCTAGCCTCTCCTCCGGATCGCCCCTCTGCATTCTGGTATATGCAGTGCGTATAACTTGAAGAGTTTCGAAAAAAGTTTGTGAATGTTTCACCAAAGTTGGTGTAAGTAAGTACTTAATATTTTCAGTATCTCTAGACAGGAGACATGGCTCGTGTTTCGGGATAGTATCCCTCATCAGTAGAGAAAAGTTCTGGGGTGGTTGAGAAGGCCGCCAAACAACCGTCACAGGCTTCTTTGCCCCTCTGGCACGCAGGTGCATCTCCAAAAGCTCGTCAGCTTAGGGGCTCAAGGGAGCCCTTTAACAGGAAAACCACGATGGGAGCACACTGCTAGCCTCTCCTTTGGATCGCCCCTCTGCATTCTGGTATATGCAGTGCTTATAACTTGAAGGGTTTCGAAAAAAGTTCTTGAATGTTTCACCAAAGTTGGTGTAAGTAAGTACTTAATATTTTCAGTATCTCTAGACACGAGACATGGCTCGTGTTTCGGGATAGTATCCCTCATCAGTAGAGAAAAGTTCTGGGGTGGTTGAGAAGGCCGCCAAACAACCGTCACAGGCTTCGTTACCACTCTGGCGCGCAGGTGCATCTCCAAAAGCTCGTCAGCTTAGGGGCTCACGGGAGCCCTTTAACAGGAAAACCACGTTGGGAGCACACTGCTAGCCTCTCCTCCGGATCGCCCCTCTGCATTCTGGTATATGCAGTGCGTATAACTTGAAGAGTTTCGTAAAAAGTTCGTTTATGTTTCACCAAAGTTATTGTAAGTAAGTACTTAATATTTTAAGTATCTCTAGACACGAGACATGGCTCGTGTTTCAGGATAGTATCCCTCATCAGTAGAGAAAAGTTCTTAGGTGGTTGAGAAGGTCGCCAAATAACCGTCACAGGCTTCATTGCCCCTCTGGCGCGCAGGTGCATCTCCAAAAGCTCGTCAGCTTAGGGGCTCACGGGAGCCCTTTAACAGGAAAACCACGATGGGAGCACACTGCTAGCCTCTCCTCCGGATCGCCCCTCTGCATTCTGGTATATGCAGCGCGTATAACCTGAAGAGGTTCGAAAAAAGTTCGTGAATGTTTCACCAAAGTTGGTGTAAGTAAGTACTTAATATTTTCAGTATCTCTAGACACGAGACATGGCTCGTGTTTCGGGATAGTATCCCTCATCAGTAGAGAAAAGTTCTCGGGTGGTGGAGAAGGCCGCCAAACAACCGTCACAGGCTCCGTTGCCCCTTTGGCGCGCAGGTGTATCTCCAAAAGCTCGTCAGCTTAGGGGCTCACGAGATCCCTTTAAAAGGAAAACCACGATGGGAGCACACTGCTAGCCTCTCCTTTGGATCGCCCCTCTGCATTCTGGTATATGCAGTGCGTATAACTTGAAGGGTTTCGAAAAAAGTTCTTGAATGTTTCACCAAAGTTGGTGTAAGTAAGTACTTAATATTTTCAGTATCTCTAGACACGAGACATGGCTCGTGTTTCGGGATAGTATCCCTCATCAGTAGAGAAAAGTTCTGGGGTGGTTGAGAAGGCCACCAAACAACCGTCACAGGCTTCGTTGCCCCTCTGGCGCGCAGGTGCATCTCCAAAAGCTCGTCAGCTTAGAGGCTCACGGGAGCACTTTAACAGGAAAACCACGATGGGAGCACACTGCTAGCCTCTCCTCCGGATCGCCCCTCTGCATTCTGGTATATGCAGTGCGTATAACTTGAAGAGTTTCGAAAAAAGTTTGTGAATGTTTCACCAAAGTTGGTGTAAGTAAGTACTTAATATTTTCAGTATCTCTAGACACGAGACACGGCTCGTGTTTCGGGATAGTATCCCTCATCAGTAGAGAAAAGTTCTGGGGTGGTTGAGAAGGCCGCCAAACAACCGTCACAGGCTTCTTTGCCCCTCTGGCATGCAGGTGCATCTCCAAAATCTCGTCAGCTTAGGGGCTCACGGGAGCCCTTTAACAGGAAAACCACGATGGGAGCACACTGCTAGCCTCTCATCCGGATCGCCCCTCTGCATTCTGGTATATGCAGCGCGTATAACCTGAAGAGTTTCGAAAAAAGTTCATGAATGTTGCACCAAAGTTGGTGTAAGTAAGTACTTAATATTTTCAGTATCTCTAGACACGAGACATGGCTCGTGTTTCGGGATAGTATCCCTCATCAGTAGAGAAAAGTTCTCGGGTGGTTGAGAAGGCCGCCAAACAACCGTCACAGGCTCCGTTGCCCCTTTGGCACGCAGGTGCATCTCCAAAAGCTCGTCAGCTTAGGGGCTCACGAGATCCCTTTAAAAGGAAAACCACGATGGGAGCACACTGCTAGCCTCTCCTTTGGATCGCCCCTCTGCATTCTGGTATATGCAGTGCGTATAACTTGAAGGGTTTCGAAAAAAGTTCTTGAATGTTTCACCAAAGTTAGTGTAAGTAAGTACGTAATATTTTCAGTATCTCTAGACACGAGACATGGCTCGTGTTTCGGGATCCCTCATCAGTAGAGAAAAGTTCTGGGGTGGTTGAGAAGGCCGCCAAACAACCGTCACAGGCTTCGTTGCCCCTCTGGCGCGCAGGTGCATCTCCAAAAGCTTGTCAGCTTAGAGGCTCACGGGAGCCCTTTAACAGGAAAACCACGATGGGAGCACACTGCTAGCCTCTCATCCGGATCGCCCCTCTGCATTCTGGTATATGCAGCGCGTATAACCTGAAGAGTTTCGAAAAAAGTTCATGAATGTTGCACCAAAGTTGGTGTAAGTAAGTACGTAATATTTTCAGTATCTCTAGACACGAGACATGGCTCGTGTTTCGGGATCCCTCATCAGTAGAGAAAAGTTCTGGGGTGGTTGAGAAGGCCGCCAAACAACCGTCACAGGCTTCGTTGCCCCTCTGGCGCGCAGGTGCATCTCCAAAAGCTTGTCAGCTTAGAGGCTCACGGGAGCACTTTAACAGGAAAACCACGATGGGAGCACACTGCTAGCCTCTCCTCCGGATCGCCCCTCTGCATTCTGGAATATGCAGTGCGTATAACTTGAAGAGTTTCGAAAAAAGTTTGTGAATGTTTCACCAAAGTTGGTGTAAGTAAGTACTTAATATTTTCAGTATCTCTAGACAGGAGACATGGCTCGTGTTTCGGGATAGTATCCCTCATCAGTAGAGAAAAGTTCTGGGGTGGTTGAGAAGGCCGCCAAACAACCGTCACAGGCTTCTTTGCCCCTCTGGCACGCAGGTGCATCTCCAAAAGCTCGTCAGCTTAGGGGCTCACGGGAGCCCTTTAACAGGAAAACCACGATGGGAGCACACTGCTAGCCTCTCCTTTGGATCGCCCCTCTGCATTCTGGTATATGCAGTGCATATAACTTGAAGGGTTTCGAAAAAAGTTCTTGAATGTTTCACCAAAGTTGGTGTAAGTAAGTACTTAATATTTTCAGTATCTCTAGACACGAGACATGGCTCGTGTTTCGGGATAGTATCCCTCATCAGTAGAGAAAAGTTCTGGGGTGGTTGAGAAGGCCGCCAAACAACCGTCACAGGCTTCGTTGCCCCTCTGGAGCGCAGGTGCATCTCCAAAAGCTCGTGAGCTTAGGGGCTCACGGGAGCCCTTTAACAGGAAAACCACGATGGGAGCACACTGCTAGCCTCTCCTCCGGATCGCCCCTCTGCATTCTGGTATATGCAGTGCGTATAACTTGAAGAGTTTCCTAAAAAGTTTGTGTATGTTTCACCAAAGTTATTGTAAGTAAGTACTTAATATTTTAAGTATCTCTAGACACGAGACATGGCTCATGTTTCAAGATAGTATCCCTCATCAGTAGAGAAAAGTTCTTAGGTGGTTGAGAAGGTCGCCAAACAACCGTCACAGGCTTCATTGCCCCTCTGGCGCGCAGGTGCATCTCCAAAAGCTCGTCAGCTTAGAGGCTCACGGGAGCACTTTAACAGGAAAACCACGATGGGAGCACACTGCTAGCCTCTCCTCCGGATCGCCCCTCTGCATTCTGGTATAAGCAGTGCGTATAACTTGAAGAGTTTCGAAAAAAGTTTGTGAATGTTTCACCAAAGTTGGTGTAAGTAAGTACTTAATATTTTCAGTATCTCTAGACAGGAGACATGGCTTGTGTTTCGGGATAGTATCCCTCATCAGTAGAGAAAAGTTCTGGGGTGGTTGAGAAGGCCGCCAAACAACCGTCACAGGCTTCTTTGCCCCTCTGGCACGCAGGTGCATCTCCAAAAGCTCGTCAGCTTAGGGGCTCACGGGAGCCCTTTAACAGGAAAACCACGATGGGAGCACACTGCTAGCCTCTCCTTTGGATCGCCCCTCTGCATTCTGGTATATGCAGTGCATATAACTTGAAGGGTTTCGAAAAAAGTTCTTGAATGTTTCACCAAAGGTGGTGTAAGTAAGTACTTAATATTTTCAGTATCTCTAGACACGAGACATGGCTCGTGTTTCGGGATAGTATCCCTCATCAGTAGAGAAAAGTTCTGGGGTGGTTGAGAAGGCCGCCAAACAACCGTCACAGGCTTCGTTGCCCCTCTGGCGCGCAGGTGCATCTCCAAAAGCTCGTCAGCTTAGGGGCTCACGGGAGCCCTTTAATAGGAAAACCACGTTGGGAGCACACTGCTAGCCTCTCCTCCGGATCGCCCCTCTGCATTCTGGTATATGCAGTGCGTATAACTTGAAGAGTTTCGAAAAAAGTTTGTGAATGTTTCACCAAAGTTAGTGTAAGTAAGTACCTAATATTTTCAGTATCTCTAGACAGGAGACATGGCTCGTGTTTCGGGATAGTATCCCTCATCAGTAGAGAAAAGTTCTGGGGTGGTTGAGAAGGCCGCCAAACAACCGTCACAGGCTTCTTTGCCCCTCTGGCACGCAGGTGCATCTCCAAAAGCTTGTCAGCTTAGGGGCTCACGGGAGCCCTTTAACAGGAAAACCACGATGGGAGCACACTGCTAGCCTCTCCTTTGGATCGCCCCTCTGCATTCTGGTATATGCAGTGCATATAACTTGAAGGGTTTCAAAAAAAGTTCTTGAATGTTTCACCAAAGTTGGTGTAAGTAAGTACTTAATATTTTCAGTATCTCTAGACACGAGACATGGCTCGTGTTTCGGGATAGTATCCCTCATCAGTAGAGAAAAGTTCTGGGGTGGTTGAGAAGGCCGCCAAACAACCGTCACAGGCTTCGTTGCCCCTCTGGAGCGCAGGTGCATCTCCAAAAGCTCGTGAGCTTAGGGGCTCACGGGAGCCCTTTAACAGGAAAACCACGATGGGAGCACACTGCTAGCCTCTCCTCCGGATCGCCCCTCTGCATTCTGGTATATGCAGTGCGTATAACTTGAAGAGTTTCCTAAAAAGTTTGTGTATGTTTCACCAAAGTTATTGTAAGTAAGTACTTAATATTTTAAGTATCTCTAGACACGAGACATGGCTCATGTTTCAAGATAGTATCCCTCATCAGTAGAGAAAAGTTCTTAGGTGGTTGAGAAGGTCGCCAAACAACCGTCACAGGCTTCATTGCCCCTCTGGCGCGCAGGTGCATCTCCAAAAGCTCGTCAGCTTAGAGGCTCACGGGAGCACTTTAACAGGAAAACCACGATGGGAGCACACTGCTAGCCTCTCCTCCGGATCGCCCCTCTGCATTCTGGTATAAGCAGTGCGTATAACTTGAAGAGTTTCGAAAAAAGTTTGTGAATGTTTCACCAAAGTTGGTGTAAGTAAGTACTTAATATTTTCAGTATCTCTAGACAGGAGACATGGCTTGTGTTTCGGGATAGTATCCCTCATCAGTAGAGAAAAGTTCTGGGGTGGTTGAGAAGGCCGCCAAACAACCGTCACAGGCTTTTTTGCCCCTCTGGCACGCAGGTGCATCTCCAAAAGCTCGTCAGCTTAGGGGCTCACGGGAGCCCTTTAACAGGAAAACCACGATGGGAGCACACTGCTAGCCTCTCCTTTGGATCGCCCCTCTGCATTCTGGTATATGCAGTGCATATAACTTGAAGGGTTTCGAAAAAAGTTCTTGAATGTTTCACCAAAGTTGGTGTAAGTAAGTACTTAATATTTTCAGTATCTCTAGACACGAGACATGGCTCGTGTTTCGGGATAGTATCCCTCATCAGTAGAGAAAAGTTCTGGGGTGGTTGAGAAGGCCGCCAAACAACCGTCACAGGCTTCGTTGCCCCTCTGGCGCGCAGGTGCATCTCCAAAAGCTCGTCAGCTTAGGGGCTCACGGGAGCCCTTTAATAGGAAAACCACGTTGGGAGCACACTGCTAGCCTCTCCTCCGGATCGCCCCTCTGCATTCTGGTATATGCAGTGCGTATAACTTGAAGAGTTTCGTAAAAAGTTTGTGTATGTTTCACCAAAGTTATTGTAAGTAAGTTCTTAATATTTTAAGTATCTCTAGACACGAGACATGGCTCGTGTTTCAGGATAGTATCCCTCATCAGTAGAGAAAAGTTCTTAGGTGGTTGAGAAGGTCGCCAAACAACCGTCACAGGCTTCATTGCCCCTCTGGCGCGCAGGTGCATCTCCAAAAGCTCGTCAGCTTAGGGGCTCACGGGAGCCCTTTAACAGGAAAACCACGATGGGAGCACACTGCTAGCCTCTCCTCCGGATCGCCCCTCTGCATTCTGGTATATGCAGCGCGTATAACCTGAAGAGGTTCGAAAAAAGTTTGTGAATGTTTCACCAAAGTTGGTGTAAGTAAGTACTTAATATTTTCAGTATCTCTAGACACGAGACATGGCTCGTGTTTCGGGATAGTATCCCTCATCAGTAGAGAAAAGTTCTCGGGTGGTTGAGAAGGCCGCCAAACAACCGTCACAGGCTCCGTTGCCCCTTTGGCGCGCAGGTGCATCTCCAAAAGCTCGTCAGCTTAGGGGCTCACGAGATCCCTTTAAAAGGAAAACCACGATGGGAGCACACTGCTAGCCTCTCCTTTGGATCGCCCCTCTGCATTCTGGTATATGCAGTGCGTATAACTTGAAGGGTTTCGAAAAAAGTTCTTGAATGTTTCACCAAAGTTGGTGGAAGTAAGTACTTAATATTTTCAGTATCTCTAGACACGAGACATGGCTCGTGTTTCGGGATAGTATCCCTCATCAGTAGAGAAAAGTTCTGGGGTGGTTGAGAAGGCCGCCAAACAACCGTCACAGGCTTCGTTGCCCCTCTGGTGCGCAGGTGCATCTCCAAAAGCTCGTCAGCTTAGAGGCTCACGGGAGCACTTTAACAGGAAAACCACGATGGGAGCACACTGCTAGCCTCTCCTCCGGATCGCCCCTCTGCATTCTGGTATATGCAGTGCGTATAACTTGAAGAGTTTCAAAAAAAGTTTGTGAATGTTTCACCAAAGTTGGTGTAAGTAAGTACTTAATATTTTCAGTATCTCTAGACACGAGACATGGCTCGTGTTTCGGGATAGTATCCCTCATCAGTAGAGAAAAGTTCTGGGGTGGTTGAGAAGGCCGCCAAACAACCATCACAGGCTTCTTTGCCCCTCTGGCATGCAGGTGCATCTCCAAAAGCTCGTCAGCTTAGGGGCTCACGGGAGCCCTTTAACAGGAAAACCACGATGGGAGCACACTGCTAGCCTCTCCTTTGGATCGCCCCTCTGCATTCTGGTATATGCAGTGCATATATCTTGAAGGGTTTCGAAAAAAGTTGTTGAATGTTTCACCAAAGTTGGTGTAAGTAAGTACTTAATATTTTCAGTATCTCTAGACACGAGACATGGCCTGTGTTTCGGGATAGTATCCCTCATCAGTAGAGAAAAGTTCTGGGGGTGGTTGAGAAGGCCGCCAAACAACCGTCACAGGCTTCTTTGCCCCTCTGGCACGCAGGTGCATCTCCAAAAGCTCGTCAGCTTAGGGGCTCACGGGAGCCCTTTAACAGGAAAACCACGATGGGAGCACACTGCTAGCCTCTCCTTTGGATCGCCCCTCTGCATTCTGGTATATGCAGTGCATATAACTTGAAGGGTTTCGAAAAAAGTTCTTGAATGTTTCACCAAAGTTGGTGTAAGTAATTACTTAATATTTTCAGTATCTCTAGACACGAGACATGGCCCGTGTTTCGGGATAGTATCCCTCATCAGTAGAGAAAAGTTCTGGGGTGGTTGAGAAGGCCGCCAAACAATCGTCACAGGCTTCTCTGCCCCGCTGGCACGCAGGTGCATCGCCAAAAGCTCGTCAGCTTAGGGGCTTACGGGAGCCCTTTAACCGGAAAACCACGATGGGAGCACACTGCTAGCCTCTCCTCCGGATCGCCCCTCTGCATTCTGGTATATGCAGTGCGTATAACTTGAAGAGTTTCCTAAAAAGTTTGTGTATGTTTCACCAAAGTTATTGTAAGTAAGTACTTAATATTTTAAGTATCTCTAGACACGAGACATGGCTCATGTTTCAAGATAGTATCCCTCATCAGTAGAGAAAAGTTCTTAGGTGGTTGAGAAGGTCGCCAAACAACCGTCACAGGCTTCATTGCCCCTCTGGCGCGCAGGTGCATCTCCAAAAGCTCGTCAGCTTAGAGGCTCACGGGAGCACTTTAACAGGAAAACCACGATGGGAGCACACTGCTAGCCTCTCCTCCGGATCGCCCCTCTGCATTCTGGTATAGGCAGTGCGTATAACTTGAAGAGTTTCGAAAAAAGTTTGTGAATGTTTCACCAAAGTTGGTGTAAGTAAGTACTTAATATTTTCAGTATCTCTAGACAGGAGACATGGCTCGTGTTTCGGGATAGTATCCCTCATCAGTAGAGAAAAGTTCTGGGGTGGTTGAGAAGGCCGCCAAACAACCGTCACAGGCTTCTTTGCCCCTCTGGCACGCAGGTGCATCTCAAAAGCTCGTCAGCTTAGGGGCTCACGGGAGCCCTTTAACAGGAAAACCACGATGGGAGCACACTGCTAGCCTCTCCTTTGGATCGCCCCTCTGCATTCTGGTATATGCAGTGCATATAACTTGAAGGGTTTCGAAAAAAGTTCTTGAATGTTTCACCAAAGTTGGTGTAAGTAAGTACTTAATATTTTCAGTATCTCTAGACACGAGACATGGCTCGTGTTTCGGGATAGTATCCCTCATCAGTAGAGAAAAGTTCTGGGGTGGTTGAGAAGGCCGCCAAACAACCGTCACAGGCTTCGTTGCCCCTCTGGCGCGCAGGTGCATCTCCAAAAGCTCGTCAGCTTAGGGGCTCACGGGAGCCCTTTAATAGGAAAACCACGTTGGGAGCACACTGCTAGCCTCTCCTCCGGATCGCCCCTCTGCATTCTGGTATATGCAGTGCGTATAACTTGAAGAGTTTCGTAAAAAGTTTGTGTATGTTTCACCAAAGTTATTGTAAGTAAGTACTTAATATTTTAAGTATCTCTAGACACGAGACATGGCTCGTGTTTCAGGATAGTATCCCTCATCAGTAGAGAAAAGTTCTTAGGTGGTTGAGAAGGTCGCCAAACAACCGTCACAGGCTTCATTGCCCCTCTGGCGCGCAGGTGCATCTCCAAAAGCTCGTCAGCTTAGGGGCTCACGGGAGCCCTTTAACAGGAAAACCACGATGGGAGCACACTGCTAGCCTCTCCTCCGGATCGCCCCTCTGCATTCTGGTATATGCAGCGCGTATAACCTGAAGAGGTTCGAAAAAAGTTCGTGAATGTTTCACCAAAGTTGGTGTAAGTAAGTACTTAATATTTTCAGTATCTCTAGACACGAGACATGGCTCGTGTTTCGGGATAGTATCCCTCATCAGTAGAGAAAAGTTCTCGGGTGGTTGAGAAGGCCGCCAAACAACCGTCACAGGCTCCGTTGCCCCTTTGGCGCGCAGGTGCATCTCCAAAAGCTCGTCAGCTTAGGGGCTCACGAGATCCCTTTAAAAGGAAAACCACGATGGGAGCACACTGCTAGCCTCTCCTTTGGATCGCCCCTCTGCATTCTGGTATATGCAGTGCGTATAACTTGAAGGGTTTCGAAAAAAGTTCTTGAATGTTTCACCAAAGTTGGTGGAAGTAAGTACTTAATATTTTCAGTATCTCTAGACACGAGACATGGCTCGTGTTTCGGGATAGTATCCCTCATCAGTAGAGAAAAGTTCTGGGGTGGTTGAGAAGGCCGCCAAACAACCGTCACAGGCTTCGTTGCCCCTCTGGTGCGCAGGTGCATCTCCAAAAGCTCGTCAGCTTAGAGGCTCACGGGAGCACTTTAACAGGAAAACCACGATGGGAGCACACTGCTAGCCTCTCCTCCGGATCGCCCCTCTGCATTCTGGTATATGCAGTGCGTATAACTTGAAGAGTTTCGAAAAAAGTTTGTGAATGTTTCACCAAAGTTGGTGTAAGTAAGTACTTAATATTTTCAGTATCTCTAGACACGAGACATGGCTCGTGTTTCGGGATAGTATCCCTCATCAGTAGAGAAAAGTTCTGGGGTGGTTGAGAAGGCCGCCAAACAACCATCACAGGCTTCTTTGCCCCTCTGGCATGCAGGTGCATCTCCAAAAGCTCGTCAGCTTAGGGGCTCACGGGAGCCCTTTAACAGGAAAACCACGATGGGAGCACACTGCTAGCCTCTCCTTTGGATCGCCCCTCTGCATTCTGGTATATGCAGTGCATATATCTTGAAGGGTTTCGAAAAAAGTTGTTGAATGTTTCACCAAAGTTGGTGTAAGTAAGTACTTAATATTTTCAGTATCTCTAGACACGAGACATGGCCTGTGTTTCGGGATAGTATCCCTCATCAGTAGAGAAAAGTTCTGGGGGTGGTTGAGAAGGCCGCCAAACAACCGTCACAGGCTTCTTTGCCCCTCTGGCACGCAGGTGCATCTCCAAAAGCTCGTCAGCTATGGGGCTCACGGGAGCCCTTTAACAGGAAAACCACGATGGGAGCACACTGCTAGCCTCTCCTTTGAATCGCCCCTCTGCATTCTGGTATATGCAGTGCATATAACTTGAAGGGTTTCGAAAAAAGTTCTTGAATGTTTCACCAAAGTTGGTGTAAGTAAGTACTTAATATTTTCAGTATCTCTAGACACGAGACATGGCTCGTGTTTCGGGATAGTATCCCTCATCAGTAGAGAAAAGTTCTGGGGTGGTTGAGAAGGCCGCCAAACAACCGTCACAGGCTTCGTTGCCCCTCTGGCGCGCAGGTGCATCTCCAAAAGCTCGTCAGCTTAGGGGCTCACGGGAGCCCTTTAACAGGAAAACCACGTTGGGAGCACACTGCTAGCCTCTCCTCCGGATCGCCCCTCTGCATTCTGGTATATGCAGTGTGTATAACTTGAAGAGTTTCGTAAAAAGTTTGTGTATGTTTCACCAAAGTTATTGTAAGTAAGTACTTAATATTTTAAGTATCTCTAGACATGAGACATGGCTCGTGTTTCAGGATAGTATCCCTCATCAGTAGAGAAAAGTTCTTAGGTGGTTGAGAAGGTCGCCAAACAACCGTCACAGGCTTCATTGCCCCTCTGGCGCGCAGGTGCATCTCCAAAAGTTTGTCAGCTTAGGTGCTCACGGGAGCCCTTTAACAGGAAAACCACGATGGGAGCACACTGCTAGCCTCTCCTCCGGATCGCCCCTCTGCATTCTGGTATATGCAGCGCGTATAACCTGAAGAGGTTCGAAAAAAGTTCGTGAATGTTTCACCAAAGTTGGTGTAAGTAAGTACTTAATATTTTCAGTATCTCTAGACACGAGACATGGCTCGTGTTTCGGGATAGTATCCCTCATCAGTAGAGAAAAGTTCTCGGGTGGTTGAGAAGGCCGCCAAACAACCGTCACAGGCTCCGTTGCCCCTTTGGCGCGCAGGTGCATCTCCAAAAGCTCGTCAGCTTAGGGGCTCACGAGATCCCTTTAAAAGGAAAACCACGATGGGAGCACACTGCTAGCCTCTCCTTTGGATCGCCCCTCTGCATTCTGGTATATGCAGTGCGTATAACTGGAAGGGTTTCGAAAAAAGTTCTTGAATGTTTCACCAAAGTTGGTTGAAGTAAGTACTTAATATTTTCAGTATCTCTAGACACGAGACATGGCTCGTGTTTCGGGATAGTATCCCTCATCAGTAGAGAAAAGTTCTGGGGTGGTTGAGAAGGCCGCCAAACAACCGTCACAGGCTTCGTTGCCCCTCTGGTGCGCAGGTGCATCTCCAAAAGCTCGTCAGCTTAGAGGCTCACGGGAGCACTTTAACAGGAAAACCACGATGGGAGCACACTGCTAGCCTCTCCTCCGGATCGCCCCTCTGCATTCTGGTATATGCAGTGCGTATAACTTGAAGAGTTTCGAAAAAAGTTTGTGAATGTTTCACCAAAGTTGGTGTAAGTAAGTACTTAATATTTTCAGTATCTCTAGACACGAGACATGGATCGTGTTTCGGGATAGTATCCCTCATCAGTAGAGAAAAGTTCTGGGGTGGTTGAGAAGGCCGCCAAACAACCATCACAGGCTTCTTTGCCCCTCTGCCATGCAGGTGCATCTCCAAAAGCTCGTCAGCTTAGGGGCTCACGGGAGCCCTTTAACAGGAAAACCACGATGGGAGCACACTGCTAGCCTCTCCTTTGGATCGCCCCTCTGCATTCTGGTATATGCAGTGCATATATCTTGAAGGGTTTCGAAAAAAGTTGTTGAATGTTTCACCAAAGTTGGTGTAAGTAAGTACTTAATATTTTCAGTATCTCTAGACACGAGACATGGCCTGTGTTTCGGGATAGTATCCCTCATCAGTAGAGAAAAGTTCTGGGGTGGTTGAGAAGGCCGCCAAACAACCGTCACAGGCTTCTCTGCCCCGCTGGCACGCAGGTGCATCTCCAAAAGCTCGTCAGCTTAGGGGCTCACGGGAGCCCTTTAACCGGAAAACCACGATGGGAGCACACTGCTAGCCTCTCCTCCGGATCGCCCCTCTGCATTCTGGTATATGCAGTGCATATAACTTGAAGAGTTTCAAAAAAAGTTTGTGAATGTTTCACCAAAGTTAGTGTAAGTAAGTACTTAATATTTTCAGTATCTCTAGACACGAGACATGGCTCGTGTTTCGGGATAGTATCCCTCATCAGTAGAGAAAAGTTCTGGGGTGGTTGAGAAGGCCGCCAAACAACTGTCATAGGCTTCGTTGCCCCTCTGGCGCGAAGGTGCATCTCCAAAAGCTCGTCAGCTTAGAGGCTCACGGGAGCCCTTTAACAGGAAAACCACGATGGGAGCACACTGCTAGCCTCTCCTCCGGATCGCCCCTCTGCATTCTGGTATATGCAGCGCGTATAACCTGAAGAGTTTCGAAAAAAGTTCGTGAATGTTTCACCAAAGTTGGTGTAAGTAAGTACTTAATATTTTCAGTATCTCTAGACACGAGACATGGCTCGTGTTTCGGGATAGTATCCCTCATCAGTAGAGAAAAGTTCTGGGATGGTTGAGAAGGCCGCCAAACAACCGTCACAGGCTTCTTTGCCCCTCTGGCACGCAGGTGCATCTCCAAAAGCTCGTCAGCTTAGGGGCTCACGGGAGCCCTTTAACAGGAAAACCACGATGGGAGCACACTGCTAGCCTCTCCTTTGGATCGCCCCTCTGCATTCTGGTATATGCAGTGCATATAACTTGAAGGGTTTCAAAAAAAGTTCTTGAATGTTTCACCAAAGTTGGTGTAAGTAAGTACTTAATATTTTCAGTATCTCTAGACACGAGACATGGCTCGTGTTTCGGGATAGTATCCCTCATCAGTAGAGAAAAGTTCTGGGGTGGTTGAGAAGGTCGCCAAACAACCGTCACAGGCTTCATTGCCCCTCTGGCGCGCAGGTGCATCCCCAAAAGCTCGTCAGCTTAGGGGCTCACGGGAGCCCTTTAACAGGAAAACCACGATGGGAGCACACTGCTAGCCTCTCCTCCGGATCGCCCCTCTGCATTCTGGTATATGCAGCGCGTATAACCTGAAGAGTTTCGAAAAAAGTTCGTGAATGTTTCACCAAAGTTGGTGTAAGTAAGTACTTAATATTTTCAGTATCTCTAGACACGAGACATGGCTCGTGTTTCGGGATAGTATCCCTCATCAGTAGAGAAAAGTTCTCGGGTGGTTGAGAAGGCCGCCAAACAACCGTCACAGGCTCCGTTGCCCCTTTGGCGCGCAGGTGCATCTCCAAAAGCTCGTCAGCTTAGGGGCTCACGAGATCCCTTTAAAAGGAAAACCACGATGGGAGCACACTGCTAGCCTCTCCTTTGGATCGCCCCTCTGCATTCTGGTATATGCAGTGCGTATAACTTGAAGGGTTTCGAAAAAAGTTCTTGAATGTTTCACCAAAGTTGGTGTAAGTAAGTACTTAATATTTTCAGTATCTCTAGACACCAGACATGGCTCGTGTTTCGGGATAGTATCCCTCATCAGTAGAGAAAAGTTCTGGGGTGGTTGAGAAGGCCGCCAAACAACCGTCACAGGCTTCGTTGCCCGTCTGGCGCGCAGGTGCATCTCCAAAAGCTCGTCAGCTTAGAGGCTCACGGGAGCACTTTAACAGAAAAACCACGATGGGAGCACACTGCTAGCCTCTCCTCCGGATCGCCCCTCTGCATTCTGGTATATGCAGTGCGTATAACTTGAAGAGTTTCGAAAAAAGTTTGTGACGGTTTCACCAAAGTTGGTGTAAGTAAGTACTTAATATTTTCAGTATCTCTAGACACGAGACATGGCTCGTGTTTCGGGATACTATCCCTCATCAGTAGAGAAAAGTTCTGGGGTGGTTGAGAAGGCCGCCAAACAACCGTCACAGGCTTCTTTGCCCCTCTGGCACGCAGGTGCATCTCCAAAAGCTCGTCAGCTTAGGGGCTCACGGGAGCCCCTTAACAGGAAAACCACGATGGGAGCACACTGCTAGCCTCTCCTTTGGATCGCCCCTCTGCATTCTGGTATATGCAGTGCATATAACTTGAAGGGTTTCGAAAAAAGTTCTTAAATTTTTCACCAAAGTTGGTGTAAGTAAGTACTTAATATTTTCAGTATCTCTAGACACGAGACATGGCCCGTGTTTCGGGATAGTATCCCTCATCAGTAGAGAAAAGTTCCGGGGTGGTTGAGAAGGCCGCCAAACAACCGTCACAGGCTTCTCTGCCCCGCTGGCACGCAGGTGCATCACCAAAAGCTCGTCAGCTTAGGGGCTCACGGGAGCCCTTTAACCGGAAAACCACGATGGGAGCACACTGCTAGCCTCTCCTCCGGATCGCCCCTCTGCATTCTGGTATATGCAGTGCATATAACTTGAAGAGTTTCAAAAAAAGTTTGTGAATGTTTCACCAAAGTTAGTGTAAGTAAGTACTTAATATTTTCAGTATCTCTAGACACGAGACATGGCTCGTGTTTCGGGATAGTATCCCTCATCAGAAGAGAAAAGTTCTGGGGTGGTTGAGAAGGCCGCCAAACAACCGTCACAGGCTTTGTTGCCCCTCTGGCGCGCAGGTGCATCTCCAAAAGCTCGTCAGCTTAGAGGCTCACGGGAGCCCTTTAACAGGAAAACCACGATGGGAGCACACTGCTAGCCTCTCCTCTGGATCGCCCCTCTGCATTCTGGTATATGCAGTGCGTATAACTTGAAGAGTTTCGAAAAAAGTTTGTGAATGTTTCACCAAAGTTGGTGTAAGTAAGAACTTAATATTTTCAGTATCTCTAGACAGGAGACTTGGCTCGTGTTTCGGGATAGTATCCCTCATCAGTAGAGAAAAGTTCTGGGGTGGTTGAGAAGGCCGCCAAACAACCGTCACAGGCTTCTTTGCCCCTCTGGCACGCAGGTGCATCTCCAAAAGCTCGTCAGCTTAGGGGCTCACGGGAGCCCTTTAACAGGAAAACCACGATGGTAGCACACTGCTAGCCTCTCCTTTGGATCGCCCCTCTGCATTCTGGTATATGCAGTGCATATAACTTGAAGGGTTTCGAAAAAAGTTCTTGAATGTTTCACCAAAGTTGGTGTAAGTAAGTACTTAATATTTTCAGTATCTCTAGACAGGAGACATGGCTCGTGTTGCGGGATAGTATCCCTCATCAGTAGAGAAAAGTTCTGGGGTGGTTGAGAAGGCCGCCAAACAACCGTCACAGGCTTCGTTGCCCCTCTGGCGCGCAGGTGCATCTCCAAAAGCTCGTCAGCTTAGGGGCTCACGGGAGCCCTTTAACAGGAAAACCACGTTGGGAGCACACTGCTAGCCTCTCCTCCGGATCGCCCCTCTGCATTCTGGTATATGCAGTGCGTATAACTTGAAGAGTTTCGTAAAAAGTTTGTGTATGTTTCACCAAAGTTATTGTAAGTAAGTACTTAATATTTTAAGTATCTCTAGACACGAGACATGGCTCGTGTTTCAGGATAGTATCCCTCATCAGTAGAGAAAAGTTCTTAGGTGGTTGAGAAGGTCGCCAAACAACCGTCACAGGCTTCATTGCCCCTCTGGCGCGCAGGTGCATCTCCAAAAGCTCGTCAGCTTAGGGGCTCACGGGAGCCTTTTAACAGGAAAACCACGATGGGAGCACACTGCTAGCCTCTCCTCCGGATCGCCCCTCTGCATTCTGGTATATGCAGCGCGTATAACCTGAAGAGGTTCGAAAAAAGTTCGTGAATGTTTCACCAAAGTTGGTGTAAGTAAGTACTTAATATTTTCAGTATCTCTAGACACGAGACATGGCTCGTGTTTCGGGATAGTATCCCTCATCAGTAGAGAAAAGTTCTCGGGTGGTTGAGAAGGCCGCCAAACAACCGTCACAGGCTCCGTTGCCCCTTTGGCGCGCAGGTGCATCTCCAAAAGCTCGTCAGCTTAGGGGCTCACGAGATCCCTTTAAAAGGAAAACCACGATGGGAGCACACTGCTAGCCTCTCCTTTGGATCGCCCCTCTGCATTCTGGTATATGCAGTGCGTATAACTGGAAGGGTTTCGAAAAAAGTTCTTGAATGTTTCACCAAAGTTGGTGGAAGTAAGTACTTAATATTTTCAGTATCTCTAGACACGAGACATGGCTCGTGTTTCGGGATAGTATCCCTCATCAGTAGAGAAAAGTTCTGGGGTGGTTGAGAAGGCCGCCAAACAACCGTCACAGGCTTCGTTGCCCCTCTGGTGCGCAGGTGCATCTCCAAAAGCTCGTCAGCTTAGAGGCTCACGGGAGCACTTTAACAGGAAAACCACGATGGGAGCACACTGCTAGCCTCTCCTCCGGATCGCCCCTCTGCATTCTGGTATATGCAGTGCGTATAACTTGAAGAGTTTCGAAAAAAGTTTGTGAATGTTTCACCAAAGTTGGTGTAAGTAAGTACTTAATATTTTCAGTATCTCTAGACACGAGACATGGCTCGTGTTTCGGGATAGTATCCCTCATCAGTAGAGAAAAGTTCTGGGGTGGTTGAGAAGGCCGCCAAACAACCATCACAGGATTCTTTGCCCCTCTGGCATGCAGGTGCATCTCCAAAAGCTCGTCAGCTTAGGGGCTCACGGGAGCCCTTTAACAGGAAAACCACGATGGGAGCACACTGCTAGCCTCTCCTTTGGATCGCCCCTCTGCATTCTGGTATATGCAGTGCATATATCTTGAAGGGTTTCGAAAAAAGTTGTTGAATGTTTCACCAAAGTTGGTGTAAGTAAGTACTTAATATTTTCAGTATCTCTAGACACGAGACATGGCCTGTGTTTCGGGATAGTATCCCTCATCAGTAGAGAAAAGTTCTGGGGTGGTTGAGAAGGCCGCCAAACAACCGTCACAGGCTTCTCTGCCCCGCTGGCACGCAGGTGCATCTCCAAAAGCTCGTCAGCTTAGGGGCTCACGGGAGCCCTTTAACCGGAAAACCACGATGGGAGCACACTGCTAGCCTCTCCTCCGGATCGCCCCTCTGCATTCTGGTATATGCAGCGCGTATAACCTGAAGAGTTTCGAAAAAAGTTCGTGAATGTTTCACCAAAGTTGGTGTAAGTAAGTACTTAATGTTTTCAGTATCTCTAGACACGAGACATGGCTCGTGTTTCGGGATAGTATCCCTCATCAGTAGAGAAAAGTTCTTGGGTGGTTGAGAAGGCCGCCAAACAACCGTCACAGGCTCCGTTGCCCCTTTGGCGCGCAGGTGCATCTCCAAAAGCTCGTCAGCTTAGGGGCTCATGAGATCCCTTTAAAAGGAAAACCACGATGGGAGCACACTGCTAGCCTCTCCTTTGGATCGCCCCACTGCATTCTGGTATATGCAGTGCATATATCTTGAAGGGTTTCGAAAAAAGTTGTTGAATGTTTCACCAAAGTTGGTGTAAGTAAGTACTTAATATTTTCAGTATCTCTAGACACGAGACATGGCCTGTGTTTCGGGATAGTATCCCTCATCAGTAGAGAAAAGTTCTGGGGTGGTTGAGAAGGCCGCCAAACAACCGTCACAGGCTTCTCTGCCCCGCTGGCACGCAGGTGCATCTCCAAAAGCTCGTCAGCTTAGGGGCTCACGGGAGCCCTTTAACCGGAAAACCACGATGGGAGCACACTGCTAGCCTCTCCTCCGGATCGCCCCTCTGCATTCTGGTATATGCAGCGCGTATAACCTGAAGAGTTTCGAAAAAAGTTCGTGAATGTTTCACCAAAGTTGGTGTAAGTAAGTACTTAATGTTTTCAGTATCTCTAGACACGAGACATGGCTCGTGTTTCGGGATAGTATCCCTCATCAGTAGAGAAAAGTTCTTGGGTGGTTGAGAAGGCCGCCAAACAACCGTCACAGGCTCCGTTGCCCCTTTGGCGCGCAGGTGCATCTCCAAAAGCTCGTCAGCTTAGGGGCTCACGAGATCCCTTTAAAAGGAAAACCACGATGGGAGCACACTGCTAGCCTCTCCTTTGGATCGCCCCTCTGCATTCTGGTATATGCAGTGTGTATAACTTGAAGGGTTTCGAAAAAAGTTCTTGAATGTTTCACCAAAGTTAGTGTAAGTAAGTACTTAATATTTTCAGTATCTCTAGACACGAGACATGGCTCGTGTTTCGGGATCCCTCATCAGTAGAGAAAAGTTCTGGGGTG
The DNA here is from genome assembly GCF_964261635.1 of Lissotriton helveticus. Taxonomy (NCBI): domain Eukaryota; kingdom Metazoa; phylum Chordata; class Amphibia; order Caudata; family Salamandridae; genus Lissotriton; species Lissotriton helveticus. Next base: position 356,835,106 of record NC_136062.1, read on the forward strand.
GTTGAGAAGGCCGCCAAACAACCGTCACAGGCTTCGTTGCCCCTCTGGCGCGCAGGTGCATCTCCAAAAGCTCGTCAGCTTAGAGGCTCACGGGAGCACTTTAACAGGAAAACCACGATGGGAGCACACTGCTAGCCTCTCCTCCGGATCGCCCCTCTGCATTCTGGTATATGCAGTGCGTATAACTTGAAGAGTTTCGAAAAAAGTTTGTGAATGTTTCACCAAAGTTGGTGTAAGTAAGTACTTAATATTTTCAGTATCTCTAGACAGGAGACATGGCTCGTGTTTCGGGATAGTATCCCTCATCAGTAGAGAAAAGTTCTGGGGTGGTTGAGAAGGCCGCCAAACAACCGTCACAGGCTTCTTTGCCCCTCTGGCACGCAGGTGCATCTCCAAAAGCTCGTCAGCTTAGGGGCTCACGGGAGCCCTTTAACAGGAAAACCACGATGGGAGCACACTGCTAGCCTCTCCTTTGGATCGCCCCTCTGCATTCTGGTATATGCAGTGCATATATCTTGAAGGGTTTCGAAAAAAGTTGTTGAATGTTTCACCAAAGTTGGTGTAAGTAAGTACTTAATATTTTCAGTATCTCTAGACACGAGACATGGCCTGTGTTTCGGGATAGTATCCCTCATCAGTAGAGAAAAGTTCTGGGGTGGTTGAGAAGGCCGCCAAACAACCGTCACAGGCTTCTCTGCCCCGCTGGCACGCAGGTGCATCTCCAAAAGCTCGTCAGCTTAGGGGCTCACGGGAGCCCTTTAACCGGAAAACCACGATGGGAGCACACTGCTAGCCTCTCCTCCGGATCGCCCCTCTGCATTCTGGTATATGCAGCGCGTATAACCTGAAGAGTTTCGAAAAAAGTTCGTGAATGTTTCACCAAAGTTGGTGTAAGTAAGTACTTAATGTTTTCAGTATCTCTAGACACGAGACATGGCTCGTGTTTCGGGATAGTATCCCTCATCAGTAGAGAAAAGTTCTTGGGTGGTTGAGAAGGCCGCCAAACAACCGTCACAGGCTCCGTTGCCCCTTTGGCGCGCAGGTGCATCTCCAAAAGCTCGTCAGCTTAGGGGCTCATGAGATCCCTTTAAAAGGAAAACCACGATGGGAGCACACTGCTAGCCTCTCCTTTGGATCGCCCCACTGCATTCTGGTATATGCAGTGCATATATCTTGAAGGGTTTCGAAAAAAGTTGTTGAATGTTTCACCAAAGTTGGTGTAAGTAAGTACTTAATATTTTCAGTATCTCTAGACACGAGACATGGCCTGTGTTTCGGGATAGTATCCCTCATCAGTAGAGAAAAGTTCTGGGGTGGTTGAGAAGGCCGCCAAACAACCGTCACAGGCTTCTCTGCCCCGCTGGCACGCAGGTGCATCTCCAAAAGCTCGTCAGCTTAGGGGCTCACGGGAGCCCTTTAACCGGAAAACCACGATGGGAGCACACTGCTAGCCTCTCCTCCGGATCGCCCCTCTGCATTCTGGTATATGCAGCGCGTATAACCTGAAGAGTTTCGAAAAAAGTTCGTGAATGTTTCACCAAAGTTGGTGTAAGTAAGTACTTAATGTTTTCAGTATCTCTAGACACGAGACATGGCTCGTGTTTCGGGATAGTATCCCTCATCAGTAGAGAAAAGTTCTTGGGTGGTTGAGAAGGCCGCCAAACAACCGTCACAGGCTCCGTTGCCCCTTTGGCGCGCAGGTGCATCTCCAAAAGCTCGTCAGCTTAGGGGCTCACGAGATCCCTTTAAAAGGAAAACCACGATGGGAGCACACTGCTAGCCTCTCCTTTGGATCGCCCCTCTGCATTCTGGTATATGCAGTGTGTATAACTTGAAGGGTTTCGAAAAAAGTTCTTGAATGTTTCACCAAAGTTAGTGTAAGTAAGTACTTAATATTTTCAGTATCTCTAGACACGAGACATGGCTCGTGTTTCGGGATCCCTCATCAGTAGAGAAAAGTTCTGGGGTGGTTGAGAAGGCCGCCAAACAACCGTCACAGGCTTCGTTGCCCCTCTGGCGCGCAGGTGCATCTCCAAAAGCTCGTCAGCTTAGAGGCTCACGGGAGCACTTTAACAGGAAAACCACGATGGGAGCACACTGCTAGCCTCTCCTCCGGATCGCCCCTCTGCATTCTGGTATATGCAGTGCGTATAACTTGAAGAGTTTCGAAAAAAGTTTGTGAATGTTTCACCAAAGTTGGTGTAAGTAAGTACTTAATATTTTCAGTATCTCTAGACAGGAGACATGGCTCGTGTTTCGGGATAGTATCCCTCATCAGTAGAGAAAAGTTCTGGGGTGGTTGAGAAGGCCGCCAAACAACCGTCACAGGCTTCTTTGCCCCTCTGGCACGCAGGTGCATCTCCAAAAGCTCGTCAGCTTAGGGGCTCACGGGAGCCCTTTAACAGGAAAACCACGATGGGAGCACACTGCTAGCCTCTCCTTTGGATCGCCCCTCTGCATTCTGGTATATGCAGTGCATATAACTTGAAGGGTTTCGAAAAAAGTTCTTGAATGTTTCACCAAAGTTGGTGTAAGTAAGTACTTAATATTTTCAGTATCTCTAGACACGAGACATGGCTCGTGTTTCGGGATAGTATCCCTCATCAGTAGAGAAAAGTTCTGGGGTGGTTGAGAAGGCCGCCAAACAACCGTCACAGGCTTCGTTGCCCCTCTGGAGCGCAGGTGCATCTCCAAAAGCTCGTCAGCTTAGGGGCTCACGGGAGCCCTTTAACAGGAAAACCACGATGGGAGCACACTGCTAGCCTCTCCTCCGGATCGCCCCTCTGCATTCTGGTATATGCAGTGCGTATAACTTGAAGAGTTTCCTAAAAAGTTTGTGTATGTTTCACCAAAGTTATTGTAAGTAAGTACTTAATATTTTAAGTATCTCTAGACACGAGACATGGCTCATGTTTCAAGATAGTATCCCTCATCAGTAGAGAAAAGTTCTTAGGTGGTTGAGAAGGTCGCCAAACAACCGTCACAGGCTTCATTGCCCCTCTGGCGCGCAGGTGCATCTCCAAAAGCTCGTCAGTTTAGGGGCTCACGGGAGCCCTTTAACAGGAAAACCACGATGGGAGCACACTGCTAGCCTCTCCTCCGGATCGCCCCTCTGCATTCTGGTATATGCAGCGCGTATAACCTGAAGAGTTTCGAAAAAAGTTCGTGAATGTTTCACCAAAGTTGGTGTAAGTAAGTACTTAATATTTTCAGTATCTCTAGACACGAGACATGGCTCGTGTTTCGGGATAGTATTCCTCATCAGTAGAGAAAAGTTCTCGGGTGGTTGAGAAGGCCGCCAAACAACCGTCACAGGCTCCGTTGCCCCTTTGGCGCGCAGGTGCATCTCCAAAAGCTCGTCAGCTTAAGGGCTCACGAGATCCCTTTAAAAGGAAAACCACGATGGGAGCACACTGCTAGCCTCTCCTTTGGATCGCCCCTCTGCATTCTGGTATATGCAGTGCGTATAACTTGAAGGGTTTCGAAAAAAGTTCTTGAATGTTTCACCAAAGTTGGTGTAAGTAAGTACTTAATATTTTCAGTATCTCTAGACACGAGACATGGCTCGTGTTTCGGGATAGTATCCCTCATCAGTAGAGAAAAGTTCTGGGGTGGTTGAGAAGGCCGCCAAACAACCGTCACAGGCTTCGTTGCCCGTCTGGCGCGCAGGTGCATCTCCAAAAGCTCGTCAGCTTAGAGGCTCACGGGAGCACTTTAACAGAAAAACCACGATGGGAGCACACTGCTAGGCTCTCCTCCGGATCGCCCCTCTGCATTCTGGTATATGCAGTGCGTATAACTTGAAGAGTTTCGAAAAAAGTTTGTGAAGGTTTCACCAAAGTTGGTGTAAGTAAGTACTTAATATTTTCAGTATCTCTAGACAGGAGACATGGCTCGTGTTTCGGGATACTATCCCTCATCAGTAGAGAAAAGTTCTGGGGTGGTTGAGAAGGCCGCCAAAGAACCGTCACAGGCTTCGTTGCCCCTCTGGCGCGCAGGTGCATCTCCAAAAGCTCGTCAGCTTAGGGGCTCACGGGAGCCCCTTAACAGGAAAACCACGATGGGAGCACACTGCTAGCCTCTCCTTTGGATCGCCCCTCTGCATTCTGGTATATGCAGTGCATATAACTTGAAGGGTTTCGAAAAAAGTTCTTAAATGTTTCACCAAAGTTGGTGTAAGTAAGTACTTAATATTTTCAGTATCTCTAGACACGAGACATGGCCCGTGTTTCGGGATAGTATCCCTCATCAGTAGAGAAAAGTTCCGGGGTGGTTGAGAAGGCCGCCAAACAACCGTCACAGGCTTCTCTGCCCCGCTGGCACGCAGGTGCATCACCAAAAGCTCGTCAGCTTAGGGGCTCACGGGAGCCCTTTAACCGGAAAACCACGATGGGAGCACACTGCTAGCCTCTCCTCCGGATCGCCCCTCTGCATTCTGGTATATGCAGTGCATATAACTTGAAGAGTTTCAAAAAAAGTTTGTGAATGTTTCACCAAAGTTAGTGTAAGTAAGTACTTAATATTTTCAGTATCTCTAGACACGAGACATGGCTCTTGTTTTGGGATAGTATCCCTCATCAGTAGAGAAAAGTTCTGGGGTGGTTGAGAAGGCCGCCAAAGAACCGTCACAGGCTTCGTTGCCCCTCTGGCGCGCAGGTGCATCTCCAAAAGCTCGTCAGCTTAGAGGCTCACGGGAGCCCTTTAACAGGAAAACCACGATGGGAGCACACTGTTAGCCTCTCCTCCGGATCGCCCCTCTGCATTCTGGTATATGCAGTGCGTATAACTTGAAGAGTTTCGAAAAAAGTTTGTGAATGTTTCACCAAAGTTGGTGTAAGTAAGTACTTAATATTTTCAGTATCTCTAGACAGGACACATGGCTCGTGTTTCGGGTTAGTATCCCTCATCAGTAGAGAAAAGTTCTCGGGTGGTTGAGAAGGCCGCCAAACAACCGTCACAGGCTCCGTTGCCCCTTTGGCGCGCAGGTGCATCTCCAAAAGCTCGTCAGCTTAGGGGCTCACGAGATCCCTTTAAAAGGAAAACCACGATGGGAGCACACTGCTAGCCTCTCCTTTGGATCGCCCCTCTGCATTCTGGTATATGCAGTGCGTATAACTTGAAGGGTTTCGAAAAAAGTTCTTGAATGTTTCACCAAAGTTGGTGTAAGTAAGTACTTAATATTTTCAGTATCTCTAGACACGAGACATGGCTCGTGTTTCGGGATAGTATCCCTCATCAGTAGAGAAAAGTTCTGGGGTGGTTGAGAAGGCCGCCAAACAACCGTCACAGGCTTCGTTGCCCGTCTGGCGCGCAGGTGCATCTCCAAAAGCTCGTCAGCTTAGAGGCTCACGGGAGCACTTTAACAGAAAAACCACGATGGGAGCACACTGCTAGCCTCTCCTCCGGATCGCCCCTCTGCATTCTGTTATATGCAGTGCGTATAACTTGAAGAGTTTCGAAAAAAGTTTGTGAAGGTTTCACCAAAGTTGGTGTAAGTAAGTACTTAATATTTTCAGTATCTCTAGACACGAGACATGGCTCGTGTTTCGGGATACTATCCCTCATCAGTAGAGAAAAGTTCTGGGGTGGTTGAGAAGGCCGCCAAACAACCGTCACAGGCTTCTTTGCCCCTCTGGCACGCAGGTGCATCTCCAAAAGCTCGTCAGCTTAGGGGCTCACGGGAGCCCCTTAACAGGAAAACCACCATGGGAGCACACTGCTAGCCTCTCCTTTGGATCGCCCCTCTGCATTCTGGTATATGCACTGCATATAACTTGAAGGGTTTCGAAAAAAGTTCTTAAATGTTTCACCAAAGTTGGTGTAAGTAAGTACTTAATATTTTCAGTATCTCTAGACACGAGACATGGCCCGTGTTTCGGGATAGTATCCCTTATCAGTAGAGAAAAGTTCCTGGGTGGTTGAGAAGGCCGCCAAACAACCGTCACAGGCTTCTCTGCCCCGCTGGCACGCAAGTGCATCACCAAAAGCTCGTCAGCTTAGGGGCTCACGGGAGCCCTTTAACCGGAAAACCACGATGGGAGCACACTGCTAGCCTCTCCTCCGGATCGCCCCTCTGCATTCTGGTATATGCAGTGCACATAACTTGAAGAGTTTCAAAAAAAGTTTGTGAATGTTTCACCAAAGTTAGTGTAAGTAAGTACTTAATATTTTCAGTATCTCTAGACACGAGACATGGCTCGTGTTTCGGGATAGTATCCCTCATCAGAAGAGAAAAGTTCTGGGGTGGTTGAGAAGGCCGCCAAACAACCGTCACAGGCTTTGTTGCCCCTCTGGCGCGCAGGTGCATCTCCAAAAGCTCATCAGCTTAGAGGCTCACGGGAGCCCTTTAACAGGAAAACCACGATGGTAGCACACTGCTAGCCTCTCCTTTGGATCGCCCCTCTGCATTCTGGTATATGCAGTGCATATAACTTGAAGGGTTTCGAAAAAAGTTCTTGAATGTTTCACCAAAGTTGGTGTAAGTAAGTACTTAATATTTTCAGTATCTCTAGACATGAGACATGGCTCGTGTTTCGGGATAGTATCCCTCATCAGTAGAGAAAAGTTCTGGGGTGGTTGAGAAGGCCGCCAAACAACCGTCACAGGCTTCGTTGCCCCTCTGGCGCGCAGGTGCATCTCCAAAAGCTCGTCAGCTTAGAGGCTCACGGGAGCCCTTTAACAGGAAAACCACGATGGGAGCACACTGTTAGCCTCTCCTCCGGATCGCCCCTCTGCATTCTGGTATATGCAGTGCGTATAACTTGAAGAGTTTCGAAAAAAGTTTGTGAATGTTTCACCAAAGTTGGTGTAAGTAAGTACTTAATATTTTCAGTATCTCTAGACAGGACACATGGCTCGTGTTTCGGGTTAGTATCCCTCATCAGTAGAGAAAAGTTCTGGGGTGGTTGAGAAGGCCGCCAAACAACCGTCACAGGCTTCTTTGCCCCTCTGGCACGCAGGTGCATCTCCAAAAGCTCGTCAGCTTAGGGGCTCACGGGAGCCCTTTAAAAGGAAAACCACGATGGGAGCACACTGCTAGCCTCTCCTTTGGATCGCCCCTCTGCATTCTGGTATATGCAGTGCATATACCTTGAAGGGTTTCGAAAAAAGTTCTTGAATGTTTCACCAAAGTTGGTGTAAGTAAGTACTTAATATTTTCAGTATCTCTAGACACGAGACATGGCTCGTGTTTCGGGATAGTATCCCTCATCAGTAGAGAAAAGTTCTGGGGTGGTTGAGAAGGCCGCCAAACAACCATCACAGGCTCCGTTGCCCCTTTGGCGCGCAGGTGCATCTCCAAAAGCTCGTCAGCTTAAGGGCTCACGAGATCCCTTTAAAAGGAAAACCACGATGGGAGCACACTGCTAGCCTCTCCTTTGGATCGCCCCTCTGCATTCTGGTATATGCAGTGCGTATAACTTGAAGGGTTTCGAAAAAAGTTCTTGAATGTTTCACCAAAGTTGGTGTAAGTAAGTACTTAATATTTTCAGTATCTCTAGACACGAGACATGGCTCGTGTTTCGGGATAGTATCCCTCATCAGTAGAGAAAAGTTCTGGGGTGGTTGAGAAGGCCGCCAAACAACCGTCACAGGCTTCGTTGCCCGTCTGGCGCGCAGGTGCATCTCCAAAAGCTCGTCAGCTTAGAGGCTCACGGGAGCACTTTAACAGAAAAACCACGATGGGAGCACACTGCTAGGCTCTCCTCCGGATCGCCCCTCTGCATTCTGGTATATGCAGTGCGTATAACTTGAAGAGTTTCGAAAAAAGTTTGTGAAGGTTTCACCAAAGTTGGTGTAAGTAAGTACTTAATATTTTCAGTATCTCTAGACAGGAGACATGGCTCGTGTTTCGGGATACTATCCCTCATCAGTAGAGAAAAGTTCTGGGGTGGTTGAGAAGGCCGCCAAAGAACCGTCACAGGCTTCGTTGCCCCTCTGGCGCGCAGGTGCATCTCCAAAAGCTCGTCAGCTTAGGGGCTCACGGGAGCCCCTTAACAGGAAAACCACGATGGGAGCACACTGCTAGCCTCTCCTTTGGATCGCCCCTCTGCATTCTGGTATATGCAGTGCATATAACGAAGGGTTTCGAAAAAAGTTCTTAAATGTTTCACCAAAGTTGGTGTAAGTAAGTACTTAATATTTTCAGTATCTCTAGACACGAGACATGGCCCGTGTTTCGGGATAGTATCCCTCATCAGTAGAGAAAAGTTCCGGGGTGGTTGAGAAGGCCGCCAAACAACCGTCACAGGCTTCTCTGCCCCGCTGGCACGCAGGTGCATCACCAAAAGCTCGTCAGCTTAGGGGCTCACGGGAGCCCTTTAACCGGAAAACCACGATGGGAGCACACTGCTAGCCTCTCCTCCGGATCGCCCCTCTGCATTCTGGTATATGCAGTGCATATAACTTGAAGAGTTTCAAAAAAAGTTTGTGAATGTTTCACCAAAGTTAGTGTAAGTAAGTACTTAATATTTTCAGTATCTCTAGACACGAGACATGGCTCGTGTTTCGGGATAGTATCCCTCATCAGAAGAGAAAAGTTCTGGGGTGGTTGAGAAGGCCGCCAAACAACCGTCACAGGCTTTGTTGCCCCTCTGGCGCGCAGGTGCATCTCCAAAAGCTCGTCAGCTTAGAGGCTCACGGGAGCCCTTTAACAGGAAAACCACGATGGTAGCACACTGCTAGCCTCTCCTTTGGATCGCCCCTCTGCATTCTGGTATATGCAGTGCATATAACTTGAAGGGTTTCGAAAAAAGTTCTTGAATGTTTCACCAAAGTTGGTGTAAGTAAGTACTTAATATTTTCAGTATCTCTAGAAAGGAGACATGGCTCTTGTTTTGGGATAGTATCCCTCATCAGTAGAGAAAAGTTCTGGGGTGGTTGAGAAGGCCGCCAAAGAACCGTCACAGGCTTCGTTGCCCCTCTGGCGCGCAGGTGCATCTCCAAAAGCTCGTCAGCTTAGAGGCTCACGGGAGCCCTTTAACAGGAAAACCACGATGGGAGCACACTGTTAGCCTCTCCTCCGGATCGCCCCTCTGCATTCTGGTATATGCAGTGCGTATAACTTGAAGAGTTTCGAAAAAAGTTTGTGAATGTTTCACCAAAGTTGGTGTAAGTAAGTACTTAATATTTTCAGTATCTCTAGACAGGACACATGGCTCGTGTTTCGGGTTAGTATCCCTCATCAGTAGAGAAAAGTTCTCGGGTGGTTGAGAAGGCCGCCAAACAACCGTCACAGGCTCCGTTGCCCCTTTGGCGCGCAGGTGCATCTCCAAAAGCTCGTCAGCTTAGGGGCTCACGAGATCCCTTTAAAAGGAAAACCACGATGGGAGCACACTGCTAGCCTCTCCTTTGGATCGCCCCTCTGCATTCTGGTATATGCAGTGCGTATAACTTGAAGGGTTTCGAAAAAAGTTCTTGAATGTTTCACCAAAGTTGGTGTAAGTAAGTACTTAATATTTTCAGTATCTCTAGACACGAGACATGGCTCGTGTTTCGGGATAGTATCCCTCATCAGTAGAGAAAAGTTCTGGGGTGGTTGAGAAGGCCGCCAAACAACCGTCACAGGCTTCGTTGCCCGTCTGGCGCGCAGGTGCATCTCCAAAAGCTCGTCAGCTTAGAGGCTCACGGGAGCACTTTAACAGAAAAACCACGATGGGAGCACACTGCTAGCCTCTCCTCCGGATCGCCCCTCTGCATTCTGTTATATGCAGTGCGTATAACTTGAAGAGTTTCGAAAAAAGTTTGTGAAGGTTTCACCAAAGTTGGTGTAAGTAAGTACTTAATATTTTCAGTATCTCTAGACACGAGACATGGCTCGTGTTTCGGGATACTATCCCTCATCAGTAGAGAAAAGTTCTGGGGTGGTTGAGAAGGCCGCCAAACAACCGTCACAGGCTTCTTTGCCCCTCTGGCACGCAGGTGCATCTCCAAAAGCTCGTCAGCTTAGGGGCTCACGGGAGCCCCTTAACAGGAAAACCACCATGGGAGCACACTGCTAGCCTCTCCTTTGGATCGCCCCTCTGCATTCTGGTATATGCACTGCATATAACTTGAAGGGTTTCGAAAAAAGTTCTTAAATGTTTCACCAAAGTTGGTGTAAGTAAGTACTTAATATTTTCAGTATCTCTAGACACGAGACATGGCCCGTGTTTCGGGATAGTATCCCTTATCAGTAGAGAAAAGTTCCTGGGTGGTTGAGAAGGCCGCCAAACAACCGTCACAGGCTTCTCTGCCCCGCTGGCACGCAAGTGCATCACCAAAAGCTCGTCAGCTTAGGGGCTCACGGGAGCCCTTTAACCGGAAAACCACGATGGGAGCACACTGCTAGCCTCTCCTCCGGATCGCCCCTCTGCATTCTGGTATATGCAGTGCATATAACTTGAAGAGTTTCAAAAAAAGTTTGTGAATGTTTCACCAAAGTTAGTGTAAGTAAGTACTTAATATTTTCAGTATCTCTAGACACGAGACATGGCTCGTGTTTCGGGATAGTATCCCTCATCAGAAGAGAAAAGTTCTGGGGTGGTTGAGAAGGCCGCCAAACAACCGTCACAGGCTTTGTTGCCCCTCTGGCGCGCAGGTGCATCTCCAAAAGCTCATCAGCTTAGAGGCTCACGGGAGCCCTTTAACAGGAAAACCACGATGGTAGCACACTGCTAGCCTCTCCTTTGGATCGCCCCTCTGCATTCTGGTATATGCAGTGCATATAACTTGAAGGGTTTCGAAAAAAGTTCTTGAATGTTTCACCAAAGTTGGTGTAAGTAAGTACTTAATATTTTCAGTATCTCTAGACATGAGACATGGCTCGTGTTTCGGGATAGTATCCCTCATCAGTAGAGAAAAGTTCTGGGGTGGTTGAGAAGGCCGCCAAACAACCGTCACAGGCTTCGTTGCCCCTCTGGCGCGCAGGTGCATCTCCAAAAGCTCGTCAGCTTAGAGGCTCACGGGAGCCCTTTAACAGGAAAACCACGATGGGAGCACACTGTTAGCCTCTCCTCCGGATCGCCCCTCTGCATTCTGGTATATGCAGTGCGTATAACTTGAAGAGTTTCGAAAAAAGTTTGTGAATGTTTCACCAAAGTTGGTGTAAGTAAGTACTTAATATTTTCAGTATCTCTAGACAGGACACATGGCTCGTGTTTCGGGTTAGTATCCCTCATCAGTAGAGAAAAGTTCTGGGGTGGTTGAGAAGGCCGCCAAACAACCGTCACAGGCTTCTTTGCCCCTCTGGCACGCAGGTGCATCTCCAAAAGCTCGTCAGCTTAGGGGCTCACGGGAGCCCTTTAAAAGGAAAACCACGATGGGAGCACACTGCTAGCCTCTCCTTTGGATCGCCCCTCTGCATTCTGGTATATGCAGTGCATATACCTTGAAGGGTTTCGAAAAAAGTTCTTGAATGTTTCACCAAAGTTGGTGTAAGTAAGTACTTAATATTTTCAGTATCTCTAGACACGAGACATGGCTCGTGTTTCGGGATAGTATCCCTCATCAGTAGAGAAAAGTTCTGGGGTGGTTGAGAAGGCCGCCAAACAACCGTCACAGGCTTCGTTGCCCCTCTGGCGCGCAGGTGCATCTCCAAAAGCTCGTCAGCTTAGGGGCTCACGGGAGCCCTTTAACAGGAAAACCACGATGGGAGCACACTGCTAGCCTCTCCTCCGGATCGCCCCTCTGCATTCTGGTATATGCAGTGCGTATAACTTGAAGAGTTTCGTAAAAAGTTCGTGTATGTTTCACCAAAGTTATTGTAAGTAAGTACTTAATATTTTAAGTATCTCTAGACACGAGACATGGCTCGTGTTTCAGGATAGTATCCCTCATCAGTAGAGAAAAGTTCTTAGGTGGTTGAGAAGGTCGCCAAACAACCGTCACAGGCTTCGTTGCCCCTCTGGTGCGCAGGTGCATCTCCAAAAGCTCGTCAGCTTAGAGGCTCACGGGAGCACTTTAACAGGAAAACCACGATGGGAGCACACTGCTAGCCTCTCCTCCGGATCGCCCCTCTGCATTCTGGTATATGCAGTGCGTATAACTTGAAGAGTTTCAAAAAAAGTTTGTGAATGTTTCACCAAAGTTAGTGTAAGTAAGTACTTAATATTTTCAGTATCTCTAGACACGAGACATGGCTCGTGTTTCGGGATAGTATCCCTCATCAGTAGAGAAAAGTTCTGGGGTGGTTGAGAAGGCCACCAAACAACCGTCACAGGCTTCGTTGCCCCTCTGGCGCGCAGGTGCATCTCCAAAAGCTCGTCAGCTTAGGGGCTCACGGGAGCCCTTTAACAGGAAAACCACGATGGGAGCACACTGCTAGCCTCTCCTCCGGATCGCCCCTCTGCATTCTGGTATATGCAGCGCGTATAACCTTCAGAGTTTCGAAAAAAGTTCGTGAATGTTTCACCAAAGTTGGTGTAAGTAAGTACTCAATATTTTCAGTATCTCTAGACACGAGACATGGCTCGTGTTTCGGGATAGTATCTCTCATCAGTAGAGAAAAGTTCTCGGGTGGTTGAGAAGGCCGCCAAACAACCGTCACAGGCTCCGTTGCCCCTTTGGCGCGCAGGTGCATCTCCAAAAGCTCGTCAGCTTAGGGGCTCACGAGATCCCTTTAAAAGGAAAACCACGATGGGAGCACACTGCTAGCCTCTCCTTTGGATCGCCCCTCTGCATTTTGGTATATGCAGTGCGTATAACTTGAAGGGTTTCGAAAAAAGTTCTTGAATGTTTCACCAAAGTTGGTGTAAGTAAGTACTTAATATTTTCAGTATCTCTAGACACGAGACATGGCTCGTGTTTCGGGATAGTATCCCTCATCAGTAGAGAAAAGTTCTGGGGTGGTTGAGAAGGCCGCCAAACAACCGTCACAGGCTTCGTTGCCCCTCTGGCGCGCAGGTGCATCTCCAAAAGCTCGTCAGCTTAGAGGCTCACGGGAGCCCTTTAACAGGAAAACCACGATGGGAGCACACTGCTAGCCTCTCCTCCGGATCGCCCCTCTGCATTCTGGTATATGCAGTGCGTATAACTTGAAGAGTTTCCTAAAAAGTTTGTGTATGTTTCACCAAAGTTATTGTAAGTAAGTACTTAATATTTTAAGTATCTCTAGACACGAGACATGGCTCGTGTTTCAAGATAGTATCCCTCATCAGTAGAGAAAAGTTCTTAGGTGGTTGAGAAGGTCGCCAAACAACCGTCACAGGCTTCATTGCCCCTCTGGCGCGCAGGTGCATCTCCAAAAGCTCGTCAGCTTAGAGGCTCACGGGAGCACTTTAACAGGAAAACCACGATGGGAGCACACTGCTAGCCTCTCCTCCGGATCGCCCCTCTGCATTCTGGTATATGCAGTGCGTATAACTTGAAGAGTTTCGAAAAAAGTTTGTGAATGTTTCACCAAAGTTGGTGTAAGTAAGTACTTAATATTTTCAGTATCTCTAGACAGGAGACATGGCTCGTGTTTCGGGATAGTATCCCTCATCAGTAGAGAAAAGTTCTGGGGTGGTTGAGAAGGCCGCCAAACAAACGTCACAGGCTTCTTTGCCCCTCTGGCACGCAGGTGCATCTCCAAAAGCTCGTCAGCTTAGGGGCTCACGGGAGCCCTTTAACAGGAAAACCACGATGGGAGCACACTGCTAGCCTCTCCTTTGGATCGCCCCTCTGCATTCTGGTATATGCAGTGCATATAACTTGAAGGGTTTCGAAAAAAGTTCTTGAATGTTTCACCAAAGTTGGTGTAAGTAAGTACTTAATATTTTCAGTATCTCTAGACACGAGACATGACTCGTGTTTCGGGATAGTATCCCTCATCAGTAGAGAAAAGTTCTGGGGTGGTTGAGAAGGCCGCCAAACAACCGTCACAGGCTTTGTTGCCACTCTGGCGCGCAGGTGCATCTCCAAAAGCTCGTCAGCTTAGGGGCTCACGAGATCCCTTTAACAGGAAAACCACGATGGGAGCACACTGCTAGCCTCTCCTTTGGATCGCCCCTCTGCATTCTGGTATATGCAGTGCGTATAACTTGAAGGGTTTCGAAAAAAGTTCTTGAATGTTTCACCAAAGTTGGTGTAAGTAAGTACTTTGGGGCAGATTTATGAAGGCCTTGCGCCGCCGGTGTGTCATTTTTAACATGGGAAAAAGTGACGCACCGGCGGCGCAAGGCCTTCATAAATCTGCCCCTTAATATTTTCAGTATCTCTAGACACGAGACATGGCTCGTGTTTCGGGATAGTATCCCTCATCAGTAGAGAAAAGTTCTGGGGTGGTTGAGAAGGCCGCCAAACAACCGTCACAGGCTTCGTTGCCCCTCTGGCGCGCAGGTGCATCTCCAAAAGCTCGTCAGCTTAGAGGCTCACGGGAGCCCTTTAACAGGAAAACCACGATGGGAGCACACTGCTAGCCTCTCCTCTGGATCGCCCCTCTGCATTCTGGTATATGCAGTGCATATAACTTGAAGGGTTTCGAAAAAAGTTCTTGAATGTTTCACCAAAGTTGGTGTAAGTAAGTTCTTAATATTTTCAGTATCTCTAGACACGAGACATGGCTCGTGTTTCGGGATAGTATCCCTCATTAGTAGAGAAAAGTTCTGGGGTGGTTGAGAAGGCCGCCAAACAACCGTCACAGGCTTCGTTGCCACTCTGGCGCGCAGGTGCATCTCCAAAAGCTCGTCAGCTTAGGGGCTCACGGGAGCCCTTTAACAGGAAAACCATGTTGGGAGCACACTGCTAGCCTCTCCTCCGGATCGCCCCTCTGCATTCTGGTATATGCAGTGCGTATAACTTGAAGAGTTTCGTAAAAAGTTCGTTTATGTTTCACCAAAGTTATTGTAAGTAAGTACTTAATATTTTAAGTATCTCTAGACACGAGACATGGCTCGTGTTTCAGGATAGTATCCCTCATCAGTAGAGAAAAGTTCTTAGGTGGTTGAGAAGGTCGCCAAACAACCGTCACAGGCTTCATTGCCCCTCTGGCGCGCAGGTGAATCTCCAAAAGCTCGTCAGCTTAGGGGCTCACGGGAGCCCTTTAACAGGAAAACCACGATGGGAGCACACTGCTAGCCTCTCCTCCGGATCGCCCCTCTGCATTCTGGTATATGCAGCGCGTATAACCTGAAGAGGTTCGAAAAAAGTTCGTGAATGTTTCACCAAAGTTGGTGTAAGTAAGTACTTAATATTTTCAGTATCTCTAGACACGAGACATGGCTCGTGTTTCGGGATAGTATCCCTCATCAGTAGAGAAAAGTTCTCGGGTGGTTGAGAAGGCCGCCAAACAACCGTCACAGGCTCCGTTGCCCCTTTGGCGCGCAGGTGCATCTCCAAAAGCTCGTCAGCTTAGGGGCTCACGAGATCCCTTTAAAAGGAAAACCACGATGGGAGCACACTGCTAGCCTCTCCTCCGGATCGCCCCTCTGCATTCTGGTATATGCAGTGCGTATAACTTGAAGAGTTTCGAAAAAAGTTTGTGAATGTTTCACCAAAGTTGGTGTAAGTAAGTACTTAATATTTTCAGTATCTCTAGACACGAGACACGGCTCGTGTTTCGGGATAGTATCCCTCATCAGTAGAGAAAAGTTCTGGGGTGGTTGAGAAGGCCGCCAAACAACCGTCACAGGCTTCTTTGCCCCTCTGGCATGCAGGTGCATCTCCAAAATCTCGTCTGCTTAGGGGCTCACGGGAGCCCTTTAACAGGAAAACCACGATGGGAGCACACTGCTAGCCTCTCCTTTGGATCGCCCCTCTGCATTCTGGTATATGCAGTGCATATATCTTGAAGGGTTTCGAAAAAAGTTGTTGAATGTTTCACCAAAGTTGGTGTAAGTAAGTACTTAATATTTTCAGTCTCTCTAGACACGAGACATGGCCTGTGTTTCGGGATAGTATCCGTCATCAGTAGAGAAAAGTTCTGGGGTGGTTGAGAAGGCCGCCAAACAACCGTCACAGGCTTCTCTGCCCCGCTGGCACGCAGGTGCATCTCCAAAAGCTCGTCAGCTTAGGGGCTCACGGGAGCCCTTTAACCGGAAAACCACGATGGGAGCACACTGCTAGCCTCTCCTCCGGATCGCCCCTCTGCATTCTGGTATATGCAGTGCATATAACTTGAAGAGTTTCAAAAAAAGTTTGTGAATGTTTCACCAAAGTTAGTGTACGTAAGTACTTAATATTTTCAGTATCTCTAGACACGAGACATGGCTCGTGTTTCGGGATAGTATCCCTCATCAGTAGAGAAAAGTTCTGGGGTGGTTGAGAAGGCCGCCAAACAACTGTCACAGGCTTCGTTGCCCCTCTGGCGCGCAGGTGCATCTCCAAAAGCTCGTCAGCTTAGAGGCTCACGGGAGCCCTTTAACAGGAAAACCACGATGGGAGCACACTGCTAGCCTCTCCTCCGGATCGCCCCTCTGCATTCTGGTATATGCAGCGCGTATAACCTGAAGAGTTTCGAAAAAAGTTCGTGAATGTTTCACCAAAGTTGGTGTAAGTAAGTACTTAATATTTTCAGTATCTCTAGACACGAGACATGGCTCGTGTTT
This sequence comes from Lissotriton helveticus, assembly GCF_964261635.1. Taxonomy (NCBI): domain Eukaryota; kingdom Metazoa; phylum Chordata; class Amphibia; order Caudata; family Salamandridae; genus Lissotriton; species Lissotriton helveticus. Next base: position 356,851,608 of record NC_136062.1, read on the forward strand.
CGGGATAGTATCCCTCATCAGTAGAGAAAAGTTCTCGGGTGGTTGAGAAGGCCGCCAAACAACCGTCACAGGCTCCGTTGCCCCTTTGGCGCGCAGGTGCATCTCCAAAAGCTCGTCAGCTTAGGGGCTCACGAGATCCCTTTAAAAGGAAAACCACGATGGGAGCACACTGCTAGCCTCTCCTTTGGATCGCCCCTCTGCATTCTGGTATATGCAGTGCGTATAACTTGAAGGGTTTCGAAAAAAGTTCTTGAATGTTTCACCAAAGTTAGTGTAAGTAAGTACTTAATATTTTCAGTATCTCTAGACACGAGACATGGCTCGTGTTTCGAGATCCCTCATCAGTAGAGAAAAGTTCTGGGGTGGTTGAGAAGGCCGCCAAACAACCGTCACAGGCTTCGTTGCCCCTCTGGCGCGCAGGTGCATCTCCAAAAGCTCGTCAGCTTAGAGGCTCACGGGAGCACTTTAACAGGAAAACCACGATGGGAGCACACTGCTAGCCTCTCCTCCGGATCGCCCCTCTGCATTCTGGTATATGCAGTGCGTATAACTTGAAGAGTTTCGAAAAAAGTTCTTGAATGTTTCACCAAAGTTGGTGTAAGTAAGTACTTAATATTTTCAGTATCTCTAGACACGAGACATGGCTCGTGTTTCGGGATAGTATCCCTCATCAGTAGAGAAAAGTTCTGGGGTGGTTGAGAAGGCCGCCAAACAACCATCACAGGCTTCTTTGCCCCTCTGGCATGCAGGTGCATCTCCAAAAGCTCGTCAGCTTAGGGGCTCACGGGAGCCCTTTAACAGGAAAACCACGATGGGAGCACACTGCTAGCCTCTCCTTTGGATCGCCCCTCTGCATTCTGGTATATGCAGTGCATATATCTTGAAGGGTTTCGAAAAAAGTTCGTGAATGTTTCACCAAAGTTGGTGTAAGTAAGTACTTAATATTTTCAGTATCTCTAGACACGAGACATGGCTCGTGTTTCGGGATAGTATCCCTCATCAGTAGAGAAAAGTTCTCGGGTGGTTGAGAAGGCCGCCAAACAACCGTCACAGGCTCCGTTGCCCCTTTGGCGCGCAGGTGCATCTCCAAAAGCTCTTCAGCTTAGGGGCTCACGAGATCCCTTTAAAAGGAAAACCACGATGGGAGCACACTGCTAGCCTCTCCTTTGGATCGCCCCTCTGCATTCTGGTATATGCAGTGCGTATAACTTGAAGGGTTTCGAAAAAAGTTCTTGAATGTTTCACCAAAGTTAGTGTAAGTAAGTACTTAATATTTTCAGTATCTCTAGACACGAGACATGGCTCGTGTTTCGAGATCCCTCATCAGTAGAGAAAAGTTCTGGGGTGGTTGAGAAGGCCGCCAAACAACCGTCACAGGCTTCGTTGCCCCTCTGGCGCGCAGGTGCATCTCCAAAAGCTCGTCAGCTTAGAGGCTCACGGGAGCACTTTAACAGGAAAACCACGATGGGAGCACACTGCTAGCCTCTCCTCCGGATCGCCCCTCTGCATTCTGGTATATGCAGTGCGTATAACTTGAAGAGTTTCGAAAAAAGTTTGTGAATGTTTCACCAAAGTTGGTGTAAGTAAGTACTTAATATTTTCAGTATCTCTAGACAGGAGACATGGCTCGTGTTTCGGGATAGTATCCCTCATCAGTAGAGAAAAGTTCTGGGGTGGTTGAGTAGGCCGCCAAACAACCGTCACAGGCTTCTTTGCCCCTCTGGCACGCAGGTGCATCTCCAAAAGCTCGTCAGCTTAGGGGCTCACGGGAGCCCTTTAACAGGAAAACCACGATGGGAGCACACTGCTAGCCTCTCCTTTGGATCGCCCCTCTGCATTCTGGTATATGCAGTGCATATAACTTGAAAGGTTTCGAAAAAAGTTCTTGAATGTTTCACCAAAGTTGGTGTAAGTAAGTACTTAATATTTTCAGTATCTCTAGACACGAGACATGGCTCGTGTTTCGGGATAGTATCCCTCATCAGTAGAGAAAAGTTCTCGGGTGGTTGAGAAGGCCGCCAAACAACCGTCACAGGCTCCGTTGCCCCTTTGGCGCGCAGGTGCATCTCCAAAAGCTCGTCAGCTTAGGGGCTCACGAGATCCCTTTAAAAGGAAAACCACGATGGGAGCACACTGCTAGCCTCTCCTTTGGATCGCCCCTCTGCATTCTGGTATATGCAGTGCGTATAACTTGAAGGGTTTCGAAAAAAGTTCTTGAATGTTTCACCAAAGTTGGTGGAAGTAAGTACTTAATATTTTCAGTATCTCTAGACACGAGACATGGCTCGTGTTTCGGGATAGTATCCCTCATCAGTAGAGAAAAGTTCTGGGGTGGTTGAGAAGGCCGCCAAACAACCGTCACAGGCTTCGTTGCCCCTCTGGTGCGCAGGTGCATCTCCAAAAGCTCGTCAGCTTAGAGGCTCACGGGAGCACTTTAACAGGAAAACCACGATGGGAGCACACTGCTAGCCTCTCCTCCGGATCGCCCCTCTGCATTCTGGTATATGCAGTGCGTATAACTTGAAGAGTTTCGAAAAAAGTTTGTGAATGTTTCACCAAAGTTGGTGTAAGTAAGTACTTTATATTTTCAGTATCTCTAGACACGAGACATGGCTCGTGTTTCGGGATAGTATCCCTCATCAGTAGAGAAAAGTTCTGGGGTGGTTGAGAAGGCCGCCAAACAACCATCACAGGCTTCTTTGCCCCTCTGGCATGCAGGTGCATCTCCAAAAGCTCGTCAGCTTAGGGGCTCACGGGAGCCCTTTAACAGGAAAACCACGATGGGAGCACACTGCTAGCCTCTCCTTTGGATCGCCCCTCTGCATTCTGGTATATGCAGTGCATATATCTTGAAGGGTTTCGAAAAAAGTTGTTGAATGTTTCACCAAAGTTGGTGTAAGTAAGTACTTAATATTTTCAGTATCTCTAGACACGAGACATGGCCTGTGTTTCGGGATAGTATCCCTCATCAGTAGAGAAAAGTTCTGGGGTGGTTGAGAAGGCCGCCAAACAACCGTCACAGGCTTCTCTGCCCCGCTGGCACGCAGGTGCATCTCCAAAAGCTCGTCAGCTTAGGGGCTCACGGGAGCCCTTTAACCGGAAAACCACGATGGGAGCAAACTGCTAGCCTCTCCTCCGGATCGCCCCTCTGCATTCTGGTATATGCAGTGCATATAACTTGAAGAGTTTCAAAAAAAGTTTGTGAATGTTTCACCAAAGTTAGTGTAAGTAAGTACTTAATATTTTCAGTATCTCTAGACACGAGACATGGCTCGTGTTTCGGGATAGTATCCCTCATCAGTAGAGAAAAGTTCTCGGGTGGTTGAGAAGGCCGCCAAACAACCGTCACAGGCTCCGTTGCCCCTTTGGCGCGCAGGTGCATCTCCAAAAGCTCGTCAGCTTAGGGGCTCACGAGATCCCTTTAAAAGGAAAACCACGATGGGAGCACACTGCTAGCCTCTCCTTTGGATCGCCCCTCTGCATTCTGGTATACGCAGTGCGTATAACTTGAAGGGTTTCGAAAAAAGTTCTTGAATGTTTCACCAAAGTTAGTGTAAGTAAGTACTTAATATTTTCAGTATCTCTAGACACGAGACATGGCTCGTGTTTCGGGATCCCTCATCAGTAGAGAAAAGTTCTGGGGTGGTTGAGAAGGCCGCCAAACAACCGTCACAGGCTTCGTTGCCCCTCTGGCGCGCAGGTGCATCTCCAAAAGCTCGTCAGCTTAGAGGCTCACGGGAGCACTTTAACAGGAAAACCACGATGGGAGCACACTGCTAGCCTCTCCTCCGGATCGCCCCTCTGCATTCTGGTATATGCAGTGCGTATAACTTGAAGAGTTTCGAAAAAAGTTTGTGAATGTTTCACCAAAGTTGGTGTAAGTAAGTACTTAATATTTTCAGTATCTCTAGACAGGAGACATGGCTCGTGTTTCGGGATAGTATCCCTAATCAGTAGAGAAAAGTTCTGGGGTGGTTGAGAAGGCCGCCAAACAACCGTCACAGGCTTCTTTGCCCCTCTGGCACGCAGGTGCATCTCCAAAAGCTCGTCAGCTTAGGGGCTCACGGGAGCCCTTTAACAGGAAAACCACGATGGGAGCACACTGCTAGCCTCTCCTTTGGATCGCCCCTCTGCATTCTGGTATATGCAGTGCATATAACTTGAAGGGTTTCGAAAAAAGTTCTTGAATGTTTCACCAAAGTTGGTGTAAGTAAGTCCTTAATATTTTCAGTATCTCTAGACACGAGACATGGCTCGTGTTTCGGGATAGTATCCCTCATCAGTAGAGAAAAGTTCTGGGGTGGTTGAGAAGGTCGCCAAACAACCGTCAAAGGCTTTGTTGCCCCTCTGGAGCGCAGGTGCATCTCCAAAAGCTCATCAGCTTAGGGGCTCACGGGAGCCCTTTAACAGGAAAACCACGATGGGAGCACACTGCTAGCCTCCCCTCCGGATCGCCCCTCTGCATTCTGGTATATGCAGTGCGTATAACTTGAAGAGTTTCCTAAAAAGTTTGTGTATGTTTCACCAAAGTTATTGTAAGTAAGTACTTAATATTTTAAGTATCTCTAGACACGAGACATGGCTCGTGTTTCAAGATAGTATCCCTCATCAGTAGAGAAAAGTTCTTAGGTGGTTGAGAAGGTCGCCAAACAACCGTCACAGGCTTCATTGCCCCTCTGGCGCGCAGGTGCATCTCCAAAAGCTCGTCAGCTTAGGGGCTCACGGGAGCCCTTTAACAGGAAAACCACGATGGGAGCACACTGCTAGCCTCTCCTCCGGATCGCCCCTCTGCATTCTGGTATATGCAGTGCGTATAACTTGAAGGGTTTCGAAAAAAGTTCGTGAATGTTTCACCAAAGGTGGTGTAAGTAAGTACTTAATATTTTCAGTATCTCTAGACACGAGACATGGCTCGTGTTTCGGGATAGTATCCCTCATCAGTAGAGAAAAGTTCTCGGGTGGTTGAGAAGGCCGCCAAACAACCGTCACAGGCTCCGTTGCCCCTTTGGCGCGCAGGTGCATCTCCAAAAGCTCGTCAGCTTAGGGGCTCACGAGATCCCTTTAAAAGGAAAACCACGATGGGAGCACACTGCTAGCCTCTCCTTTGGATCGCCCCTCTGCATTCTGGTATATGCAGTGCGTATAACTTGAACGGTTTCGAAAAAAGTTCTTGAATGTTTCACCAAAGTTGGTGTAAGTAAGTACTTAATATTTTCAGTATCTCTAGACACGAGACATGGCTCGTGTTTCGGGATAGTATCCCTCATTAGTAGAGAAAAGTTCTGGGGTGGTTGAGAAGGCCGCCAAACAACCGTCACAGGCTTCGTTGCCCGTCTGGCGCGCAGGTGCATCTCCAAAAGCTCGTCAGCTTAGAGGCTCACGGGAGCACTTTAACAGAAAAACCACGATGGGAGCACACTGCTAGCCTCTCCTCCGGATCGCCCCTCTGCATTCTGGTATATGCAGTGCGTATAACTTGAAGAGTTTCGAAAAAAGTTTGTGAAGGTTTCACCAAAGTTGGTGTAAGTAAGTACTTAATATTTTCAGTATCTCTAGACACGAGACATGGCTCGTGTTTCGGGATACTATCCCTCATCAGTAGAGAAAAGTTCTGGGGTGGTTGAGAAGGCCGCCAAACAACCGTCACAGGCTTCTTTGCCCCTCTGGCACGCAGGTGCATCTCCAAAAGCTCGTCAGCTTAGGGGCTCACGGGAGCCCCTTAACAGGAAAACCACGATGGGAGCACACTGCTAGCCTCTCCTTTGGATCGCCCCTCTGCATTCTGGTATATGCAGTGCATATAACTTGAAGGGTTTCGAAAAAAGTTCTTAAATGTTTCACCAAAGTTGGTGTAAGTAAGTACTTAATATTTTCAGTATCTCTAGACACGAGACATGGCCCGTGTTTCGGGATAGTATCCCTCATCAGTAGAGAAAAGTTCCGGGGTGGTTGAGAAGGCCGCCAAACAACCGTCACAGGCTTTGTTGCCCCTCTGGCGCGCAGGTGCATCTCCAAAAGCTCGTCAGCTTAGAGGCTCACGGGAGCCCTTTAACAGGAAAACCACGATTGGAGCACACTGCTAGCCTCTCCTCCGGATCGCCCCTCTGCATTCTGGTATATGCAGTGCGTATAACTTGAAGAGTTTCGAAAAAAGTTTGTGAATGTTTCACCAAAGTTGGTGTAAGTAAGAACTTAATATTTTCAGTATCTCTAGACAGGAGACATGGCTCGTGTTTCGGGATAGTGTCCCTCATCAGTAGAGAAAAGGTCTGGGGTGGTTGAGAAGGCCGCCAAACAACCGTCACAGGCTTCTTTGCCCCTCTGGCACGCAGGTGCATCTCCAAAAGCTCGTCAGCTTAGGGGCTCACGGGAGCCCTTTAACAGGAAAACCACGATGGTAGCACACTGCTAGCCTCTCCTTTGGATCGCCCCTCTGCATTCTGGTATATGCAGTGCATATAACTTGAAGGGTTTCGAAAAAAGTTCTTGAATGTTTCACCAAAGTTGGTGTAAGTAAGTACTTAATATTTTCAGTATCTCTAGACACGATACATGGCTCGTGTTTCGGGATAGTATCCCTCATCAGTAGAGAAAAGTTCTGGGGTGGTTGAGAAGACCGCCAAACAACCGTCACAGGCTTCTTTGCCCCTCTGGCACGCAGGTGCATCTCCAAAAGCTCGTCAGCTTAGGGGCTCACGGGAGCCCTTTAACCGGAAAACCACGATGGGAGCACACTGCTAGCCTCTCCTCTGGATCGCCACTCTGCATTCTGGTATATGCAGTGCATATAACTTGAAGAGTTTAAAAAAAAGTTTGTGAATGTTTCACCAAAGTTAGTGTAAGTAAGTACTTAATATTTTCAGTATCTCTAGACACGAGACATGGCTCGTGTTTCGGGATAGTATCCCTCATCAGTAGAGAAAAGTTCTAGGGTGGTTGAGAAGACCGCCAAACAACCGTCACAGTCTTCTTTGTCCCTCTGGCACGCAGGTGCATCTCCAAAAGCTCGTCAGCTTAGGGGCTCATGGGAGCCCTTTAACAGGAAAACCACGATGGGAGCACACTGCTAGCCTCTCCTCCGGATCGTCCCTTTGCATTCTGGTATATGCAGTGCGTATAACTTGAAGAGTTTCGAAAAAAGTTTGTGAATGTTTCACCAAAGTTGGTGTAAGTAAGTACTTAATATTTTCAGTATCTCTAGACACGAGACATGGCTCGTGTTTCGGGATAGTATCCCTCATTAGTAGAGAAAAGTTCTGGGGTGGTTGAGAAGGCCGCCAAACAAGCGTCACAGGCTTCGTTGCCCCTCTGGAGCGCAGGTGCATCTCCAAAAGCTCGTCAGCTTAGGGGCTCACGGGAGCCCGTAGGGCCCGGGATGGACTTGTGGCTAATTGTGAAAGTTGCCACTTTTCACTGCAGATATCCCCCACGGTGACACTGGCAGGCCTGTTGATTTACCGGCCCCCGGGCAGTGTGGGCAATTTCGTAAGTTCTGTGATGGAAACAGTAACACTGCTGGCGACATCCACTTCCTCTTTTATTGTCTTAGGGGATTTGAATCTGCATTTTAATGACACCGCAGACATAATTGCCTCAGATCTTAAAGGCGACCTGACTGCCTGTGATCTCCAGTTAATTAATACAGGAGCCACACACGAGAAGGGCCACTTATTGGACCCAGTCTTTTCTAACATCCCCCGGCTTAAGGCCAGACCAGCCCTCCCTCTCCCATGGTCAGACCATTCTTTAGTTGCGGTGGAATGGCAAGTCAAACTGCCCTCAACACCGACACATCAAGCGGTTGTGGTGGACCGCGTATGGTCCAGACTATCGATCAACGATTGGACCCACAACCTGGCAAAATTACAACCTCCATCTGAGTCAGACCCGATTAAAGGCGATGCTGACCTTAAAAGGTGGTTGAAAGCCTCGCTTGATACCCTCATTCCTATGAAAACGATACAGAAGAGGGAAAAAAGAATTGGCTCTGCTCCTTGGTTTACGGCTGAGCTCCGCCTGCTAAAAAAAGGATGTAAGAAACTTGAAAGGGCCTGGAGGAAGAAATTTGATGCCTCTAAGCGCAAGGACTACTGGATAGCGATGAGGGGCTACAAAGCAGCCCTCCGCTTGGCAAAAGCACAATTTTTTGAGGAACGTATACAACTTGCCTCAAACTCCTCCAGGGAAACATTTAGGGTGGTGCAAGAACTCCTTAAAGTCCCTGAACCAGCAGTCACCCACGATCCTCAGAAGTGCAAGGAGTTGGCCGATTTTTTTCACATTAAAATTGTGAAAATACTCAACTCCCTTCCCCAGGTTACTAAACCGCAAGGGACCCAAAAAGAGCTCCCCACAACTCAGGGGAAAGAGCAACGCACTTCCCTGGACATGTTTGGCCCAGTTTCAGAAGCTGAAACGCTAAAAGCCATAGCCTCCATAAAAAGCGGCTCCCCTATGGACCCAGTTCCTTTTAGAATTTTAAAGCAAGCAGCAACCGCTGTGGTAGGGCCCATTACGGACCTAATAAATGCCTCTTTCTCTCATGGGCTGGTGCCACCCAGCTGGAAAAAAGCCGTGGTCAAGGCATTGTTAAAAAAATCTAACCTTGACACGGCGGAGCTGGCCAACTACAGGCCCATCTCTCTGCTGCCAGGCCTCAGCAAAATTGCTGAGAAGCTTGCAAATCTTCGACTCTCCAACTTTTTAGAGTTGAATGGTCTGCTCCGAGACTCGCAGACCGGTTTTCGTCCCGGTCAAGGTACTGACACGGCCCTCCTGGCAGTCGTTGAAGAATCCAGACGCATCTTAGATTCGGGAGGATCAGTGGCAGTGATCCTCCTGGATCTGAGTGCCGCATTCGACACCGTGAACCATCGGGTGTTGACTCAACGACTGTCAGAGGTGGGTGTGGCAGGGGCCGCTTTGAAGTGGCTTGGTTCATTTCTTGAAGACCGGTCTTACCAGGTCTGGGAAGGTAGCAACAAGTCTTCATCCATCTCTCTCCAGTGGGGGGTGCCGCAGGGCTCGGCCTTGAGCCCGACATTATTTAATGTCTATATGGCCCCCCTGGAGGATGTGGTGGCCCCTTTTAACATCAAGATCATCAGCTATGCTGATGATACTCAGCTGGTGGTCGCCCTTCCTCAACTGGTGGAGAACCCTGACTTGTTGCACTCATGCCTGGTGGATGTCTACGCCTGGATGAGCAGTTCATCTTTGAAGCTGAACGGCTCTAAAACAGAGATTATGTTACTTGGAAACAAAGCTCCCCCATTGCCATTAACATGCTGGCCAAGCTGTATGGGTGACTTCCCCACCATGAAAGATGAGATTAAGAGCCTGGGAGTCTGGCTGGAGCAAGATCTCTCCTTCAGAACTCATGCCAAAAGAACTGCGGGAGTATGTTTTGCCCTGCTGCGGGCTGCTCGGAAAATCTTCCCGCTCCTTCCCCTTTCATCGAGGAAGTTGTTGATTCAGGGGTTGATAACATCTCGCCTTGACTATAGCAATGGTCTTTTTCTAGGCGCCCCTGAATCCACTTTTAACAAACTTCAGCAGGTGCAAAATGCGGCGGCCAGACTACTTATGGGCATCCCCAGAACAGAATCTGCCAGACCCGCCTTTAAGGCTCTGCACTGGTTACCGGTGCGGGAGAGAGTGAAGTTTAAGGCACTCTGCACCGCACATAAAATCCTTCAGGGTAACGGACCATCTATCCTGAGGAACCTGGTAGTGCCTTACAAAGCGAACAGAGCGCTAAGGTCCGATCAGAAATGCTTGCTCCACGTCCCGAGAGTAAAAAGATCGCGCACGGGCGGGAGACGTTTTTCTGTGCACACAGCAACCCTCTGGAACTCTCTGCCACTAAAACTTCGTGCTGAGACCTGCATTGTGCGCTTTCGTAGGGGCCTGAAAACACACTTGTTTCCTGTGTGAGCTGGTCTAACCATCTCATGGTTCACGGTTGATGCACTGTTCATAGCGCCGGGATGCCCCAGGGTAGCTGTGCGCTATATAAGTTTTTTTTAATAATAATAATAATAATAACAGGAAAACCACGATGGGAGCACACTGCTAGCCTCTCCTCCGGATCGCCCCTCTGCATTCTGGTATATGCAGTGCGTATAACTTGAAGAGTTTCCTAAAAAGTTTGTGTATGTTTCACCAAAGTTATTGTAAGTAAGTACTTAATATTTTAAGTATCTCTAGACACGAGACATGGCTCGTGTTTCAAGATAGTATCCCTCATCGGTAGAGAAAAGTTCTTAGGTGGTTGAGAAGGTCGCCAAACAACCGTCACAGGCTTCATTGCCCCTCTGGCGAGCAGGTGCATCTCCAAAAGCTCGTCAGCTTAGGGGCTCACGGGAGCCCTTTAACAGGAAAACCACGATGGGAGCACACTGCTAGCCTCTCCTCCGGATCGGCCCTTTGCATTCTGGTATATGCAGCGCGTATAACCTGAAGAGTTTCGAAAAAAGTTCGTGAATGTTTCACCAAAGTTGGTGTAAGTAAGTACTTAATATTTTCAGTATCTCTAGACACGAGACATGGCTCGTGTTTCGGGATAGTATCCCTCATCAGTAGAGAAAAGTTCTGGGACGGTTGAGAAGGCCGCCAAACAACCATCACAGGCTTCGTTGCCCCTCTGGCGCGCAGGTGCATCTCCAAAAGCTCGTCAGCTTAGAGGCTCACGGGAGCACTTTAACAGAAAAACCACGATGGGAGCACACTGCTAGCCTCTCCTCCGGGTCGCCCCTCTGCATTCTGGTATATGCAGTGCGTATAACTTGAAGAGTTTCGAAAAAAGTTTGTGAATGTTTCACCAAAGTTGGTGTAAGTAAGTACTTAATATTTTCAGTATCTCTAGACACGAGACATGGCTCGTGTTTCGGGATAGTATCCCTCATCAGTAGAGAAAAGTTCTCGGGTGGTTGAGAAGGCCGCCAAACAACCGTCACAGGCTCCGTTGCCCCTTTGGCGCGCAGGTGCATCTCCAAAAGCTCGTCAGCTTAGGGGCTCACGAGATCCCTTTAAAAGGAAAACCACGATGGGAGCACACTGCTAGCCTCTCCTTTGGATCGCCCCTCTGCATTCTGGTATATGCAGTGCGTATAACTTGAAGGGTTTCGAAAAAAGTTCTTGAATGTTTCACCAAAGTTGGTGTAAGTAAGTACTTAATATTTTCAGTATCTCTAGACACGAGACATGGCTCGTGTTTCGGGATAGTATCCCTCATCAGTAGAGAAAAGTTCTGGGACGGTTGAGAAGGCCGCCAAACAACCATCACAGGCTTCGTTGCCCCTCTGGCGCGCAGGTGCATCTCCAAAAGCTCGTCAGCTTAGAGGCTCACGGGAGCACTTTAACAGAAAAACCACGATGGGAGCACACTGCTAGCCTCTCCTCCGGGTCGCCCCTCTGCATTCTGGTATATGCAGTGCGTATAACTTGAAGAGTTTCGAAAAAAGTTTGTGAATGTTTCACCAAAGTTGGTGTAAGTAAGTACTTAATATTTTCAGTATCTCTAGACACGAGACATGGCTCGTGTTTCGGGATAGTATCCCTCATCAGTAGAGAAAAGTTCTGGGGTGGTTGAGAAGGCCGCCAAACAACCGTCACAGGCTTCTTTGCCCCTCTGGCACGCAGGTGTATCTCCAAAAGCTCGTCAGCTTAGGGGCTCATGGGAGCCCTTTAACAGGAAAACCACGATGGGAGCACACTGCTAGCCTCTCCTTTGGATCGCCCCTCTGCATTCTGGTATATGCAGTGCATATAACTTGAAGGGTTTCGAAAAAAGTTCTTGAATGTTTCACCAAAGTTGGTGTAAGTAATTACTTAATATTTTCAGTATCTCTAGACACGAGACATGGCCCGTGTTTCGGGATAGTATCCCTCATCAGTAGAGAAAAGTTCTGGGGTGGTTGAGAAGGCCGCCAAACAATCGTCACAGGCTTCTCTGCCCCGCTGGCACGCAGGTGCATCGCCAAAAGCTCGTCAGCTTAGGGGCTTACGGGAGCCCTTTAACCGGAAAACCACGGTGGGCGCACACTGCTAGCCTCTCCTCCGGATCGCCCCTCTGCATTCTGGTATATGCAGTGCATATAACTTGAAGAGTTTCAAAAAAAGTTTGTGAATGTTTCACCAAAGTTAGTGTAAGTAAGTACTTAATATTTTTAGTATCTCTAGACACGAGACATGGCTCGTGTTTCGGGATAGTATCCCTCATCAGAAGAGAAAAGTTCTGGGGTGGTTGAGAAGGCCGCCAAACAACCGTCACAGGCTTCGTTGCCCCTCTGGCGCGCAGGTGCATCTCCAAAAGCTCGTCAGCTTAGAGGCTCACGGGAGCCCTTTAACAGGAAAACCACGATGGGAGCACACTGCTAGCCTCTCCTCCGGATCGCCCCTCTGCATTCTGGTATATGCAGTGCGTATAACTTGAAGAGTTTCGAAAAAAGTTTGTGAATGTTTCACCAAAGTTGGTGTAAGTAGGTACTTAGGGCCAGATGTAGGTAGGCTTTTACCGGGTGGTAACGGCCAAATTCGGCCGTTACCACCCGGTAAAAGCAATTTGACATGTAGGTCCCTGTAATTTACAGACTCGGTAAATTTACCGGTAGGTAAATTTACCGAGTATGTAAAATACCGAGTCGGTATCATTACTGATTCCGGACAATTGGTATGTAGGTGGGACTCTTCTGAGTCCCACAAGCAGTACCACATCGGTATTTTACCATCAAATAATACTTGATGGTAAAATACCGTTTCTGGTGTGCATGCACATGTGTGCATGCACACCTATGCCATATGACAGGCAGACCTGCCCTTAGGGCAGGTATGCCTGCCACATGGCACCCGAGCCTCTTTTGGGGGTGCCAGAGGGTGTCAAAGTGACACCCCCTGCACCCTTGTGACAGTCGGTATTTTCCGATGTGGTAAATACCGACCGGTATATGCCCAATCAATCCTATGGGCTTCAAAGCCCATAGGAATGCATGGGCATTAACTGGTCGGTATTTACCACATCGGAAATTACCGACTGTTTCCGATTCGGTAATTGCACATCTGCAATTACCTACATCTCGGTATTTTTATTTTCCGACCTCTTAAATACCGAGTCGGTGTGACTCGGTATTTAAGAGGTCGGTAAATAAAAATTATCTACATCTGGCCCTTAATATTTTCAGTATCTCTAGACACGAGACATGGCTCGTGTTTCGGGATAGTATCCCTCATCAGTAGAGAAAAGTTCTGGGGGTGGTTGAGAAGGCCGCCAAACAACCGTCACAGGCTTCTTTGCCCCTCTGGCACGCAGGTGCATCTCCAAAAGCTCGTCAGCTTAGGGGCTCACGGGAGCCCTTTAACAGGAAAACCACGATGGGAGCACACTGCTAGCCTCTCCTTTGGTTCGCCCCTCTGCATTCTGGTATATGCAGTGCATATAACTTGAAGGGTTTCGAAAAAAGTTCTTGAATGTTTCACCAAAGTTGGTGTAAGTAATTACTTAATATTTTCAGTATCTCTAGACACGAGACATGGCCCGTGTTTCGGGATAGTATCCCTCATCAGTAGAGAAAAGTTCTGGGGTGGTTGAGAAGGCCGCCAAACAATCGTCACAGGCTTCTCTGCCCCGCTGGCACGCAGGTGCATCGCCAAAAGCTCGTCAGCTTAGGGGCTTACGGGAGCCCTTTAACCGGAAAACCACGATGGGAGCACACTGCTAGCCTCTCCTCCGGATCGCCCCTCTGCATTCTGGTATATGCAGTGCATATAACTTGAAGAGTTTCAAAAAAAGTTTGTGAATGTTTCACCAAAGTTAGTGTAAGTAAGTACTTAATATTTTCACTATCTCTAGACACGAGACATGGCTCGTGTTTCGGGATAGTATCCCTCATCAGAAGAGAAAAGTTCTGGGGTGGTTGAGAAGGCCGCCAAACAACCGTCACAGGCTTCGTTGCCCCTCTGGCGCGCAGGTGCATCTCCAAAAGCTCGTCCGCTTAGAGGCTCACGGGAGCCCTTTAACAGGAAAACCACGATGGGAGCACACTGCTAGCCTCTCCTCCGGATCGCCCCTCTGCATTCTGGTATATGCAGTGCGTATAACTTGAAGAGTTTCGAAAAAAGTTTGTGAATGTTTCACCAAAGTTGGTGTAAGTAAGAACTTAATATTTTCAGTATCTCTAGACAGGAGACATGGCTCGTGTTTCGGGATAGTATCCCTCATCAGTAGAGAAAAGTTCTGGGGTGGTTGAGAAGACCGCCAAACAACTGTCACAGGCTTCTTTGCCCCTCTGGCACGCAGGTGCATCTCCAAAAGCTCGTCAGCTTAGGGGCTCTTTAACCGGAAAAACCGGAAAACCACGATGGGAGCACACTGCTAGCCTCTCCTCCGGATCGCCACTCTGCATTCTGGTATATGCAGTGCATATAACTTGAAGAGTTTAAAAAAAAGTTTGTGAATGTTTCACCAAAGTTAGTGTAAGTAAGTACTTAATATTTTCAGTATCTCTAGACACGAGACATGGCTCGTGTTTCGGGATAGTATCCCTCATCAGTAGAGAAAAGTTCTGGGGTGGTTGAGAAGACCGCCAAACAACCGTCACAGTCTTCTTTGCCCCTCTGGCACGCAGGTGCATCTCCAAAAGCTCGTCAGCTTAGGGGCTCACGGGAGCCCTTTAACAGGAAAACCACGATGGGAGCACACTGCTAGCCTCTCCTCCGGATCGCCCCTCTGCATTCTGGTATATGCAGTGCGTATAACTTGAAGAGTTTCGAAAAAAGTTTGTGAATGTTTCACCAAAGTTGGTGTAAGTAAGTACTTAATATTTTCAGTATCTCTAGACACGAGACATGGCTCGTGTTTCGGGATAGTATCCCTCATCAGTAGAGAAAAGTTCTGGGGTGGTTGAGAAGGCCGCCAAACAACCGTCACAGGCTTCGTTGCCCCTCTGGAGCGCAGGTGCATCTCCAAAAGCTCGTCAGCTTAGGGGCTCACGGGAGCCCTTTAACAGAAAAACCACGATGGGAGCACACTGCTAGCCTCTCCTCCGGATCGCCCCTCTGCATTCTGGTATATGCAGTGCGTATAACTTGAAGAGTTTCCTAAAAAGTTTGTGTATGTTTCACCAAAGTTATTGTAAGTAAGTACTTAATATTTTAAGTATCTCCAGACACGAGACATGGCTCGTGTTTCAAGATAGTATCCCTCATCAGTAGAGAAAAGTTCTTAGGTGGTTGAAAAGGTCGCCAAACAACCGTCACAGGCTTCATTGCCCCTCTGGCGCGCAGGTGCTTCTCCAAAAGCTCGTCAGCTTAGGGGCTCACGGGAGCCCTTTAACAGGAAAACCACGATGGGAGCACACTGCTAGCCTCTCCTCCGGATCGCCCCTCTGCATTCTGGTATATGCAGCGCGTATAACCTGAAGAGTTTCGAAAAAAGTTCGTGAATGTTTCACCAAAGTTGGTGTAAGTAAGTACTTAATATTTTCAGTATCTCTAGACACGAGACATGGCTCGTGTTTCGGGATAGTATCCCTCATCAGTAGAGAAAAGTTCTCGGGTGGTTGAGAAGGCCGCCAAACAACCGTCACAGGCTCCGTTGCCCCTTTGGCGCGCAGGTGCATCTCCAAAAGCTTGTCAGCTTAGGGGCTCACGAGATCCCTTTAAAAGGAAAACCACGATGGGAGCACACTGCTAGCCTCTCCTTTGGATCGCCCCTCTGCATTCTGGTATATGCAGTGCGTATAACTTGAAGGGTTTCGAAAAAAGTTCTTGAATGTTTCACCAAAGTTGCTGTAAGTAAGTACTTAATATTTTCAGTATCTCTAGACACGAGACATGGCTCGTGTTTCGGGATAGTATCCCTCATCAGTAGAGAAAAGTTCTGGGGTGGTTGAGAAGGCCGCCAAACAACCGTCACAGGCTTCGTTGCCCCTCTGGCGCGCAGGTGCATCTCCAAAAGCTCGTTAGCTTAGAGGCTCACGGGAGCACTTTAACAGAAAAACCACAATGGGAGCACACTGCTAGCCTCTCCTCCGGATCGCCCCTCTGCATTCTGGTATATGCAGTGCGTATAACTTGAAGAGTTTCGAAAAAAGTTTGTGAATGTTTCACCAAAGTTGGTGTAAGTAAGTACTTAATATTTTCAGTATCTCTAGACACGAGACATGGCTCGTGTTTCGGGATAGTATCCCTCATCAGTAGAGAAAAGTTCTGGGGTGGTTGAGAAGGCCGCCAAACAACCGTCACAGGCTTCTTTGCCCCTCTGGAACGCAGGTGCATCTCCAAAAGCTCGTCAGCTTAGGGGCTCACGGGAGCCCTTTAACAGGAAAACCACGATGGGAGCACACTGCTAGCCTCTCCTTTGGATCGCCCCTCTGCATTCTGGTATATGCAGTGCATATAACTTGAAGGGTTTCGAAAAAAGTTCTTGAATGTTTCACCAAAGTTGGTGTAAGTAAGTACTTAATATTTTCAGTATCTCTAGACACGAGACATGGCCCGTGTTTCGGGATAGTATCCCTCATCAGTAGAGAAAAGTTCTGGGGTGGTTGAGAAGGCCGCCAAACAACCGTCACAGGCTTCTCTGCCCCGCTGGCACGCAGGTGCATCGCCAAAAGCTCGTCAGCTTAGGGGCTTACGGGAGCCCTTTAACCGGAAAACCACGATGGGAGCACACTGCTAGCCTCTCCTCCGGATCGCCCATCTGCATTCTGGTATATGCAGTGCATATAACTTGAAGAGTTTCAAAAAAAGTTTGTGAATGTTTCACCAAAGTTAGTGTAAGTAAGTACTTAATATTTTCAGTATCTCTAGACACGAGACATGGCTCGTGTTTCGGGATAGTATCCCTCATCAGAAGAGAAAAGTTCTGGGGTGCTTGAGAAGGCCGCCAAACACCCGTCACAGGCTTCGTTGCCCCTCTGGCGCGCAGGTGCATCTCCAAAAGCTCGTCAGCTTAGAGGCTCACGGGAGCCCTTTAACAGGAAAACCATGATGGGAGCACACTGCTAGCCTCTCCTCCGGATCGCCCCTCTGCATTCTGGTATATGCAGTGCGTATAACTTGAAGGGTTTCGAAAAAAGTTCTTGAATGTTTCACCAAAGTTGGTGTAAGTAAGTACTTAATATTTTCAGTATCTCTAGACACGAGACATGGCTCGTGTTTCGGGATAGTATCCCTCATCAGTAGAGAAAAGTTCTGGGGTGGTTGAGAAGACCGCCAAACAACCGTCACAGGCTTCTTTGCCCCTCTGGCACGCAGGTGCATCTCCAAAAGCTCGTCAGCTTAGGGGCTCTTTAACCGGAAAAACCGGAAAACCACGATGGGAGCACACTGCTAGCCTCTCCTCCGGATCGCCACTCTGCATTCTGGTATATGCAGTGCATATAACTTGAAGAGTTTAAAAAAAAGTTTGTGAATGTTTCACCAAAGTTAGTGTAAGTAAGTAATTCTGGTATATGCAGTGCGTATAACCTGAAGAGTTTCGAAAAAAGTTCTTGAATGTTTCACCAAAGTTGGTGTAAGTAAGTACTTAATATTTTCAGTATCTCTAGACACGAGACATGGCTCGTGTTTCGGGATAGTATCCCTCATCAGTAGAGAAAAGTTCTGGGGTGGTTGAGAAGGCCGTCAAACAACCGTCATGGGCTTCGTTGCCCCTCTGGCGCCCAGGTGCATCTCCAAAAGCTCGTCAGCTTAGGGGCTCACGGGAGACCTTTAACAGGAAAACCACGATGGGAGCACACTGCTAGCCTCTCCTCCGGATCGCCCCTCTGCATTCTGGTATATGCAGTGCGTATAACCTGAAGAGTTTCGAAAAAAGTTCTTGAATGTTTCACCAAAGTTGGTGTAAGTAAGTACTTAATATTTTCAGTATCTCTAGACACGAGACATGGCTCGTGTTTCGGGATAGTATCCCTCATCAGTAGAAAAAAGTTCTGGGGTGGTTGAGAAGGCCGCCAAACAACCGTCACAGGCTTCGTTGCCCCTCTGGCGCGCAGGTTCATCTCCAAAAGCTCGTCAGCTTAGAGGCTCACGGGAGCACTTTAACAGGAAAACCACGATGGGAGCACACTGCTAGCCTCTCCTTTGGATCGCCCCTCTGCATTCTGGTATATGCAGTGCATATAACTTGAAGGGTTTCGAAAAAAGTTCTTGAATGTTTCACCAAAGTTGGTGTAAGTAAGTACTTAATATTTTCAGTATCTCTAGACACGAGACATGGCCCGTGTTTCGGCATAGTATCCCTCATCAGTAGAGAAAAGTTCTGGGGTGGTTGAGAAGGCCGCCAAACAACCGTTACAGGCTTCTCTGCCCCGCTGGCACGCAGGTGCATCGCCAAAAGCTCGTCAGCTTAGGGGCTCACGGGAGCCCTTTAACCGGAAAACCACGATGGGAGCACACTGCGGCCTCTCCTCCGGATCGCCCCTCTGCATTCTGGTATATGCAGTGCATATAACTTGAAGAGTTTCAAAAAAAGTTTGTGAATGTTTCACCAAAGTTAGTGTAAGTAAGTACTTAATATTTTCAGTATCTCTAGACACGAGACATGGCTCGTGTTTCGGGATAGTATCCCTCATCAGAAGAGAAAGGTTCTGGGGTGGTTGAGAAGGCCGCCAAACAACCGTCACAGGCTTCTTTGCCCCTCTGGCACGCAGGTGCATCTCCAAAAGCTCGTCAGCTTAGGGGCTCACGGGAGCCCTTTAACAGGAAAACCACGATGGGAGCACACTGCTAGCCTCTCCTTTGGATCACCCCTCTGCATTCTGGTATATGCAGTGCATATAACTTGAAGGGTTTCGAAAAACGTTCTTGAATGTTTCACCAAAGTTGGTGTAAGTAAGTACTTAATATTTTCAGTATCTCTAGACACGAGACATGGCTCGTGTTTCGGGATAGTATCCCTCATCAGTAGAGAAAAGTTCTGGGGTGGTTGAGAAGGCCGCCAAACAACCGTCACAGGCTTCGTTGCCCCTCTGGCGCGCAGGTGCATCTCCAAAAGCTCGTCAGCTTAGAGGCTCACGGGAGCACTTTAACAGAAAAACCACGATGGGAGCACAATGCTAGCCTCTCCTCCGGATCGCCCCTCTGCATTCTGGTATATGCAGTGCGTATAACTTGAAGAGTTTCGAAAAAAGTTTGTGAATGTTTCACCAAAGTTGGTGTAAGTAAGTACTTAATATTTTCAGTATCTCTAGACACGAGACATGGCTCGTGTTTCGGGATAGTATCCCTCATCAGTAGAGAAAAGTTCTGGGGTGGTTGAGAAGGCCGCCAAACAACCGTCACAGGCTTCTTTGGCCCTCTGGCACGCAGGTGCATCTCCAAAAGCTCGTCAGCTTAGGGGCTCACGGGAGCCCTTTAACAGGAAAACCACGATGGGAGCACACTGCTAGCCTCTCCTTTGGATCGCCCCTCTGCATTCTGGTATATGCAGTGCATATAACTTGAAGGGTTTCGAAAAAAGTTCTTGAATGTTTCACCAAAGTTGGTGTAAGTAAGTACTTAATATTTTCAGTATCTCTAGACACGAGACATGGCCCGTGTTTCGGGATAGTATCCCTCATCAGTAGAGAAAAGTTCTGGGGTGGTTGAGAAGGCCGCCAAACAACCGTCACAGGCTTCTCTGCCCCGCTGGCACGCAGGTGCATCGCCAAAAGCTCGTCAGCTTAGGGGCTTACGGGAGCCCTTTAACCGGAAAACCACGATGGGAGCACACTGCTAGCCTCTCCTCCGGATCGCCCCTCTGCATTCTGGTATATGCAGTGCATATAACTTGAAGAGTTTCAAAAAAAGTTTGTGAATGTTTCACCAAAGTTAGTGTAAGTAAGTACTTAATATTTTCAGTATCTCTAGACACGAGACATGGCTCGTGTTTCGGGATAGTATCCCTCATCAGTAGAGAAAAGTTCTGGGGTGGTTGAGAAGGCCGCCAAACAACCGTCACAGGCTTCGTTGCCCCTCTGGCGCGCAGGTTCATCTCCAAAAGCTCGTCAGCTTAGAGGCTCACGGGAGCACTTTAACAGGAAAACCACGATGGGAGCACACTGCTAGCCTCTCCTCCGGATCGCCCCTCTGCATTCTGGTATATGCAGTGCGTATAACTTGAAGAGTTTCGAAAAAAGTTTGTGAATGTTTCACCAAAGTTGGTGTAAGTAAGTACTTAATATTTTCAGTATCTCTAGACACGAGACATGGCTCGTGTTTCGGGATAGTATCCCTCATCAGTAGAGAAAAGTTCTGGGGTGGTTTAGAAGGCCGCCAAACAACCGTCAGAGGCTTCTTTGCCCCTCTGGCACGCAGGTGCATCTCCAAAAGCTCGTCAGCTTAGGGGCTCACGGGAGCCCTTTAACAGGAAAACCACGATGGGAGCACACTGCTAGCCTCTCCTTTGGATCGCCCCTCTGCATTCTGGTATATGCAGTGCATATAACTTGAAGGGTTTCGAAAAAAGTTCTTGAATGTTTCACCAAAGTTGGTGTAAGTAAGTACTTAATATTTTCAGTATCTCTAGACACGAGACATGGCTCGTGTTTCGGGATAGTATCCCTCATCAGAAGAGAAAAGTTCTGGGGTGGTTGAGAAGGCCGCCAAACAACCGTCACAGGCTTCGTTGCCCCTCTGGCGCGCAGGTGCATCTCCAAAAGCTCGTCAGCTTAGAGGCTCACGGGAGCCCTTTAACAGGAAAACCACGATGGGAGCACACTGCTAGCCTCTCCTCCGGATCGCCCCTCTGCATTCTGGTATATGCAGTGCGTATAACTTGAAGAGTTTCGAAAAAAGTTTGTGAATGTTTCACCAAAGTTGGTGTAAGTAAGAACTTAATATTTTCAGTATCTCTAGACAGGAGACATGGCTCGTGTTTCGGGATAGTATCCCTCATCAGTAGAGAAAAGTTCTGGGGTGGTTGAGAAGGCCGCCAAACAACCGTCATAGGCTTCTTTGCCCCTCTGGCACGCAGGAGCATCTCCAAAAGCTCGTCAGCTTAGGGGCTCACGGGAGCCCTTTAACAGGAAAACCACGATGGGAGCACACTGTTAGCCTCTCCTTTGGATCACCCCTCTGCATTCTGGTATATGCAGTGCATATAACTTGAAGGGTTTCGAAAAAAGTTCTTGAATGTTTCACCAAAGTTGGTGTAAGTAAGTACTTAATATTTTCAGTATCTCTAGACACGAGACATGGCTCGTGTTTCGGGATAGTATCCCTCATCAGTAGAGAAAAGTTCTGGGGTGGTTGAGAAGGCCGTCAAACAACCGTCATGGGCTTCGTTGCCCCTCTGGCGCGCAGGTGCATCTCCAAAAGCTCGTCAGCTTAGGGGCTCACGGGAGCCCTTTAACAGGAAAACCACGATGGGAGCACACTGCTAGCCTCTCCTCCGGATCGCCCCTCTGCATTCTGGTATATGCAGTGCGTATAACCTGAAGAGTTTCGAAAAAAGTTCGTGAATGTTTCACCAAAGTTGGTGTAAATAAGTACTTAATATTTTCAGTATCTCTAGACACGAGACATGGCTCGTGTTTCGGGATAGTATCCCTCATCAGTAGAGAAAAGTTCTCGGGTGGTTGAGAAGGCCGCCAAACAACCGGCACAGGCTTCGTTGCCCCTCTGGCGCGCAGGTGCATCTCCGAAAGCTCGTCAGCTTAGGGGCTCACGGGAGCCCTTTAACAGGAAAACCACGATGGGAGCACACTGCTAGCCTCTCCTCCGGATCACCCCTTGGCATTCTGGTATATGCAGTGCATATAACTTGAAGAGTTTCGAAAAAAGTTCATGAATGTTTCACCAAAGTTGGTGTGAGTAAGTACTTAATATTTTCAGTATCTCTAGACACGAGACATGGCTCGTGTTTCGGGATAGTATCCCTCATCAGTAGAGAAAAGTTCTGGGGTGGTTGAGAAGGCCGTCAAACAACCGTCATGGGCTTCGTTGCCCCTCTGGCGCCCAGGTGCATCTCCAAAAGCTCGTCAGCTTAGGGGCTCACGGGAGACCTTTAACAGGAAAACCACGATGGGAGCACACTGCTAGCCTCTCCTCCGGATCGCCCCTCTGCATTCTGGTATATGCAGTGCGTATAACCTGAAGAGTTTCGAAAAAAGTTCTTGAATGTTTCACCAAAGTTGGTGTAAGTAAGTACTTAATATTTTCAGTATCTCTAGACACGAGACATGGCTCGTGTTTCGGGATAGTATCCCTCATCAGTAGAAAAAAGTTCTGGGGTGGTTGAGAAGGCCGCCAAACAACCGTCACAGGCTTCGTTGCCCCTCTGGCGCGCAGGTTCATCTCCAAAAGCTCGTCAGCTTAGAGGCTCACGGGAGCACTTTAACAGGAAAACCACGATGGGAGCACACTGCGAGCCTCTCCTTTGGATCGCCCCTCTGCATTCTGGTATATGCAGTGCATATAACTTGAAGGGTTTCGAAAAAAGTTCTTGAATGTTTCACCAAAGTTGGTGTAAGTAAGTACTTAATATTTTCAGTATCTCTAGACACGAGACATGGCCCGTGTTTCGGCATAGTATCCCTCATCAGTAGAGAAAAGTTCTGGGGTGGTTGAGAAGGCCGCCAAACAACCGTTACAGGCTTCTCTGCCCCGCTGGCACGCAGGTGCATCGCCAAAAGCTCGTCAGCTTAGGGGCTCACGGGAGCCCTTTAACCGGAAAACCACGATGGGAGCACACTGCGGCCTCTCCTCCGGATCGCCCCTCTGCATTCTGGTATATGCAGTGCATATAACTTGAAGAGTTTCAAAAAAAGTTTGTGAATGTTTCACCAAAGTTAGTGTAAGTAAGTACTTAATATTTTCAGTATCTCTAGACACGAGACATGGCTCGTGTTTCGGGATAGTATCCCTCATCAGAAGAGAAAGGTTCTGGGGTGGTTGAGAAGGCCGCCAAACAACCGTCACAGGCTTCGTTGCCCCTCTGGCGCGCAGGTGCATCTCCAAAAGCTCGTCAGCTTAGAGGCTCACGGGAGCCCTTTAACAGGAAAACCACGATGGGAGCACACTGCTAGCCTCTCCTCCGGATCGCCCCTCTGCATTCTGGTATATGCAGTGCGTATAACTTGAAGAGTTTCGAAAAAAGTTTGTGAATGTTTCACCAAAGTTGGTGTAAGTAAGAACTTAACATTTTCAGTATCTCTAGACAGGAGATATGGCTCGTGTTTCGGGATAGTATCCCTCATCAGTAGAGAAAAGTTCTGGGGTGGTTGAGAAGGCCGCCAAACAACCGTCACAGGCTTCTTTGCCCCTCTGGCACGCAGGTGCATCTCCAAAAGCTCGTCAGCTTAGGGGCTCACGGGAGCCCTTTAACAGGAAAACCACGATGGGAGCACACTGCTAGCCTCTCCTTTGGATCACCCCTCTGCATTCTGGTATATGCAGTGCATATAACTTGAAGGGTTTCGAAAAAAGTTCTTGAATGTTTCACCAAAGTTGGTGTAAGTAAGTACTTAATATTTTCAGTATCTCTAGACACGAGACATGGCTCGTGTTTCGGGATAGTATCCCTCATCAGTAGAGAAAAGTTCTGGGGTGGTTGAGAAGGCCGCCAAACAACCGTCACAGGCTTCGTTGCCCGTCTGGCGCGCAGGTGCATCTCTAAAAGCTCGTCAGCTTAGAGGCTCACGGGAGCACTTTAACAGAAAAACCACGATGGGAGCACACTGCTAGCCTCTCCTCCGGATCGCCCCTCTGCATTCTGGTATATGCAGTGCGTATAACTTGAAGAGTTTCGAAAAAAGTTTGTGAATGTTTCACCAAAGTTGGTGTAAGTAAGTACTTAATATTTTCAGTATCTCTAGACACGAGACATGGCTCGTGTTTCGGGATAGTATCCCTCATCAGTAGAGAAAAGTTCTGGGGTGGTTGAGAAGGCCGCCAAACAACCGTCACAGGCTTCTTTGGCCCTCTGGCACGCAGGTGCATCTCCAAAAGCTCGTCAGCTTAGGGGCTCACGGGAGCCCTTTAACAGGAAAACCACGATGGGAGCACACTGCTAGCCTCTCCTTTGGATCGCCCCTCTGCATTCTGGTATATGCAGTGCATATAACTTGAAGGGTTTCGAAAAAAGTTCTTGAATGTTTCACCAAAGTTGGTGTAAGTAAGTACTTAATATTTTCAGTATCTCTAGACACGAGACATGGCCCGTGTTTCGGGATAGTATCCCTCATCAGTAGAGAAAAGTTCTGGGGTGGTTGAGAAGGCCGCCAAACAACCGTCACAGGCTTCTCTGCCCCGCTGGCACGCAGGTGCATCGCCAAAAGCTCGTCAGCTTAGGGGCTTACGGGAGCCCTTTAACCGGAAAACCACGATGGGAGCACACTGCTAGCCTCTCCTCCGGATCGCCCCTCTGCATTCTGGTATATGCAGTGCATATAACTTGAAGAGTTTCAAAAAAAGTTTGTGAATGTTTCACCAAAGTTAGTGTAATTAAGTACTTAATATTTTCAGTATCTCTAGACACGAGACATGGCTCGTGTTTCGGGATAGTATCCCTCATCAGTAGAGAAAAGTTCTGGGGTGGTTGAGAAGGCCGCCAAACCACCGTCACAGGCTTCGTTGCCCCTCTGGCGCGCAGGTTCATCTCCAAAAGCTCGTCAGCTTAGAGGCTCACGGGAGCACTTTAACAGGAAAACCACGATGGGAGCACACTGCTAGCCTCTCCTCCGGATCGCCCCTCTGCATTCTGGTATATGCAGTGCGTATAACTTGAAGAGTTTCGAAAAAAGTTTGTGAATGTTTCACCAAAGTTGGTGTAAGTAAGTACTTAATATTTTCAGTATCTCTAGACACGAGACATGGCTCGTGTTTCGGGATAGTATCCCTCATCAGTAGAGAAAAGTTCTGGGGTGGTTGAGAAGGCCGCCAAACAACCGTCAGAGGCTTCTTTGCCCCTCTGGCACGCAGGTGCATCTCCAAAAGCTCGTCAGCTTAGGGGCTCACGGGAGCCCTTTAACAGGAAAACCACGATGGGAGCACACTGCTAGCCTCTCCTTTGGATCGCCCCTCTGCATTCTGGTATATGCAGTGCATATAACTTGAAGGGTTTCGAAAAAAGTTCTTGAATGTTTCACCAAAGTTGGTGTAAGTAAGTACTTAATATTTTCAGTATCTCTAGACACGAGACATGGCTCGTGTTTCGGGATAGTATCCCTCATCAGAAGAGAAAAGTTCTGGGGTGGTTGAGAAGGCCGCCAAACAACCGTCACAGGCTTCGTTGCCCCTCTGGCGCGCAGGTGCATCTCCAAAAGCTCGTCAGCTTAGAGGCTCACGGGAGCCCTTTAACAGGAAAACCACGATGGGAGCACACTGCTAGCCTCTCCTCCGGATCGCCCCTCTGCATTCTGGTATATGCAGTGCGTATAACTTGAAGAGTTTCGAAAAAAGTTTGTGAATGTTTCACCAAAGTTGGTGTAAGTAAGAACTTAATATTTTCAGTATCTCTAGACAGGAGACATGGCTCGTGTTTCGGGATAGTATCCCTCATCAGTAGAGAAAAGTTCTGGGGTGGTTGAGAAGGCCGCCAAACAACCGTCATAGGCTTCTTTGCCCCTCTGGCACGCAGGTGCATCTCCAAAAGCTCGTCAGCTTAGGGGCTCACGGGAGCCCTTTAACAGGAAAACCACGATGGGAGCACACTGTTAGCCTCTCCTTTGGATCACCCCTCTGCATTCTGGTATATGCAGTGCATATAACTTGAAGGGTTTCGAAAAAAGTTCTTGAATGTTTCACCAAAGTTGGTGTAAGTAAGTACTTAATATTTTCAGTATCTCTAGACACGAGACATGGCTCGTGTTTCGGGATAGTATCCCTCATCAGTAGAGAAAAGTTCTGGGGTGGTTGAGAAGGCCGTCAAACAACCGTCATGGGCTTCGTTGCCCCTCTGGCGCGCAGGTGCATCTCCAAAAGCTCGTCAGCTTAGGGGCTCACGGGAGCCCTTTAACAGGAAAACCACGATGGGAGCACACTGCTAGCCTCTCCTCCGGATCGCCCCTCTGCATTCTGGTATATGCAGTGCGTATAACCTGAAGAGTTTCGAAAAAAGTTCGTGAATGTTTCACCAAAGTTGGTGGAAATAAGTACTTAATATTTTCAGTATCTCTAGACACGAGACATGGCTCGTGTTTCGGGATAGTATCCCTCATCAGTAGAGAAAAGTTCTCGGGTGGTTGAGAAGGCCGCCAAACAACCGGCACAGGCTTCGTTGCCCCTCTGGCGCGCAGGTGCATCTCCGAAAGCTCGTCAGCTTAGGGGCTCACGGGAGCCCTTTAACAGGAAAACCACGATGGGAGCACACTGCTAGCCTCTCCTCCGGATCGCCCCTTGGCATTCTGGTATATGCAGTGCATATAACTTGAAGAGTTTCGAAAAAAGTTCATGAATGTTTCACCAAAGTTGGTGTGAGTAAGTACTTAATATTTTCAGTATATCTAGACACAAGACATGGCTCGTGTTTCGGGATAGTATCCCTCATCAGTAGAGAAAAGTTCTGAGGTGGTTGAGAAGGCCGCCAAACAACCGTCACAGGCTTCGTTGCACCTCTGGCGCACAGGTGCATCTCCAAAAGCTCGTCAGCTTAGGGGCTCACGGGAGCCCTTTAACAGGAAAACCACGATGGGAGCACACTGGTAGCCTCTCCTCTGGATGGCCCCTCTGCATTCTGGTATATGCAGTGCATATAACTTGAAGAGTTTCGAAAAAAGTTCGTGTATGTTTCACCAAAGTTATTGTAAGTAAGTACTTAATATTTTTAGTATCTCTAGACACGAGACATGGCTCGTGTTTCGGGATAGTATCCCTCATCAGTAGAGAAAAGTTCTGGGGTGGTTGAGAAGGCCACCAAACAACCGTCACAGGCTTTGTTGCCCCTCTGGCGCGCAGGTGCATCTCCAAAAGCTCCTCAGCTTAGGGGCTCACGGGAGCCCTTTAACAGGAAACCCTCGATGGGAGCACACTGCTAGCCTCTCCTCCGGATCGCCCCTCTGCATTTTGGTATATGCACTGCATATAACTTGAAGAGTTTCGAAAAAAGTTCGTGAATGTTTCACCAAAGTTGGTGTAAGTAAGTGTTTAATATTTTCAGTACAGCTAGACACGAGACATGACACGTTTTTCGGGATGGTATCCCTCATCAGTAGAGAAAAGTTCTGGGGTGGTTGAGAAGGCCACCAAACAACCGTCACAGGCTTTGTTGCCCCTGTGGCGCGCAGGTGCATCTCCAAAAGCTCCTCAGCTTAGGGGCTCACGGGAGCCCTTTAACAGGAAACCCTCGATGGGAGCACACTGCTAGCCTCTCCTCCGGAACGCCCCTCTGCATTCTGGTATATGCACTGCATATAACTTGAAGAGTTTCGAAAAAAGTTTGTGAATGTTTCACCAAAGTTGGTGTAAGTAAGTATTTAATATTTTCAGTATCTCTAGACACGAGACATGACTCGTGTTTCAGGATAGTATCCCTCATCAGTAGAGAAAAGTTCTTAGGTGGTTGAGAAGGTCGCCAAACAACCGTCACAGGCTTCTTTGCCCCTCTGGCATGCAGGTGCATCTCCAAAAGCTCGTCAGCTTAGGGGCTCACGGGAGCCCTTTAACAGGAAAACCACGATGGGAGCACACTGATAGCCTCTCCTTTGGATCACCCCTCTGCATTCTGGTATATGCAGTGCATATAACTTGAAGGGTTTCGAAAAAAGTTCTTGAATGTTTCACCAAAGTTGGTGTAAGTAAGTACTTAATATTTTCAGTATCTCTAGACACGAGACATGGCTCGTGTTTCGGGATAGTATCCCTCACCAGTAGAGAAAAGTTCTGGGGTGGTTGAGAAGGCCGCCAAACAACCGTCACAGGCTTCGTTGCCCCTCTGGCGCGCAGGTGCATCTCCAAAAGCTCGTCAGCTTAGAGGCTCACGGGAGCACTTTAACAGAAAAACCACGATGGGAGCACACTGCTAGCCTCTCCTCCGGATCGCCCCTCTGCATTCTGGTATATGCAGTGCGTATAACTTGAAGAGTTTCGAAAAAAGTTTGTGAATGTTTCACCAAAGTTGGTGTAAGTACTTAATATTTTCAGTATCTCTAGACACGAGACATGGCTCGTGTTTCGGGATAGTATCCCTCATCAGTAGAGAAAAGTTCTGGGGTGGTTGAGAAGGCCGCCAAACAACCGTCACAGGCTTCTTTGCCCCTCTGGCACGCAGGTGCATCTCCAAAAGCTCGTCAGCTTAGGGGCTCACGGGAGCCCTTTAACAGGAAAACCATGATGGGAGCACACTGCTAGCCTCTCCTTTGGATCGCCCCTCTGCATTCTGGTATATGCAGTGCATATAACTTGAAGGGTTTCGAAAAAAGTTCTTGAATGTTTCACCAAAGTTGGTGTAAGTAAGTACTTAATATTTTCAGTATCTCTAGACAAGAGACATGGCCCGTGTTTCGGGATAGTATCCCTCATCAGTAAAGAAAAGTTCTGGGGTGGTTGAGAAGGCCGCCAAACAACCGTCACAGGCTTCTCTGCCCCGCTGGCACGCAGGTGCATCGCCAAAAGCTCGTCAGCTTAGGGGCTTACGGGAGCCCTTTAACCGGAAAACCACGATGGGAGCACACTGCTAGCCTCTCCTCCGGATCGCCCCTCTGCATTCTGGTATATGCAGTGCATATAACTTGAAGAGTTTCAAAAAAAGTTTGTGAATGTTTCACCAAAGTTAGTGTAAGTAAGTACTTAATATTTTCAGTATCTCTAGACACGAGACATGGCTCGTGTTTCGGGATAGTATCCCTCATCAGAAGAGAAAAGTTCTGGGGTGGTTGAGAAGGCCGCCAAACAACCGTCACAGGCTTCGTTGCACTCTGGCGCGCAGGTGCATCTCCAAAAGCTCGTCAGCTTAGAGGCTCACGGGAGCCCTTTAACAGGAAAACCACGATGGGAGCACACTGCTAGCCTCTCCTCCGGATCGCCCCTCTGCATTCTGGTATATGCAGTGCGTATAACTTGAAGAGTTTCGAAAAAAGTTCTTGAATGTTTCACCAAAGTTGGTGTAAGTAAGAACTTAATATTTTCAGTATCTCTAGACAGGAGACATGGCTCGTGTTTCGGGATAGTATCCCTCATCAGTAGAGAAAAGTTCTCGGGTGGTTGAGAAGGCCGCCAAACAACCGTCACAGGCTCCGTTGCCCCTTTGGCGCGCAGGTGCATCTCCAAAAGCTCGTCAGCTTAGGGGCTCACGAGATCCCTTTAACAGGAAAACCACGATGGGAGCACACTGCTAGCCTCTCCTTTGGATCGCCCTCTGCATTTTGGTATATGCCGTGCGTATAACTTAAAGGGTTTCGAAAAAAGTTCTTGAATGTTTCACCAAAGTTGGTGTAAGTAAGTACTTAATATTTTCGGTATCTCTAGACACGAGACATGGCTCGTGTTTCGGGATAGTATCCCTCATCTGTAGAGAAAAGTTCTCGGGTGGTTGAGAAGGCCGCCAAACAACCGTCACAGGCTCCGTTGCGCCTTTGGCGCGCAGGTGCATCTCCAAAAGCTCGTCAGCTTAGGGGCTCACGGGAGCCCTTTAACAGGAAAACCACGATGGGAGCACACTGCTAGCCTCTCCTCCGGATCGCCCCTCTGCATTCTGGTATATGCAGTGCGTATAACCTGAAGAGTTTCGAAAAAAGTTCGTGAATGTTTCACCAAAGTTGGTGTAAGTAAGTACTTAATATTTTCAGTATCTCTAGACACGAGACATGGCTCGTGTTTCGGGATAGTATCCCTCATCAGTAGAGAAAAGTTCTGGGGTGGTTGAGAAGGCCGCCAAACAACCGTCACAGGCTTCGTTGCCCCTCTGGAGCGCAGGTGCATCTCCAAAAGCTCGTCAGCTTAGGGGCTCACGGGAGCCCTTTAACAGAAAAACCACGATGGGAGCACACTGCTAGCCTCTCCTCCGGATCGCCCCTCTGCATTCTGGTATATGCAGTGCGTATAACTTGAAGAGTTTCCTAAAAAGTTTGTGTATGTTTCACCAAAGTTATTGTAAGTAAGTACTTAATATTTTAAGTATCTCCAGACACGAGACATGGCTCGTGTTTCAAGATAGTATCCCTCATCAGTAGATGAAAGTTCTTAGGTGGTTGAAAAGGTCGCCAAACAACCGTCACAGGCTTCATTGCCCCTCTGGCGCGCAGGTGCTTCTCCAAAAGCTCGTCAGCTTAGGGGCTCACGGGAGCCCTTTAACAGGAAAACCACGATGGGAGCACACTGCTAGCCACTCCTCCGGATCGCCCCTCTGCATTCTGGTATATGCAGCGCGTATAACCTGAAGAGTTTCGAAAAAAGTTCGTGAATGTTTCACCAAAGTTGGTGTAAGTAAGTACTTAATATTTTCAGTATCTCTAGACACGAGACATGGCTCGTGTTTCGGGATAGTATCCCTCATCAGTAGAGAAAAGTTCTCGGGTGGTTGAGAAGGCCGCCAAACAACCGTCACAGGCTCCGTTGCCCCTTTGGCGCGCAGGTGCATCTCCAAAAGCTTGTCAGCTTAGGGGCTCACGAGATCCCTTTAAAAGGAAAACCACGATGGGAGCACACTGCTAGCCTCTCCTTTGGATCGCCCCTCTGCATTCTGGTATATGCAGTGCGTATAACTTGAAGGGTTTCGAAAAAAGTTCTTGAATGTTTCACCAAAGTTGCTGTAAGTAAGTACTTAATATTTTCAGTATCTCTAGACACGAGACATGGCTCGTGTTTCGGGATAGTATCCCTCATCAGTAGAGAAAAGTTCTGGGGTGGTTGAGAAGGCCGCCAAACAACCGTCACAGGCTTCGTTGCCCCTCTGGCGCGCAGGTGCATCTCCAAAAGCTCGTTAGCTTAGAGGCTCACGGGAGCACTTTAACAGAAAAACCACAATGGGAGCACACTGCTAGCCTCTCCTCCGGATCGCCCCTCTGCATTCTGGTATATGCAGTGCGTATAACTTGAAGAGTTTCGAAAAAAGTTTGTGAATGTTTCACCAAAGTTGGTGTAAGTAAGTACTTAATATTTTCAGTATCTCTAGACACGAGACATGGCTCGTGTTTCGGGATAGTATCCCTCATCAGTAGAGAAAAGTTCTGGGGTGGTTGAGAAGGCCGCCAAACAACCGTCACAGGCTTCTTTGCCCCTCTGGAACGCAGGTGCATCTCCAAAAGCTCGTCAGCTTAGGGGCTCACGGGAGCCCTTTAACAGGAAAACCACGATGGGAGCACACTGCTAGCCTCTCCTTTGGATCGCCCCTCTGCATTCTGGTATATGCAGTGCATATAACTTGAAGGGTTTCGAAAAAAGTTCTTGAATGTTTCACCAAAGTTGGTGTAAGTAAGTACTTAATATTTTCAGTATCTCTAGACACGAGACATGGCCCGTGTTTCGGGATAGTATCCCTCATCAGTAGAGAAAAGTTCTGGGGTGGTTGAGAAGGCCGCCAAACAACCGTCACAGGCTTCTCTGCCCCGCTGGCACGCAGGTGCATCGCCAAAAGCTCGTCAGCTTAGGGGCTTACGGGAGCCCTTTAACCGGAAAACCACGATGGGAGCACACTGCTAGCCTCTCCTCCGGATCGCCCATCTGCATTCTGGTATATGCAGTGCATATAACTTGAAGAGTTTCAAAAAAAGTTTGTGAATGTTTCACCAAAGTTAGTGTAAGTAAGTACTTAATATTTTCAGTATCTCTAGACACGAGACATGGCTCGTGTTTCGGGATAGTATCCCTCATCAGAAGAGAAAAGTTCTGGGGTGCTTGAGAAGGCCGCCAAACACCCGTCACAGGCTTCGTTGCCCCTCTGGCGCGCAGGTGCATCTCCAAAAGCTCGTCAGCTTAGAGGCTCACGGGAGCCCTTTAACAGGAAAACCACGATGGGAGCACACTGCTAGCCTCTCCTCCGGATCGCCCCTCTGCATTCTGGTATATGCAGTGCGTATAACTTGAAGAGTTTCGAAAAAAGTTTGTGAATGTTTCACCAAAGTTGGTGTAAGTAAGAACTTAATATTTTCAGTATCTCTAGACAGGAGACATGGCTCGTGTTTCGGGATAGTATCCCTCATCAGTAGAGAAAAGTTCTGGGGTGGTTGAGAAGGCCGCCAAACAACCGTCACAGGCTTCTCTGCCCCTCTGGCACGCAGGTGCATCTCCAAAAGCTCGTCAGCTTAGGGGCTCACGGGAGCCCTTTAACAGGAAAACCACGATGGTAGCACACTGCTAGCCTCTCCTTTGGATCGCCCCTCTGCATTCTGGTATATGCAGTGCATATAACTTGAAGGGTTTCGAAAAAAGTTCTTGAATGTTTCACCAAAGTTGGTGTAAGTAAGTACTTAATATTTTCAGTATCTCTAGACACGAGACATGGCTCGTGTTTCGGGATAGTATCCCTCATCAGTAGAGAAAAGTTCTGGGGTGGTTGAGAAGACCGCCAAACAACCGTCACAGGCTTCTTTGCCCCTCTGGCACGCAGGTGCATCTCCAAAAGCTCGTCAGCTTAGGGGCTCTTTAACCGGAAAAACCGGAAAACCACGATGGGAGCACACTGCTAGCCTCTCCTCCGGATCGCCACTCTGCATTCTGGTATATGCAGTGCATATAACTTGAAGAGTTTAAAAAAAAGTTTGTGAATGTTTCACCAAAGTTAGTGTAAGTAAGTACTTAATATTTTCAGTATCTCTAGACACGAGACATGGCTCGTGTTTCGGGATAGTATCCCTCATCAGTAGAGAAAAGTTCTGGGGTGGTTGAGAAGGCCGTCAAACAACCGTCATGGGCTTCGTTGCCCCTCTGGCGCCCAGGTGCATCTCCAAAAGCTCGTCAGCTTAGGGGCTCACGGGAGACCTTTACCAGGAAAACCACGATGGGAGCACACTGCTAGCCTCTCCTCCGGATCGCCCCTCTGCATTCTGGTATATGCAGTGCGTATAACCTGAAGAGTTTCGAAAAAAGTTCTTGAATGTTTCACCAAAGTTGGTGTAAGTAAGTACTTAATATTTTCAGTATCTCTAGACACGAGACATGGCTCGTGTTTCGGGATAGTATCCCTCATCAGTAGAAAAAAGTTCTGGGGTGGTTGAGAAGGCCGCCAAACAACCGTCACAGGCTTCGTTGCCCCTCTGGCGCGCAGGTTCATCTCCAAAAGCTCGTCAGCTTAGAGGCTCACGGGAGCACTTTAACAGGAAAACCACGATGGGAGCACACTGCTAGCCTCTCCTTTGGATCGCCCCTCTGCATTCTGGTATATGCAGTGCATATAACTTGAGGGGTTTCGAAAAAAGTTCTTGAATGTTTCACCAAAGTTGGTGTAAGTAAGTACTTAATATTTTCAGTATCTCTAGACACGAGACATGGCCCGTGTTTCGGCATAGTATCCCTCATCAGTAGAGAAAAGTTCTGGGGTGGTTGAGAAGGCCGCCAAACAACCGTTACAGGCTTCTCTGCCCCGCTGGCACGCAGGTGCATCGCCAAAAGCTCGTCAGCTTAGGGGCTCACGGGAGCCCTTTAACCGGAAAACCACGATGGGAGCACACTGCGGCCTCTCCTCCGGATCGCCCCTCTGCATTCTGGTATATGCAGTGCATATAACTTGAAGAGTTTCAAAAAAAGTTTGTGAATGTTTCACCAAAGTTGGTGTAAGTAAGTACTTAATATTTTCAGTATCTCTAGACACGAGACATGGCTCGTGTTTCGGGATAGTATCCCTCATCAGAAGAGAAAGGTTCTGGGGTGGTTGAGAAGGCCGCCAAACAACCGTCACAGGCTTCGTTGCCCCTCTGGCGCGCAGGTGCATCTCCAAAAGCTCGTCAGCTTAGAGGCTCACGGGAGCCCTTTAACAGGAAAACCACGATGGGAGCACACTGCTAGCCTCTCCTCCGGATCGCCCCTCTGCATTCTGGTATATGCAGTGCGTATAACTTGAAGAGTTTCGAAAAAAGTTTGTGAATGTTTCACCAAAGTTGGTGTAAGTAAGAACTTAATATTTTCAGTATCTCTAGACAGGAGATATGGCTCGTGTTTCGGGATAGTATCCCTCATCAGTAGAGAAAAGTTCTGGGGTGGTTGAGAAGGCCGCCAAACAACCGTCACAGGCTTCTTTGCCCCTCTGGCACGCAGGTGCATCTCCAAAAGCTCGTCAGCTTAGGGGCTCACGGGAGCCCTTTAACAGGAAAACCACGATGGGAGCACACTGCTAGCCTCTCCTTTGGATCACCCCTCTGCATTCTGGTATATGCAGTGCATATAACTTGAAGGGTTTCGAAAAAAGTTCTTGAATGTTTCACCAAAGTTGGTGTAAGTAAGTACTTAATATTTTCAGTATCTCTAGACACGAGACATGGCTCGTGTTTCGGGATAGTATCCCTCATCAGTAGAGAAAAGTTCTGGGGTGGTTGAGAAGGCCGCCAAACAACCGTCACAGGCTTCGTTGCCCCTCTGGCGCGCAGGTGCATCTCCAAAAGCTCGTCAGCTTAGAGGCTCACGGGAGCACTTTAACAGAAAAACCACGATGGGAGCACACTGCTAGCCTCTCCTCCGGATCGCCCCTCTGCATTCTGGTATATGCAGTGCGTATAACTTGAAGAGTTTCGAAAAAAGTTTGTGAATGTTTCACCAAAGTTGGTGTAAGTAAGTACTTAATATTTTCAGTATCTCTAGACACGAGACATGGCTCGTGTTTCGGGATAGTATCCCTCATCAGTAGAGAAAAGTTCTGGGGTGGTTGAGAAGGCCGCCAAACAACCGTCACAGGCTTCTTTGGCCCTCTGGCACGCAGGTGCATCTCCAAAAGCTCGTCAGCTTAGGGGCTCACGGGAGCCCTTTAACAGGAAAACCACGATGGGAGCACACTGCTAGCCTCTCCTTTGGATCGCCCCTCTGCATTCTGGTATATGCAGTGCATATAACTTGAAGGGTTTCGAAAAAAGTTCTTGAATGTTTCACCAAAGTTGGTGTAAGTAAGTACTTAATATTTTCAGTATCTCTAGACACGAGACATGGCCCGTGTTTCGGGATAGTATCCCTCATCAGTAGAGAAAAGTTCTGGGGTGGTTGAGAAGGCCGCCAAACAACCGTCACAGGCTTCTCTGCCCCGCTGGCACGCAGGTGCATCGCCAAAAGCTCGTCAGCTTAGGGGCTTACGGGAGCCCTTTAACCGGAAAACCACGATGGGAGCACACTGCTAGCTTCTCCTCCGGATCGCCCCTCTGCATTCTGGTATATGCAGTGCATATAACTTGAAGAGTTTCAAAAAAAGTTTGTGAATGTTTCACCAAAGTTAGTGTAAGTAAGTACTTAATATTTTCAGTATCTCTAGACACGAGACATGGCTCGTGTTTCGGGATAGTATCCCTCATCAGTAGAGAAAAGTTCTGGGGTGGTTGAGAAGGCCGCCAAACAACCGTCACTGGCTTCGTTGCCCCTCTGGCGCGCAGGTTCATCTCCAAAAGCTCGTCAGCTTAGAGGCTCACGGGAGCACTTTAACAGGAAAACCACGATGGGAGCACACTGCTAGCCTCTCCTCCGGATCGCCCCTCTGCATTCTGGTATATGCAGTGCGTATAACTTGAAGAGTTTCGAAAAAAGTTTGTGAATGTTTCACCAAAGTTGGTGTAAGTAAGTACTTAATATTTTCAGTATCTCTAGACACGAGACATGGCTCGTGTTTCGGGATAGTATCCCTCATCAGTAGAGAAAAGTTCTGGGGTGGTTTAGAAGGCCGCCAAACAACCGTCAGAGGCTTCTTTGCCCCTCTGGCACGCAGGTGCATCTCCAAAAGCTCGTCAGCTTAGGGGCTCACGGGAGCCCTTTAACAGGAAAACCACGATGGGAGCACACTGCTAGCCTCTCCTTTGGATCGCCCCTCTGCATTCTGGTATATGCAGTGCATATAACTTGAAGGGTTTCGAAAAAAGTTCTTGAATGTTTCACCAAAGTTGGTGTAAGTAAGTACTTAATATTTTCAGTATCTCTAGACACGAGACATGGCTCGTGTTTCGGGATAGTATCCCTCATCAGAAGAGAAAAGTTCTGGGGTGGTTGAGAAGGCCGCCAAACAACCGTCACAGGCTTCGTTGCCCCTCTGGCGCGCAGGTGCATCTCCAAAAGCTCGTCAGCTTAGAGGCTCACGGGAGCCCTTTAACAGGAAAACCACGATGGGAGCACACTGCTAGCCTCTCCTCCGGATCGCCCCTCTGCATTCTGGTATATGCAGTGCGTATAACTTGAAGAGTTTCGAAAAAAGTTTGTGAATGTTTCACCAAAGTTGGTGTAAGTAAGAACTTAATATTTTCAGTATCTCTAGACAGGAGACATGGCTCGTGTTTCGGGATAGTATCCCTCATCAGTAGAGAAAAGTTCTGGGGTGGTTGAGAAGGCCGCCAAACAACCGTCATAGGCTTCTTTGCCCCTCTGGCACGCAGGTGCATCTCCAAAAGCTCGTCAGCTTAGGGGCTCACGGGAGCCCTTTAACAGGAAAACCACGATGGGAGCACACTGTTAGCCTCTCCTTTGGATCACCCCTCTGCATTCTGGTATATGCAGTGCATATAACTTGAAGGGTTTCGAAAAAAGTTCTTGAATGTTTCACCAAAGTTGGTGTAAGTAAGTACTTAATATTTTCAGTATCTCTAGACACGAGACATGGCTCGTGTTTCGGGATAGTATCCCTCATCAGTAGAGAAAAGTTCTGGGGTGGTTGAGAAGGCCGTCAAACAACCGTCATGGGCTTCGTTGCCCCTCTGGCGCGCAGGTGCATCTCCAAAAGCTCGTCAGCTTAGGGGCTCACGGGAGCCCTTTAACAGGAAAACCACGATGGGAGCACACTGCTAGCCTCTCCTCCGGATCGCCCCTCTGCATTCTGGTATATGCAGTGCGTATAACCTGAAGAGTTTCGAAAAAAGTTCGTGAATGTTTCACCAAAGTTGGTGTAAATAAGTACTTAATATTTTCAGTATCTCTAGACACGAGACATGGCTCGTGTTTCGGGATAGTATCCCTCATCAGTAGAGAAAAGTTCTCGGGTGGTTGAGAAGGCCGCCAAACAACCGGCACAGGCTTCGTTGCCCCTCTGGCGCGCAGGTGCATCTCCGAAAGCTCGTCAGCTTAGGGGCTCACGGGAGCCCTTTAACAGGAAAACCACGATGGGAGCACACTGCTAGCCTCTCCTCCGGATCGCCCCTTGGCATTCTGGTATATGCAGTGCATATAACTTGAAGAGTTTCGTAAAAAGTTCATGAATGTTTCACCAAAGTTGGTGTGAGTAAGTACTTAATATTTTCAGTATCTCTAGACACGAGACATGGCTCGTGTTTCGGGATAGTATCCCTCATCAGTAGAGAAAAGTTCTGGGGTGGTTGAGAAGGCCGTCAAACAACCGTCATGGGCTTCGTTGCCCCTCTGGCGCCCAGGTGCATCTCCAAAAGCTCGTCAGCTTAGGGTCTCACGGGAGACCTTTAACAGGAAAACCACGATGGGAGCACACTGCTAGCCTCTCCTCCGGATCGCCCCTCTGCATTCTGGTATATGCAGTGCGTATAACCTGAAGAGTTTCGAAAAAAGTTCTTGAATGTTTCACCAAAGTTGGTGTAAGTAAGTACTTAATATTTTCAGTATCTCTAGACACGAGACATGGCTCGTGTTTCGGGATAGTATCCCTCATAAGTAGAAAAAAGTTCTGGGGTGGTTGAGAAGGCCGCCAAACAACCGTCACAGGCTTCGTTGCCCCTCTGGCGCGCAGGTTCATCTCCAAAAGCTCGTCAGCTTAGAGGCTCACGGGAGCACTTTAACAGGAAAACCACGATGGGAGCACACTGCTAGCCTCTCCTTTGGATCGCCCCTCTGCATTCTGGTATATGCAGTGCATATAACTTGAAGGGTTTCGAAAAAAGTTCTTGAATGTTTCACCAAAGTTGGTGTAAGTAAGTACTTAATATTTTCAGTATCTCTAGACACGAGACATGGCCCGTGTTTCGGCATAGTATCCCTCATCAGTAGAGAAAAGTTCTGGGGTGGTTGAGAAGGCCGCCAAACAACCGTTACAGGCTTCTCTGCCCCGCTGGCACGCAGGTGCATCGCCAAAAGCTCGTCAGCTTAGGGGCTCACGGGAGCCCTTTAACCGGAAAACCACGATGGGAGCACACTGCGGCCTCTCCTCCGGATCGCCCCTCTGCATTCTGGTATATGCAGTGCATATAACTTGAAGAGTTTCAAAAAAAGTTTGTGAATGTTTCACCAAAGTTAGTGTAAGTAAGTACTTAATATTTTCAGTATCTCTAGACACGAGACATGGCTCGTGTTTCGGGATAGTATCCCTCATCAGAAGAGAAAGGTTCTGGGGTGGTTGAGAAGGCCGCCAAACAACCGTCACAGGCTTCGTTGCCCCTCTGGCGCGCAGGTGCATCTCCAAAAGCTCGTCAGCTTAGAGGCTCACGGGAGCCCTTTAACAGGAAAACCACGATGGGAGCACACTGCTAGCCTCTCCTCCGGATCGCCCCTCTGCATTCTGGTATATGCAGTGCGTATAACTTGAAGAGTTTCGAAAAAAGTTTGTGAATGTTTCACCAAAGTTGGTGTAAGTAAGAACTTAATATTTTCAGTATCTCTAGACAGGAGATATGGCTCGTGTTTCGGGATAGTATCCCTCATCAGTAGAGAAAAGTTCTGGGGTGGTTGAGAAGGCCGCCAAACAACCGTCACAGGCTTCTTTGCCCCTCTGGCACGCAGGTGCATCTCCAAAAGCTCGTCAGCTTAGGGGCTCACGGGAGCCCTTTAACAGGAAAACCACGATGGGAGCACACTGCTAGCCTCTCCTTTGGATCACCCCTCTGCATTCTGGTATATGCAGTGCATATAACTTGAAGGGTTTCGAAAAAAGTTCTTGAATGTTTCACCAAAGTTGGTGTAAGTAAGTACTTAATATTTTCAGTATCTCTAGACACGAGACATGGCTCGTGTTTCGGGATAGTATCCCTCATCAGTAGAGAAAAGTTCTGGGGTGGTTGAGAAGGCCGCCAAACAACCGTCACAGGCTTCGTTGCCCCTCTGGCGCGCAGGTGCATCTCCAAAAGCTCGTCAGCTTAGAGGCTCACGGGAGCACTTTAACAGAAAAACCACGATGGGAGCACACTGCTAGCCTCTCCTCCGGATCGCCCCTCTGCATTCTGGTATATGCAGTGCGTATAACTTGAAGAGTTTCGAAAAAAGTTTGTGAATGTTTCACCAAAGTTGGTGTAAGTAAGTACTTAATATTTTCAGTATCTCTAGACACGAGACATGGCTCGTGTTTCGGGATAGTATCCCTCATCAGTAGAGAAAAGTTCTGGGGTGGTTGAGAAGGCCGCCAAACAACCGTCACAGGCTTCTTTGGCCCTCTGGCACGCAGGTGCATCTCCAAAAGCTCGTCAGCTTAGGGGCTCACGGGAGCCCTTTAACAGGAAAACCACGATGGGAGCACACTGCTAGCCTCTCCTTTGGATCGCCCCTCTGCATTCTGGTATATGCAGTGCATATAACTTGAAGGGTTTCGAAAAAAGTTCTTGAATGTTTCACCAAAGTTGGTGTAAGTAAGTACTTAATATTTTCAGTATCTCTAGACACGAGACATGGCCCGTGTTTCGGGATAGTATCCCTCATCAGTAGAGAAAAGTTCTGGGGTGGTTGAGAAGGCCGCCAAACAACCGTCACAGGCTTCTCTGCCCCGCTGGCACGCAGGTGCATCGCCAAAAGCTCGTCAGCTTAGGGGCTTACGGGAGCCCTTTAACCGGAAAACCACGATGGGAGCACACTGCTAGCCTCTCCTCCGGATCGCCCCTCTGCATTCTGGTATATGCAGTGCATATAACTTGAAGAGTTTCAAAAAAAGTTTGTGAATGTTTCACCAAAGTTAGTGTAAGTAAGTACTTAATATTTTCAGTATCTCTAGACACGAGACATGGCTCGTGTTTCGGGATAGTATCCCTCATCAGTAGAGAAAAGTTCTGGGGTGGTTGAGAAGGCCGCCAAACAACCGTCACAGGCTTCGTTGCCCCTCTGGCGCGCAGGTTCATCTCCAAAAGCTCGTCAGCTTAGAGGCTCACGGGAGCACTTTAACAGGAAAACCACGATGGGAGCACACTGCTAGCCTCTCCTCCGGATCGCCCCTCTGCATTCTGGTATATGCAGTGCGTATAACTTGAAGAGTTTCGAAAAAAGTTTGTGAATGTTTCACCAAAGTTGGTGTAAGTAAGTACTTAATATTTTCAGTATCTCTAGACACGAGACATGGCTCGTGTTTCGGGATAGTATCCCTCATCAGTAGAGAAAAGTTCTGGGGTGGTTGAGAAGGCCGCCAAACAACCGTCAGAGGCTTCTTTGCCCCTCTGGCACGCAGGTGCATCTCCAAAAGCTCGTCAGCTTAGGGGCTCACGGGAGCCCTTTAACAGGAAAACCACGATGGGAGCACACTGCTAGCCTCTCCTTTGGATCGCCCCTCTGCATTCTGGTATATGCAGTGCATATAACTTGAAGGGTTTCGAAAAAAGTTCTTGAATGTTTCACCAAAGTTGGTGTAAGTAAGTACTTAATATTTTCAGTATCTCTAGACACGAGACATGGCTCGTGTTTCGGGATAGTATCCCTCATCAGAAGAGAAAAGTTCTGGGGTGGTTGAGAAGGCCGCCAAACAACCGTCACAGGCTTCGTTGCCCCTCTGGCGCGCAGGTGCATCTCCAAAAGCTCGTCAGCTTAGAGGCTCACGGGAGCCCTTTAACAGGAAAACCACGATGGGAGCACACTGCTAGCCTCTCCTCCGGATCGCCCCTCTGCATTCTGGTATATGCAGTGCGTATAACTTGAAGAGTTTCGAAAAAAGTTTGTGAATGTTTCACCAAAGTTGGTGTAAGTAAGAACTTAATATTTTCAGTATCTCTAGACAGGAGACATGGCTCGTGTTTCGGGATAGTATCCCTCATCAGTAGAGAAAAGTTCTGGGGTGGTTGAGAAGGCCGCCAAACAACCGTCATGGGCTTCTTTGCCCCTCTGGCACGCAGGTGCATCTCCAAAAGCTCGTCAGCTTAGGGGCTCACGGGAGCCCTTTAACAGGAAAACCACGATGGGAGCACACTGTTAGCCTCTCCTTTGGATCACCCCTCTGCATTCTGGTATATGCAGTGCATATAACTTGAAGGGTTTCGAAAAAAGTTCTTGAATGTTTCACCAAAGTTGGTGTAAGTAAGTACTTAATATTTTCAGTATCTCTAGACACGAGACATGGCTCGTGTTTCGGGATAGTATCCCTCATCAGTAGAGAAAAGTTCTGGGGTGGTTGAGAAGGCCGTCAAACAACCGTCATGGGCTTCGTTGCCCCTCTGGCGCGCAGGTGCATCTCCAAAAGCTCGTCAGCTTAGGGGCTCACGGGAGCCCTTTAACAGGAAAACCACGATGGGAGCACACTGCTAGCCTCTCCTCCGGATCGCCCCTCTGCATTCTGGTATATGCAGTGCGTATAACCTGAAGAGTTTCGAAAAAAGTTCGTGAATGTTTCACCAAAGTTGGTGTAAATAAGTACTTAATATTTTCAGTATCTCTAGACACGAGACATGGCTCGTGTTTCGGGATAGTATCCCTCATCAGTAGAGAAAAGTTCTCGGGTGGTTGAGAAGGCCGCCAAACAACCGGCACAGGCTTCGTTGCCCCTCTGGCGCGCAGGTGCATCTCCGAAAGCTCGTCAGCTTAGGGGCTCACGGGAGCCCTTTAACAGGAAAACCACGATGGGAGCACACTGCTAGCCTCTCCTCCGGATCGCCCCTTGGCATTCTGGTATATGCAGTGCATATAACTTGA
The DNA here is from genome assembly GCF_964261635.1 of Lissotriton helveticus. NCBI lineage: Eukaryota > Metazoa > Chordata > Amphibia > Caudata > Salamandridae > Lissotriton > Lissotriton helveticus. The sequence continues at coordinate 356,893,416 of NC_136062.1, forward strand.
AGAGTTTCGAAAAAAGTTCATGAATGTTTCACCAAAGTTGGTGTGAGTAAGTACTTAATATTTTCAGTATATCTAGACACAAGACATGGCTCGTGTTTCGGGATAGTATCCCTCATCAGTAGAGAAAAGTTCTGAGGTGGTTGAGAAGGCCGCCAAACAACCGTCACAGGCTTCGTTGCACCTCTGGCGCACAGGTGCATCTCCAAAAGCTCGTCAGCTTAGGGGCTCACGGGAGCCCTTTAACAGGAAAACCACGATGGGAGCACACTGGTAGCCTCTCCTCCGGATGGCCCCTCTGCATTCTGGTATATGCAGTGCATATAACTTGAAGAGTTTCGAAAAAAGTTCGTGTATGTTTCACCAAAGTTATTGTAAGTAAGTACTTAATATTTTTAGTATCTCTAGACACGAGACATGGCTCGTGTTTCGGGATAGTATCCCTCATCAGTAGAGAAAAGTTCTGGGGTGGTTGAGAAGGCCACCAAACAACCGTCACAGGCTTTGTTGCCCCTCTGGCGCGCAGGTGCATCTCCAAAAGCTCCTCAGCTTAGGGGCTCACGGGAGCCCTTTAACAGGAAAACCACGATGGGAGCACACTGCTAGCCTCTCCTCCGGATCGCCCCTCTGCATTCTGGTATATGCAGTGCATAGAACTTGAAGAGTTTCGAAAAAAGTTCTTGAATGTTTCACCAAAGTTGGTGTAAGTAAGTACTTAATATTTTCAGTATCTCTAGACTCGAGACATGGCTCATGTTTCGGGATAGTATCCCTCATCAGTAGAGAAAAGTTCTGGGGTGGTTGAGAAGGCCGCCAAACAACCGTCACAGGCTTCGTTGCCCCTCTGGCGCGCAGGTGCATCTCCAAAAGCTCGTCAGCTTAGGGGCTCACGGGAGCCCTTTAACAGGAAAACCACGATGGGAGCACACTGCTAGCCTCTCCTCCGGATCGCCCCTCTGCATTCTGGTATATGCAGTGCGTATAACTTGAAGAGTTTCGTAAAAAGTTCGTGTATGTTTCACCAAAGTTATTGTAAGTAAGTACTTAATATTTTAAGTATCTCTAGACACGAGACATGGCTCGTGTTTCAGGATAGTATCCCTCATCAGTAGATAAAAGTTCTTAGGTGGTTGAGAAGGTCGCCAAACAACCGTCACAGGCTTCATTGCCCCTCTGGCGCGCAGGTGCATCTCCAAAAGCTCGTCAGCTTAGGGGCTCACGGGAGCCCTTTAACAGGAAAAACACGATGGGAGCACACTGCTAGCCTCTCCTCCGGATCGCCCCTCTGCATTCTGGTATATGCAGCGCGTATAACCTGAAGAGTTTCGAAAAAAGTTCGTGAATGTTTCACCAAAGTTGGTGTAAGTAAGTACTTAATATTTTCAGTATCTCTAGACACGAGACATGGCTCGTGTTTCGGGATAGTATCCCTCATCAGTAGAGAAAAGTTCTCGGGTGGTTGAGAAGGCCGCCAAACAACCGTCACAGGCTCCGTTGCCCCTTTGGCGCGCAGGTGCATCTCCAAAAGCTCATCAGCTTAGGGGCTCACGAGATCCCTTTAAAGAGGAAAACCACGATGGGAGCACACTGCTAGCCTCTCCTTTGGATCGCCCCTCTGCATTCTGGTATATGCAGTGCGTATAACTTGAAGGGTTTCGAAAAAAGTTCTTGAATGTTTCACCAAAGTTGGTGTAAGTAAGTACCTAATATTTTCAGTATCTCTAGACACGAGACATGGCTCGTGTTTCGGGATAGTATCCCTCATCAGTAGAGAAAAGTTCTGGGGTGGTTGAGAAGGCCGCCAAACAACCGTCACAGGCTTCGTTGCCCCTCTGGCGCGCAGGAGCATCTACAAAAGCTCGTCAGCTTAGAGACTCACGGGAGCCCTTTAACAGGAAAACCACGATGGGAGCACACTGCTAGCCTCTCCTCCGGATCGCCCCTCTGCATTCTGGTATATGCAGTGCGTATAACTTGAAGAGTTTCGAAAAAAGTTTGTGAATGTTTCACCAAAGTTGGTGTAAGTAAGTACTTAATATTTTCAGTATCTCTAGACAGGAGACATGGCTCGTGTTTCGGGATAGTATCCCTCATCAGTAGAGAAAAGTTCTGGGGTGGTTGAGAAGGCCGCCAAACAACCGTCTCAGGCTTCTTTGCCCCTCTGGCGCGCAGGTGCATCTCCAAAAGCTCGTCAGCTTAGGGGCTCACGAGATCCCTTTAACAGGAAAACCACGATGGGAGCACACTGCTAGCCTCTCCTTTGGATCGCCCCTCTGCATTCTGGTATATGCAGTGCGTATAACTTGAAGGGTTTCAAAAAGTTCTTGAATGTTTCACCAAAGTTGGTGTAAGTAAGTACTTAATATTTTCAGTATCTCTAGACACGAGACATGGCTCGTGTTTCGGGATAGTATCCTTCATCAGTAGAGAAAAGTTCTGGGGTGGTTGAGAAGGCCGCCAAACAACCGTCACAGGCTTCTTTCCCCCTCTGGCGCGCAGGTGCATCTCCAAAAGCTCGTCAGCTTAGGGGCTCACGGAAGCCCTTTAACAGGAAAACCACGATGGGAGCACACTGCTAGCCTCTCCTTTGGATCGCCCCTCTGCATTCTGGTATATGCAGTGCATATAACTTGAAGGGTTTCGAAAAAAGTTCTTGAATGTTTCACCAAAGTTGGTGTAAGTAAGTACTTAATATTTTCAGTATCTCTAGACTCGAGACATGGCTCATGTTTCGGGATAGTATCCCTCATCAGTAGAGAAAAGTTCTGGGGTGGTTGAGAAGGCCGCCAAACAACCGTCACAGGCTTCGTTGCCCCTCTGGCGCACAGGTGCATCTCCAAAAGCTCGTCAGCTTAGGGGCTCACGGGAGCCCTTTAACAGGAAAACCACGATGGGAGCACACTGCTAGCCTCTCCTCCGGATCGCCCCTCTGCATTCTGGTATATGCAGTGCATAGAACTTGAAGAGTTTCGTAAAAAGTTCGTGTATGTTTCACCAAAGTTATTGTAAGTAAGTACTTAATATTTTAAGTATCTCTAGACACGAGACATGGCTCGTGTTTCAGGATAGTATCCCTCATCAGTAGATAAAAGTTCTTAGGTGGTTGAGAAGGTCGCCAAACAACCGTCACAGGCTTCATTGCCCCTCTGGCGCGCAGGTGCATCTCCAAAAGCTCGTCAGCTTAGGGGCTCACGGGAGCCCTTTAACAGGAAAACCACGATGGGAGCACACTGCTAGCCTCTCCTCCGGATCGCCCCTCTGCATTCTGGTATATGCAGTGCGTATAACTTGAAGAGTTTCGAAAAAAGTTTGTGAATGTTTCACCAAAGTTGGTGTAAGTAAGTACTTAATATTTTCAGTATCTCTAGACAGGAGACATGGCTCGTGTTTCGGGATAGTATCCCTCATCAGTAGAGAAAAGTTCTGGGGTGGTTGAGAAGGCCGCCAAACAACCGTCTCAGGCTTCTTTGCCCCTCTGGCGCGCAGGTGCATCTCCAAAAGCTCGTCAGCTTAGGGGCTCACGAGATCCCTTTAACAGGAAAACCACGATGGGAGCACACTGCTAGCCTCTCCTTTGGATCGCCCCTCTCCATTCTGGTATATGCAGTGCGTATAACTTGAAGGGTTTCAAAAAAGTTCTTGAATGTTTCACCAAAGTTGGTGTAAGTAAGTACTTAATATTTTCAGTATCTCTAGACACGAGACATGGCTCGTGTTTCGGGATAGTATCCTTCATCAGTAGAGAAAAGTTCTGGGGTGGTTGAGAAGGCCGCCAAACAACCGTCACAGGCTTCTTTCCCCCTCTGGCGCGCAGGTGCATCTCCAAAAGCTCGTCAGCTTAGGGGCTCACGGAAGCCCTTTAACAGGAAAACCACGATGGGAGCACACTGCTAGCCTCTCCTTTGGATCGCCCCTCTGCATTCTGGTATATGCAGTGCATATAACTTGAAGGGTTTCGAAAAAAGTTCTTGAATGTTTCACCAAAGTTGGTGTAAGTAAGTACTTAATATTTTCAGTATCTCTAGACTCGAGACATGGCTCATGTTTCGGGATAGTATCCCTCATCAGTAGAGAAAAGTTCTGGGGTGTTTGAGAAGGCCGCCAAACAACCGTCACAGGCTTCGTTGCCCCTCTGGCGCGCAGGTGCATCTCCAAAAGCTCGTCAGCTTAGGGGCTCACGGGAGCCCTTTAACAGGAAAACCACGATGGGAGCACACTGCTAGCCTCTCCTCCGGATCGCCCCTCTGCATTCTGGTATATGCAGTGCGTATAACTTGAAGAGTTTCGTAAAAAGTTCGTGTATGTTTCACCAAAGTTATTGTAAGTAAGTACTTAATATTTTAAGTATCTCTAGACATGAGACATGGCTCGTGTTTCAGGATAGTATCCCTCATCAGTAGATAAAAGTTCTTAGGTGGTTGAGAAGGTCGCCAAACAACCGTCACAGGCTTCATTGCCCCTCTGGCGCGCAGGTGCATCTCCAAAAGCTCGTCAGCTTAGGGGCTCACGGGAGCCCTTTAACAGGAAAACCACGATGGGAGCACACTGCTAGCCTCTCCTCCGGATCGCCCCTCTGCATTCTGGTATATGCAGCGCGTATAACCTGAAGAGTTTCGAAAAAAGTTCGTGAATGTTTCACCAAAGTTGGTGTAAGTAAGTACTTAATATTTTCAGTATCTCTAGACACGAGACATGGCTCGTGTTTCGGGATAGTATCCCTCATCAGTAGAGAAAAGTTCTCGGGTGGTTGAGAAGGCCGCCAAACAACCGTCACAGGCTCCGTTGCCCCTTTGGCGCGCAGGTGCATCTCCAAAAGCTCATCAGCTTAGGGGCTCACGAGATCCCTTTAAAGAGGAAAACCACGATGGGAGCACACTGCTAGCCTCTCCTTTGGATCGCCCCTCTGCATTCTGGTATATGCAGTGCGTATAACTTGAAGGGTTTCGAAAAAAGTTCTTGAATGTTTCACCAAAGTTATTGTAAGTAAGTACTTAATATTTTAAGTATCTCTAGACACGAGACATGGCTCGTGTTTCAGGATAGTATCCCTCATCAGTAGATAAAAGTTCTTAGGTGGTTGAGAAGGTCGCCAAACAACCGTCACAGGCTTCATTGCCCCTCTGGCGCGCAGGTGCATCTCCAAAAGCTCGTCAGCTTAGGGGCTCACGGGAGCCCTTTAACAGGAAAACCACGATGGGAGCACACTGCTAGCCTCTCCTCCGGATCGCCCCTCTGCATTCTGGTATATGCAGTGCGTATAACTTGAAGAGTTTCGAAAAAAGTTCGTGAATGTTTCACCAAAGTTGGTGTAAGTAAGTACTTAATATTTTCAGTATCTCTAGACACGAGACATGGCTCGTGTTTCGGGATAGTATCCCTCATCAGTAGAGAAAAGTTCTCGGGTGGTTGAGAAGGCCGCCAAACAACCGTCACAGGCTCCGTTGCCCCTTTGGCGCGCAGGTGCATCTCCAAAAGCTCATCAGCTTAGGGGCTCACGAGATCCCTTTAAAGAGGAAAACCACGATGGGAGCACACTGCTAGCCTCTCCTTTGGATCGCCCCTCTGCATTCTGGTATATGCAGTGCGTATAACTTGAAGGGTTTCGAAAAAAGTTCTTGAATGTTTCACCAAAGTTGGTGTAAGTAAGTACCTAATATTTTCAGTATCTCTAGACACGAGACATGGCTCGTGTTTCGGGATAGTATCCCTCATCAGTAGAGAAAAGTTCTGGGGTGGTTGAGAAGGCCGCCAAACAACCGTCACAGGCTTCGTTGCCCCTCTGGCGCGCAGGAGCATCTACAAAAGCTCGTCAGCTTAGAGACTCACGGGAGCCCTTTAACAGGAAAACCACGATGGGAGCACACTGCTAGCCTCTCCTCCGGATCGCCCCTCTGCATTCTGGTATATGCAGTGCGTATAACTTGAAGAGTTTCGAAAAAAGTTTGTGAATGTTTCACCAAAGTTGGTGTAAGTAAGTACTTAATATTTTCAGTATCTCTAGACAGGAGACATGGCTCGTGTTTCGGGATAGTATCCCTCATCAGTAGAGAAAAGTTCTGGGGTGGTTGAGAAGGCCGCCAAACAACCGTCTCAGGCTTCTTTGCCCCTCTGGCACACAGGTGCATCTCCAAAAGCTCGTCAGCTTAGGGGCTCACGGAAGCCCTTTAACAGGAAAACCACGATGGGAGCACACTGCTAGCCTCTCCTTTGGATCGCCCCTCTGCATTCTGGTATATGCAGTGCACATAACTTGAAGGGTTTCGAAAAAAGTTCTTGAATGTTTCACCAAAGTTGGTGTAAGTAAGTACTTAATATTTTCAGTATCTCTAGACACGAGACATGGCTCGTGTTTCGGGATAGTATCCCTCATCAGTAGAGAAAAGTTCTGGGGTGGTTGAAAAGGCCACCAAACAACCGTCACAGGCTTCGTTGCCCCTCTGGCGTGCAGGTGCATCTCCAAAAGCTCGTCAGCTTAGGGGCTCACGGGAGCCCTTTAACAGGAAAACCACGATGGGAGCACACTGCTAGCCTCTCCTCCGGATCGCCCCTCTGCATTCTGGTATATGCAGTGCGTATAACTTGAAGAGTTTCGTGAAAAGTTCGTGTACGTTTCACCAAAGTTATTGTAAGTAAGTACGTAATATTTTAAGTATCTCTAGACACGAGACATGGCTCGTGTTTCAGAATAGTATCCCTCATCAGTAGAGAAAAGTTCTTAGGTGGTTGAGAAGGTCGCCAAACAACCGTCACAGGCTTCATTGCCCCTCTGGCGCGCAGGTGCCTCTCCAAAAGCTCGTCAGCTTAGGGGCTCATGGGAGCCCTTTAACAGGAAAACTACGATGGGAGCACACAGCTAGCCTCTCCTCCGGATCGCCCCTCTGCATTCTGGTATATGCAGTGCATATAACTTGAAGGGTTTCGAAAAAAGTTCTTGAATGTTTCACCAAAGTTGGTGTAAGTAAGTACTTAATATTTTCAGTATCTCTAGACTCGAGACATGGCTCATGTTTCGGGATAGTATCCCTCATCAGTAGAGAAAAGTTCTGGGGTGGTTGAGAAGGCCGCCAAACAACCGTCACAGGCTTCGTTGCCCCTCTGGCGCGCAGGTGCATCTCCAAAAGCTCGTCAGCTTAGGGGCTCACGGGAGCCCTTTAACAGGAAAACCACGATGGGAGCACACTGCTAGCCTCTCCTCCGGATCGCCCCTCTGCATTCTGGTATATGCAGTGCATAGAACTTGAAGAGTTTCGTAAAAAGTTCGTGTATGTTTCACCAAAGTTATTGTAAGTAAGTACTTAATATTTTAAGTATCTCTAGACACGAGACATGGCTCGTGTTTCAGGATAGTATCCCTCATCAGTAGATAAAAGTTCTTAGGTGGTTGAGAAGGTCGCCAAACAACCGTCACAGGCTTCATTGCCCCTCTGGCGCGCAGGTGCATCTCCAAAAGCTCGTCAGCTTAGGGGCTCACGGGAGCCCTTTAACAGGAAAACCACGATGGGAGCACACTGCTAGCCTCTCCTCCGGATCGCCCCTCTGCATTCTGGTATATGCAGTGCGTATAACTTGAAGAGTTTCGAAAAAAGTTTGTGAATGTTTCACCAAAGTTGGTGTAAGTAAGTACTTAATATTTTCAGTATCTCTAGACAGGAGACATGGCTCGTGTTTCGGGATAGTATCCCTCATCAGTAGAGAAAAGTTCTGGGGTGGTTGAGAAGGCCGCCAAACAACCGTCTCAGGCTTCTTTGCCCCTCTGGCGCGCAGGTGCATCTCCAAAAGCTCGTCAGCTTAGGGGCTCACGAGATCCCTTTAACAGGAAAACCACGATGGGAGCACACTGCTAGCCTCTCCTTTGGATCGCCCCTCTGCATTCTGGTATATGCAGTGCGTATAACTTGAAGGGTTTCAAAAAAGTTCTTGAATGTTTCACCAAAGTTGGTGTAAGTAAGTACTTAATATTTTCAGTATCTCTAGACACGAGACATGGCTCGTGTTTCGGGATAGTATCCTTCATCAGTAGAGAAAAGTTCTGGGGTGGTTGAGAAGGCCGCCAAACAACCGTCACAGGCTTCTTTCCCCCTCTGGCGCGCAGGTGCATCTCCAAAAGCTCGTCAGCTTAGGGGCTCACGGAAGCCCTTTAACAGGAAAACCACGATGGGAGCACACTGCTAGCCTCTCCTTTGGATCGCCCCTCTGCATTCTGGTATATGCAGTGCATATAACTTGAAGGGTTTCGAAAAAAGTTCTTGAATGTTTCACCAAAGTTGGTGTAAGTAAGTACTTAATATTTTCAGTATCTCTAGACTCGAGACATGGCTCATGTTTCGGGATAGTATCCCTCATCAGTAGAGAAAAGTTCTGGGGTGTTTGAGAAGGCCGCCAAACAACCGTCACAGGCTTCGTTGCCCCTCTGGCGCGCAGGTGCATCTCCAAAAGCTCGTCAGCTTAGGGGCTCACGGGAGCCCTTTAACAGGAAAACCACGATGGGAGCACACTGCTAGCCTCTCCTCCGGATCGCCCCTCTGCATTCTGGTATATGCAGTGCGTATAACTTGAAGAGTTTCGTAAAAAGTTCGTGTATGTTTCACCAAAGTTATTGTAAGTAAGTACTTAATATTTTAAGTATCTCTAGACATGAGACATGGCTCGTGTTTCAGGATAGTATCCCTCATCAGTAGATAAAAGTTCTTAGGTGGTTGAGAAGGTCGCCAAACAACCGTCACAGGCTTCATTGCCCCTCTGGCGCGCAGGTGCATCTCCAAAAGCTCGTCAGCTTAGGGGCTCACGGGAGCCCTTTAACAGGAAAACCACGATGGGAGCACACTGCTAGCCTCTCCTCCGGATCGCCCCTCTGCATTCTGGTATATGCAGCGCGTATAACCTGAAGAGTTTCGAAAAAAGTTCGTGAATGTTTCACCAAAGTTGGTGTAAGTAAGTACTTAATATTTTCAGTATCTCTAGACACGAGACATGGCTCGTGTTTCGGGATAGTATCCCTCATCAGTAGAGAAAAGTTCTCGGGTGGTTGAGAAGGCCGCCAAACAACCGTCACAGGCTCCGTTGCCCCTTTGGCGCGCAGGTGCATCTCCAAAAGCTCATCAGCTTAGGGGCTCACGAGATCCCTTTAAAGAGGAAAACCACGATGGGAGCACACTGCTAGCCTCTCCTTTGGATCGCCCCTCTGCATTCTGGTATATGCAGTGCGTATAACTTGAAGGGTTTCGAAAAAAGTTCTTGAATGTTTCACCAAAGTTGGTGTAAGTAAGTACCTAATATTTTCAGTATCTCTAGACACGAGACATGGCTCGTGTTTCGGGATAGTATCCCTCATCAGTAGAGAAAAGTTCTGGGGTGGTTGAGAAGGCCGCCAAACAACCGTCACAGGCTTCGTTGCCCCTCTGGCGCGCAGGAGCATCTACAAAAGCTCGTCAGCTTAGAGACTCACGGGAGCCCTTTAACAGGAAAACCACGATGGGAGCACACTGCTAGCCTCTCCTCCGGATCGCCCCTCTGCATTCTGGTATATGCAGTGCGTATAACTTGAAGAGTTTCGAAAAAAGTTTGTGAATGTTTCACCAAAGTTGGTGTAAGTAAGTACTTAATATTTTCAGTATCTCTAGACAGGAGACATGGCTCGTGTTTCGGGATAGTATCCCTCATCAGTAGAGAAAAGTTCTGGGGTGGTTGAGAAGGCCGCCAAACAACCGTCTCAGGCTTCTTTGCCCCTCTGGCACACAGGTGCATCTCCAAAAGCTCGTCAGCTTAGGGGCTCACGGAAGCCCTTTAACAGGAAAACCACGATGGGAGCACACTGCTAGCCTCTCCTTTGGATCGCCCCTCTGCATTCTGGTATATGCAGTGCACATAACTTGAAGGGTTTCGAAAAAAGTTCTTGAATGTTTCACCAAAGTTGGTGTAAGTAAGTACTTAATATTTTCAGTATCTCTAGACACGAGACATGGCTCGTGTTTCGGGATAGTATCCCTCATCAGTAGAGAAAAGTTCTGGGGTGGTTGAAAAGGCCACCAAACAACCGTCACAGGCTTCGTTGCCCCTCTGGCGTGCAGGTGCATCTCCAAAAGCTCGTCAGCTTAGGGGCTCACGGGAGCCCTTTAACAGGAAAACCACGATGGGAGCACACTGCTAGCCTCTCCTCCGGATCGCCCCTCTGCATTCTGGTATATGCAGTGCGTATAACTTGAAGAGTTTCGTGAAAAGTTCGTGTACGTTTCACCAAAGTTATTGTAAGTAAGTACGTAATATTTTAAGTATCTCTAGACACGAGACATGGCTCGTGTTTCAGAATAGTATCCCTCATCAGTAGAGAAAAGTTCTTAGGTGGTTGAGAAGGTCGCCAAACAACCGTCACAGGCTTCATTGCCCCTCTGGCGCGCAGGTGCCTCTCCAAAAGCTCGTCAGCTTAGGGGCTCATGGGAGCCCTTTAACAGGAAAACTACGATGGGAGCACACAGCTAGCCTCTCCTCCGGATCGCCCCTCTGCATTCTTGTATATGCAGCGCGAATAACCTGAAGAGTTTCGAAAAAAGTTCGTGAATGTTTCACCAAAGTTGGTGTAAGTAAGTACTTAATATTTTCAGTATCTCTAGACACGAGACATGGCTCGTGTTTCGGGATAGTATCCCTCATCAGTAGAGAAAAGTTCTTGGGTGGTTGAGAAGGCCGCCAAACAACCGTCACAGGCTCCGTTGCCCCTTTGGCGCGCAGGTGCATCTCCAAAAGCTCATCAGCTTAGGGGCTCACGAGATCCCTTTAAAGAGGAAAACCACGATGGGAGCACACTACTAGCATCTCCTTTGGATCGCCCCTCTGCATTCTGGTATATGCAGTGCGTATAACTTGAAGGGTTTCGAAAAAAGTTCTTGAATGTTTCACCAAAGTTGGTGTAAGTAAGTACTTAATATTTTCAGTATCTCTAGACACGAGACATGGCTCGTGTTTCGGGATAGTATCCCTCATCAGTAGAGAAAAGTTCTGGGGTGGTTGAGAAGGCCGCCAAACAACCGTCACAGGCTTCGTTGCCCCTCTGGCGCGCAGGTGCATCTCCAAAAGCTCGTCAGCATAGAGGCTCACGGGAGCCCTTGAACAGGAAAACCACGATGGGAGCACACTGCTAGCCTCTCCTCCGGATCGCCCCTCTGCATTCTGGTATATGCAGTGCGTATAACTTGATGAGTTTCGAAAAAAGTTTGTGAATGTTTCACCAAAGTTGGTGTAAGTAAGTACTTAATATTTTCAGTATCTCTAGACAGGAGACATGGCTCGTGTTTCGGGATAGTATCCCTCATCAGTAGAGAAAAGTTCTGGGGTGGTTGAGAAGGCCGCCAAACAACCTTCACAGGCTTCTTTGCCCCTCTGGCATGCAGGTGCATCTCCAAAAGCTCGTCAGCTTAGGGGCTCACGGGAGCCCTTTAACAGGAAAACCACGATGGGAGCACACTGCTAGCCTCTCCTTTGGATCGCCCCTCTGCATTCTGGTAGATGCAGTGCATATAACTTGTAGGGTTTCGAAAAAAGTTCTTGAATGTTTCACCAAAGTTGGTGTAAGTAAGTACTTAATATTTTCAGTATCTCTAGACACGAGACATGGCTTGTGTTTCGTGATAGTATCCCTCATCAGTAGAGAAAAGTTCTGTAGTGGTTGACAAGGCCGCCAAACAACCGTCACAGGCTTCGTTGCCCCTCTGGCGCGCAGGTGCATCTCCAAAAGCTCGTCAGCTTAGGGGCTCACGGGAGCCCTTTAACAGGAAAACCACGATGGGAGCACACTGCTAGCCTCTCCTCCGGATCGCCCCTCTGCATTCTGGTATATGCAGCGCGTATAACCTGAAGAGTTTCGAAAAAAGTTCGTGAATGTTTCACCAAAGTTGGTGTAAGTAAGTACTTAATATTTTCAGTATCTCTAGACACGAGACATGGCTCGTGTTTCGGGATAGTATCCCCCATCAGTAGAGAAAAGTTCTCGGGTGGTTGAGAAGGCCAACAAACAACCGTCACAGGCTCCGTTGCCCCTTTGGCGCGCAGGTGCATCTCCAAAAGCTTGTCAGCTTAGGGGCTCACGAGATCCCTTTAAAAGGAAAATCACGATGGGAGCACACTGCTAGCCTCTCCTTTGGATCGCCCCTCTGCATTCTGGTATATGCAGTGCATATAACTTGAAGGGTTTCGAAAAAAGTTCTTGAATGTTTCACCAAAGTTGGTGTAAGTAAGTACTTAATATTTTCAGTATCTCTAGACACGAGACATGGCCCGTGTTTCGGGATAGTATCCTTCATCAGTAGAGAAAAGTTCTGGGGTGGTTGAGAAGGCCGCCAAACAACCGTCACAGGCTTCTCTGCCCCGCTGGCACGCAGGTGCATCTCCAAAAGCTCGTCAGCTTAGGGGCTCACAGGAGCCCTTTAACCGGAAAACCACGATGGGAGCACACTGCTAGCCTCTCCTCCGGATCGCCCCTCTGCATTCTGGTATATGCAGTGCATATAACTTGAAGAGTTTCAAAAAAAGTTTGTGAATGTTTCACCAAAGTTAGTGTAAGTAAGTACTTAATATTTTCAGTATCTCTAGACACGAGACATGGCTCGTGTTTCGGGATAGTATCCCTCATCAGTAGAGAAAAGTTCTGGGGTGGTTGAGAAGGCCGCCAAACAACCGTCACAGGCTTCGTTGCCCCTCTGGCGCACAGGTGCATCTCCAAAAGCTCGTCAGCTTAGAGGCTCACGGGAGCCCTTTAACAGGAAAACCACGATGGGAGCACACTGCTAGCCTCTCCTTTGGATCGCCCCTCTGCATTCTGGTATATGCAGTGCATATAACTTGAAGGGTTTCAAAACAAGTTCTTGAATGTTTCACCAAAGTTGGTGTAAGTAAGTTCTTAATATTTTCAGTATCTCTAGACACGAGACATGGCTCGTGTTTCGGGATAGTATCCCTCATCAGTAGAGAAAACTTCTGGGGTGGTTGAGAAGACCGCCAAACAACCGTCACAGGCTTCTTTGCCCCTCTGGCACGCAGGTGCATCTCCAAAAGCTCGTCAGCTTAGGGGCTCACGGGAGCCCTTTAACCGGAAAACCACGATGGGAGCACACTGCTAGCCTCTCCTCCGGATCGCCACTCTGCATTCTGGTATATGCAGTGCATATAACTTGAAGAGTTTCAAAAAAAGTTTGTGAATGTTTCACCAAAGTTAGTGTAAGTAAGTACTTAATATTTTCAGTATCTCTAGACACGAGACATGGCTCGTGTTTCGGGATAGTATCCCTCATCAGTAGAGAAAAGTTCTGGGGTGGTTGAGAAGGCCGCCAAACAACCGTCACAGGCTTCGTTGCCCCTCTGGCGCGCAGGTGCATCTCCAAAAGCTCGTCAGCTTAGAGGCTCACGGGAGCACTTTAACAGGAAAACCACGATGGGAGCACACTGCTAGCCTCTCCTCCGGATCGCCACTCTGCATTTTGGTATATGCAGTGCATATAACTTGAAGAGTTTCAAAAAAAGTTTGTGAATGTTTCACCAAAGTTAGTGTAAGTAAGTACTTAATATTTTCAGTATCTCTAGACACGAGACATGGCTCGTGTTTCGGGATAGTATCCCTCATCAGTAGAGAAAAGTTCTGGGGTGGTTGAGAAGGCCGCCAAACATCCTTCACAGGCTTCGTTGCCCCTCTGGCGCGCAGGTGCATCTCCAAAAGCTCGTCAGCATAGAGGCTCACGGGAGCCCTTTAACAGGAAAACCACGATGGGAGCACACTGCTAGCCTCTCCTCCGGATCGCCCCTCTGCATTCTGGTATATGCAGTGCGTATAACTTGATGAGTTTCGAAAAAAGTTTGTGAATGTTTCACCAAAGTTGGTGTAAGTAAGTACTTAATATTTTCAGTATCTCTAGACAGGAGACATGGCTCGTGTTTCGGGATAGTATCCCTCATCAGTAGAGAAAAGTTCTGGGGTGGTTGAGAAGGCCGCCAAACAACCGTCACAGGCTTCTTTGCCCCTCTTGCATGCAGGTGCATCTCCAAAAGCTCGTCAGCTTAGGGGCTCACGGGAGCCCTTTAACAGGAAAACCACGATGGGAGCACACTGCTAGCCTCTCCTTTGGATCGCCCCTCTGCATTCTGGTATATGCAGTGCATATAACTTGTAGGGTTTCGAAAAAAGTTCTTGAATGTTTCACCAAAGTTGGTGTAAGTAAGTACTTAATATTTTCAGTATCTCTAGACACGAGACATGGCTTGTGTTTCGTGATAGTATCCCTCATCAGTAGAGAAAAGTTCTGTAGTGGTTGACAAGGCCGCCAAACAACAGTCACAGGCTTCGTTGCCCCTCTGGCGCGCAGGTGCATCTCCAAAAGCTCGTCAGCTTAGGGGCTCACGGGAGCCCTTTAACAGGAAAACCACGATGGGGGCACACTGCTAGCCTCTCCTCCGGATCGCCCCTCTGCATTCTGGTATATGCAGCGCGTATAACCTGAAGAGTTTCGAAAAAAGTTCGTGAATGTTTCACCAAAGTTGGTGTAAGTAAGTACTTAATATTTTCAGTATCTCTAGACACGAGACATGGCTCGTGTTTCGGGATAGTATCCCCCATCAGTAGAAAAAAGTTCTCGGGTGGTTGAGAAGGCCAACAAACAACCGTCACAGGCTCCGTTGCCCCTTTGGCGCGCAGGTGCATCTCCAAAAGCTTGTCAGCTTAGGGGCTCACGAGATCCCTTTAAAAGGAAAACCACGATGGGAGCACACTGCTAGCCTCTCCTTTGGATCGCCCCTCTGCATTCTGGTATATGCAGTGCATATAACTTGAAGGGTTTCGAAAAAAGTTCTTGAATGTTTCACCAAAGTTGGTGTAAGTAAGTACTTAATATTTTCAGTATCTCTAGACACGAGACATGGCCCGTGTTTCGGGATAGTATCCTTCATCAGTAGAGAAAAGTTCTGGGGTGGTTGAGAAGGCCGCCAAACAACCGTCACAGGCTTCTCTGCCCCGCTGGCACGCAGGTGCATCTCCAAAAGATCGTCAGCTTAGGGGCTCACAGGAGCCCTTTAACCGGAAAACCACGATGGGAGCACACTGCTAGCCTCTCCTCCGGATCGCCCCTCTGCATTCTGGTATATGCAGTGCATATAACTTGAAGAGTTTCAAAAAAAGTTTGTGAATGTTTCACCAAAGTTAGTGTAAGTAAGTACTTAATATTTTCAGTATCTCTAGACACGAGACATGGCTCGTGTTTCGGGATAGTATCCCTCATCAGTAGAGAAAAGTTCTGGGGTGGTTGAGAAGGCCGCCAAACAACCGTCACAGGCTTCGTTGCCCCTCTGGCGCACAGGTGCATCTCCAAAAGCTCGTCAGCTTAGAGGCTCACGGGAGCCCTTTAACAGGAAAACCACGATGGGAGCACACTGCTAGCCTCTCCTTTGGATCGCCCCTCTGCATTCTGGTATATGCAGTGCATATAACTTGAAGGGTTTCGAAAAAAGTTCTTGAATGTTTCACCAAAGTTGGTGTAAGTAAGTTCTTAATATTTTCAGTATCTCTAGACACGAGACATGGCTCGTGTTTCGG
This sequence comes from Lissotriton helveticus, assembly GCF_964261635.1. Classification (NCBI taxonomy): domain Eukaryota; kingdom Metazoa; phylum Chordata; class Amphibia; order Caudata; family Salamandridae; genus Lissotriton; species Lissotriton helveticus. The sequence goes on from NC_136062.1 coordinate 356,908,981, forward strand.
GATAGTATCCCTCATCAGTAGAGAAAACTTCTGGGGTGGTTGAGAAGACCGCCAAACAACCATCACAGGCTTCTTTGCCCCTCTGGCACGCAGGTGCATCTCCAAAAGCTCGTCAGCTTAGGGGCTCACGGGAGCCCTTTAACCGGAAAACCACGATGGGAGCACACTGCTAGCCTCTCCTCCGGATCGCCACTCTGCATTCTGGTATATGTAGTGCATATAACTTGAAGAGTTTCAAAAAAAGTTTGTGAATGTTTCACCAAAGTTAGTGTAAGTAAGTACTTAATACTTTCAGTATCTCTAGACACGAGACATGGCTCGTGTTTCGGGATAGTATCCCTCATCAGTAGAGAAAAGTTCTGGGGTGGTTGAGAAGGCCGCCAAACAACCGTCACAGGCTTCGTTGCCCCTCTGGCGCGCAGGTGCATCTCCAAAAGCTCGTCAGCTTAGAGGCTCACGGGAGCACTTTAACAGGAAAACCACGATGGGAGCACACTGCTAGCCTCTCCTCCGGATCGCAACTCTGCATTTTGGTATATGCAGTGCATATAACTTGAAGAGTTTCAAAAAAAGTTTGTGAATGTTTCACCAAAGTTAGTGTAAGTAAGTACTTAATATTTTCAGTATCTCTAGACACGAGACATGGCTCGTGTTTCGGGATAGTATCCCTCATCAGTAGAGAAAAGTTCTGGGGTGGTTGAGAAGGCCGCCAAACGTCCTTCACAGGCTTCGTTGCCCCTCTGGCGCGCAGGTGCATCTCCAAAAGCTCGTCAGCAGAGAGGCTCACGGGAGCCCTTTAACAGGAAAACCACGATGGGAGCACACTGCTAGCCTCTCCTCCGGATCGCCCCTCTGCATTCTGGTATATGCAGTGCGTATAACTTGAAGAGTTTCGAAAAAAGTTTGTGAATGTTTCACCAAAGTTGGTGTAAGTAAGTACTTAATATTTTCAGTATCTCTAGACAGGAGACATGGCTCGTGTTTCGGGATAGTATCCCTCATCAGTAGAGAAAAGTTCTGGGGTGGTTGAGAAGGCCGCCAAACAACCGTCACAGGCTTCTTTGCCCCTCTAGCACGCAGGTGCATCTCCAAAAGCTCGTCAGCTTAGGGGCTCACGGAAGCCCTTTAACAGGAAAACCACGATGGGAGCACACTGCTAGCCCCTCCTTTGGATCGCCCCTCTGCATTCTGGTATATGCAGTGCATATAACTTGAAGGGTTTCAAAAAAAGTTCTTGAATGTTTCACCAAAGTTGGTGTAAGTAAGTAGTTAATATTTTCAGTATCTCTAGACACGAGACATGGCTCGTGTTTCAGGATAGTATCCCTCATCAGTAGAGAAAAGTTCTGGGGTGGTTGAGAAGGCCGCCAAACAACCGTCACAGGCTTCGTTGCCCCTATGGCGCGCAGGTGCATCTCCAAAAGCTCGTCAGCTTAGGGGCTCACGGGAGCCCTTTAACAGGAAAACCACGATGGGAGCACACTGCTAGCCTCTCCTCCGGATCGCCCCTCTGCATTCTGGTATATGCAGTGCGTATAACTTGAAGAGTTTCGTAAAAAGTTCGTGTATGTTCCACCAAAGTTATTGTAAGTAAGTACTTAATATTTTAAGTATCTCTAGACACGAGACATGGCTCGTGTTTCAGGATAGTATCCCTCATCAGTAGAGAAAAGTTCTTAGGTGGTTGAGAAGGTCGCCAAACAACCGTCAGAGGCTTCATTGCCCCTCTGGCGCGCAGGTGCATCTCCAAAAGCTCGTCAGTTTAGGGGCTCACGGGAGCCCTTTAACAGGAAAACCACGATGGGAGCACACTGCTAGCCTCTCCTCCGGATCGCCCCTCTGCATTCTGGTATATGCAGCGCGTATAACCTGAAGAGTTTCGAAAAAAGTTCGTGAATGTTTCACTAAAGTTGGTGTAAGTAAGTACTTAATATTTTCAGTATCTCTAGACACGAGACATGGCTCGTGTTTCGGGATAGTATCCCTCATCAGTAGAGAAAAGTTCTCGGGTGGTTGAGAAGGCCGCCAAACAACGTCACAGGCTCCGTTGCCCCTTTGGCGCGCAGGTGCATCTCCCAAAGCTCATCAGCTTAGGGGCTCACGAGATCCCTTTAAAGAGGAAAACCACGATGGGAGCTCACTGCTAGCCTCTCCTTTGGATCGCCCCTCTGCATTCTGGTATATGCAGTGCGTATAACTTGATGAGTTTCGAAAAAAGTTTGTGAATGTTTCACCAAAGTTGGTGTAAGTAAGTACTTAATATTTTCAGTATCTCTAGACAGGAGACATGGCTCGTGTTTCGGGATAGTATCCCTCATCAGTAGAGAAAAGTTCTGGGGTGGTTGAGAAGGCCGCCAAACAACCGTCACAGGCTTCTTTGCCCCTCTGGCATGCAGGTGCATCTCCAAAAGCTCGTCAGCTTAGGGGCTCACGGGAGCCCTTTAACAGGAAAACCACGATGGGAGCACACTGCTAGCCTCTCCTTTGGATCGCCCCTCTGCATTCTGGTATATGCAGTGCATATAACTTGAAGGGTTTCGAAAAAAGTTCTTGAATGTTTCACCAAAGTTGGTGTAAGTAAGTACTTAATATTTTCAGTATCTCTAGACACGAGACATGGCTCGTGTTTCGGGATAGTATCCCTCATCAGTAGAGAAAAGTTCTGGAGTGGTTGAGAAGGCCGCCAAACAACCGTCACAGGCTTCGTTGCCCCGCTGGCACGCAGGTGCATCTCCAAAAGATCGTCAGCTTAGGGGCTCACAGGAGCCCTTTAACCGGAAAACCACGATGGGAGCACACTGCTAGCCTCTCCTCCGGATCGCCCCTCTGCATTCTGGTATATGCAGTGCATATAACTTGAAGAGTTTCAAAAAAAGTTTGTGAATGTTTCACCAAAGTTAGTGTAAGTAAGTACTTAATATTTTCAGTATCTCTAGACACGAGACATGGCTCGTGTTTCGGGATAGTATCCCTCATCAGTAGAGAAAAGTTCTGGGGTGGTTGAGAAGGCCGCCAAACAACCGTCACAGGCTTCGTTGCCCCTCTGGCGCACAGGTGCATCTCCAAAAGCTCGTCAGCTTAGAGGCTCACGGGAGCCCTTTAACAGGAAAACCACGATGGGAGCACACTGCTAGCCTCTCCTTTGGATCGCCCCTCTGCATTCTGGTATATGCAGTGCATATAACTTGAAGGGTTTCGAAAAAAGTTCTTGAATGTTTCACCAAAGTTGGTGTAAGTAAGTTCTTAATATTTTCAGTATCTCTAGACACGAGACATGGCTCGTGTTTCGGGATAGTATCCCTCATCAGTAGAGAAAACTTCTGGGGTGGTTGAGAAGACCGCCAAACAACCATCACAGGCTTCTTTGCCCCTCTGGCACGCAGGTGCATCTCCAAAAGCTCGTCAGCTTAGGGGCTCACGGGAGCCCTTTAACCGGAAAACCACGATGGGAGCACACTGCTAGCCTCTCCTCCGGATCGCCACTCTGCATTCTGGTATATGTAGTGCATATAACTTGAAGAGTTTCAAAAAAAGTTTGTGAATGTTTCACCAAAGTTAGTGTAAGTAAGTACTTAATACTTTCAGTATCTCTAGACACGAGACATGGCTCGTGTTTCGGGATAGTATCCCTCATCAGTAGAGAAAAGTTCTGGGGTGGTTGAGAAGGCCGCCAAACAACCGTCACAGGCTTCGTTGCCCCTCTGGCGCGCAGGTGCATCTCCAAAAGCTCGTCAGCTTAGAGGCTCACGGGAGCACTTTAACAGGAAAACCACGATGGGAGCACACTGCTAGCCTCTCCTCCGGATCGCCACTCTGCATTTTGGTATATGCAGTGCATATAACTTGAAGAGTTTCAAAAAAAGTTTGTGAATGTTTCACCAAAGTTAGTGTAAGTAAGTACTTAATATTTTCAGTATCTCTAGACACGAGACATGGCTCGTGTTTCGGGATAGTATCCCTCATCAGTAGAGAAAAGTTCTGGGGTGGTTGAGAAGGCCGCCAAACAACCGTCACAGGCTTCTTTGCCCCTCTAGCACGCAGGTGCATCTCCAAAAGCTCGTCAGCTTAGGGGCTCACGGAAGCCCTTTAACAGGAAAACCACGATGGGAGCACACTGCTAGCCCCTCCTTTGGATCGCCCCTCTGCATTCTGGTATATGCAGTGCATATAACTTGAAGGGTTTCAAAAAAAGTTCTTGAATGTTTCACCAAAGTTGGTGTAAGTAAGTAGTTAATATTTTCAGTATCTCTAGACACGAGACATGGCTCGTGTTTCAGGATAGTATCCCTCATCAGTAGAGAAAAGTTCTGGGGTGGTTGAGAAGGCCGCCAAACAACCGTCACAGGCTTCGTTGCCCCTATGGCGCGCAGGTGCATCTCCAAAAGCTCGTCAGCTTAGGGGCTCACGGGAGCCCTTTAACAGGAAAACCACGATGGGAGCACACTGCTAGCCTCTCCTCCGGATCGCCCCTCTGCATTCTGGTATATGCAGTGCGTATAACTTGAAGAGTTTCGTAAAAAGTTCGTGTATGTTCCACCAAAGTTATTGTAAGTAAGTACTTAATATTTTAAGTATCTCTAGACACGAGACATGGCTCGTGTTTCAGGATAGTATCCCTCATCAGTAGAGAAAAGTTCTTAGGTGGTTGAGAAGGTCGCCAAACAACCGTCAGAGGCTTCATTGCCCCTCTGGCGCGCAGGTGCATCTCCAAAAGCTCGTCAGTTTAGGGGCTCACGGGAGCCCTTTAACAGGAAAACCACGATGGGAGCACACTGCTAGCCTCTCCTCCGGATCGCCCCTCTGCATTCTGGTATATGCAGCGCGTATAACCTGAAGAGTTTCGAAAAAAGTTCGTGAATGTTTCACTAAAGTTGGTGTAAGTAAGTACTTAATATTTTCAGTATCTCTAGACACGAGACATGGCTCGTGTTTCGGGATAGTATCCCTCATCAGTAGAGAAAAGTTCTCGGGTGGTTGAGAAGGCCGCCAAACAACGTCACAGGCTCCGTTGCCCCTTTGGCGCGCAGGTGCATCTCCCAAAGCTCATCAGCTTAGGGGCTCACGAGATCCCTTTAAAGAGGAAAACCACGATGGGAGCTCACTGCTAGCCTCTCCTTTGGATCGCCCCTCTGCATTCTGGTATATGCAGTGCGTATAACTTGATGAGTTTCGAAAAAAGTTTGTGAATGTTTCACCAAAGTTGGTGTAAGTAAGTACTTAATATTTTCAGTATCTCTAGACAGGAGACATGGCTCGTGTTTCGGGATAGTATCCCTCATCAGTAGAGAAAAGTTCTGGGGTGGTTGAGAAGGCCGCCAAACAACCGTCACAGGCTTCTTTGCCCCTCTGGCATGCAGGTGCATCTCCAAAAGCTCGTCAGCTTAGGGGCTCACGGGAGCCCTTTAACAGGAAAACCACGATGGGAGCACACTGCTAGCCTCTCCTTTGGATCGCCCCTCTGCATTCTGGTATATGCAGTGCATATAACTTGAAGGGTTTCGAAAAAAGTTCTTGAATGTTTCACCAAAGTTGGTGTAAGTAAGTACTTAATATTTTCAGTATCTCTAGACACGAGACATGGCTCGTGTTTCGGGATAGTATCCCTCATCAGTAGAGAAAAGTTCTGGAGTGGTTGAGAAGGCCGCCAAACAACCGTCACAGGCTTCGTTGCCCCTCTGGCGCGCAGGTGCATCTCCAAATGCTCGTCAGCTTAGGGGCTCACGGGAGCCCTTTAACAGGAAAACCACGATGGGAGCACACTGCTAGCCTCTCCTCCGGATCGCCCCTCTGCATTCTGGTATATGCAGCACGTATAACCTGAAGAGTTTCGAAAAAAGTTCGTGAATGTTTCACCAAAGTTGGTGTAAGTAAGTACTTAATATTTTCAGTATCTCTAGACACGAGACATGGCTCGTGTTTCGGGATAGTATCCCTCATCAGTAGAGAAAAGTTCTGGGGTGGTTGAGAAGGCCGCCTAACAACCGTCACAGGCTTCGTTGCCCCTCTGGCGCGCAGGTGCATCTCCAAAAGCTCGTCAGCTTACAGGCTCACGGGAGCACTTTAACAGGAAAACCACGATGGGAGCACACTGCTAGCCTCTCCTCCGGATCGCCCCTCTGCATTCTGGTATATGCAGTGCGTATAACTTGAAGAGTTTCGAAAAAAGTTTGTGAATGTTTCACCAAAGTTGGTGTAAGTAAGTACTTAATATTTTCAGTATCTCTAGACACGAGACATGGCTCGTGTTTCGGGATAGTATCCCTCATCAGTAGAGAAAAGTCCTGGGGTGGTTGAGAAGGCCGCCATACAACCGTCACAGGCTTCTTTGCCCCTCTGGCACGCAGGTGCATCTCCAAAAGCTCGTCAGCTTAGGGGCTCATGGGAGCCCTTTAACAGGAAAACCACGATGGGAGCACACTGCTAGCCTCTCCTTTGGATCGCCCCTCTGCATTCTGGTATATGCAGTGCATATAACTTGAAGGGTTTCGAAAAAAGTTCTTGAATGTTTCACCAAAGTTGGTGTGAGTAAGTACTTAATATTTTCAGTATCTCTAGACACGAGACATGGCCCGTGTTTCGGGATAGTATCCCTCATCAGTAGAGAAAAGTTCTGGGGTGGTTGAGAAGGCCGCCAAACAACCGTCACAGGCTTCGTTGCCCCTCTGGAGCGCAGGTGCATCTCCAAAAGCTAGTCAGCATAGAGGCTCACGGGAGCCCTTTAACAGGAAAACCACGATGGGAGCACACTGCTAGCCTCTCCTCCGGATCGCCCCTCTGCATTCTGGTATATGCAGTGCGTATAACTTGAAGAGTTTCGAAAAAAGTTTGTGAATGTTTCACCAAAGTTGGTGTAAGTAAGTACTTAATATTTTCAGTATCTCTAGACAGGAGACATGGCTCGTGTTTCGGGATAGTATCCCTCATCAGTAGAGAAAAGTTCTGGGGTGGTTGAGAAGGCCGCCAAACAACCGTCACAGGCTTCTTTGCCCCTCTAGCACGCAGGTGCATCTCCAAAAGCTCGTCAGCTTAGGGGCTCACGGAAGCCCTTTAACAGGAAAACCACGATGGGAGCACACTGCTAGCCTCTCCTTTGGATCGCCCCTCTGCATTCTGGTATATGCAGTGCATATAACTTGAAGGGTTTCGAAAAAAGTTCTTGAATGTTTCACCAAAGTTGGTGTAAGTAAGTACTTAATATTTTCAGTATCTCTAGACACGAGACATGGCTCGTGTTTCAGGATAGTATCCCTCATCAGTAGAGAAAAGTTCTGGGGTGGTTGAGAAGGCCGCCAAACAACCGTCACAGGCTTCGTTGCCCCTATGGCGCGCAGGTGCATCTCCAAAAGCTCGTCAGCTTAGGGGCTCACAGGAGCCCTTTAACAGGAAAACCACGATGGGAGCACACTGCTAGCCTCTCCTCCGGATCGCCCCTCTGCATTCTGGTATATGCAGTGCGTATAACTTGAAGAGTTTCGTAAAAAGTTCGTGTATGTTTCACCAAAGTTATTGTAAGTAAGTACTTAATATTTTAAGTATCTCTAGACACGAGACATGGCTCGTGTTTCAGGATAGTATCCCTCATCAGTAGAGAAAAGTTCTTAGGTGGTTGAGAAGGTCGCCAAACAACCGTCAGAGGCTTTATTGCCCCTCTGGCGCGCAGGTGCATCTCCAAAAGCTCGTCAGCTTAGGGGCTCACGGGAGCCCTTTAACAGGAAAACCACGATGGGAGCACACTGCTAGCCTCTCCTCCGGATCGCCCCTCTGCATTCTGGTATATGCAGCGCGTATAACCTGAAGAGTTTCGAAAAAAGTTCGTGAATGTTTCACCAAAGTTGGTGTAAGTAAGTACTTAATATTTTCAGTATCTCTACACGAGACATGGCTCGTGTTTCGGGATAGTATCCCTCATCAGTAGAGAAAAGTTCTCGGGTGGTTGAGAAGGCCGCCAAACAACCGTCACAGGCTCCGTTGCCCCTTTGGCGCGCAGGTGCATCTCCAAAAGCTCATCAGCTTAGGGGCTCACGAGATCCCTTTAAAGAGGAAAACCACGATGGGAGCTCACTGCTAGCCTCTCCTTTGGATCGCCCCTCTGCATTCTGGTATATGCAGTGCGTATAACTTGAAGGGTTTTGAAAAAAGTTCTTGAATGTTTCACCAAAGTTGGTGTAAGTAAGTACTTAATATTTTCAGTATCTCTAGACACGAGATATGGCTCGTGTTTCGGGATAGTATCCCTCATTAGTAGAGAAAAGTTCTGGGGTGGTTGAGAAGGCCGCCAAACAACCGTCACAGGCTTCGTTGCCCCTCTGGCGAGCAGGTGCATCTCCAAAAGCTCGTCAGCTTAGAGGCTCACGGGAGCCCTTTAACAGGAAAACCACAATGGGAGCACACTGCTAGCCTCTCCTTTGGATCGCCCCTCTGCATTCTGGTATATGCAGTGCATATAACTTGAAGGGTTTCAAAAAAAGTTCTTGAATGTTTCACCAAAGTTGGTGTAAGTAAGTAGTTAATATTTTCAGTATCTCTAGACACGAGACATGGCTCATGTTTCAGGATAGTATCCCTCATCAGTAGAGAAAAGTTCTGGGGTGGTTGAGAAGGCCGCCAAACAACCGTCACAGGCTTCGTTGCCCCTATGGCGCGCAGGTGCATCTCCAAAAGCTCGTCAGCTTAGGGGCTCACGGGAGCCCTTTAACAGGAAAACCACGATGGGAGCACACTGCTAGCCTCTCCTCCGGATCGCCCCTCTGCATTCTGGTATATGCAGTGCGTATAACTTGAAGAGTTTCGTAAAAAGTTCGTGTATGTTCCACCAAAGTTATTGTAAGTAAGTACTTAATATTTTAAGTATCTCTAGACACGAGACATGGCTCGTGTTTCAGGATAGTATCCCTCATCAGTAGAGAAAAGTTCTTAGGTGGTTGAGAAGGTCGCCAAACAACCGTCAGAGGCTTCATTGCCCCTCTGGCGCGCAGGTGCATCTCCAAAAGCTCGTCAGTTTAGGGGCTCACGGGAGCCCTTTAACAGGAAAACCACGATGGGAGCACACTGCTAGCCTCTCCTCCGGATCGCCCCTCTGCATTCTGGTATATGCAGCGCGTATAACCTGAAGAGTTTCGAAAAAAGTTCGTGAATGTTTCACTAAAGTTGGTGTAAGTAAGTACTTAATATTTTCAGTATCTCTAGACACGAGACATGGCTCGTGTTTCGGGATAGTATCCCTCATCAGTAGAGAAAAGTTCTCGGGTGGTTGAGAAGGCCGCCAAACAACCGTCACAGGCTCCGTTGCCCCTTTGGCGCGCAGGTGCATCTCCAAAAGCTCATCAGCTTAGGGGCTCACGAGATCCCTTTAAAGAGGAAAACCACGATGGGAGCTCACTGCTAGCCTCTCCTTTGGATCGCCCCTCTGCATTCTGGTATATGCAGTGCGTATAACCTGAAGAGTTTCGAAAAAAGTTCGTGAATGTTTCACCAAAGTTGGTGTAAGTAAGTACTTAATATTTTCAGTATCTCTAGACAGGAGACATGGCTCGTGTTTCGGGATAGTATCCCTCATCAGTAGAGAAAAGTTCTGGGGTGGTTGAGAAGGCCGCCAAACAACCGTCACAGGCTTCTTTGCCCCTCTGGCATGCAGGTGCATCTCCAAAAGCTCGTCAGCTTAGGGGCTCACGGGAGCCCTTTAACAGGAAAACCACGATGGGAGCACACTGCTAGCCTCTCCTTTGGATCGCCCCTCTGCATTCTGGTATATGCAGTGCATATAACTTGAAGGGTTTCGAAAAAAGTTCTTGAATGTTTCACCAAAGTTGGTGTAAGTAAGTACTTAATATTTTCAGTATCTCTAGACACGAGACATGGCTCGTGTTTCGGGATAGTATCCCTCATCAGTAGAGAAAAGTTCTGGAGTGGTTGAGAAGGCCGCCAAACAACCGTCACAGGCTTCGTTGCCCCTCTGGCGCGCAGGTGCATCTCCAAAAGCTGGTCAGCTTAGGGGCTCATGGGAGCCCTTTAACAGGAAAACCACAATGGGAGCACACTGCTAGCCTCTCCTCCGGATCGCCCCTCTGCATTCTGGTATATGTAGCACGTATAACCTGAAGAGTTTCGAAAAAAGTTCGTGAATGTTTCACCAAAGTTGGTGTAAGTAAGTACTTAATATTTTCAGTATCTCTAGACACGAGACATGGCTCGTGTTTCGGGATAGTATCCCTCATCAGTAGAGAAAAGTTCTGGGGTGGTTGAGAAGGCCGCCTAACAACCGTCAAGGCTTCGTTGCCCCTCTGGCGCGCAGGTGCATCTCCAAAAGCTCGTCAGCTTACAGGCTCACGGGAGCACTTTAACAGGAAAACCACGATGGGAGCACACTGCTAGCCTCTCCTCCGGATCGCCCCTCTGCATTCTGGTATATGCAGTGCGTATAACTTGAAGAGTTTCGAAAAAAGTTTGCGAATGTTTCACCAAAGTTGGTGTAAGTAAGTACTTAATATTTTCAGTATCTCTAGACACGAGACATGGCTCGTGTTTCGGGATAGTATCCCTCATCAGTAGAGAAAAGTCCTGGGGTGGTTGAGAAGGCCGCCATACAACCGTCACAGGCTTCTTTGCCCCTCTGGCACGCAGGTGCATCTCCAAAAGCTCGTCAGCTTAGGGGCTCATGGGAGCCCTTTAACAGGAAAACCACGATGGGAGCACACTGCTAGCCTCTCCTTTGGATCGCCCCTCTGCATTCTGGTATATGCAGTGCATATAACTTGAAGGGTTTCGAAAAAAGTTCTTGAATGTTTCACCAAAGTTGGTGTAAGTAAGTACTTAATGTTTTCAGTATCTCTAGACACGAGACATGGCCCGTGTTTCGGGATAGTATCCCTCATCAGTAGAGAAAAGTTCTGGGGTGGTTGAGAAGGCCGCCAAACAACCGTCACAGGCTTCGTTGCCCCTCTGGAGCGCAGGTGCATCTCCAAAAGCTAGTCAGCATAGAGGCTCACGGGAGCCCTTTAACAGGAAAACCACGATGGGAGCACACTGCTAGCCTCTCCTCCGGATCGCCCCTCTGCATTCTGGTATATGCAGTGCGTATAACTTGAAGAGTTTCGAAAAAAGTTTGTGAATGTTTCACCAAAGTTGGTGTAAGTAAGTACTTAATATTTTCAGTATCTCTAGACAGGAGACATGGCTCGTGTTTCGGGATAGTATCCCTCATCAGTAGAGAAAAGTTCTGGGGTGGTTGAGAAGGCCGCCAAACAACCGTCACAGGCTTCTTTGCCCCTCTAGCACGCAGGTGCATCTCCAAAAGCTCGTCAGCTTAGGGGCTCACGGAAGCCCTTTAACAGGAAAACCACGATGGGAGCACACTGCTAGCCTCTCCTTTGGATCGCCCCTCTGCATTCTGGTATATGCAGTGCATATAACTTGAAGGGTTTCGAAAAAAGTTCTTGAATGTTTCACCAAAGTTGGTGTAAGTAAGTACTTAATATTTTCAGTATCTCTAGACACGAGACATGGCTCGTGTTTCAGGATAGTATCCCTCATCAGTAGAGAAAAGTTCTGGGGTGGTTGAGAAGGCCGCCAAACAACCGTCACAGGCTTCGTTGCCCCTATGGCGCGCAGGTGCATCTCCAAAAGCTCGTCAGCTTAGGGGCTCACGGGAGCCCTTTAACAGGAAAACCACGATGGGAGCACACTGCTAGCCTCTCCTCCGGATCGCCCCTCTGCATTCTGGTATATGCAGTGCGTATAACTTGAAGAGTTTCGTAAAAAGTTCGTGTATGTTTCACCAAAGTTATTGTAAGTAAGTACTTAATATTTTAAGTATCTCTAGACACGAGACATGGCTCGTGTTTCAGGATAGTATCCCTCATCAGTAGAGAAAAGTTCTTAGGTGGTTGAGAAGGTCGCCAAACAACCGTCAGAGGCTTTATTGCCCCTCTGGCGCGCAGGTGCATCTCCAAAAGCTCGTCAGCTTAGGGGCTCACGGGAGCCCTTTAACAGGAAAACCACGATGGGAGCACACTGCTAGCCTCTCCTCCGGATCGCCCCTCTGCATTCTGGTATATGCAGCGCGTATAACCTGAAGAGTTTCGAAAAAAGTTCGTGAATGTTTCACCAAAGTTGGTGTAAGTAAGTACTTAATATTTTCAGTATCTCTAGACACGAGACATGGCTCGTGTTTCGGGATAGTATCCCTCATCAGTAGAGAAAAGTTCTCGGGTGGTTGAGAAGGCCGCCAAACAACCGTCACAGGCTCCGTTGCCCCTTTGGCGCGCAGGTGCATCTCCAAAAGCTCATCAGCTTAGGGGCTCACGAGATCCCTTTAAAGAGGAAAACCACGATGGGAGCTCACTGCTAGCCTCTCCTTTGGATCGCCCCTCTGCATTCTGGTATATGCAGTGCGTATAACTTGAAGGGTTTCGAAAAAAGTTCTTGAATGTTTCACCAAAGTTGGTGTAAGTAAGTACTTAATATTTTCAGTATCTCTAGACACGAGACATGGCTCGTGTTTCGGGATAGTATCCCTCATTAGTAGAGAAAAGTTCTGGGGTGGTTGAGAAGGCCGCCAAACAACCGTCACAGGCTTCGTTGCCCCTCTGGCGAGCAGGTGCATCTCCAAAAGCTCGTCAGCTTAGAGGCTCACGGGAGCCCTTTAACAGGAAAACCACAATGGGAGCACACTGCTAGCCTCTCCTTTGGATCGCCCCTCTGCATTCTGGTATATGCAATGCATACAACTTGAAGGGTTTCGAAAAAAGTTCTTGAATGTTTCACCAAAGTTGGTGTAAGTAAGTACTTAATATTTTCAGTATCTCTAGACAAGAGACATGGCTCGTGTTTCGGGATAGTATCCCTCATCAGTAGAGAAAAGTTCTGGGGTGGTTAAGAAGGCCGCCAAACAACCGTCACAGGCTTCGTTGCTCCTCTGGCGCGCAGGTGCATCTCCAAAAGCTCGTCAGCTTAGGGGCTCACGGGAGCCCTTTAACAGGAAAACCACGATGGGAGCACACTGCTAGCCTCTCCTCCGGATCGCCCCTCTGCATTCTGGTATATGCAGCGCGTATAACTTGAAGAGTTTCAAAAAAAGTTTGTGAATGTTTCACCAAAGTTAGTGTAAGTAAGTACTTAATATTTTCAGTATCTCTAGACACGAGACATGGCTCGTGTTTCGGGATAGTATCCCTCATCAGTAGAGAAAAGTTCTGGGGTGGTTGAGAAGGCCGCCAAACTACCGTCACAGGCTTCGTTGCCCCTCTGGCGCGCAGGTGCATCTCCAAAAGCTCGTCAGCTTAGAGGCTCACGGGAGCACTTTAACAGGAAAACCACGATGGGAGCACACTGCTAGCCTCTCCTCCGGATCGCCACTCTGCATTCTGGTATATGCAGTGCATAGAACTTGAAGAGTTTCAAAAAAAGTTTGTGAATGTTTCACCAAAGTTAGTGTAAGTAAGTACTTAATATTTTCAGTATCTCTAGACACGAGACATGGCTCGTGTTTCGGGATAGTATCCCTCATCAGTAGAGAAAAGTTCTGGGGTGGTTGAGAAGGCCGCCAAACTACCGTCACAGGCTTCGTTGCCCCTCTGGCGCGCAGGTGCATCTCCAAAAGCTCGTCAGCTTAGAGGCTCACGGGAGCACTTTAACAGGAAAACTACGATGGGAGCACACTGCTAGCCTCTCCTCCGGATCGCCACTCTGCATTCTGGTATATGCAGTGCATAGAACTTGAAGAGTTTCAAAAAAAGTATGTGAATGTTTCACCAAAGTTAGTGTAAGTAAGTACTTAATATTTTCAGTATCTCTAGACACGAGACATGGCTCGTGTTTCGGGATAGTATCCCTCATCAGTAGAGAAAAGTTCTGGGGTGGTTGAGAAGGCCGCCAAACAACCATCACAGGCTTCGTTGCCCCTCTGGCGCGCAGGTGCATCTCCAAAAGCTCGTCAGCTTAGGGGCTCACGGGAGCCCTTTAACAGGAAAACCACGATGGGAGCACACTGCTAGCCTCTCCTCCGGATCGCCCCTCTGCATTCTGGTATATGCAGTGCGTATAACTTGAAGAGTTTCGAAAAAAGTTTGTGAATGTTTCACCAAAGTTGGTGTAAGTAAGTACTTAATATTTTCAGTATCTCTAGACAGGAGACATGGCTCGTGTTTCGGGATAGTATCCCTCATCAGTAGAGAAAAGTTCTGGGGTGGTTGAGAAGGCCGCCAAACAACCGTCACAGGCTTCTTTGCCCCTCTAGCACGCAGGTGCATCTCCAAAAGCTCGTCAGCTTAGGGGCTCACGGAAGCCCTTTAACAGGAAAACCACGATGGGAGCACACTGCTAGCCTCTCCTTTGGATCGCCCCTCTGCATTCTGGTATATGCAGTGCATATAACTTGAAGGGTTTCGAAAAAAGTTCTTGAATGTTTCACCAAAGTTGGTGTAAGTAAGTACTTAATATTTTCAGTATCTCTAGACACGAGACATTGCTCGTGTTTCAGGATAGTATCCCTCATCAGTAGAGAAAAGTTCTGGGGTGGTTGAGAAGGCCGCCAAACAACCGTCACAGGCTTCGTTGCCCCTATGGTGCATCTCCAAAAGCTCGTCAGCTTAGGGGCTCACGGGAGCCCTTTAACAGGAAAACCAAGATGGGAGCACACTGCTAGCCTCTCCTCCGGATCGCCCCTCTGCATTCTGGTATATGCAGTGCATATAACTTGAAGAGTTTCGTAAAAAGTTTGTGTATGTTTCACCAAAGTTATTGTAAGTAAGTACTTAATATTTTAAGTATCTCTAGACACGAGACATGGCTCGTGTTTCAGGATAGTATCCCTCATCAGTAGAGAAAAGTTCTTAGGTGGTTGAGAAGGTCGCCAAACAACCGTCACAGGCTCCATTGCCCCTTTGGCGCGCAGGTGCATCTCCAAAAGCTCATCAGCTTAGGGGCTCACGAGATCCCTTTAAAGAGGAAAACCACGATGGGAGCTCACTGCTAGCCTCTCCTTTGGATCGCCCCTCTGCATTCTGGTATATGCAGTGCGTATAACTTGAAGGGTTTCAAAAAAAGTTCTTGAATGTTTCACCAAAGTTGGTGTAAGTAAGTACTTAATGTTTTCAGTATCTCTAGACACGAGACATGGCTCGTGTTTCGGGATAGTATCCCTCATCAGTAGAGAAAAGTTCTGGGGTGGTTGAGAAGGCCGCCAAACAACCGTCACAGGCTTCGTTGCCCCTCTGGCGCGCAGGTGCATCTCCAAAAGCTCGTCATCTTAGAGGCTCACGGGAGCCCTTTAACAGGAAAACCACGATGGGAGCACACTGCTAGCCTCTCCTTTGGATCGCCCCTCTGCATTCTGGTATATGCAGTGCATATAACTTGAAGGGTTTCGAAAAAAGTTCTTGAATGTTTCACCAAAGTTGGTGTAAGTAAGTACTTAATATTTTCAGTATCTCTAGACACGAGACATGGCTCGTGTTTCGGGATAGTATCCCTCATCAGTAGAGAAAAGTTCTGGGGTGGTTAAGAAGGCCGCCAAACAACCGTCACAGGCTTCGTTGACCCTTTGGCGCGCAGGTGCATCTCCAAAAGCTCGTCAGCTTAGGGGCTCACGAGATCCCTTTAAAAGGAAAACCACGATGGGAGCACACTGCTAGCCTCTCCTTTGGATCGCCCCTCTGCATTCTGGTATATGCAGTGCGTATAACTTGAAGGGTTTCGAAAAAAGTTCTTGAATGTTTCACCAAAGTTGGTGTAAGTAAGTACTTAATATTTTCAGTATCTCTAGACACGAGACATGGCTCGTGTTTCGGGATAGTATCCCTCATCAGTAGAGAAAAGTTCTGGGGTGGTTGAGAAGGGCGCCAAACAACCGTCACAGGCTTCGTTGCCCCTCTGGCGCGCAGGTGCATCTCCAAAAGCTCGTCAGCTTAGAGGCTCACAGGAGCACTTTAACAGGAAAACCACGATGGGAGCACACTGCTAGCCTCTCCTCTGGATCGCCCCTCTGCATTCTGGTATATGCAGTGCATATAACTTGAAGAGTTTCGAAAAAAGTTTGTGAATGTTTCACCAAAGTTGGTGTAAGTAAGTACTTAATATTTTCAGTATCTCCAGACACGAGACATGGCTCGTGTTTCGGGATAGTATCCCTCATCAGTAGAGAAAAGTTCTGGGGTGGTTGAGAAGGCCGCCAAACAACCGTCACAGGCTTCTTTGCCCCTCTGGCACGCAGGTGCATCTCCAAAAGCTCGTCAGCTTAGGGGCTCACGGGAGCCCTTTAACAGGAAAACCACGATGGGAGCACACTGCTAGCCTCTCCTCCGGATCGCCCCTCTGCATTCTGGTATATGCAGTACGTATAACTTGAAGAGTTTCGTAAAAAGTTCGTGTATGTTCCACAAAAGTTATTGTAAGTAAGTACTTAATATTTTAAGTATCTCTAGACACGAGACATGGCTCGTGTTTCAGGATAGTATCCCTCATCAGTAGAGAAAAGTTCTTAGGTGGTTGAGAAGGTCGCCAAACAACCGTCAGAGGCTTCATTGCCCCTCTGGTGCGCAGGTGCATCTCCAAAAGCTCGTCAGCTTAGGGGCTCACGGGAGCCCATTAACAGGAAAACCACGATGGGAGCACACTGCTAGCCTCTCCTCCGGATCGCCCCTCTGCATTCTGGTATATGCAGCGCGTATAACCTGAAGAGTTTCGAAAAAAGTTTGTGAATGTTTCACCAAAGTTGGTGTAAGTAAGTACTTAATATTTTCAGTATCTCTAGGCACGAGACATGGCTCGTGTTTCGGGATAGTATCCCTCATCAGTAGAGAAAAGTTCTGGGGTGGTTGAGAAGGCCGCCAAACAACCGTCACAGGCTTCGTTGCCCCTCTGGCGCGCAGGTGCATCTCCAAAAGCTCGTCAGCTTAGAGGCTCACGGGAGCCCTTTAACAGGAAAACCACGATGGGGGCACACTGCTAGCCTCTCCTTTGGATCGACCCTCTGCATTCTGGTATATGCAGTGCATATAAGTTGAAGGGTTTCGAAAAAAGTTCTTGAATGTTTCACCAAAGTTGGTGTAAGTAAGTACTTAATATTTTCAGTATCTCTAGACACGAGACATGGCTCGTGTTTCGGGATAGTATCCCTCATCAGTAGAGAAAAGTTCTGGGGTGGTTAAGAAGGCCGCCAAACAACCGTCACAGGCTTCGTTGCTCCTCTGGCGCGCAGGTGCATCTCCAAAAGCTCGTCAGCTTAGGGGCTCACGGGAGCCCTTTAACAGGAAAACCACGATGGGAGCACACTGCTAGCCTCTCCTCCGGATCGCCCCTCTGCATTCTGGTATATGCAGCGCGTATAACCTGAAGAGTTTCGAAAAAAGTTCGTGAATGTTTCACCAAAGTTGGTGTAAGTAAGTACTTAATATTTTCAGTATCTCTAGACACGAGACATGGCTCGTGTTTCGGGATAGTATCCCTCATCAGTAGAGAAAAGTTCTCGGGTGGTTGAGAAGGCCGCCAAACAACCGTCACATGCTCCGTTGCCCCTTTGGCGCGCAGGTGCATCTCCAAAAGCTCGTCAGCTTAGGGGCTCACGAGATCCCTTTAAAAGGAAAACCACGATGGGAGCACACTGCTAGCCTCTCCTTTGGATCGCCCCTCTGCATTCTGGTATATGCAGTGCGTATAACTTGAAGGGTTTCAAAAAAAGTTCTTGAATGTTTCACCAAAGTTGGTGTAAGTAAATACTTAATGTTTTCAGTATCTCTAGACACGAGACATGGCTCGTGTTTCGGGATAGTATCCCTCATCAGTAGAGAAAAGTTCTGGGGTGGTTGAGAAGGCCGCCAAACAACCGTCACAGGCTTCGTTGCCCCTCTGGCGCGCAGGTGCATCTCCAAAAGCTCGTCATCTTAGAGGCTCACGGGAGCCCTTTAACAGGAAAACCACGATGGGAGCACACTGCTAGCCTCTCCTTTGGATCGCCCCTCTGCATTCTGGTATATGCAGTGCATATAACTTGAAGGGTTTCGAAAAAAGTTCTTGAATGTTTCACCAAAGTTGGTGTAAGTAAGTACTTAATATTTTCAGTATCTCTAGACACGAGACATGGCTCGTGTTTCGGCATAGTATCCCTCATCAGTAGAGAAAAGTTCTGGGGTGGTTAAGAAGGCCGCCAAACAACCGTCACAGGCTTCGTTGACCCTTTGGCGCGCAGGTGCATCTCCAAAAGCTCGTCAGCTTAGGGGCTCACGAGATCCCTTTAAAAGGAAAACCACGATGGGAGCACACTGCTAGCCTCTCCTTTGGATCGCCCCTCTGCATTCTGGTATATGCAGTGCGTATAACTTGAAGGGTTTCGAAAAAAGTTCTTGAATGTTTCACCAAAGTTGGTGTAAGTAAGTACTTAATATTTTCAGTATCTCTAGACACGAGACATGGCTCGTGTTTCGGGATAGTATCCCTCATCAGTAGAGAAAAGTTCTGGGGTGGTTGAGAAGGGCGCCAAACAACCGTCACAGGCTTCGTTGCCCCTCTGGCGCGCAGGTGCATCTCCAAAAGCTCGTCAGCTTAGAGGCTCACAGGAGCACTTTAACAGGAAAACCACGATGGGAGCACACTGCTAGCCTCTCCTCTGGATCGCCCCTCTGCATTCTGGTATATGCAGTGCATATAACTTGAAGAGTTTCGAAAAAAGTTTGTGAATGTTTCACCAAAGTTGGTGTAAGTAAGTACTTAATATTTTCAGTATCTCCAGACACGAGACATGGCTCGTGTTTCGGGATAGTATCCCTCATCAGTAGAGAAAAGTTCTGGGGTGGTTGAGAAGGCCGCCAAACAACCGTCACAGGCTTCTTTGCCCCTCTGGCACGCAGGTGCATCTCCAAAAGCTCGTCAGCTTAGGGGCTCACGGGAGCCCTTTAACAGGAAAACCACGATGGGAGCACACTGCTAGCCTCTCCTCCGGATCGCCCCTCTGCATTCTGGTATATGCAGTACGTATAACTTGAAGAGTTTCGTAAAAAGTTCGTGTATGTTCCACAAAAGTTATTGTAAGTAAGTACTTAATATTTTAAGTATCTCTAGACACGAGACATGGCTCGTGTTTCAGGATAGTATCCCTCATCAGTAGAGAAAAGTTCTTAGGTGGTTGAGAAGGTCGCCAAACAACCGTCAGAGGCTTCATTGCCCCTCTGGTGCGCAGGTGCATCTCCAAAAGCTCGTCAGCTTAGGGGCTCACGGGAGCCCATTAACAGGAAAACCACGATGGGAGCACACTGCTAGCCTCTCCTCCGGATCGCCCCTCTGCATTCTGGTATATGCAGCGCGTATAACCTGAAGAGTTTCGAAAAAAGTTCGTGAATGTTTCACCAAAGTTGGTGTAAGTAAGTACTTAATATTTTCAGTATCTCTAGGCACGAGACATGGCTCGTGTTTCGGGATAGTATCCCTCATCAGTAGAGAAAAGTTCTGGGGTGGTTGAGAAGGCCGCCAAACAACCGTCACAGGCTTCGTTGCCCCTCTGGCGCGCAGGTGCATCTCCAAAAGCTCGTCAGCTTAGAGGCTCACGGGAGCCCTTTAACAGGAAAACCACGATGGGGGCACACTGCTAGCCTCTCCTTTGGATCGACCCTCTGCATTCTGGTATATGCAGTGCATATAAGTTGAAGGGTTTCGAAAAAAGTTCTTGAATGTTTCACCAAAGTTGGTGTAAGTAAGTACTTAATATTTTCAGTATCTCTAGACACGAGACATGGCTCGTGTTTCGGGATAGTATCCCTCATCAGTAGAGAAAAGTTCTGGGGTGGTTAAGAAGGCCGCCAAACAACCGTCACAGGCTTCGTTGCTCCTCTGGCGCGCAGGTGCATCTCCAAAAGCTCGTCAGCTTAGGGGCTCACGGGAGCCCTTTAACAGGAAAACCACGATGGGAGCACACTGCTAGCCTCTCCTCCGGATCGCCCCTCTGCATTCTGGTATATGCAGCGCGTATAACCTGAAGAGTTTCGAAAAAAGTTCGTGAATGTTTCACCAAAGTTGGTGTAAGTAAGTACTTAATATTTTCAGTATCTCTAGACACGAGACATGGCTCGTGTTTCGGGATAGTATCCCTCATCAGTAGAGAAAAGTTCTCGGGTGGTTGAGAAGGCCGCCAAACAACCGTCACAGGCTCCGTTGCCCCTTTGGCGCGCAGGTGCATCTCCAAAAGCTCGTCAGCTTAGGGGCTCACGAGATCCCTTTAAAAGGAAAACCACGATGGGAGCACACTGCTAGCCTCTCCTTTGGATCGCCCCTCTGCATTCTGGTATATGCAGTGCGTATAACTTGAAGGGTTTCGAAAAAAGTTCTTGAATGTTTCACCAAAGTTGGTATAAGTAAGTACTTAATATTTTCAGTATCTCTAGACACGAGACATGGCTCGTGTTTCGGGATAGTATCCCTCATCAGTAGAGAAAAGTTCTCGGGTGGTTGAGAAGGCCGCCGAACAACCGTCACAGGCTCCGTTGCCCCTTTGGCGCGCAGGTGCATCTCCAAAAGCTCATCAGCTTAGGGGCTCACGAGATCCCTTTAAAGAGGAAAACCACGATGGGAGCTCACTGCTAGCCTCTCCTTTGGATCGCCCCTCTGCATTCTGGTATATGCAGTGCGTATAACTTGATGAGTTTCGAAAAAAGTTTGTGAATGTTTCACCAAAGTTGGTGTAAGTAAGTACTTAATATTTTCAGTATCTCTAGACAGGAGACATGGCTCGTGTTTCGGGATAGTATCCCTCATCAGTAGAGAAAAGTTCTGGGGTGGTTGAGAAGGCCGCCAAACAACCGTCACAGGCTTCTTTGCCCCTCTGGCATGCAGGTGCATCTACAAAAACTCGTCAGCTTAGGGGCTCACGGGAGCCCTTTAACAGGAAAACCACGATGGGAGCACACTGCTAGCCTCTCCTTTGGATCGCCCCTCTGCATTCTGGTATATGCAGTGCATATAACTTGAAGGGTTTCGAAAAAAGTTCTTGAATGTTTCACCAAAGTTGGTGTAAGTAAGTACTTAATATTTTCAGTATCTCTAGACACGAGACATGGCTCGTGTTTCGGGATAGTATCCCTCATCAGTAGAGAAAAGTTCTGGAGTGGTTGAGAAGGCCGCCAAACAACCGTCACAGGCTTCGTTGCCCCTCTGGCGCGCAGGTGCATCTCCAAAAGCTCGTCAGCTTAGGGGCTCACGGGAGCCCTTTAACAGGAAAACCACGATGGGAGCACACTGCTAGCCTCTCCTCCGGATCGCCCCTCTGCATTCTGGTATATGCAGCACGTATAACCTGAAGAGTTTCGAAAAAAGTTCGTGAATGTTTCACCAAAGTTGGTGTAAGTAAGTACTTAATATTTTCAGTATCTCTAGACACGAGACATGGCTCGTGTTTCGGGATAGTATCCCTCATCAGTAGAGAAAAGTTCTGGGGTGGTTGAGAAGGCCGCCTAACAACCGTCACAGGCTTCGTTGCCCCTCTGGCGTGCAGGTGCATCTCCAAAAGCTCGTCAGCTTACAGGCTCACGGGAGCACTTTAACAGGAAAACCACGATGGGAGCACACTGCTAGCCTCTCCTCCGGATCGCCCCTCTGCATTCTGGTATATGCAGTGCGTATAACTTGAAGAGTTTCGAAAAAAGTTTGTGAATGTTTCACCAAAGTTGGTGTAAGTAAGTACTTAATATTTTCAGTATCTCTAGACACGAGACATGGCTCGTGTTTCAGGATAGTATCCCTCATCAGTAGAGAAAAGTTCTCGGGTGGTTGAGAAGGCCGCCAAACAACCGTCACAGGCTCCGTTGCCCCTTTGGCGCGCAGGTGCATCTCCAAAAGCTCATCAGCTTAGGGGCTCACGAGATCCCTTTAAAGAGGAAAACCACGATGGGAGCTCACTGCTAGCCTCTCCTTTGGATCGCCCCTCTGCATTCTGGTATATGCAGTGCGTATAACTTGAAGGGTTTCGAAAAAAGTTCTTGAATGTTTCACCAAAGTTGGTGTAAGTAAGTACTTAATATTTTCAGTATCTCTAGACACGAGACATGGCTCGTGTTTCGGGATAGTATCCCTCATTAGTAGAGAAAAGTTCTGGGGTGGTTGAGAAGGCCGCCAAACAACCGTCACAGGCTTCGTTGCCCCTCTGGCGAGCAGGTGCATCTCCAAAAGCTCGTCAGCTTAGAGGCTCACGGGAGCCCTTTAACAGGAAAACCACAATGGGAGCACACTGCTAGCCTCTCCTTTGGATCGCCCCTCTGCATTCTGGTATATGCAGTGCATACAACTTGAAGGGTTTCGAAAAAAGTTCTTGAATGTTTCACCAAAGTTGGTGTAAGTAAGTACTTAATATTTTCAGTATCTCTAGACACGAGACATGGCTCGTGTTTCGGGATAGTATCCCTCATCAGTAGAGAAAAGTTCTGGGGTGGTTAAGAAGGCCGCCAAACAACCGTCACAGGCTTCGTTGCTCCTCTGGCGCGCAGGTGCATCTCCAAAAGCTCGTCAGCTTAGGGGCTCACGGGAGCCCTTTAACAGGAAAACCACGATGGGAGCACACTGCTAGCCTCTCCTCCGGATCGCCCCTCTGCATTCTGGTATATGCAGCGCGTATAACTTGAAGAGTTTCAAAAAAAGTGTGTGAATGTTTCACCAAAGTTAGTATAAGTAAGTACTTAATATTTTCAGTATCTCTAGACACGAGACATGGCTCGTGTTTCGGGATAGTATCCCTCATCAGTAGAGAAAAGTTCTGGGGTGGTTGAGAAGGCCGCCAAACTACCGTCACAGGCTTCGTTGCCCCTCTGGCGCGCAGGTGCATCTCCAAAAGCTCGTCAGCTTAGAGGCTCACGGGAGCACTTTAACAGGAAAACCACGATGGGAGCACACTGCTAGCCTCTCCTCCGGATCGCCACTCTGCATTCTGGTATATGCAGTGCATAGAACTTGAAGAGTTTCAAAAAAAGTTTGTGAATGTTTCACCAAAGTTAGTGTAAGTAAGTACTTAATATTTTCAGTATCTCTAGACACGAGACATGGCTCGTGTTTCGGGATAGTATCCCTCATCAGTAGAGAAAAGTTCTGGGGTGGTTGAGAAGGCCGCCAAACTACCGTCACAGGCTTCGTTGCCCCTCTGGCGCGCAGGTGCATCTCCAAAAGCTCGTCAGCTTAGAGGCTCACGGGAGCACTTTAACAGGAAAACCACGATGGGAGCACACTGCTAGCCTCTCCTCCGGATCGCCACTCTGCATTCTGGTATATGCAGTGCATAGAACTTGAAGAGTTTCAAAAAAAGTTTGTGAATGTTTCACCAAAGTTAGTGTAAGTAAGTACTTAATATTTTCAGTATCTCTAGACACGAGACATGGCTCGTGTTTCGGGATAGTATCCCTCATCAGTAGAGAAAAGTTCTGGGGTGGTTGAGAAGGCCGCCAAACAACCATCACAGGCTTCGTTGCCCCTCTGGCGCGCAGGTGCATCTCCAAAAGCTCGTCAGCTTAGGGGCTCACGGGAGCCCTTTAACAGGAAAACCACGATGGGAGCACACTGCTAGCCTCTCCTCCGGATCGCCCCTCTGCATTCTGGTATATGCAGTGCGTATAACTTGAAGAGTTTCGAAAAAAGTTTGTGAATGTTTCACCAAAGTTGGTGTAAGTAAGTACTTAATATTTTCAGTATCTCTAGACAGGAGACATGGCTCGTGTTTCGGGATAGTATCCCTCATCAGTAGAGAAAAGTTCTGGGGTGGTTGAGAAGGCCGCCAAACAACCGTCACAGGCTTCTTTGCCCCTCTAGCACGCAGGTGCATCTCCAAAAGCTCGTCAGCTTAGGGGCTCACGGAAGCCCTTTAACAGGAAAACCACGATGGGAGCACACTGCTAGCCTCTCCTTTGGATCGCCCCTCTGCATTCTGGTATATGCAGTGCATATAACTTGAAGGGTTTCGAAAAAAGTTCTTGAATGTTTCACCAAAGTTGGTGTAAGTAAGTACTTAATATTTTCAGTATCTCTAGACACGAGACATGGCTCGTGTTTCAGGATAGTATCCCTCATCAGTAGAGAAAAGTTCTGGGGTGGTTGAGAAGGCCGCCAAACAACCGTCACAGGCTTCGTTGCCCCTATGGTGCATCTCCAAAAGCTCGTCAGCTTAGGGGCTCACGGGAGCCCTTTAACAGGAAAACCAAGATGGGAGCACACTGCTAGCCTCTCCTCCGGATCGCCCCTCTGCATTCTGGTATATGCAGTGCATATAACTTGAAGAGTTTCGTAAAAAGTTTGTGTATGTTTCACCAAAGTTATTGTAAGTAAGTACTTAATATTTTAAGTATCTCTAGACACGAGACATGGCTCGTGTTTCAGGATAGTATCCCTCATCAGTAGAGAAAAGTTCTTAGGTGGTTGAGAAGGTCGCCAAACAACCGTCACAGGCTCCATTGCCCCTTTGGCGCGCAGGTGCATCTCCAAAAGCTCATCAGCTTAGGGGCTCACGAGATCCCTTTAAAGAGGAAAACCACGATGGGAGCTCACTGCTAGCCTCTCCTTTGGATCGCCCCTCTGCATTCTGGTATATGCAGTGCGTATAACTTGAAGGGTTTCAAAAAAAGTTCTTGAATGTTTCACCAAAGTTGGTGTAAGTAAGTACTTAATGTTTTCAGTATCTCTAGACACGAGACATGGCTCGTGTTTCGGGATAGTATCCCTCATCAGTAGAGAAAAGTTCTGGGGTGGTTGAGAAGGCCGCCAAACAACCGTCACAGGCTTCGTTGCCCCTCTGGCGCGCAGGTGCATCTCCAAAAGCTCGTCATCTTAGAGGCTCACGGGAGCCCTTTAACAGGAAAACCACGATGGGAGCACACTGCTAGCCTCTCCTTTGGATCGCCCCTCTGCATTCTGGTATATGCAGTGCATATAACTTGAAGGGTTTCGAAAAAAGTTCTTGAATGTTTCACCAAAGTTGGTGTAAGTAAGTACTTAATATTTTCAGTATCTCTAGACACGAGACATGGCTCGTGTTTCGGGATAGTATCCCTCATCAGTAGAGAAAAGTTCTGGGGTGGTTAAGAAGGCCGCCAAACAACCGTCACAGGCTTCGTTGACCCTTTGGCGCGCAGGTGCATCTCCAAAAGCTCGTCAGCTTAGGGGTTCACGAGATCCCTTTAAAAGGAAAACCACGATGGGAGCACACTGCTAGCCTCTCCTTTGGATCGCCCCTCTGCATTCTGGTATATGCAGTGCGTATAACTTGAAGGGTTTCGAAAAAAGTTCTTGAATGTTTCACCAAAGTTGGTGTAAGTAAGTACTTAATATTTTCAGTATCTCTAGACACGAGACATGGCTCGTGTTTCGGGATAGTATCCCTCATCAGTAGAGAAAAGTTCTGGGGTGGTTGAGAAGGGCGCCAAACAACCGTCACAGGCTTCGTTGCCCCTCTGGCGCGCAGGTGCATCTCCAAAAGCTCGTCAGCTTAGAGGCTCACAGGAGCACTTTAACAGGAAAACCACGATGGGAGCACACTGCTAGCCTCTCCTCTGGATCGCCCCTCTGCATTCTGGTATATGCAGTGCATATAACTTGAAGAGTTTCGAAAAAAGTTTGTGAATGTTTCACCAAAGTTGGTGTAAGTAAGTACTTAATATTTTCAGTATCTCCAGACACGAGACATGGCTCGTGTTTCGGGATAGTATCCCTCATCAGTAGAGAAAAGTTCTGGGGTGGTTGAGAAGGCCGCCAAACAACCGTCACAGGCTTCTTTGCCCCTCTGGCACGCAGGTGCATCTCCAAAAGCTCGTCAGCTTAGGGGCTCACGGGAGCCCTTTAACAGGAAAACCACGATGGGAGCACACTGCTAGCCTCTCCTCCGGATCGCCCCTCTGCATTCTGGTATATGCAGTACGTATAACTTGAAGAGTTTCGTAAAAAGTTTGTGTATGTTCCACAAAAGTTATTGTAAGTAAGTACTTGATATTTTAAGTATCTCTAGACACGAGACATGGCTCGTGTTTCAGGATAGTATCCCTCATCAGTAGAGAAAAGTTCTTAGGTGGTTGAGAAGGTCGCCAAACAACCGTCAGAGGCTTCATTGCCCCTCTGGTGCGCAGGTGCATCTCCAAAAGCTCGTCAGCTTAGGGGCTCACGGGAGCCCATTAACAGGAAAACCACGATGGGAGCACACTGCTAGCCTCTCCTCCGGATCGCCCCTCTGCATTCTGGTATATGCAGCGCGTATAACCTGAAGAGTTTCGAAAAAAGTTCGTGAATGTTTCACCAAAGTTGGTGTAAGTAAGTACTTAATATTTTCAGTATCTCTAGGCACGAGACATGGCTCGTGTTTCGGGATAGTATCCCTCATCAGTAGAGAAAAGTTCTGGGGTGGTTGAGAAGGCCGCCAAACAACCGTCACAGGCTTCGTTGCCCCTCTGGCGCGCAGGTGCATCTCCAAAAGCTCGTCAGCTTAGAGGCTCACGGGAGCCCTTTAACAGGAAAACCACGATGGGGGCACACTGCTAGCCTCTCCTTTGGATCGACCCTCTGCATTCTGGTATATGCAGTGCATATAAGTTGAAGGGTTTCGAAAAAAGTTCTTGAATGTTTCACCAAAGTTGGTGTAAGTAAGTACTTAATATTTTCAGTATCTCTAGACACGAGACATGGCTCGTGTTTCGGGATAGTATCCCTCATCAGTAGAGAAAAGTTCTGGGGTGGTTAAGAAGGCCGCCAAACAACCGTCACAGGCTTCGTTGCTCCTCTGGCGCGCAGGTGCATCTCCAAAAGCTCGTCAGCTTAGGGGCTCACGGGAGCCCTTTAACAGGAAAACCACGATGGGAGCACACTGCTAGCCTCTCCTCCGGATCGCCCCTCTGCATTCTGGTATATGCAGCGCGTATAACCTGAAGAGTTTCGAAAAAAGTTCGTGAATGTTTCACCAAAGTTGGTGTAAGTAAGTACTTAATATTTTCAGTATCTCTAGACACGAGACATGGCTCGTGTTTCGGGATAGTATCCCTCATCAGTAGAGAAAAGTTCTCGGGTGGTTGAGAAGGCCGCCAAACAACCGTCACAGGCTCCGTTGCCCCTTTGGCGCGCAGGTGCATCTCCAAAAGCTCGTCAGCTTAGGGGCTCACGAGATCCCTTTAAAAGGAAAACCACGATGGGAGCACACTGCTAGCCTCTCCTTTGGATCGCCCCTCTGCATTCTGGTATATGCAGTGCGTATAACTTGAAGGGTTTCGAAAAAAGTTCTTGAATGTTTCACCAAAGTTGGTGTAAGTAAGTACTTAATATTTTCAGTATCTCTAGACACGAGACATGGCTCGTGTTTCGGGATAGTATCCCTCATCAGTAGAGAAAAGTTCTCGGGTGGTTGAGAAGGCCGCCGAACAACCGTCACAGGCTCCGTTGCCCCTTTGGCGCGCAGGTGCATCTCCAAAAGCTCATCAGCTTAGGGGCTCACGAGATCCCTTTAAAGAGGAAAACCACGATGGGAGCTCACTGCTAGCCTCTCCTTTGGATCGCCCCTCTGCATTCTGGTATATGCAGTGCGTATAACTTGATGAGTTTCGAAAAAAGTTTGTGAATGTTTCACCAAAGTTGGTGTAAGTAAGTACTTAATATTTTCAGTATCTCTAGACAGGAGACATGGCTCGTGTTTCGGGATAGTATCCCTCATCAGTAGAGAAAAGTTCTGGGGTGGTTGAGAAGGGCGCCAAACAACCGTCACAGGCTTCGTTGCCCCTCTGGCGCGCAGGTGCATCTCCAAAAGCTCGTCAGCTTAGAGGCTCACAGGAGCACTTTAACAGGAAAACCACGATGGGAGCACACTGCTAGCCTCTCCTCTGGATCGCCCCTCTGCATTCTGGTATATGCAGTGCATATAACTTGAAGAGTTTCGAAAAAAGTTTGTGAATGTTTCACCAAAGTTGGTGTAAGTAAGTACTTAATATTTTCAGTATCTCCAGACACGAGACATGGCTCGTGTTTCGGGATAGTATCCCTCATCAGTAGAGAAAAGTTCTGGGGTGGTTGAGAAGGCCGCCAAACAACCGTCACAGGCTTCTTTGCCCCTCTGGCACGCAGGTGCATCTCCAAAAGCTCGTCAGCTTAGGGGCTCACGGGAGCCCTTTAACAGGAAAACCACGATGGGAGCACACTGCTAGCCTCTCCTCCGGATCGCCCCTCTGCATTCTGGTATATGCAGTACGTATAACTTGAAGAGTTTCGTAAAAAGTTTGTGTATGTTCCACAAAAGTTATTGTAAGTAAGTACTTGATATTTTAAGTATCTCTAGACACGAGACATGGCTCGTGTTTCAGGATAGTATCCCTCATCAGTAGAGAAAAGTTCTTAGGTGGTTGAGAAGGTCGCCAAACAACCGTCAGAGGCTTCATTGCCCCTCTGGTGCGCAGGTGCATCTCCAAAAGCTCGTCAGCTTAGGGGCTCACGGGAGCCCATTAACAGGAAAACCACGATGGGAGCACACTGCTAGCCTCTCCTCCGGATCGCCCCTCTGCATTCTGGTATATGCAGCGCGTATAACCTGAAGAGTTTCGAAAAAAGTTCGTGAATGTTTCACCAAAGTTGGTGTAAGTAAGTACTTAATATTTTCAGTATCTCTAGGCACGAGACATGGCTCGTGTTTCGGGATAGTATCCCTCATCAGTAGAGAAAAGTTCTGGGGTGGTTGAGAAGGCCGCCAAACAACCGTCACAGGCTTCGTTGCCCCTCTGGCGCGCAGGTGCATCTCCAAAAGCTCGTCAGCTTAGAGGCTCACGGGAGCCCTTTAACAGGAAAACCACGATGGGGGCACACTGCTAGCCTCTCCTTTGGATCGACCCTCTGCATTCTGGTATATGCAGTGCATATAAGTTGAAGGGTTTCGAAAAAAGTTCTTGAATGTTTCACCAAAGTTGGTGTAAGTAAGTACTTAATATTTTCAGTATCTCTAGACACGAGACATGGCTCGTGTTTCGGGATAGTATCCCTCATCAGTAGAGAAAAGTTCTGGGGTGGTTAAGAAGGCCGCCAAACAACCGTCACAGGCTTCGTTGCTCCTCTGGCGCGCAGGTGCATCTCCAAAAGCTCGTCAGCTTAGGGGCTCACGGGAGCCCTTTAACAGGAAAACCACGATGGGAGCACACTGCTAGCCTCTCCTCCGGATCGCCCCTCTGCATTCTGGTATATGCAGCGCGTATAACCTGAAGAGTTTCGAAAAAAGTTCGTGAATGTTTCACCAAAGTTGGTGTAAGTAAGTACTTAATATTTTCAGTATCTCTAGACACGAGACATGGCTCGTGTTTCGGGATAGTATCCCTCATCAGTAGAGAAAAGTTCTCGGGTGGTTGAGAAGGCCGCCAAACAACCGTCACAGGCTCCGTTGCCCCTTTGGCGCGCAGGTGCATCTCCAAAAGCTCGTCAGCTTAGGGGCTCACGAGATCCCTTTAAAAGGAAAACCACGATGGGAGCACACTGCTAGCCTCTCCTTTGGATCGCCCCTCTGCATTCTGGTATATGCAGTGCGTATAACTTGAAGGGTTTCGAAAAAAGTTCTTGAATGTTTCACCAAAGTTGGTGTAAGTAAGTACTTAATATTTTCAGTATCTCTAGACACAAGACATGGCTCGTGTTTCGGGATAGTATCCCTCATCAGTAGAGAAAAGTTCTCGGGTGGTTGAGAAGGCCGCCGAACAACCGTCACAGGCTCCGTTGCCCCTTTGGCGCGCAGGTGCATCTCCAAAAGCTCATCAGCTTAGGGGCTCACGAGATCCCTTTAAAGAGGAAAACCACGATGGGAGCTCACTGCTAGCCTCTCCTTTGGATCGCCCCTCTGCATTCTGGTATATGCAGTGCGTATAACTTGATGAGTTTCGAAAAAAGTTTGTGAATGTTTCACCAAAGTTGGTGTAAGTAAGTACTTAATATTTTCAGTATCTCTAGACAGGAGACATGGCTCGTGTTTCGGGATAGTATCCCTCATCAGTAGAGAAAAGTTCTGGGGTGGTTGAGAAGGCCGCCAAACAACCGTCACAGGCTTCTTTGCCCCTCTGGCATGCAGGTGCATCTCCAAAAGCTCGTCAGCTTAGGGGCTCACGGGAGCCCTTTAACAGGAAAACCACGATGGGAGCACACTGCTAGCCTCTCCTTTGGATCGCCCCTCTGCATTCTGGTATATGCAGTGCATATAACTTGAAGGGTTTCGAAAAAAGTTCTTGAATGTTTCACCAAAGTTGGTGTAAGTAAGTACTTAATATTTTCAGTATCTCTAGACACGAGACATGGCTCGTGTTTCGGGATAGTATCCCTCATCAGTAGAGAAAAGTTCTGGAGTGGTTGAGAAGGCCGCCAAACAACCGTCACAGGCTTCGTTGCCCCTCTGGCGCGCAGGTGCATCTCCAAAAGCTCGTCAGCTTAGGGGCTCACGGGAGCCCTTTAACAGGAAAACCACGATGGGACCACACTGCTAGCCTCTCCTCCGGATCGCCCCTCTGCATTCTGGTATATGCAGCACGTATAACCTGAAGAGTTTCGAAAAAAGTTCGTGAATGTTTCACCAAAGTTGGTGTAAGTAAGTACTTAATATTTTCAGTATCTCTAGACACGAGACATGGCTCGTGTTTCGGGATAGTATCCCTCATCAGTAGAGAAAAGTTCTGGGGTGGTTGAGAAGGCCGCCTAACAACCGTCACAGGCTTCGTTGCCCCTCTGGCGCGCAGGTGCATCTCCAAAAGCTCGTCAGCTTACAGGCTCACGGGAGCACTTTAACAGGAAAACCACGATGGGAGCACACTGCTAGCCTCTCCTCCGGATCGCCCCTCTGCATTCTGGTATATGCAGTGCGTATAACTTGAAGAGTTTCGAAAAAAGTTTGTGAATGTTTCACCAAAGTTGGTGTAAGTAAGTACTTAATATTTTCAGTATCTCTAGACACGAGACATGGCTCGTGTTTCGGGATAGTATCCCTCATCAGTAGAGAAAAGTCCTGGGGTGGTTGAGAAGGCCGCCATACAACCGTCACAGGCTTCTTTGCCCCTCTGGCACGCAGGTGCATCTCCAAAAGCTCGTCAGCTTAGGGGCTCATGGGAGCCCTTTAACAGGAAAACCACGATGGGAGCACACTGCTAGCCTCTCCTTTGGATCGCCCCTCTGCATTCTGGTATATGCAGTGCATATAACTTGAAGGGTTTCGAAAAAAGTTCTTGAATGTTTCACCAAAGTTGGTGTAAGTAAGTACTTAATATTTTCAGTATCTCTAGACACGAGACATGGCCCGTGTTTCGGGATAGTATCCCTCATCAGTAGAGAAAAGTTCTGGGGTGGTTGAGAAGGCCGCCAAACAACCGTCACAGGCTTCGTTGCCCCTCTGGAGCGCAGGTGCATCTCCAAAAGCTAGTCAGCATAGAGGCTCACGGGAGCCCTTTAACAGGAAAACCACGATGGGAGCACACTGCTAGCCTCTCCTCCGGATCGCCCCTCTGCATTCTGGTATATGCAGTGCGTATAACTTGAAGAGTTTCGAAAAAAGTTTGTGAATGTTTCACCAAAGTTGGTGTAAGTAAGTACTTAATATTTTCAGTATCTCTAGACAGGAGACATGGCTCGTGTTTCGGGATAGTATCCCTCATCAGTAGAGAAAAGTTCTGGGGTGGTTGAGAAGGCCGCCAAACAACCGTCACAGGCTTCTTTGCCCCTCTAGCACGCAGGTGCATCTCCAAAAGCTCGTCAGCTTAGGGGCTCACGGAAGCCCTTTAACAGGAAAACCACGATGGGAGCACACTGCTAGCCTCTCCTTTGGATCGCCCCTCTGCATTCTGGTATATGCAGTGCATATAACTTGAAGGGTTTCGAAAAAAGTTCTTGAATGTTTCACCAAAGTTGGTGTAAGTAAGTACTTAATATTTTCAGTATCTCTAGACACGAGACATGGCTCGTGTTTCAGGATAGTATCCCTCATCAGTAGAGAAAAGTTCTGGGGTGGTTGAGAAGGCCGCCAAACAACCGTCACAGGCTTCGTTGCCCCTATGGCGCGCAGGTGCATCTCCAAAAGCTCGTCAGCTTAGGGGCTCACGGGAGCCCTTTAACAGGAAAACCACGATGGGAGCACACTGCTAGCCTCTCCTCCGGATCGCCCCTCTGCATTCTGGTATATGCAGTGCGTATAACTTGAAGAGTTTCGTAAAAAGTTCGTGTATGTTTCACCAAAGTTATTGTAAGTAAGTACTTAATATTTTAAGTATCTCTAGACACGAGACATGGCTCGTGTTTCAGGATAGTATCCCTCATCAGTAGAGAAAAGTTCTTAGGTGGTTGAGAAGGTCGCCAAACAACCGTCAGAGGCTTCATTGCCCCTCTGGCGCGCAGGTGCATCTCCAAAAGCTCGTCAGCTTAGGGGCTCACGGGAGCCCTTTAACAGGAAAACCACGATGGGAGCACACTGCTAGCCTCTCCTCCGGATCGCCCCTCTGCATTCTGGTATATGCAGCGCGTATAACCTGAAGAGTTTCGAAAAAAGTTCGTGAATGTTTCACCAAAGTTGGTGTAAGTAAGTACTTAATATTTTCAGTATCTCTAGACACGAGACATGGCTCGTGTTTCGGGATAGTATCCCTCATCAGTAGAGAAAAGTTCTCGGGTGGTTGAGAAGGCCGCCAAACAACCGTCACAGGCTCCGTTGCCCCTTTGGCGCGCAGGTGCATCTCCAAAAGCTCATCAGCTTAGGGGCTCACGAGATCCCTTTAAAGAGGAAAACCACGATGGGAGCTCACTGCTAGCCTCTCCTTTGGATCGCCCCTCTGCATTCTGGTATATGCAGTGCGTATAACTTGAAGGGTTTCGAAAAAAGTTCTTGAATGTTTCACCAAAGTTGGTGTAAGTAAGTACTTAATATTTTCAGTATCTCTAGACACGAGACATGGCTCGTGTTTCGGGATAGTATCCCTCATTAGTAGAGAAAAGTTCTGGGGTGGTTGAGAAGGCCGCCAAACAACCGTCACAGGCTTCGTTGCTCCTCTGGCGCGCAGGTGCATCTCCAAAAGCTCGTCAGCTTAGGGGCTCACGGGAGCCCTTTAACAGGAAAACCACGATGGGAGCACACTGCTAGCCTCTCCTCCGGATCGCCCCTCTGCATTCTGGTATATGCAGCGCGTATAACTTGAAGAGTTTCAAAAAAAGTTTGTGAATGTTTCACCAAAGTTAGTGTAAGTAAGTACTTAATATTTTCAGTATCTCTAGACACGAGACATGGCTCGTGTTTCGGGATAGTATCCCTCATCAGTAGAGAAAAGTTCTGGGGTGGTTGAGAAGGCCGCCAAACTACCGTCACAGGCTTCGTTGCCCCTCTGGCGCGCAGGTGCATCTCCAAAAGCTCGTCAGCTTAGAGGCTCACGGGAGCACTTTAACAGGAAAACCACGATGGGAGCACACTGCTAGCCTCTCCTCCGGATCGCCACTCTGCATTCTGGTATATGCAGTGCATAGAACTTGAAGAGTTTCAAAAAAAGTTTGTGAATGTTTCACCAAAGTTAGTGTAAGTAAGTACTTAATATTTTCAGTATCTCTAGACACGAGACATGGCTCGTGTTTCGGGATAGTATCCCTCATCAGTAGAGAAAAGTTCTGGGGTGGTTGAGAAGGCCGCCAAACAACCGTCACAGGCTTCGTTGCCCCTCTGGCGCGCAGGTGCATCTCCAAAAGCTCGTCAGCTTAGGGGCTCACGGGAGCCCTTTAACAGGAAAACCACGATGGGAGCACACTGCTAGCCTCTCCTCCGGATCGCCCCTCTGCATTCTGGTATATGCAGTGCGTAAAACTTGAAGAGTTTCGAAAAAAGTTTGTGAATGTTTCACCAAAGTTGGTGTAAGTAAGTACTTAATATTTTCAGTATCTCTAGACAGGAGACATGGCTCGTGTTTCGGGATAGTATCCCTCATCAGTAGAGAAAAGTTCTGGGGTGGTTGAGAAGGCCGCCAAACAACCGTCACAGGCTTCTTTGCCCCTCTAGCACGCAGGTGCATCTCCAAAAGCTCGTCAGCTTAGGGGCTCATGG
Source organism: Lissotriton helveticus (assembly GCF_964261635.1). Lineage (NCBI taxonomy): Eukaryota > Metazoa > Chordata > Amphibia > Caudata > Salamandridae > Lissotriton > Lissotriton helveticus. Next base: position 356,942,990 of record NC_136062.1, read on the forward strand.
AAGCCCTTTAACAGGAAAACCACGATGGGAGCACACTGCTAGCCTCTCCTTTGGATCGCCCCTCTGCATTCTGGTATATGCAGTGCATATAACTTGAAGGGTTTCGAAAAAAGTTCTTGAATGTTTCACCAAAGTTGGTGTAAGTAAGTACTTAATATTTTCAGTATCTCTAGACACGAGACATGGCTCGTGTTTCAGGATAGTATCCCTCATCAGTAGAGAAAAGTTCTGGGGTGGTTGAGAAGGCCGCCAAACAACCGTCACAGGCTTGGTTGCCCCTATGGTGCATCTCCAAAAGCTCGTCAGCTTAGGGGCTCACGGGAGCCCTTTAACAGGAAAACCAAGATGGGAGCACACTGCTAGCTTCTCCTCCGGATCGCCCCTCTGCATTCTGGTATATGCAGTGCGTATAACTTGAAGAGTTTCGTAAAAAGTTCGTGTATGTTTCACCAAAGTTATTGTAAGTAAGTACTTAATATTTTAAGTATCTCTAGACACGAGACATGGCTCGTGTTTCAGGATAGTATCCCTCATCAGTAGAGAAAAGTTCTTAGGTGGTTGAGAAGGTCGCCAAACAACCGTCACAGGCTCCGTTGCCCCTTTGGCGCGCAGGTGCATCTCCAAAAGCTCATCAGCTTAGGGGCTCACGAGATCCCTTTAAAGAGGAAAACCACGATGGGAGCTCACTGCTAGCCTCTCCTTTGGATCGCCCCTCTGCATTCTGGTATATGCAGTGCGTATAACTTGAAGGGTTTCGAAAAAAGTTCTTGAATGTTTCACCAAAGTTGGTGTAAGTAAGTACTTAATGTTTTCAGTATCTCTAGACACGAGACATGGCTCGTGTTTCGGGATAGTATCCCTCATCAGTAGAGAAAAGTTCTGGGGTGGTTGAGAAGGCCGCCAAACAACCGTCACAGGCTTCGTTGCCCCTCTGGCGCGCAGGTGCATCTCCAAAAGCCCGTCATCTTAGAGGCTCACGGGAGCCCTTTAACAGGAAAACCACGATGGGAGCACACTGCTAGCCTCTCCTTTGGATCGCCCCTCTGCATTCTGGTATATGCAGTGCATATAACTTGAAGGGTTTCGAAAAAAGTTCTTGAATGTTTCACCAAAGTTGGTGTAAGTAAGTACTTAATATTTTCAGTATCTCTAGACACGAGACATGGCTCGTGTTTCGGGATAGTATCCCTCATCAGTAGAGAAAAGTTCTGGGGTGGTTAAGAAGGCCGCCAAACAACCGTCACAGGCTTCGTTGACCCTTTGGCGCGCAGGTGCATCTCCAAAAGCTCGTCAGCTTAGGGGCTCACGAGATCCCTTTAAAAGGAAAACCACGATGGGAGCACACTGCTAGCCTCTCCTTTGGATCGCCCCTCTGCATTCTGGTATATGCAGTGCGTATAACTTGAAGGGTTTCGAAAAAAGTTCTTGAATGTTTCACCAAAGTTGGTGTAAGTAAGTACTTAATATTTTCAGTATCTCTAGACACGAGACATGGCTCGTGTTTCGGGATAGTATCCCTCATCAGTAGAGAAAAGTTCTGGGGTGGTTGAGAAGGCCGCCAAACAACCGTCACAGGCTTCGTTGCCCCTCTGGCGCGCAGGTGCATCTCCAAAAGCTCGTCAGCTTAGAGGCTCACAGGAGCACTTTAACAGGAAAACCACGATGGGAGCACACTGCTAGCCTCTCCTCTGGATCGCCCCTCTGCATTCTGGTATATGCAGTGCATATAACTTGAAGAGTTTCGAAAAAAGTTTGTGAATGTTTCACCAAAGTTGGTGTAAGTAAGTACTTAATATTTTCAGTATCTCCAGACACGAGACATGGCTCATGTTTCGGGATAGTATCCCTCATCAGTAGAGAAAAGTTCTGGGGTGGTTGAGAAGGCCGCCAAACAACCGTCACAGGCTTCTTTGCCCCTCTGGCACGCAGGTGCATCTCCAAAAGCTCGTCAGCTTAGGGGCTCACGGGAGCCCTTTAACAGGAAAACCACGATGGGAGCACACTGCTAGCCTCTCCTCCGGATCGCCCCTCTGCATTCTGGTATATGCAGTACGTATAACTTGAATAGTTTCGTAAAAAGTTCGTGTATGTTCCACAAAAGTTATTGTAAGTAAGTACTTAATATTTTAAGTATCTCTAGACACGAGACATGGCTCGTGTTTCAGGATAGTATCCCTCATCAGTAGAGAAAAGTTCTTAGGTGGTTGAGAAGGTCGCCAAACAACCGTCAGAGGCTTCATTGCCCCTCTGGTGCGCAGGTGCATCTTCAAAAGCTCGTCAGCTTAGGGGCTCACGGGAGCCCTTTAACAGGAAAACCACGATGGGAGCACACTGCTAGCCTCTCCTCCGGATCGCCCCTCTGCATTCTGGTATATGCAGCGCGTATAACCTGAAGAGTTTCGAAAAAAGTTCGTGAATGTTTCACCAAAGTTGGTGTAAGTAAGTACTTAATATTTTCAGTATCTCTAGACACGAGACATGGCTCGTGTTTCGGGATAGTATCCCTCATCAGTAGAGAAAAGTTCTGGGGTGGTTGAGAAGGCCGCCAAACAACCGTCACAGGCTTCGTTGCCCCTCTGGCGCGCAGGTGCATCTCCAAAAGCTCGTCAGCTTAGAGGCTCACGGGAGCCCTTTAACAGGAAAACCACGATGGGAGCACACTGCTAGCCTCTCCTTTGGATCGCCCCTCTGCATTCTGGTATATGCAGTGCATATAACTTGAAGGGTTTCGAAAAAAGTTCTTGAATGTTTCACCAAAGTTGGTGTAAGTAAGTACTTAATATTTTCAGTATCTCTAGACACGAGACATGGCCCGTGTTTCGGGATAGTATCCCTCATCAGTAGAGAAAAGTTCTGGGGTGGTTGAGAAGGCCGCCAAACAACCGTCACAGGCTTCTTTGCCCCTCTAGCACGCAGGTGCATCTCCAAAAGCTCGTCAGCTTAGGGGCTCACGGAAGCCCTTTAACAGGAAAACCACGACGGGAGCACACTGCTAGCCTCTCCTTTGGATCGCCCCTCTGCATTCTGGTATATGCAGTGCATATAACTTGAAGGGTTTCGAAAAAAGTTCTTGAATGTTTCACCAAAGTTGGTGTAAGTAAGTACTTAATATTTTCAGTATCTCTAGACACGAGACATGGCTCGTGTTTCAGGATAGTATCCCTCATCAGTAGAGAAAAGTTCTGGGGTGGTTGAGAAGGCCGCCAAACAACCGTCACAGGCTTCGTTGCCCCTCTGGCGCGCAGGTGCATCTCCAAAAGCTCGTCAGCTTAGGGGCTCACGGGAGCCCTTTAACAGGAAAACCACGATGGGAGCACACTGCTAGCCTCTCCTCCGGATCGCCCCTCTGCATTCTGGTATATGCAGTGCGTATAACTTGAAGAGTTTCGTAAAAAGTTCGTGTATGTTTCACCAAAGTTATTGTAAGTAAGTACTTAATATTTTAAGTATCTCTAGACACGAGACATGGCTCGTGTTTCAGGATAGTATCCCTCATCAGTAGAGAAAAGTTCTTAGGTGGTTGAGAAGGTCGCCAAACAACCGTCAGAGGCTTCATTGCCCCTCTGGCGCGGAGGTGCATCTCCAAAAGCTCGTCAGCTTAGGGGCTCACGGGAGCCCTTTAACAGGAAAACCACGATGGGAGCACACTGCTAGCCTCTCCTCCGGATCGCCCCTCTGCATTCTGGTATATGCAGCGCGTATAACCTGAAGAGTTTCGAAAAAAGTTCGTGAATGTTTCACCAAAGTTGGTGTAAGTAAGTACTTAATATTTTCAGTATCTCTAGACACGAGACATGGCTCGTGTTTCGGGATAGTATCCCTCATCAGTAGAGAAAAGTTCTCGGGTGGTTGAGAAGGCCGCCAAACAACCGTCACAGGCTCCGTTGCCCCTTTGGCGCGCAGGTGCATCTCCAAAAGCTCATCAGCTTAGGGGCTCACGAGATCCCTTTAAAGAGGAAAACCACGATGGGAGCTCACTGCTAGCCTCTCCTTTGGATCGCCCCTCTGCATTCTGGTATATGCAGTGCGTATAACTTGAAGGGTTTCGAAAAAAGTTCTTGAATGTTTCACCAAAGTTGGTGTAAGTAAGTACTTAATATTTTCAGTATCTCTAGACACGAGACATGGCTCGTGTTTCGGGATAGTATCCCTCATTAGTAGAGAAAAGTTCTGGGGTGGTTGAGAAGGCCGCCAAACAACCGTCACAGGCTTCGTTGCCCCTCTGGCGCGCAGGTGCATCTCCAAAAGCTCATCAGCTTAGAGGCTCACGGGAGCCCTTTAACAGGAAAACCACAATGGGAGCACACTGCTAGCCTCTCCTTTGGATCGCCCCTCTGCATTCTGGTATATGCAGTGCATACAACTTGAAGGGTTTCGAAAAAAGTTCTTGAATGTTTCACCAAAGTTGGTGTAAGTAAGTACTTAATATTTTCAGTATCTCTAGACACGAGACATGGCTCGTGTTTCGGGATAGTATCCCTCATCAGTAGAGAAAAGTTCTGGGGTGGTTAAGAAGGCCGCCAAACAACCGTCACAGGCTTCGTTGCTCCTCTGGCGCGCAGGTGCATCTCCAAAAGCTCGTCAGCTTAGGGGCTCACGGGAGCCCTTTAACAGGAAAACCACGATGGGAGCACACTGCTAGCCTCTCCTCCGGATCGCCCCTCTGCATTCTGGTATATGCAGCGCGTATAACTTGAAGAGTTTCAAAAAAAGTTTGTGAATGTTTCACCAAAGTTAGTGTAAGTAAGTACTTAATATTTTCAGTATCTCTAGACACGAGACATGGCTCGTGTTTCGGGATAGTATCCCTCATCAGTAGAGAAAAGTTCTGGGGTGGTTGAGAAAGCCGCCAAACTACCGTCACAGGCTTCGTTGCCCCTCTGGCGCGCAGGTGCATCTCCAAAAGCTCGTCAGCTTAGAGGCTCACGGGAGCACTTTAACAGGAAAACCACGATGGGAGCACACTGCTAGCCTCTCCTCCGGATCGCCACTCTGCATTCTGGTATATGCAGTGCATAGAACTTGAAGAGTTTCAAAAAAAGTTTGTGAATGTTTCACCAAAGTTAGTGTAAGTAAGTACTTAATATTTTCAGTATCTCTAGACACGAGACATGGCTCGTGTTTCGGGATAGTATCCCTCATCAGTAGAGAAAAGTTCTGGGGTGGTTGAGAAGGCCGCCAAACAACCGTCACAGGCTTCGTTGCCCCTCTGGCGCGCAGGTGCATCTCCAAAAGCTCGTCAGCTTAGGGGCTCACGGGAGCCCGTTAACAGGAAAACCACGATGGGAGCACACTGCTAGCCTCTCCTCCGGATCGCCCCTCTGCATTCTGGTATATGCAGTGCGTATAACTTGAAGAGTTTCGAAAAAAGTTTGTGAATGTTTCACCAAAGTTGGTGTAAGTAAGTACTTAATATTTTCAGTATCTCTAGACAGGAGACATGGCTCGTGTTTCGGGATAGTATCCCTCATCAGTAGAGAAAAGTTCTGGGGTGGTTGAGAAGGCCGCCAAACAACCGTCACAGGCTTCTTTGCCCCTCTAGCACGCAGGTGCATCTCCAAAAGCTCGTCAGCTTAGGGGCTCACGGAAGCCCTTTAACAGGAAAACCACGATGGGAGCACACTGCTAGCCTCTCCTTTGGATCGCCCCTCTGCATTCTGGTATATGCAGTGCATATAACTTGAAGGGTTTCGAAAAAAGTTCTTGAATGTTTCACCAAAGTTGGTGTAAGTAAGTACTTAATATTTTCAGTATCTCTAGACACGAGACATGGCTCGTGTTTCAGGATAGTATCCCTCATCAATAGAGAAAAGTTCTGGGGTGGTTGAGAAGGCCGCCAAACAACCGTCACAGGCTTCGTTGCCCCTATGGTGCATCTCCAAAAGCTCGTCAGCTTAGGGGCTCACGGGAGCCCTTTAACAGGAAAACCAAGATGGGAGCACACTGCTAGCTTCTCCTCCGGATCGCCCCTCTGCATTCTGGTATATGCAGTGCGTATAACTTGAAGAGTTTCGTTAAAAGGTCGTGTATGTTTCACCAAAGTTATTGTAAGTAAGTACTTAATATTTTAAGTATCTCTAGACACGAGACATGGCTCGTGTTTCAGGATAGTATCTCTCATCAGTAGAGAAAAGTTCTTAGGTGGTTGAGAAGGTCGCCAAACAACCGTCACAGGCTCCGTTGCCCCTTTTGCGCGCAGGTGCATCTCCAAAAGCTCATCAGCTTAGGGGCTCACGAGATCCCTTTAAAGAGGAAAACCACGATGGGAGCTCACTGCTAGCCTCTCCTTCGGATCGCCCCTCTGCATTCTGGTATATGCAGTGCGTATAACTTGAAGGGTTTCGAAAAAAGTTCTTGAATGTTTCACCAAAGTTGGTGTAAGTAAGTACTTAATGTTTTCAGTATCTCTAGACACGAGACATGGCTCGTGTTTCGGGATAGTATCCCTCATCAGTAGAGAAAAGTTCTGGGGTGGTTGAGAAGGCCGCCAAACAACCGTCACAGGCTTCGTTGCCCCTCTGGCGCGCAGGTGCATCTCCAAAAGCTCGTCATCTTAGAGGCTCACGGGAGCCCTTTAACAGGAAAACCACGATGGGAGCACACTGCTAGCCTCTCCTTTGGATCGCCCCTCTGCATTCTGGTATATGCAGTGCATATAACTTGAAGGGTTTCGAAAAAAGTTCTTGAATGTTTCACCAAAGTTGGTGTAAGTAAGTACTTAATATTTTCAGTATCTCTAGACACGAGACATGGCTCGTGTTTCGGGATAGTATCCCTCATCAGTAGAGAAAAGTTCTGGGGTGGTTAAGAAGGCCGCCAAACAACCGTCACAGGCTTCGTTGACCCTTTGGCGCGCAGGTGCATCTCCAAAAGCTCGTCAGCTTAGGGGCTCACGAGATCCCTTTAAAAGGAAAACCACGATGGGAGCACACTGCTAGCCTCTCCTTTGGATCGCCCCTCTGCATTCTGGTATATGCAGTGCGTATAACTTGAAGGGTTTCGAAAAAAGTTCTTGAATGTTTCACCAAAGTTGGTGTAAGTAAGTACTTAATATTTTCAGTATCTCTAGACACGAGACATGGCTCGTGTTTCGGGATAGTATCCCTCATCAGTAGAGAAAAGTTCTGGGGTGGTTGAGAAGGCCGCCAAACAACCGTCACAGGCTTCGTTGCCCCTCTGGCGCGCAGGTGCATCTCCAAAAGCTCGTCAGCTTAGAGGCTCACAGGAGCACTTTAACAGGAAAACCACGATGGGAGCACACTGCTAGCCTCTCCTCTGGATCGCCCCTCTGCATTCTGGTATATGCAGTGCATATAACTTGAAGAGTTTCGAAAAAAGTTTGTGAATGTTTCACCAAAGTTGGTGTAAGTAAGTACTTAATATTTTCAGTATCTCCAGACACGAGACATGGCTCGTGTTTCGGGATAGTATCCCTCATCAGTAGAGAAAAGTTCTGGGGTGGTTGAGAAGGCCGCCAAACAACCGTCACAGGCTTCTTTGCCCCTCTGGCACGCAGGTGCATCTCCAAAAGCTCGTCAGCTTAGGGGCTCACGGGAGCCCTTTAACAGGAAAACCACGATGGGAGCACACTGCTAGCCTCTCCTCCGGATCGCCCCTCTGCATTCTGGTATATGCAGTACGTATAACTTGAAGAGTTTCGTAAAAAGTTTGTGTATGTTCCACAAAAGTTATTGTAAGTAAGTACTTAATATTTTAAGTATCTCTAGACACGAGACATGGCTCGTGTTTCAGGATAGTATCCCTCATCAGTAGAGAAAAGTTCTTAGGTGGTTGAGAAGGTCGCCAAACAACCGTCAGAGGCTTCATTGCCCCTCTGGTGCGCAGGTGCATCTCCAAAAGCTCGTCAGCTTAGGGGCTCACGGGAGCCCTTTAACAGGAAAACCACGATGGGAGCACACTGCTAGCCTCTCCTCCGGATCGCCCCTCTGCATTCTGATATATGCAGCGCGTATAACCTGAAGAGTTTCGAAAAAAGTTCGTGAATGTTTCACCAAAGTTGGTGTAAGTAAGTACTTAATATTTTCAGTATCTCTAGACACGAGACATGGCTCGTGTTTCGGGATAGTATCCCTCATCAGTAGAGAAAAGTTCTGGGGTGGTTGAGAAGGCCGCCAAACAACCGTCACAGGCTTCGTTGCCCCTCTGGCGCGCAGGTGCATCTCCAAAAGCTCGTCAGCTTAGAGGCTCACGGGAGCCCTTTAACAGGAAAACCACGATGGGAGCACACTGCTAGCCTCTCCTTTGGATCGCCCCTCTGCATTCTGGTATATGCAGTGCATATAAGTTGAAGGGTTTCGAAAAAAGTTCTTGAATGTTTCACCAAAGTTGGTGTAAGTAAGTGCTTAATATTTTCAGTATCTCTAGACACGAGACATGGCTCGTGTTTCGGGATAGTATCCCTCATCAGTAGAGAAAAGTTCTGGGGTGGTTAAGAAGGCCGCCAAACAACCGTCACAGGCTTCGTTGCTCCTCTGGCGCGCAGGTGCATCTCCAAAAGCTCGTCAGCTTAGGGGCTCACGGGAGCCCTTTAACAGGAAAACCACGATGGGAGCACACTGCTAGCCTCTCCTCCGGATCGCCCCTCTGCATTCTGGTATATGCAGCGCGTATAACCTGAAGAGTTTCGAAAAAAGTTTGTGAATGTTTCACCAAAGTTGGTGTAAGTAAGTACTTAATATTTTCAGTATCTCTAGACACGAGACATGGCTCGTGTTTCGGGATAGTATCCCTCATCAGTAGAGAAAAGTTCTCGGGTGGTTGAGAAGGCCGCCAAACAACCGTCACAGGCTCCGTTGCCCCTTTGGCGCGCCGGTGCATCTCCAAAAGCTCGTCAGCTTAGGGGCTCACGAGATCCCTTTAAAAGGAAAACCACGATGGGAGCACACTGCTAGCCTCTCCTTTGGATCGCCCCTCTGCATTCTGGTATATGCAGTGCGTATAACTTGAAGGGTTTCGAAAAAAGTTCTTGAATGTTTCACCAAAGTTGGTGTAAGTAAGTACTTAATATTTTCAGTATCTCTAGACACGAGACATGGCTCGTGTTTCGGGATAGTATCCCTCATCAGTAGAGAAAAGTTCTGGGGTGGTTGAGAAGGCCGCCAAACAACCGTCACAGGCTTCGTTGCCCCTCTGGCGCGCAGGTGCATCTCCAAAAGCTCGTCAGCTTAGAGGCTCACAGGAGCACTTTAACAGGAAAACCACGATGGGAGCACACTGCTAGCCTCTCCTCCGGATCGCCCCTCTGCATTCTGGTATATGCAGAGCGTATAACCTGAAGAGTTTCGAAAAAAGTTCGTGAATGTTTCACCAAAGTTGGTGTAAGTAAGTACTTAATATTTTCAGTATCTCTAGACACGAGACATGGCTCGTGTTTCGGGATAGTATCCCTCATCAGTAGAGAAAAGTTCTCGGGTGGTTGAGAAGGCTGCCAAACAACCGTCACAGGCTCCGTTGCCCCTTTGGCCGCAGGAGCATCTCCAAAAGCTCGTCAGCTTAGGGGCTCACGAGATCCCTTTAAAAGGAAAACCACGATGGGAGCACACTGCTAGCCTTTCCTTTGGATCGCCCCTCTGCATTCTGGTATATGCAGTGCGTATAACTTGAAGGGTTTCGCAAAAAGTTCTTGAATGTTTCACCAAAGTTGGTGTAAGTAAGTACTTAATATTTTCAGTATCTCTAGACACGAGACATGCCTCGTGTTTCAGGATAGTATCCCTCATCAGTAGAGAAAAGTGATGGGGTGGTTGAGGAGGCCGCCAAACAACCGTCACAGGCTTCGTTGCCCCTCTGGCGCGCAGGTGCATCTCCAAAAGCTCGTCAGCTTAGAGGCTCACGGGAGCACTTTAACAGGAAAACCACGATGGGAGCACACTGCTAGCCTCTCCTCCGGATCGCCCCTCTGCATTCTGGTATATGCAGTGCGTATAACTTGAAGAGTTTCGAAAAAAGTTTGTGAATGTTTCACCAAAGTTGGTGTAAGTAAGTACTTAATACTTTCAGTATCTCTAGACACGAGACATGGCTCGTGTTTCGGGATAGTATCCCTCATCAGTAGAGAAAAGTTCTGGGGTGGTTGAGAAGGCCGCCAAACAACCGTTACAGGCTTCTTTGCCCCTCTGGCACGCAGGTGCATCTCCAAAAGCTCGTCAGCTTAGGGGCTCACGGGAGCCCTTTAACAGGAAAACCACGATGGGAGCACACTGCTAGCCTCTCTTTTGGATCGCCCCTCTGCATTCTGGTATATGCAGTGCATATAACTTGAAGGGTTTCGAAAAAGGTTCTTGAATGTTTCACCAAAGTTGGTGTAAGTAAGTACTTAATATTTTCAGTATCTCTAGACAGGAGACATGGCTCGTGTTTCGGGATAGTATCCCTAATCAGTAGAGAAAAGTTCTGGGGTGGTTGAGAAGGCCGCCAAACAACCGTCACAGGCTTCTTTGCCCCTCTAGCACGCAGGTGCATCTCCAAAAGCTCGTCAGCTTAGGGGCTCACGGAAGCCCTTTAACAGGAAAACCACGATGGGAGCACACTGCTAGCCTCTCCTTTGGATCGCCCCTCTGCATTCTGGTATATGCAGTGCATATAACTTGAAGGGTTTCGAAAAAAGTTCTTGAATGTTTCACCAAAGTTGGTGTAAGTAAGTACTTAATATTTTCAGTATCTCTAGACACGAGACATGGCTCGTGTTTCGGGATAGTATCCCTCATCAGTAGAGAAAAGTTCTGGGGTGGTTGAGAAGGCCGCCAAACAACCGTCACAGGCTTCGTTGCCCCTCTGGCGCGCAGGTGCATCTCCAAAAGCTCGTCAGCTTAGGGGCTCACGGGCAGCCTTTAACAGGAAAACCACGATGGGAGCACACTGCTAGCCTCTCCTCCGGATCGCCCCTCTGCATTCTGGTATATGCAGTGCGTATAACTTGAAGAGTTTCGTAAAAAGTTTGTGTATGTTTCACCAAAGTTATTGTAAGTAAGTACTTAATATTTTAAGTATCTCTAGACACGAGACATGGCTCGTGTTTCAGGATAGTATCCCTCATCAGTAGAGAAAAGTTCTTAGGTGGTTGAGAAGGTCGCCAAACAACCGTCACAGGCTCCGTTGCCCCTTTTGCGCGCAGGTGCATCTCCAAAAGCTCATCAGCTTAGGGGCTCACGAGATCCCTTTAAAGAGGAAAACCACGATGGGAGCTCACTGCTAGCCTCTCCTTTGGATCGCCCCTCTGCATTCTGGTATATGCAGTGCGTATAACTTGAAGGGTTTCGAAAAAAGTTCTTGAATGTTTCACCAAAGTTGGTGTAAGTAAGTACTTAATGTTTTCAGTATCTCTAGACACGAGACATGGCTCGTGTTTCGGGATAGTATCCCTCATCAGTAGAGAAAAGTTCTGGGGTGGTTGAGAAGGCCGCCAAACAACCGTCACAGGCTTCGTTGCCCCTCTGGCGCGCAGGTGCATCTCCAAAAGCTCGTCATCTTAGAGGCTCACGGGAGCCCTTTAACAGGAAAACCACGATGGGAGCACACTGCTAGCCTCTCCTTTGGATCGCCCCTCTGCATTCTGGTATATGCAGTGCATATAACTTGAAGGGTTTCGAAAAAAGTTCTTGAATGTTTCACCAAAGTTGGTGTAAGTAAGTACTTAATATTTTCAGTATCTCTAGACACGAGACATGGCTCGTGTTTCGGGATAGTATCCCTCATCAGTAGAGAAAAGTTCTGGGGTGGTTAAGAAGGCCGCCAAACAACCGTCACAGGCTTCGTTGACCCTTTGGCGCGCAGGTGCATCTCCAAAAGCTCGTCAGCTTAGGGGCTCACGAGATCCCTTTAAAAGGAAAACCACGATGGGAGCACACTTCTAGCCTCTCCTTTGGATCGCCCCTCTGCATTCTGGTATATGCAGTGCGTATAACTTGAAGGGTTTCGAAAAAAGTTCTTGAATGTTTCACCAAAGTTGGTGTAAGTAAGTACTTAATATTTTCAGTATCTCTAGACACGAGACATGGCTCGTGTTTCGGGATAGTATCCCTCATCAGTAGAGAAAAGTTCTGGGGTGGTTGAGAAGGCCGCCAAACAACTGTCACAGGCTTCGTTGCCCCTCTGGCGCGCAGGTGCATCTCCAAAAGCTCGTCAGCTTAGAGGCTCACAGGAGCACTTTAACAGGAAAACCACGATGGGAGCACACTGCTAGCCTCTCCTCTGGATCGCCCCTCTGCATTCTGGTATATGCAGTGCATATAACTTGAAGAGTTTCGAAAAAAGTTTGTGAATGTTTCACCAAAGTTGGTGTAAGTAAGTACTTAATATTTTCAGTATCTCCAGACACGAGACATGGCTCGTGTTTCGGGATAGTATCCCTCATCAGTAGAGAAAAGTTCTGGGGTGGTTGAGAAGGCCGCCAAACAACCGTCACAGGCTTCTTTGCCCCTCTGGCACGCAGGTGCATCTCCAAAAGCTCGTCAGCTTAGGGGCTCACGGGAGCCCTTTAACAGGAAAACCACGATGGGAGCACACTGCTAGCCTCTCCTCCGGATCGCCCCTCTGCATTCTGGTATATGCAGTACGTATAACTTGAAGAGTTTCGTAAAAAGTTCGTGTATGTTCCACAAAAGTTATTGTAAGTAAGTACTTAATATTTTAAGTATCTCTAGACACGAGACATGGCTCGTGTTTCAGGATAGTATCCCTCATCAGTAGAGAAAAGTTCTTAGGTGGTTGAGAAGGTCGCCAAACAACCGTCAGAGGCTTCATTGCCCCTCTGGTGCGCAGGTGCATCTCCAAAAGCTCGTCAGCTTAGGGGCTCACGGGAGCCCTTTAACAGGAAAACCACGATGGGAGCACACTGCTAGCCTCTCCTCCGGATCGCCCCTCTGCATTCTGGTATATGCAGCGCGTATAACCTGAAGAGTTTCGAAAAAAGTTCGTGAATGTTTCACCAAAGTTGGTGTAAGTAAGTACTTAATATTTTCAGTATCTCTAGACACGAGACATGGCTCGTGTTTCGGGATAGTATCCCTCATCAGTAGAGAAAAGTTCTGGGGTGGTTGAGAAGGCCGCCAAACAACCGTCACAGGCTTCGTTGCCCCTCTGGCGCGCAGGTGCATCTACTAAAGCTCGTCAGCTTAGAGGCTCACGGGAGCCCTTTAACAGGAAAACCACGATGGGAGCACACTGCTAGCCTCTCCTTTGGATCGCCCCTCTGCATTCTGGTATATGCAGTGCATATAAGTTGAAGGGTTTCGAAAAAAGTTCTTGAATGTTTCACCAAAGTTGGTGTAAGTAAGTGCTTAATATTTTCAGTATCTCTAGACACGAGACATGGCTCGTGTTTCGGGATAGTATCCCTCATCAGTAGAGAAAAGTTCTGGGGTGGTTAAGAAGGCCGCCAAACAACCGTCACAGGCTTCGTTGCTCCTCTGGCGCGCAGGTGCATCTCCAAAAGCTCGTCAGCTTAGGGGCTCACGGGAGCCCTTTAACAGGAAAACCACGATGGGAGCACACTGCTAGCCTCTCCTCCGGATCGCCCCTCTGCATTCTGGTATATGCAGCGCGTATAACCTGAAGAGTTTCGAAAAAAGTTTGTGAATGTTTCACCAAAGTTGGTGTAAGTAAGTACTTAATATTTTCAGTATCTCTAGACACGAGACATGGCTCGTGTTTCGGGATAGTATCCCTCATCAGTAGAGAAAAGTTCTCGGGTGGTTGAGAAGGCCGCCAAACAACCGTCACAGGCTCCGTTGCCCCTTTGGCGCGCAGGTGCATCTCCAAAAGCTCGTCAGCTTAGGGGCTCACGAGATCCCTTTAAAAGGAAAACCACGATGGGAGCACACTGCTAGCCTCTCCTTTGGATCGCCCCTCTGCATTCTGGTATATGCAGTGCGTATAACTTGAAGGGTTTCGAAAAAAGTTCTTGAATGTTTCACCAAAGTTGGTGTAAGTAAGTACTTAATATTTTCAGTATCTCTAGACACGAGACATGGCTCGTGTTTCGGGATAGTATCCCTCATCAGTAGAGAAAAGTTCTGGGGTGGTTGAGAAGGCCGCCAAACAACCGTCACAGGCTTCGTTGCCCCTCTGGCGCGCAGGTGCATCTCCAAAAGCTCGTCAGCTTAGAGGCTCACAGGAGCACTTTAACAGGAAAACCACGATGGGAGCACACTGCTAGCCTCTCCTCCGGATCGCCCCTCTGCATTCTGGTATATGCAGAGCGTATAACCTGAAGAGTTTCGAAAAAAGTTCGTGAATGTTTCACCAAAGTTGGTGTAAGTAAGTACTTAATATTTTCAGTATCTCTAGACACGAGACATGGCTCGTGTTTCGGGATAGTATCCCTCATCAGTAGAGAAAAGTTCTCGGGTGGTTGAGAAGGCTGCCAAACAACCGTCACAGGCTCCGTTGCCCCTTTGGCCGCAGGAGCATCTCCAAAAGCTCGTCAGCTTAGGGGCTCACGAGATCCCTTTAAAAGGAAAACCACGATGGGAGCACACTGCTAGCCTTTCCTTTGGATCGCCCCTCTGCATTCTGGTATATGCAGTGCGTATAACTTGAAGGGTTTCGCAAAAAGTTCTTGAATGTTTCACCAAAGTTGGTGTAAGTAAGTACTTAATATTTTCAGTATCTCTAGACACGAGACATGCCTCGTGTTTCGGGATAGTATCCCTCATCAGTAGAGAAAAGTGATGGGGTGGTTGAGGAGGCCGCCAAACAACCGTCACAGGCTTCGTTGCCCCTCTGGCGCGCAGGTGCATCTCCAAAAGCTCGTCAGCTTAGAGGCTCACGGGAGCACTTTAACAGGAAAACCACGATGGGAGCACACTGCTAGCCTCTCCTCCGGATCGCCCCTCTGCATTCTGGTATATGCAGTGCGTATAACTTGAAGAGTTTCGAAAAAAGTTTGTGAATGTTTCACCAAAGTTGGTGTAAGTAAGTACTTAATACTTTCAGTATCTCTAGACACGAGACATGGCTCGTGTTTCGGGATAGTATCCCTCATCAGTAGAGAAAAGTTCTGGGGTGGTTGAGAAGGCCGCCAAACAACCGTTACAGGCTTCTTTGCCCCTCTGGCACGCAGGTGCATCTCCAAAAGCTCGTCAGCTTAGGGGCTCACGGGAGCCCTTTAACAGGAAAACCACGATGGGAGCACACTGCTAGCCTCTCTTTTGGATCGCCCCTCTGCATTCTGGTATATGCAGTGCATATAACTTGAAGGGTTTCGAAAAAGGTTCTTGAATGTTTCACCAAAGTTGGTGTAAGTAAGTACTTAATATTTTCAGTATCTCTAGACAGGAGACATGGCTCGTGTTTCGGGATAGTATCCCTCATCAGTAGAGAAAAGTTCTGGGGTGGTTGAGAAGGCCGCCAAACAACCGTCACAGGCTTCTTTGCCCCTCTAGCACGCAGGTGCATCTCCAAAAGCTCGTCCGCTTAGGGGCTCACGGAAGCCCTTTAACAGGAAAACCACGATGGGAGCACACTGCTAGCCTCTCCTTTGGATCGCCCCTCTGCATTCTGGTATATGCAGTGCATATAACTTGAAGGGTTTCGAAAAAAGTTCTTGAATGTTTCACCAAAGTTGGTGTAAGTAAGTACTTAATATTTTCAGTATCTCTAGACACGAGACATGGCTCGTGTTTCGGGATAGTATCCCTCATCAGTAGAGAAAAGTTCTGGGGTGGTTGAGAAGGCCGCCAAACAACCGTCACAGGCTTCGTTGTCCCTCTGGCGCGCAGGTGCATCTCCAAAAGCTCGTCAGCTTAGGGGCTCACGGGCAGCCTTTAACAGGAAAACCACGATGGGAGCACACTGCTAGCCTCTCCTCCGGATCGCCCCTCTGCATTCTGGTATATGCAGTGCGTATAACTTGAAGAGTTTCGTAAAAAGTTTGTGTATGTTTCACCAAAGTTATTGTAAGTAAGTACTTAATATTTTAAGTATCTCTAGACACGAGACATGGCTCGTGTTTCAGGATAGTATCCCTCATCAGTAGAGAAAAGTTCTTAGGTGGTTGAGAAGGTCGCCAAACAACCGTCAGAGGCTTCGTTGCCCCTCTGGCGCGCAGGTGCATCTCCAAAAGCTCGTCAGCTTAGGGGCTCACGGGAGCCCTTTAACAGGAAAACCACGATGGGAGCACACTGCTAGCCTCTCCTTCGGATCGCCCCTCTGCATTCTGGTATATGCAGTGCGTATAACTTGAAGAGTTTCGAAAAAAGTTCTTGAATGTTTCACCAAAGTTGGTGTAAGTAAGTACTTAATATTTTCAGTATCTCCAGACAAGAGACATGGCTCGTGTTTCGGGATAGTATCCCTCATCAGTAGAGAAAAGTTCTGGGGTGGTTGAGAAGACCGCCAAACAACCGTCACAGGCTCCGTTGCCCCTTCGGCGCGCAGGTGCATCTCCAAAAGCTTGTCAGCTTAGGGGCTCACGGGAGCCCTTTAACAGGAAAACCACGATGGGAGCACACTGCTAGCCTCTCCTTTGGATCGCCCCTCTGCATTCTGGTATATGCAGTGCATATAACTTGAAGGGTTTCGAAAAAAGTTCTTGAATGTTTCACCAAAGTTGGTGTAAGTAAGTACTTAATATTTTCAGTATCTCTAGACACGAGACATGGCTCATGTTGCGGGATAGTATCCCTCATCAGTAGAGAAAAGTTCTGGGGTGGTTGAGAAGACCGCCAAACAACCGTCACAGGCTTCTTTGCCCCTCTGGCACGCAGGTGCATCTCCAAAAGCTCGTCAGCTTAGGGGCTCACGGGAGCCCTTTAACCGGAAAACCATGATGGGAGCACAGTGCTAGCCTCTCCTCCGGATCGCCACTCTGCATTCTGGTATATGCAGTGCGTATAACTTGAAGAGTTTCGAAAAAAGTTCTTGAATGTTTCACCAAAGTTGGTGTAAGTAAGTACTTAATATTTTCAGTATCTCTAGACACGAGACATGGCTCGTGTTTCGGGATAGTATCCCTCATCAGTAGAGAAAAGTTCTGGGGTGGTTGAGAAGGCCGCCAAACAACCGTCACAGGCTTCTTTGCCCCTCTGGCGCGCAGGTGCATCTCCAAAAGCTCGTCAGCTTAGGGGCTCACGGGAGCCCTTTAACAGGAAAACCACGATGGGAGCACACTGCTAGCCTCTCCTCCGGATCGCCCCTCTGCATTCTGGTATATGCAGTGCGTATAACTTGAAGAGTTTCGTAAAAAGTTCGTGTATGTTTCACCAAAGTTGGTGTAAGTAAGTACTTAATATTTTCAGTATCTCTAGACAGGAGACATAGCTCGTGTTTCGGGATAGTATCCCTCATCAGTAGAGAAAAGTTCTGGGGTGGTTGAGAAGGCCGCCAAACAACCGTCACAGGCTTCGTTGCCCCTCTGGCGCGCAGGTGCATCTACTAAAGCTCGTCAGCTTAGAGGCTCACGGGAGCCCTTTAACAGGAAAACCACGATGGGAGCACACTGCTAGCCTCTCCTTTGGATCGCCCCTCTGCATTCTGGTATATGCAGTGCATATAAGTTGAAGGGTTTCGAAAAAAGTTCTTGAATGTTTCACCAAAGTTGGTGTAAGTAAGTGCTTAATATTTTCAGTATCTCTAGACACGAGACATGGCTCGTGTTTCGGGATAGTATCCCTCATCAGTAGAGAAAAGTTCTGGGGTGGTTAAGAAGGCCGCCAAACAACCGTCACAGGCTTCGTTGCTCCTCTGGCGCGCAGGTGCATCTCCAAAAGCTCGTCAGCTTAGGGGCTCACGGGAGCCCTTTAACAGGAAAACCACGATGGGAGCACACTGCTAGCCTCTCCTCCGGATCGCCCCTCTGCATTCTGGTATATGCAGCGCGTATAACCTGAAGAGTTTCGAAAAAAGTTTGTGAATGTTTCACCAAAGTTGGTGTAAGTAAGTACTTAATATTTTCAGTATCTCTAGACACGAGACATGGCTCGTGTTTCGGGATAGTATCCCTCATCAGTAGAGAAAAGTTCTCGGGTGGTTGAGAAGGCCGCCAAACAACCGTCACAGGCTCCGTTGCCCCTTTGGCGCGCAGGTGCATCTCCAAAAGCTCGTCAGCTTAGGGGCTCACGAGATCCCTTTAAAAGGAAAACCACGATGGGAGCACACTGCTAGCCTCTCCTTTGGATCGCCCCTCTGCATTCTGGTATATGCAGTGCGTATAACTTGAAGGGTTTTGAAAAAAGTTCTTGAATGTTTCACCAAAGTTGGTGTAAGTAAGTACTTAATATTTTCAGTATCTCTAGACACGAGACATGGCTCGTGTTTCGGGATAGTATCCCTCATCAGTAGAGAAAAGTTCTGGGGTGGTTGAGAAGGCCGCCAAACAACCGTCACAGGCTTCGTTGCCCCTCTGGCGCGCAGGTGCATCTCCAAAAGCTCGTCAGCTTAGAGGCTCACAGGAGCACTTTAACAGGAAAACCACGATGGGAGCACACTGCTAGCCTCTCCTCCGGATCGCCCCTCTGCATTCTGGTATATGCAGAGCGTATAACCTGAAGAGTTTCGAAAAAAGTTCGTGAATGTTTCACCAAAGTTGGTGTAAGTAAGTACTTAATATTTTCAGTATCTCTAGACACGAGACATGGCTCGTGTTTCGGGATAGTATCCCTCATCAGTAGAGAAAAGTTCTCGGGTGGTTGAGAAGGCTGCCAAACAACCGTCACAGGCTCCGTTGCCCCTTTGGCCGCAGGAGCATCTCCAAAAGCTCGTCAGCTTAGGGGCTCACGAGATCCCTTTAAAAGGAAAACCACGATGGGAGCACACTGCTAGCCTTTCCTTTGGATCGCCCCTCTGCATTCTGGTATATGCAGTGCGTATAACTTGAAGGGTTTCGCAAAAAGTTCTTGAATGTTTCACCAAAGTTGGTGTAAGTAAGTACTTAATATTTTCAGTATCTCTAGACACGAGACATGCCTCGTGTTTCGGGATAGTATCCCTCATCAGTAGAGAAAAGTGATGGGGTGGTTGAGGAGGCCGCCAAACAACCGTCACAGGCTTCGTTGCCCCTCTGGCGCGCAGGTGCATCTCCAAAAGCTCGTCAGCTTAGAGGCTCACGGGAGCACTTTAACAGGAAAACCACGATGGGAGCACACTGCTAGCCTCTCCTCCGGATCGCCCCTCTGCATTCTGGTATATGCAGTGCGTATAACTTGAAGAGTTTCGAAAAAAGTTTGTGAATGTTTCACCAAAGTTGGTGTAAGTAAGTACTTAATACTTTCAGTATCTCTAGACACGAGACATGGCTCGTGTTTCGGGATAGTATCCCTCATCAGTAGAGAAAAGTTCTGGGGTGGTTGAGAAGGCCGCCAAACAACCGTTACAGGCTTCTTTGCCCCTCTGGCACGCAGGTGCATCTCCAAAAGCTCGTCAGCTTAGGGGCTCACGGGAGCCCTTTAACAGGAAAACCACGATGGGAGCACACTGCTAGCCTCTCTTTTGGATCGCCCCTCTGCATTCTGGTATATGCAGTGCATATAACTTGAAGGGTTTCGAAAAAGGTTCTTGAATGTTTCACCAAAGTTGGTGTAAGTAAGTACTTAATATTTTCAGTATCTCTAGACAGGAGACATGGCTCGTGTTTCGGGATAGTATCCCTCATCAGTAGAGAAAAGTTCTGGGGTGGTTGAGAAGGCCGCCAAACAACCGTCACAGGCTTCTTTGCCCCTCTAGCACGCAGGTGCATCTCCAAAAGCTCGTCCGCTTAGGGGCTCACGGAAGCCCTTTAACAGGAAAACCACGATGGGAGCACACTGCTAGCCTCTCCTTTGGATCGCCCCTCTGCATTCTGGTATATGCAGTGCATATAACTTGAAGGGTTTCGAAAAAAGTTCTTGAATGTTTCACCAAAGTTGGTGTAAGTAAGTACTTAATATTTTCAGTATCTCTAGACACGAGACATGGCTCGTGTTTCGGGATAGTATCCCTCATCAGTAGAGAAAAGTTCTGGGGTGGTTGAGAAGGCCGCCAAACAACCGTCACAGGCTTCGTTGTCCCTCTGGCGCGCAGGTGCATCTCCAAAAGCTCGTCAGCTTAGGGGCTCACGGGCAGCCTTTAACAGGAAAACCACGATGGGAGCACACTGCTAGCCTCTCCTCCGGATCGCCCCTCTGCATTCTGGTATATGCAGTGCGTATAACTTGAAGAGTTTCGTAAAAAGTTTGTGTATGTTTCACCAAAGTTATTGTAAGTAAGTACTTAATATTTTAAGTATCTCTAGACACGAGACATGGCTCGTGTTTCAGGATAGTATCCCTCATCAGTAGAGAAAAGTTCTTAGGTGGTTGAGAAGGTCGCCAAACAACCGTCAGAGGCTTCGTTGCCCCTCTGGCGCGCAGGTGCATCTCCAAAAGCTCGTCAGCTTAGGGGCTCACGGGAGCCCTTTAACAGGAAAACCACGATGGGAGCACACTGCTAGCCTCTCCTTCGGATCGCCCCTCTGCATTCTGGTATATGCAGTGCGTATAACTTGAAGAGTTTCGAAAAAAGTTCTTGAATGTTTCACCAAAGTTGGTGTAAGTAAGTACTTAATATTTTCAGTATCTCCAGACAAGAGACATGGCTCGTGTTTCGGGATAGTATCCCTCATCAGTAGAGAAAAGTTCTGGGGTGGTTGAGAAGACCGCCAAACAACCGTCACAGGCTCCGTTGCCCCTTCGGCGCGCAGGTGCATCTCCAAAAGCTTGTCAGCTTAGGGGCTCACGGGAGCCCTTTAACAGGAAAACCACGATGGGAGCACACTGCTAGCCTCTCCTTTGGATCGCCCCTCTGCATTCTGGTATATGCAGTGCATATAACTTGAAGGGTTTCGAAAAAAGTTCTTGAATGTTTCACCAAAGTTGGTGTAAGTAAGTACTTAATATTTTCAGTATCTCTAGACACGAGACATGGCTCATGTTGCGGGATAGTATCCCTCATCAGTAGAGAAAAGTTCTGGGGTGGTTGAGAAGACCGCCAAACAACCGTCACAGGCTTCTTTGCCCCTCTGGCACGCAGGTGCATCTCCAAAAGCTCGTCAGCTTAGGGGCTCACGGGAGCCCTTTAACCGGAAAACCATGATGGGAGCACAGTGCTAGCCTCTCCTCCGGATCGCCACTCTGCATTCTGGTATATGCAGTGCGTATAACTTGAAGAGTTTCGAAAAAAGTTCTTGAATGTTTCACCAAAGTTGGTGTAAGTAAGTACTTAATATTTTCAGTATCTCTAGACACGAGACATGGCTCGTGTTTCGGGATAGTATCCCTCATCAGTAGAGAAAAGTTCTGGGGTGGTTGAGAAGGCCGCCAAACAACCGTCACAGGCTTCTTTGCCCCTCTGGCGCGCAGGTGCATCTCCAAAAGCTCGTCAGCTTAGGGGCTCACGGGAGCCCTTTAACAGGAAAACCACGATGGGAGCACACTGCTAGCCTCTCCTCCGGATCGCCCCTCTGCATTCTGGTATATGCAGTGCGTATAACTTGAAGAGTTTCGTAAAAAGTTCGTGTATGTTTCACCAAAGTTGGTGTAAGTAAGTACTTAATATTTTCAGTATCTCTAGACAGGAGACATAGCTCGTGTTTCGGGATAGTATCCCTCATCAGTAGAGAAAAGTTCTGGGGTGGTTGAGAAGGCCGCCAAACAACCGTCACAGGCTTCTTTGCCCCTCTGGCATGCAGGTGCATCTCCAAAAGCTCGTCAGCTTAGGGGCTCACGGGAGCCCTTTAACAGGAAAACCACGATGGGATCACACTGCTAGCCTCTCCTTTGGATCGCCCCTCTGCATTCTGGTATATGCAGTGCATATAACTTGAAGGGTTTCGAAAAAAGTTCTTGAATGTTTCACCAAAGTTGGTGTAAGTAAGTACTTAATATTTTCAGTATCTCTAGACACGAGACATGGCCCGTGTTTCGGGATAGTATCCCTCATCAGTAGAGAAAAGTTCTGGGGTGGTTGAGAAGGCCGCCAAACAACCGTCACAGGCTTCTTTGCCCCTCTGGCACACAGGTGCATCTCCAAAAGCTCGTCAGCTTAGGGGCTCACGGGAGCCCTTTAACAGGAAAACCACAATGGGAGCACACTGCTAGCCTCTCCTCCGGATCGCCCCTCTGCATTCTGGTATATGCAGAGCGTATAATCTGAAGAGTTTCGAAAAAAGTTCGTGAATGTTTCACCAAAGTTGGTGTAAGTAAGTACTTAATATTTTCAGTATCTCTAGACACGAGACATGGCTCGTGTTTCGGGATAGTATCCCTCATCAGTAGAGAAAAGTTCTCGGGTGGTTGAGAAGGCCGCCAAACAACCGTCACAGGCTCTGTTGCCCCTTTGGCGCGCAGGTGCATCTCCAAAAGCTCGTCAGCTTAGGGGCTCACGAGATCCCTTTAAAAGGAAAACCACGATGGGAGCACACTGCTAGCCTTTCCTTTGGATCGCCCCTCTGCATTCTGGTATATGCAGTGCGTATAACTTGAAGGGTTTCGAAAAAAGTTCTTGAATGTTTCACCAAAGTTGGTGTAAGTAAGTACTTAATATTTTCAGTATCTCTAGACACGAGACATGGCCCGTGTTTCGGGATAGTATCCTTCATCAGTAGAGAAAAGTTCTGGGGTGGTTGAGAAGGCCGCCAAACAACCGTCACAGGCTTCGTTGCCCCTCTGGCGCGCAGGTGCATCTCCAAAAGCTCGTCAGCTTAGAGGCTCACGGGAGCACTTTAACAGGAAAACCACGATGGGAGCACACTGCTAGCCTCTCCTCTGGATCGCCCCTTTGCATTCTGGTATATGCAGTGCATATAACTTGAAGAGTTTCGAAAAAAGTTTGTGAATGTTTCACCTAAGTTGGTGTAAGTAAGTACTTAATATTTTCAGTATCTCTAGACACGAGACATGGCTCGTGTTTCGGGATAGTATCCCTCATCAGTAGAGAAAAGTTCTGGGGTGGTTGAGAAGGCCGCCAAACAACCGTCACAGGCTTCTTTGCCCCTCTGGCACACAGGTGCATCTCCAAAAGATCGTCAGCTTAGGGGCTCACGGGAGCCCTTTAACAGGAAAACCACGATGGGAGCACACTGCTAGCCTCTCCTCCGGATCGCCCCTCTGCATTCTGGTATATGCAGTGCATATAACTTGAAGAGTTTCAAAAAAAGTTTGTGAATGTTTCACCAAAGTTAGTGTAAGTAAGTACTTAATATTTTCAGTATCTCGAGACACGAGACATGGCTCGTGTTTCGGGATAGTATCCCTCATCAGTAGAGAAAAGTTCTCGGGTGGTTGAGAAGGCCGCCAAACAACCGTCACAGGCTCCGTTGCCCCTTTGACACGCAGGTGCATCTCCAAAAGCTCGTCAGCTTAGGGGGTCACGAGATCCCTTTAACAGGAAAACCACGATGGGAGCACACTGCTAGCCTCTCTTTTGGATCGCCCCTCTGCATTCTGGTATATGCAGTGCATATAACTTGAAGGGTTTCGAAAAAAGTTCTTGAATGTTTCACCAAAGTTGGTGTAAGTAAGTACTTAATATTTTCAGTATCTCTAGACACGAGACATGGCCTGTGTTTCGGGATAGTATCCTTCATCAGTAGAGAAAAGTTCTGGGGTGGTTGAGAAGGCCGCCAAACAACCGTCACAGGCTTCTCTGCCCCGCTGGCACGCAGGTGCATCTCCAAAAGCTCGTCAGCTTAGGGGCTCACAGGAGCCCTTTAACCGGAAAACCACGATGGGAGCACACTGCTAGCCTCTCCTCCGGATCGCCCCTCTGCATTCTGGTATATGCAGTGCATATAACTTGAAGAGTTTCAAAAAAAGTTTGTGAATGTTTCACCAAAGGTAGTGTAAGTAAGTACTTAATATTTTCAGTATCTCTAGACACAAGACATGGCTCCTGTTTCGGGATAGTATCCCTCATCAGTAGAGAAAAGTTCTGGGGTGGTTGAGAAGGCCGCCAAACAACCGTCACAGGCTTCGTTGCCCCTCTGGCGCGCAGGTGCATCTCCAAAAGCTCGTCAGCTTAGAGGCTCACGTGAGCCCTTTAACAGGAAAACCACGATGGGAGCACACTGCTAGCCTCTCCTCCGGATCGCCCCTCTGCATTCTGGTATATGCAGTGCGTATAACTTGAAGAGTTTCGAAAAAAGTTTGTGAATGTTTCACCAAAGTTGGTGTAAGTAAGAACTTAATATTTTCAGTATCTCTAGACAGGAGACATGGCTCGTGTTTCGGGATAGTATCCCTCATCAGTAGAGAAAAGTTCTGGGGTGGTTGAGAAGGCCGCCAAACAACCGTCACAGG
Source organism: Lissotriton helveticus (assembly GCF_964261635.1). Lineage (NCBI taxonomy): Eukaryota > Metazoa > Chordata > Amphibia > Caudata > Salamandridae > Lissotriton > Lissotriton helveticus. The sequence continues at coordinate 356,967,259 of NC_136062.1, forward strand.
CTTCTTTGCCCCTCTGGCACGCAGGTGCATCTCCAAAAGCTTGTCAGCTTAGGGGCTCACGGGAGCCCTTTAACAGGAAAACCACGATGGGAGCACACTGCTAGCCTCTCCTTTGGATCGCCCCTCTGCATTCTGGTATATGCAGTGCATATAACTTGAAGGGTTTCGAAAAAAGTTCTTGAATGTTTCACCAAAGTTGGTGTAAGTAAGTACTTAATATTTTCAGTATCTCTAGACACGAGACATGGCTCGTGTTTCGGGATAGTATCCCTCATCAGTAGAGAAAAGTTCTGGGGTGGTTGAGAAGACCGCCAAACAACCGTCACAGGCTTCTTTGCCCCTCTGGCACGCAGGTGCATCTCCAAAAGCTCGTCAGCTTAGGGGCTCACGGGAGCCCTTTAACCGGAAAACCACGATGGGAGCACAGTGCTAGCCTCTCCTCCAGATCGCCACTCTGCATTCGGGTATATGCAGTGCATATAACTTGAAGAGTTTCAAAAAAAGTTTGTGAATGTTTCACCAAAGTTAGTGTAAGTAAGTACTTAATATTTTCAGTATCTCTAGACACGAGACATGGCTCGTGTTTCGGGATAGTATCCCTCATCAGTAGAGAAAAGTTCTGGGGTGGTTGAGAAGGCCGCCAAACAACCGTCATGGGCTTCGTTGCCCCTCTGGCGCGCAGGTGCATCTCCAAAAGCTCGTCAGCTTAGGGGCTCACGGGAGCCCTTTAACAGGAAAACCGCGATGGGAGCACACTGCTAGCCTCTCCTCCGGATCGCCCCTCTGCATTCTGGTATATGCAGTGCGTATAACCTGAAAAATTTCGAAAAAAGTTCGTGAATGTTTCACCAAAGTTGGTGTAAATAAGTACTTAATATTTTCAGTATCTCTAGACACGAGACATGGTTCGTGTTTCGGGATAGTATCCCTCATCAGTAGAGAAAAGTTCTCGGGTGGTTGAGAAGGCCGCCAAACAACCGTCACAGGCTTCGTTGCCCCTCTGGCGCGCAGGTGCATCTCCGAAAGCTCGTCAGCGTAGGGGCTCACGGGAGCCCTTTACCAGGAAAACCACGATGGGAGCACACTGCTAGCCTCTCCTCTGGATCGCCCCTCTGCATTCTGGTATATGCAGTGCATATAACTTGAAGTGTTTCGAAAAAAGTTCATGAATGTTTCACCAAAGTTGGTGTGAGTAAGTACTTAATATTTTCAGTATCTCTAGACACGAGACATGGCTCGTGTTTCGGGATAGTATCCCTCATCAGTAGAGAAAAGTTCTGAGGTGGTTGAGAAGGCCGCCAAACAACCGTCACAGGCTTTGTTGCCCCTCTGGCGCGCAGGTGCATCTCCAAAAGCTCCTCAGCTTAGGGGCTCACGGGAGCCCTTTAACAGGAAAACCACGATGGGAGCACACTGCTAGCCTCTCTTCCGGATCGCCCTCTGCATTCTGGTATATGTAGGGCGTATAACTTGAAGAGTTTCAAAAAAAGTTAGTGAATTTTTCACCAAAGTTGGTGTAAGTAAGTACTTAATATTTTCAGTATCTCTAGACACGAGACATGGCTCGTGTTTTGGGATAGTATCCCTCATCAGTAGAGAAAAGTTCTTGGGTGGTTGAGAAGGCCACCAAACAACTGTCATAGGCTTCGTTGCCCCTCTGGCGCACAGGTGCATCAGCAAAAGCTCGTCAGCTTTGGGGCTCACGGGAGCCCTTTAACAGGAAAACCACGATGGGAGCACACTGCTAGCCTCTCTTCCGGATCGCCTATCTGCATTCTGGTATATGTAGGGCGTATAACTTGAAGAGTTTCAAAAAAAGTTAGTGAATTTTTTACCAAAGTTGGTGTAAGTAAGTACTTAATATTTTCAGTATCTCTAGACACGAGACATGGCTCGTGTTTTGGGATAGTATCCCTAATCAGTAGAGAAAAGTTCTCGGGTGGTTGAGAAGGCCGCCAAACAACCGTCACAGGCTCCGTTGCCCCTTTGGCGCGCAGGTGCATCTCCAAAAGCTCGTCAGCTTAGGGGCTCACGAGATCCCTTTAACAGGAAAACCACGATGGGAGCACACTGCTAGCCTCTCATTTGGATCGCCCCTCTGTATTCTGGTATATGCAGTGCGTATAACTTGAAGGGTTTCGAAAAAAGTTCTTGAATGTTTCACCAAAGTTGGTGTAAGTAAGTACTTAATATTTTCAGTATCTCTAGACACGAGACATGGCTCGTGTTTCGGGATAGTATCCCTCATCAGTAGAGAAAAGTTCTCGGGTGGTTGAGAAGGCCGCCAAACAACCGTCACAGGCTCCGTTGCCCCTTTGGCGCGCAGGTACATCTCCAAAAGCTCGTCAGCTTAGGGGCTCACGAGATCCCTTTAACAGGAAAACCACGATGGGAGCACACTGCTAGCCTCTCCTTTGGATCGCCCTCTGCATTCTGGCATATGCAGTGCGTATAACTTAAAGGGTTTCGAAAAAAGTTCTTGAATGTTTCACCAAAGTTGGTGTAAGTAAGTACTTAATATTTTCGGTATCTCTAGACATGAGACATGGCTCGTGTTTCGGGATAGTATCCCTCATCAGTAGAGAAAAGTTCTCGGGTGGTTGAGAAGGCCGCCAAACAACCGTCACAGGCTCCGTTGCCCCTTTGGCGCGCAGGTGCATCTCCAAAAGCTCGTCAGCTTAGGGGCTCACGGGAGCCCTTTAACAGGAAAACCACGATGGGAGCACACTGCTAGCCTCTCCTCCGGATCGCCCCTCTGCATTCTGGTATATGCAGTGCGTATAACCTGAAGAGTTTCGAAAAAAGTTCGTGAATGTTTCACTTAAGTTAGTGTAAGTAAGTACTTAATATTTTCAGTATCTCTAGACACGAGACATGGCTCGTGTTTCGGGATAGTATCCCTCATCAGTAGAGAAAAGTTCTCGGGTGGTTGAGAAGGCCGCCAAACAACCGTCACAGGCTCCGTTGCCCCTTTGGCACGCAGGTGCATCTCCAAAAGCTTGTCAGCTTAGGTTCTCACGAGATCCCTTTAACAGGAAAACCACGATGGGAGCACACTGCTAGCCTCTCCTTTGGATCGCCCCTCTGTATTCTGGTATATGCAGTGCGTATAACCTGAAGGGTTTCGAAAAAAGTTCTTGAATGTTTCACCAAAGTTGGTGTAAGTAAGTACTTAATATTTTCAGTATCTCTAGACACGAGACATGGCTCGTGTTTCGGGATAGTATCCCTCATCAGTAGAGAAAAGTTCTGGTGCGGTTGAGAAGGCCGCCAAACAACCGTCACAGGCTTCGTTGCCCCTCTGGCGCGCAGGTGCATCTCCAAAAGCTCGTCAGTTTAGGTGCTCACGGGAGCCCTTTAACAGGAAAACCACGATGGGATCACACTGCTAGCCTCTCCTCCGGATCGCCCCTCTGCATTCTGGTATATGCAGCGCGTATAACCTGAAGAGTTTCGAAAAAAGTTCGTGAATGTTTCACCAAAGTTGGTGTAAGTAAGTACTTAATATTTTCAGTATCTCTAGACACGAGACATGGCTTGTGTTTCGGGATAGTATCCCTCATCAGTAGAGAAAAGTTCTCGGTTGGTTGAGAAGGCCACCAAACAAACGTCACAAGGTCCGTTGCCCCTTTGGCGCGCAGGTGCATCTCCAAAGGCTCGTCAGCTTAGGGGCTCACGAGATCCCTTTAAAAGGAAAACCACGATGGGAGCACACTGCTAGCCTCTCCTTTGGATCGCCCCTCTGCATTCTGGTATATGCAGTGCGTATAACTTGAAGGGTTTCGAAAAAAGTTCTCGAATGTTTCACCAAAGTTGGTGTAAGTAAGTACTTAATATTTTCAGTATCTCTAGACACGAGACATGGCTCGTGTTTCGGGATAGTATCCCTCATCAGTAGAGAAAAGTTCTGGGGTGGTTGAGAAGGCCGCCAAACAACCGTCACAGGCTTCGTTGCCCCTCTGGCGCGCAGGTGCATCTCCAAAAGCTCGTCAGCTTAGAGGCTCACGGGAGCACTTTAACAGGAAAACCACGATGGGAGCACACTGCTAGCCTCTCCTCCGGATCGCCCCTCTACATTCTGGTATAAGCAGTGCGTATAACTTGAAGACTTTTGAAAAAAGTTTGTGAATGTTTCACCAAAGTTGGTGTAAGTAAGTACTTAATATTTTCAGTATCTCTAGACACGAGACATGGCCCGTGTTTCGGGATGGTATCCCTCATCAGTAGAGAAAAGTTCTGGGGTGGTTGAGAAGGCCGCCATACAACCGTCACAGGCTTTGTTGCCCCTCTGGCGCGCAGGTGCATCTCCAAAAGCTCCTCAGCTTAGGGGCTCACGGGAGCCCTTTAACAGGAAAACCACGATGGGAGCACACTGCTAGCCTCTCTTCCGGATCGCCCTCTGCATTCTGGTATATGTAGGGCGTATAACTTGAAGAGTTTCAAAAAAAGTTAGTGAATTTTTCACCAAAGTTGGTGTAAGTAAGTACTTAATATTTTCAGTATCTCTAGACACGAGACATGGCTCGTGTTTTGGGATAGTATCCCTCATCAGTAGAGAAAAGTTCTTGGGTGGTTGAGAAGGCCACCAAACAACTGTCATAGGCTTCGTTGCCCCTCTGGCGCACAGGTGCATCAGCAAAAGCTCGTCAGCTTTGGGGCTCACGGGAGCCCTTTAACAGGAAAACCACGATGGGAGCACACTGCTAGCCTCTCTTCCGGATCGCCTATCTGCATTCTGGTATATGTAGGGCGTATAACTTGAAGAGTTTCAAAAAAAGTTAGTGAATTTTTCACCAAAGTTGGTGTAAGTAAGTACTTAATATTTTCAGTATCTCTAGACACGAGACATGGCTCGTGTTTTGGGATAGTATCCCTAATCAGTAGAGAAAAGTTCTCGGGTGGTTGAGAAGGCCGCCAAACAACCGTCACAGGCTCCGTTGCCCCTTTGGCGCGCAGGTGCATCTCCAAAAGCTCGTCAGCTTAGGGGCTCACGAGATCCCTTTAACAGGAAAACCACGATGGGAGCACACTGCTAGCCTCTCATTTGGATCGCCCCTCTGTATTCTGGTATATGCAGTGCGTATAACTTGAAGGGTTTCAAAAAAAGTTCTTGAATGTTTCACCAAAGTTGGTGTAAGTAAGTACTTAATATTTTCAGTATCTCTAGACACGAGACATGGCTCGTGTTTCGGGATAGTATCCCTCATCAGTAGAGAAAAGTTCTCGGGTGGTTGAGAAGGCCGCCAAACAACCGTCACAGGCTCCGTTGCCCCTTTGGCGCGCAGGTACATCTCCAAAAGCTCGTCAGCTTAGGGGCTCACGAGATCCCTTTAACAGGAAAACCACGATGGGAGCACACTGCTAGCCTCTCCTTTGGATCGCCCTCTGCATTCTGGCATATGCAGTGCGTATAACTTAAAGGGTTTCGAAAAAAGTTCTTGAATGTTTCACCAAAGTTGGTGTAAGTAAGTACTTAATATTTTCGGTATCTCTAGACACGAGACATGGCTCGTGTTTCGGGATAGTATCCCTCATCAGTAGAGAAAAGTTCTCGGGTGGTTGAGAAGGCCGCCAAACAACCGTCACAGGCTCCGTTGCCCCTTTGGCGCGCAGGTGCATCTCCAAAAGCTCGTCAGCTTAGGGGCTCACGGGAGCCCTTTAACAGGAAAACCACGATGGGAGCACACTGCTAGCCTCTCCTCCGGATCGCCCCTCTGCATTCTGGTATATGCAGTGCGTATAACCTGAAGAGTTTCGAAAAAAGTTCGTGAATGTTTCACTTAAGTTAGTGTAAGTAAGTACTTAATATTTTCAGTATCTCTAGACACGAGACATGGCTCGTGTTTCGGGATAGTATCCCTCATCAGTAGAGAAAAGTTCTCGGGTGGTTGAGAAGGCCGCCAAACAACCGTCACAGGCTCCGTTGCCCCTTTGGCACGCAGGTGCATCTCCAAAAGCTTGTCAGCTTAGGTTCTCACGAGATCCCTTTAACAGGAAAACCACGATGGGAGCACACTGCTAGCCTCTCCTTTGGATCGCCCCTCTGTATTCTGGTATATGCAGTGCGTATAACCTGAAGGGTTTCGAAAAAAGTTCTTGAATGTTTCACCAAAGTTGGTGTAAGTAAGTACTTAATATTTTCAGTATCTCTAGACACGAGACATGGCTCGTGTTTCGGGATAGTATCCCTCATCAGTAGAGAAAAGTTCTGGTGCGGTTGAGAAGGCCGCCAAACAACCGTCACAGGCTTCGTTGCCCCTCTGGCGCGCAGGTGCATCTCCAAAAGCTCGTCAGTTTAGGTGCTCACGGGAGCCCTTTAACAGGAAAACCACGATGGGATCACACTGCTAGCCTCTCCTCCGGATCGCCCCTCTGCATTCTGGTATATGCAGCGCGTATAACCTGAAGAGTTTCGAAAAAAGTTTGTGAATGTTTCACCAAAGTTGGTGTAAGTAAGTACTTAATATTTTCAGTATCTCTAGACACGAGACATGGCTCGTGTTTCGGGATAGTATCCCTCATCAGTAGAGAAAAGTTCTCGGGTGGTTGAGAAGGCCACCAAACAAACGTCACAAGGTCCGTTGCCCCTTTGGCGCGCAGGTGCATCTCCAAAGGCTCGTCAGCTTAGGGGCTCACGAGATCCCTTTAAAAGGAAAACCACGATGGGAGCACACTGCTAGCCTCTCCTTTGGATCGCCCCTCTGCATTCTGGTATATGCAGTGCGTATAACTTGAAGGGTTTCGAAAAAAGTTCTCGAATGTTTCACCAAAGTTGGTGTAAGTAAGTACTTAATATTTTCAGTATCTCTAGACACGAGACATGGCTCGTGTTTCGAGATAGTATCCCTCATCAGTAGAGAAAAGTTCTGGGGTGGTTGAGAAGGCCGCCAAACAACCGTCACAGGCTTCGTTGCCCCTCTGGCGCGCAGGTGCATCTCCAAAAGCTCGTCAGCTTAGAGGCTCACGGGAGCACTTTAACAGGAAAACCACGATGGGAGCACACTGCTAGCCTCTCCTCCGGATCGCCCCTCTGCATTCTGGTATAAGCAATGCGTATAACTTGAAGAGTTTTGAAAAAAGTTTGTGAATGTTTCACCAAAGTTGGTGTAAGTAAGTACTTAATATTTTCAGTATCTCTAGACACGAGACATGGCCCGTGTTTCGGGATGGTATCCCTCATCAGTAGAGAAAAGTTCTGGGGTGGTTGAGAAGGCCGCCATACAACCGTCACAGGCTTCTTTGCCCCTCTGGCACGCAGGTGCATCTCCAAAAGCTCGTCAGCTTAGGGGCTCAAGGGAGCCCTTGAACAGGAAAACCACGATGGGAGCACACTGCTAGCCTCTCATTTGGATCGCCCCTCTGCATTCTGGTATATGCAGTGCATATAACTTGAAGGGTTTCGAAAAAAGTTCTTGAATGTTTCACCAAAGTTGGTGTAAGTAAGTACTTAATATTTTCAGTATCTCTAGACACGAGACATGGCCCGTGTTTCGGGATAGTATCCTTCATCAATAGAGAAAAGTTCTGGGGTGGTTGAGAAGGCCGCCAAACAACCGTCACAGGCTTCTCTGCCCCGCTGGCAGGCAGGTGCATCTCCAAAAGCTCGTCAGCTTAGGGGCTCACAGGAGCCCTTTAACCGGAAAACCACGATGGGAGCACACTGCTAGCCTCTCCTCCGGATCGCCCCTCTGCATTCTGGTATATGCAGTGCATATAACTTGAAGAGTTTCAAAAAAAGTTTGTGAATGTTTCACCAAAGTTAGTGTAAGTAAGTACTTAATATTTTCAGTATCTCTAGACACGAGACATGGCTCGTGTTTCGGGATAGTATCCCTCATCAGTAGAGAAAAGTTCTGGGGTGGTTGAGATGGCCGCCAAACAACCGTCACAGGCTTCGTTGCCCCTCTGGCGCACAGGTGCATCTCCAAAAGCTCGTCAGCTTAGAGGCTCATGGGAGCCCTTTAACAGGAAAACCACGATGGGAGCACACTGCTAGCCTCTCCTTTGGATCGCCCCTCTGCATTCTGGTATATGCAGTGCATATAACTTGAAGGGTTTCGAAAAAAGTTCTTGAATGTTTCACCAAAGTTGGTGTAAGTAAGTACTTAATATTTTCAGTATCTCTAGACACGAGACATGGCTCGTGTTTCGGGATAGTATCCCTCATCAGTAGAGAAAAGTTCTCGGGTGGTTGAGAAGGCCGCCAAACAACCGTCACAGGCTCCGTTGCCCCTTTGGCGCGCAGGTACATCTCCAAAAGCTCGTCAGCTTAGGGGCTCACGAGATCCCTTTAACAGGAAAACCACGATGGGAGCACACTGCTAGCCTCTCCTTTGGATCGCCCTCTGCATTCTGGCATATGCAGTGCGTATAACTTAAAGGGTTTCGAAAAAAGTTCTTGAATGTTTCACCAAAGTTGGTGTAAGTAAGTACTTAATATTTTCGGTATCTCTAGACACGAGACATGGCTCGTGTTTCGGGATAGTATCCCTCATCAGTAGAGAAAAGTTCTCGGGTGGTTGAGAAGGCCGCCAAACAACCGTCACAGGCTCCGTTGCCCCTTTGGCGCGCAGGTGCATCTCCAAAAGCTCGTCAGCTTAGGGGCTCACGGGAGCCCTTTAACAGGAAAACCACGATGGGAGCACACTGCTAGCCTCTCCTCCGGATCGCCCCTCTGCATTCTGGTATATGCAGTGCGTATAACCTGAAGAGTTTCGAAAAAAGTTCGTGAATGTTTCACTTAAGTTAGTGTAAGTAAGTACTTAATATTTTCAGTATCTCTAGACACGAGACATGGCTCGTGTTTCGGGATAGTATCCCTCATCAGTAGAGAAAAGTTCTCGGGTGGTTGAGAAGGCCGCCAAACAACCGTCACAGGCTCCGTTGCCCCTTTGGCACGCAGGTGCATCTCCAAAAGCTTGTCAGCTTAGGTTCTCACGAGATCCCTTTAACAGGAAAACCACGATGGGAGCACACTGCTAGCCTCTCCTTTGGATCGCCCCTCTGTATTCTGGTATATGCAGTGCGTATAACCTGAAGGGTTTCGAAAAAAGTTCTTGAATGTTTCACCAAAGTTGGTGTAAGTAAGTACTTAATATTTTCAGTATCTCTAGACACGAGACATGGCTCGTGTTTCGGGATAGTATCCCTCATCAGTAGAGAAAAGTTCTGGTGCGGTTGAGAAGGCCGCCAAACAACCGTCACAGGCTTCGTTGCCCCTCTGGCGCGCAGGTGCATCTCCAAAAGCTCGTCAGTTTAGGTGCTCACGGGAGCCCTTTAACAGGAAAACCACGATGGGATCACACTGCTAGCCTCTCCTCCGGATCGCCCCTCTGCATTCTGGTATATGCAGCGCGTATAACCTGAAGAGTTTCGAAAAAAGTTTGTGAATGTTTCACCAAAGTTGGTGTAAGTAAGTACTTAATATTTTCAGTATCTCTAGACACGAGACATGGCTCGTGTTTCGGGATAGTATCCCTCATCAGTAGAGAAAAGTTCTCGGGTGGTTGAGAAGGCCACCAAACAAACGTCACAAGGTCCGTTGCCCCTTTGGCGCGCAGGTGCATCTCCAAAGGCTCGTCAGCTTAGGGGCTCACGAGATCCCTTTAAAAGGAAAACCACGATGGGAGCACACTGCTAGCCTCTCCTTTGGATCGCCCCTCTGCATTCTGGTATATGCAGTGCGTATAACTTGAAGGGTTTCGAAAAAAGTTCTCGAATGTTTCACCAAAGTTGGTGTAAGTAAGTACTTAATATTTTCAGTATCTCTAGACACGAGACATGGCTCGTGTTTCGAGATAGTATCCCTCATCAGTAGAGAAAAGTTCTGGGGTGGTTGAGAAGGCCGCCAAACAACCGTCACAGGCTTCGTTGCCCCTCTGGCGCGCAGGTGCATCTCCAAAAGCTCGTCAGCTTAGAGGCTCACGGGAGCACTTTAACAGGAAAACCACGATGGGAGCACACTGCTAGCCTCTCCTCCGGATCGCCCCTCTGCATTCTGGTATAAGCAATGCGTATAACTTGAAGAGTTTTGAAAAAAGTTTGTGAATGTTTCACCAAAGTTGGTGTAAGTAAGTACTTAATATTTTCAGTATCTCTAGACACGAGACATGGCCCGTGTTTCGGGATGGTATCCCTCATCAGTAGAGAAAAGTTCTGGGGTGGTTGAGAAGGCCGCCATACAACCGTCACAGGCTTCTTTGCCCCTCTGGCACGCAGGTGCATCTCCAAAAGCTCGTCAGCTTAGGGGCTCAAGGGAGCCCTTGAACAGGAAAACCACGATGGGAGCACACTGCTAGCCTCTCATTTGGATCGCCCCTCTGCATTCTGGTATATGCAGTGCATATAACTTGAAGGGTTTCGAAAAAAGTTCTTGAATGTTTCACCAAAATTGGTGTAAGTAAGTACTTAATATTTTCAGTATCTCTAGACACGAGACATGGCCCGTGTTTCGGGATAGTATCCTTCATCAATAGAGAAAAGTTCTGGGGTGGTTGAGAAGGCCGCCAAACAACCGTCACAGGCTTCTCTGCCCCGCTGGCAGGCAGGTGCATCTCCAAAAGCTCGTCAGCTTAGGGGCTCACAGGAGCCCTTTAACCGGAAAACCACGATGGGAGCACACTGCTAGCCTCTCCTCCGGATCGCCCCTCTGCATTCTGGTATATGCAGTGCATATAACTTGAAGAGTTTCAAAAAAAGTTTGTGAATGTTTCACCAAAGTTAGTGTAAGTAAGTACTTAATATTTTCAGTATCTCTAGACACGAGACATGGCTCGTGTTTCGGGATAGTATCCCTCATCAGTAGAGAAAAGTTCTGGGGTGGTTGAGATGGCCGCCAAACAACCGTCACAGGCTTCGTTGCCCCTCTGGCGCACAGGTGCATCTCCAAAAGCTCGTCAGCTTAGAGGCTCATGGGAGCCCTTTAACAGGAAAACCACGATGGGAGCACACTGCTAGCCTCTCCTTTGGATCGCCCCTCTGCATTCTGGTATATGCAGTGCATATAACTTGAAGGGTTTCGAAAAAAGTTCTTGAATGTTTCACCAAAGTTGGTGTAAGTAAGTTCTTAATATTTTCAGTATCTCTAGACACGAGACATGGCTCCTGTTTCGGGATAGTATCCCTCATCAGTAGAGAAAAGTTCTGGGGTGGTTGAGAAGACCACCAAACAACCGTCACAGGCTTCTTTGCCCCTCTGGCACGCAGGTGCATCTCCAAAAGCTCGTCAGCTTTGGGGCTCACGGGAGCCCTTTAACCGGAAAACCACGATGGGAGCACACTGCTAGCCTCTCCTCCGGATCGCCACTCTGCATTCTGGCATATGCAGTGCATCTAACTTGAAGAGTTTCAAAAAAAGTTTGTGAATGTTTCACCAAAGTTAGTGTAAGTAAGTACTTAATATTTTCAGTAACTCTAGACACAAGACATGGCTCGTGTTTCGGGATAGTATCCCTCATCAGTAGAGAAAAGTTCTGGGGTGGTTGAGAAGGCCGCCAAACAACCGTCACAGGCTTCGTTGCCCCTCTGGCGCGCAGGTGCATCTCCAAAAGCTCGTCAGCTTAGAGGCTCACGGGAGCACTTTAACAGGAAAACCACGATGGGAGCACACTGCTAGCCTCTCCTCCGGATCGCCACTCTGCATTCTGGTATATGCAGTGCATATAACTTGAAGAGTTTCAAAAAAAGTTTGTGAATGTTTCACCAAAGTTAGTTTAAGTAAGTACTTAATATTTTCAGTATCTCTAGACACGAGACATGGCTCGTGTTTCGGGATAGTATCCCTCATCAGTAGAGAAAAGTTCTGGGGTGGTTGAGAAGGCCGCCAAACAACCGTCACAGGCTTCGTTGCCCCTCTGGCGCGCAGGTGCATCTCCAAAAGCTCGTCAGCATTGAGGCTCACGGGAGCCCTTTAACAGGAAAACCACGATGGGAGCACACTGCTAGCCTCTCCTCCGGATCGCCCCTCTGCATTCTGGTATATGCAGTGCGTATAACTTGAAGAGTTTCGAAAAAAGTTTGTGAATGTTTCACCAAAGTTGGTGTAAGTAAGTACTTAATATTTTCAGTATCTCTAGACAGGAGACATGGCTCGTGTTTCGGGATAGTATCCCTCATCAGTAGAGAAAAGTTCTGGGGTGGTTGAGAAGGCCGCCAAACAACCGTCACAGGCTTCTTTGCCCCTCTAGCACGCAGGTGCATCTCCAAAAGCTCGTCAGCTTAGGGGCTCACGGAAGCCCTTTAACAGGAAAACCACGATGGGAGCACACTGCTAGCCTCTCCTTTGGATCGCCCCTCTGCATTCTGGTATATGCAGTGCATATAACTTGAAGGTTTTCGAAAAAAGTTCTTGAATGTTTCACCAAAGTTGGCGTAAGTAAGTACTTAATATTTTCAGTATCTCTAGACACGAGACATGGCTCGTGTTTCGGGATAGTATCCCTCATCAGTAGAGAAAAGTTCTGGGGTGGTTGAGAAGGCCGCCAAAACCCCGTCACAGGCTTCGTTGCCCCTATGGCGCGCAGGTGCATCTCCAAAAGCTCGTCAGCTTAGGGGCTCACGGGAGCCCTTTAACAGGAAAACCACGATGGGAGCACACTGCTAGCCTCTCCTCCGGATCGCCCCTCTGCATTCTGGTATATGCAGTGCGTATAACTTGAAGAGTTTCGTAAAAAGTTCGTGTATGTTTCACCAAAGTTATTGTAAGTAAGTACTTAAAATTTTAAGTATCTCTAGACACGAGACATGGCTCGTGTTTCAGGATAGTATCCCTCATCAGTAGAGAAAAGTTCTTAGGTGGTTGAGAAGGTCGCCAAACAACCGTCAGAGGCTTCATTGCCCCTCTGGCGCGCAGGTGCATCTCCAAAAGCTCGTCAGCTTAGGGGCTCACGGGAGCCCTTTAACAGGAAAACCACGATGGGAGCACACTGCTAGCCTCTCCTCCGGATCGCCCCTCTGCATTCTGGTATATGCAGCGTGTATAACCTGAAGAGTTTCGAAAAAAGTTCGTGAATGTTTCACCAAAGTTGGTGTAAGTAAGTACTTAATATTTTCAGTATCTCTAGACACGAGACATGGCTCGTGTTTCGGGATAGTATCCCTCATCAGTAGAGAAAAGTTCTCGGGTGGTTGAGAAGGCCGCCAAACAACCGTCACAGGCTCCGTTGCCCCTTTTGCGCGCAGGTGCATCTCCAAAAGCTCATCAGCTTAGGGGCTCACGAGATCCCTTTAAAGAGGAAAACCACGATGGGAGCTCACTGCTAGCCTCTCCTTTGGATCGCCCCTCTGCATTCTGGTATATGCAGTGCGTATAACTTGAAGGGTTTCGAAAAAAGTTCTTGAATGTTTCACCAAAGTTGGTGTAAGTAAGTACTTAATATTTTCAGTATCTCTAGACACGAGACATGGCTCGTGTTTCGGGATAGTATCCCTCATCAGTAGAGAAAAGTTCTGGGGTGGTTGAGAAGGCCGCCAAACAACCGTCACAGGCTTCGTTGCCCCTCTGGCGCGCAGGTGCATCTCCAAAAGCTCGTCAGCTTAGGGGCTCACGGGAGCCCTTTAGCAGGAAAACCACGATGGGAGCACACTGCTAGCCTCTCCTCCGGATCGCCCCTCTGCATTCTGGTATATGCAGCGCGTATAACCTGAAGAGTTTCGAAAAAAGTTCGTGAATGTTTCACCAAAGTTGGTGTAAGTAAGTACTTAATATTTTCAGTATCTCTAGACACGAGACATGGCTCGTGTTTCGGGATAGTATCCCTCATCAGTAGAGAAAAGTTCTCGGGTGGTTAAGAAGGCCGCCATACAACCGTCACAGGCTCCGTTGCCCCTTTGGCGCGCAGGTGCATCTCCAAAAGCTCGTCAGCTTAGGGGCTGACGAGATCCCTTTAAAAGGAAAACCACGATGGGAGCACACTGCTAGCCTCTCCTTTGGATCGCCCCTCTGCATTCTGGTATATGCAGTGCGTATAACTTGAAGGGTTTCGAAAAAAGTTCTTGAATGTTTCACCAAAGTTGGTGTAAGTAAGTACTTAATATTTTCAGTATCTCTAGACACGAGACATGGCTCGTGTTTCGGGATAGTATCCCTCATCAGTAGAGAAAAGTTCTGGGGTGGTTGAGAAGGCTGCCAAACAACCGTCACAGGCTTCGTTGCCCCTCTGGCGCGCAGGTGCATCTCCAAAAGCTCGTCAGCTTAGAGGCTCACAGGAGCACTTTAACAGGAAAACCACGATGGGAGCACACTGCTAGCCTCTCCTCTGGATCGCCCCTCTGCATTCTGGTATATGCAGTGCATATAACTTGAAGAGTTTCGAAAAAAGTTTGTGAATGTTTCATCAAAGTTGGTGTAAGTAAGTACTTAATATTTTCAGTATCTATAGACACGAGACATGGCTCGTGTTTCGGGATAGTATCCCTCATCAGTAGAGAAAAGTTCTCGGGTGGTTGAGAAGGCCGCCAAACAACCGTCAAGGCTCCGTTGCCCCTTTGGCGTGCAGGTGCATCTCCAAAAGCTCGTCAGCTTAGGGGCTCACGAGATCCCTTTAAAAGGAAAACCACGATGGGAGCACACTGCTAGCCTTTCCTTTGGATCGCCCCTCTGCATTCTGGTATATGCAGTGCGTATAACTTGAAGGGTTTCGAAAAAAGTTCTTGAATGTTTCACCAAAGTTGGTGTAAGTAAGTACTTAATATTTTCAGTATCTCTAGAAACGAGACATGGCTCGTGTTTCGGGATAGTATCCCTCATCAGTAGAGAAAAGTTCTGGGGTGGTTGAGAAGGCCGCCAAACAACCGTCACAGGCTTCGTTGCCCCTCTGGCGCGCAGGTGCATCTCCAAAAGCTCGTCAGCTTAGAGGCTCACGGGAGCACTTTAACAGGAAAACCACGATGGGAGCACACTGCTAGCCTCTCCTCCGGATCGCCCCTCTGCATTCTGGTATATGCAGTGCGTATAACTTGAAGAGTTTCAAAAAAAGTTTGTGAATGTTTCACCAAAGTTAGTGTAAGTAAGTACTTAATATTTTCAGTATCTCTAGACACGAGACATGGCTCGTGTTTCGGGATAGTATCCCTCATCAGTAGAGAAAACTTCTGGGGTGGTTGAGAAGGCCGCCACACAACCGTCACAGGCTTCGTTGCCCCTCTGGCACGCAGGTGCATCTCCAAAAGCTCGTCAGCATAGAGGCTCACGGGAGCCCTTTAACAGGAAAACCACGATGGGAGCACACTGCTAGCCTCTCCTCTGGATCGCCCCTCTGCATTCTGGTATATGCAGTGCGTATAACTTGAAGAGTTTCGAAAAAAGTTTGTGAATGTTTCACCAAAGTTGGTGTAAGTAAGTACTTAATATTTTCAGTATCTCTAGGCAGGAGACATGGCTCGTGTTTCGGGATAGTATCCCTCATCAGTAGAGAAAAGTTCTGGGGTGGTTGAGAAGGCCGCCAAAACCCCGTCACAGGCTTCGTTGCCCCTATGGCGCGCAGGTGCATCTCCAAAAGCTCGTCAGCTTAGGGGCTCACGGGAGCCCTTTAACAGGAAAACCACGATGGGAGCACACTGCTAGCCTCTCCTCCGGATCGCCCCTCTGCATTCTGGTATATGCAGTGCGTATAACTTGAAGAGTTTCGTAAAAAGTTCGTGTATGTTTCACCAAAGTTATTGTAAGTAAGTACTTAATATTTTAAGTATCTCTAGACACGAGACATGGCTCGTGTTTCAGGATAGTATCCCTCATCAGTAGAGAAAAGTTCTTAGGTGGTTGAGAAGGTCGCCAAACAACCGTCAGAGGATTCATTGCCCCTCTGGCGCGCAGGTGCATCTCCAAAAGCTCGTCAGCTTAGGGGCTCACGGGAGCCCTTTAACAGGAAAACCACGATGGGAGCACACTGCTAGCCTCTCCTCCGGATCGCCCCTCTGCATTCTGGTATATGCAGCGCGTATAACCTGAAGAGTTTCGAAAAAAGTTCGTGAATGTTTCACCAAAGTTGGTGTAAGTAAGTACTTAATATTTTCAGTATCTCTAGACACGAGACATGGCTCGTGTTTCGGGATAGTATCCCTCATCAGTAGAGAAAAGTTCTCGGGTGGTTGAGAAGGCCGCCAAACAACCGTCACAGGCTCCGTTGCCCCTTTTGCGCGCAGGTGCATCTCCAAAAGCTCATCAGCTTAGGGGCTCACGAGATCCCTTTAAAGAGGAAAACCACGATGGGAGCTCACTGCTAGCCTCTCCTTTGGATCGCCCCTCTGCATTCTGGTATATGCAGTGCGTATAACTTGAAGGGTTTCGAAAAAAGTTCTTGAATGTTTCACCAAAGTTGGTGTAAGTAAGTACTTAATATTTTCAGTATCTCTAGACACGAGACATGGCTCGTTTTTCGGGATAGTATCCCTCATCAGTAGAGAAAAGTTCTGGGGTGGTTGAGAAGGCCGCCAAACAACCGTCACAGGCTTCGTTGCCCCTCTGGCGCGCCGGTGCATCTCCAAAAGCTCGTCAGCTTAGGGGCTCACGGGAGCCCTTTAGCAGGAAAACCACGATGGGAGCACACTGCTAGCCTCTCCTCCGGATCGCCCCTCTGCATTCTGGTATATGCAGCGCGTATAACCTGAAGAGTTTCGAAAAAAGTTCGTGAATGTTTCACCAAAGTTGGTGTAAGTAAGTACTTAATATTTTCAGTATCTCTAGACACGAGACATGGCTCGTGTTTCGGGATAGTATCCCTCATCAGTAGAGAAAAGTTCTCGGGTGGTTAAGAAGGCCGCCAAACAACCGTCACAGGCTCCGTTGCCCCTTTGGCGCGCAGGTGCATCTCCAAAAGCTCGTCAGCTTAGGGGCTGACGAGATCCCTTTAAAAGGAAAACCACGATGGGAGCACACTGCTAGCCTCTCCTTTGGATCGCCCCTCTGCATTCTGGTATATGCATTGCGTATAACTTGAAGGGTTTCGAAAAAAGTTCTTGAATGTTTCACCAAAGTTGGTGTAAGTAAGTACTTAATATTTTCAGTATGTCTAGACACGAGACATGGCTCGTGTTTCGGGATAGTATCCCTCATCAGTAGAGAAAAGTTCTGGGGTGGTTGAGAAGGCTGCCAAACAACCGTCACAGGCTTCGTTGCCCCTCTGGCGCGCAGGTGCATCTCCAAAAGCTCGTCAGCTTAGAGGCTCACAGGAGCACTTTAACAGGAAAACCACGATGGGAGCACACTGCTAGCCTCTCCTCTGGATCGCCCCTCTGCATTCTGGTATATGCAGTGCATATAACTTGAAGAGTTTCGAAAAAAGTTCTTGAATGTTTCACCAAAGTTGGTGTAAGTAAGTACTTAATATTTTCAGTATCTCTAGACACGAGACATGGCTCGTGTTTCGGGATAGTATCCCTCATCAGTAGAGAAAAGTTCTCGGGTGGTTGAGAAGGCCGCCAAACAACCGTCACAGGCTCCGTTGCCCCTTTGGCGCGCAGGTACATCTCCAAAAGCTCGTCAGCTTAGGGGCTCACGAGATCCCTTTAACAGGAAAACCACGATGGGAGCACACTGCTAGCCTCTCCTTTGGATCGCCCTCTGCATTCTGGCATATGCAGTGCGTATAACTTAAAGGGTTTCGAAAAAAGTTCTTGAATGTTTCACCAAAGTTGGTGTAAGTAAGTACTTAATATTTTCGGTATCTCTAGACACGAGACATGGCTCGTGTTTTGGGATAGTATCCCTCATCAGTAGAGAAAAGTTCTCGGGTGGTTGAGAAGGCCGCCAAACAACCGTCACAGGCTCCGTTGCCCCTTTGGCGCGCAGGTGCATCTCCAAAAGCTCGTCAGCTTAGGGGCTCACGGGAGCCCTTTAACAGGAAAACCACGATGGGAGCACACTGCTAGCCTCTCCTCCGGATCGCCCCTCTGCATTCTGGTATATGCAGTGCGTATAACCTGAAGAGTTTCGAAAAAAGTTCGTGAATGTTTCACTTAAGTTAGTGTAAGTAAGTACTTAATATTTTCAGTATCTCTAGACACGAGACATGGCTCGTGTTTCGGGATAGTATCCCTCATCAGTAGAGAAAAGTTCTCGGGTGGTTGAGAAGGCCGCCAAACAACCGTCACAGGCTCTGTTGCCCCTTTGGCACGCAGGTGCATCTCCAAAAGCTTGTCAGCTTAGGTTCTCACGAGATCCCTTTAACAGGAAAACCACGATGGGAGCACACTGCTAGCCTCTCCTTTGGATCGCCCCTCTGTATTCTGGTATATGCAGTGCGTATAACCTGAAGGGTTTCGAAAAAAGTTCTTGAATGTTTCACCAAAGTTGGTGTAAGTAAGTACTTAATATTTTCAGTATCTCTAGACACGAGACATGGCTCGTGTTTCGGGATAGTATCCCTCATCAGTAGAGAAAAGTTCTGGTGCGGTTGAGAAGGCCGCCAAACAACCGTCACAGGCTTCGTTGCCCCTCTGGCGCACAGGTGCATCTCCAAAAGCTCGTCAGTTTAGGTGCTCACGGGAGCCCTTTAACAGGAAAACCACAATGGGATCACACTGCTAGCCTCTCCTCCGGATCGCCCCTCTGCATTCTGGTATATGCAGCGCGTATAACCTGAAGAGTTTCGAAAAAAGTTCGTGAATGTTTCACCAAAGTTGGTGTAAGTAAGTACTTAATATTTTCAGTATCTCTAGACACGAGACATGGCTCGTGTTTCGGGATAGTATCCCTCATCAGTAGAGAAAAGTTCTGGGGTGGTTGAGAAGGCCGCCAAACAACCGTCACAGGCTTCGTTGCCCCTCTGGCGCGCAGGTGCATCTCCAAAAGCTCGTCAGCTTAGGGGCTGACGAGATCCCTTTAAAAGGAAAACCACGATGGGAGCACACTGTTAGCCTCTCCTTTGGATCGCCCCTCTGCATTCTGGTATATGCAGTGCATATAACTTGAAGAGTTTCGAAAAAAGTTTGTGAATGTTTCATCAAAGTTGGTGTAAGTAAGTACTTAATATTTTCAGTATCTCTAGACACGAGACATGGCTCGTGTTTCGGGATAGTATCCCTCATCAGTAGAGAAAAGTTCTCGGGTGGTTGAGAAGGCCGCCAAACAACCGTCAAGGCTCCGTTGCCCCTTTGGCGTGCAGGTGCATCTCCAAAAGCTCGTCAGCTTAGGGGCTCACGAGATCCCTTTAAAAGGAAAACCACGATGGGAGCACACTGCTAGCCTTTCCTTTGGATCGCCCCTCTGCATTCTGGTATATGCAGTGCGTATAACTTGAAGGGTTTCGAAAAAAGTTCTTGAATGTTTCACCAAAGTTGGTGTAAGTAAGTACTTAATATTTTCAGTATCTCTAGAAACGGGACATGGCTCGTGTTTCGGGATAGTATCCCTCATCAGTAGAGAAAAGTTCTGGGGTGGTTGAGAAGGCCGCCAAACAACCGTCACAGGCTTCGTTGCCCCTCTGGCGCGCAGGTGCATCTCCAAAAGCTCGTCAGCTTAGAGGCTCACGGGAGCACTTTAACAGGAAAACCACGATGGGAGCACACTGCTAGCCTCTCCTCCGGATCGCCCCTCTGCATTCTGGTATATGCAGTGCGTATAACTTGAAGAGTTTCGAAAAAAGTTTGTGAATGTTTCACCAAAGTTGGTGTAAGTAAGTACTTAATATTTTCAGTATCTCTAGGCAGGAGACATGGCTCGTGTTTCGGGATAGTATCCCTCATCAGTAGAGAAAAGTTCTGGGGTGGTTGAGAAGGCCGCCAAAACCCCGTCACAGGCTTCGTTGCCCCTATGGCGCGCAGGTGCATCTCCAAAAGCTCGTCAGCTTAGGGGCTCACGGGAGCCCTTTAACAGGAAAACCACGATGCGAGCACACTGCTAGCCTCTCCTCCGGATCGCCCCTCTGCATTCTGGTATATGCAGTGCGTATAACTTGAAGAGTTTCGTAAAAAGTTCGTGTATGTTTCACCAAAGTTATTGTAAGTAAGTACTTAATATTTTCAGTATCTCTAGACACGAGACATGGCTCGTGTTTCGGGATAGTATCCCTCATCAGTAGAGAAAAGTTCTCGGGTGGTTGAGAAGGCCGCCAAACAACCGTCACAGGCTCCGTTGCCCCTTTTGCGCGCAGGTGCATCTCCAAAAGCTCATCAGCTTAGGGGCTCACGAGATCCCTTTAAAGAGGAAAACCACGATGGGAGCTCACTGCTAGCCTCTCCTTTGGATCGCCCCTCTGCATTCTGGTATATGCAGTGCGTATAACTTGAAGGGTTTCGAAAAAAGTTCTTGAATGTTTCACCAAAGTTGGTGTAAGTAAGTACTTAATATTTTCAGTATCTCTAGACACGAGACATGGCTCGTGTTTCGGGATAGTATCCCTCATCAGTAGAGAAAAGTTCTGGGGTGGTTGAGAAGGCCGCCAAACAACCGTCACAGGCTTCGTTGCCCCTCTGGCGCGCCGGTGCATCTCCAAAAGCTCGTCAGCTTAGGGGCTCACGGGAGCCCTTTAGCAGGAAAACCACGATGGGAGCACACTGCTAGCCTCTCCTCCGGATCGCCCCTCTGCATTCTGGTATATGCAGCGCGTATAACCTGAAGAGTTTCGAAAAAAGTTCGTGAATGTTTCACCAAAGTTGGTGTAAGTAAGTACTTAATATTTTCAGTATCTCTAGACACGAGACATGGCTCGTGTTTCGGGATAGTATCCCTCATCAGTAGAGAAAAGTTCTCGGGTGGTTAAGAAGGCCGCCAAACAACCGTCACAGGCTCCGTTGCCCCTTTGGCGCGCAGGTGCATCTCCAAAAGCTCGTCAGCTTAGGGGCTGACGAGATCCCTTTAAAAGGAAAACCACGATGGGAGCACACTGCTAGCCTCTCCTTTGGATCGCCCCTCTGCATTCTGGTATATGCAGTGCGTATAACTTGAAGGGTTTCGAAAAAAGTTCTTGAATGTTTCACCAAAGTTGGTGTAAGTAAGTACTTAATATTTTCAGTATCTCTAGACACGAGACATGGCTCGTGTTTCGGGATAGTATCCCTCATCAGTAGAGAAAAGTTCTGGGGTGGTTGAGAAGGCTGCCAAACAACCGTCACAGGCTTCGTTGCCCCTCTGGCGCGCAGGTGCATCTCCAAAAGCTCGTCAGCTTAGAGGCTCACAGGAGCACTTTAACAGGAAAACCACGATGGGAGCACACTGCTAGCCTCTCCTCTGGATCGCCCCTCTGCATTCTGGTATATGCAGTGCATATAACTTGAAGAGTTTTGAAAAAAGTTCTTGAATGTTTCACCAAAGTTGGTGTAAGTAAGTACTTAATATTTTCAGTATCTCTAGACACGAGACATGGCTCGTGTTTCGGGATAGTATCCCTCATCAGTAGAGAAAAGTTCTCGGGTGGTTGAGAAGGCCGCCAAACAACCGTCACAGGCTCCGTTGCCCCTTTGGCGCGCAGGTACATCTCCAAAAGCTCGTCAGCTTAGGGGCTCACGAGATCCCTTTAACAGGAAAACCACGATGGGAGCACACTGCTAGCCTCTCCTTTGGATCGCCCTCTGCATTCTGGCATATGCAGTGCGTATAACTTAAAGGGTTTCGAAAAAAGTTCTTGAATGTTTCACCAAAGTTGGTGTAAGTAAGTACTTAATATTTTCGGTATCTCTAGACACGAGACATGGCTCGTGTTTCGGGATAGTATCCCTCATCAGTAGAGAAAAGTTCTCGGGTGGTTGAGAAGGCCGCCAAACAACCGTCACAGGCTCCGTTGCCCCTTTGGCGCGCAGGTGCATCTCCAAAAGCTCGTCAGCTTAGGGGCTCACGGGAGCCCTTTAACAGGAAAACCACGATGGGAGCACACTGCTAGCCTCTCCTCCGGATCGCCCCTCTGCATTCTGGTATATGCAGTGCGTATAACCTGAAGAGTTTCGAAAAAAGTTCGTGAATGTTTCACTTAAGTTAGTGTAAGTAAGTACTTAATATTTTCAGTATCTCTAGACACGAGACATGGCTCGTGTTTCGGGATAGTATCCCTCATCAGTAGAGAAAAGTTCTCGGGTGGTTGAGAAGGCCGCCAAACAACCGTCACAGGCTCCGTTGCCCCTTTGGCACGCAGGTGCATCTCCAAAAGCTTGTCAGCTTAGGTTCTCACGAGATCCCTTTAACAGGAAAACCACGATGGGAGCACACTGCTAGCCTCTCCTTTGGATCGCCCCTCTGTATTCTGGTATATGCAGTGCGTATAACCTGAAGGGTTTCGAAAAAAGTTCTTGAATGTTTCACCAAAGTTGGTGTAAGTAAGTACTTAATATTTTCAGTATCTCTAGACACGAGACATGGCTCGTGTTTCGGGATAGTATCCCTCATCAGTAGAGAAAAGTTCTCGGGTGGTTGAGAAGGCCGCCAAACAACCGTCACAGGCTTCGTTGCCCCTCTGGCGCGCAGGTGCATCTCCAAAAGCTCGTCAGTTTAGGTGCTCACGGGAGCCCTTTAACAGGAAAACCACGATGGGATCACACTGCTAGCCTCTCCTCCGGATCGCCCCTCTGCATTCTGGTATATGCAGCGCGTATAACCTGAAGAGTTTCGAAAAAAGTTCGTGAATGTTTCACCAAAGTTGGTGTAAGTAAGTACTTAATATTTTCAGTATCTCTAGACACGAGACATGGCTCGTGTTTCGGGATAGTATCCCTCATCAGTAGAGAAAAGTTCTCGGGTGGTTGAGAAGGCCACCAAACAAACGTCACAAGGTCCGTTGCCCCTTTGGCGCGCAGGTGCATCTCCAAAGGCTCGTCAGCTTAGGGGCTCACGAGATCCCTTTAAAAGGAAAACCACGATGGGAGCACACTGCTAGCCTCTCCTTTGGATCGCCCCTCTGCATTCTGGTATATGCAGTGCGTATAACTTGAAGGGTTTCGAAAAAAGTTCTCGAATGTTTCACCAAAGTTGGTGTAAGTAAGTACTTAATATTTTCAGTATCTCTAGACACGAGACATGGCTCGTGTTTCGGGATAGTATCCCTCATCAGTAGAGAAAAGTTCTGGGGTGGTTGAGAAGGCCGCCAAACAACCGTCACAGGCTTCGTTGCCCCTCTGGCGCGCAGGTGCATCTCCAAAAGCTCGTCAGCTTAGAGGCTCACGGGAGCACTTTAACAGGAAAACCACGATGGGAGCACACTGCTAGCCTCTCCTCCGGATCGCCCCTCTGCATTCTGGTATAAGCAGTGCGTATAACTTGAAGAGTTTTGAAAAAAGTTTGTGAATGTTTCACCAAAGTTGGTGTAAGTAAGTACTTAATATTTTCAGTATCTCTAGACACGAGACATGGCCCGTGTTTCCGGATGGTATCCCTCATCAGTAGAGAAAAGTTCTGGGGTGGTTTAGAAGGCCGCCATACAACCGTCACAGGCTTTGTTGCCCCTCTGGCGCGCAGGTGCATCTCCAAAAGCTCCTCAGCTTAGGGGCTCACGGGAGCCCTTTAACAGGAAAACCACGATGGGAGCACACTGCTAGCCTCTCTTCCGGATCGCCCTCTGCATTCTGGTATATGTAGGGCGTATAACTTGAAGAGTTTCAAAAAAAGTTAGTGAATTTTTCACCAAAGTTGGTGTAAGTAAGTACTTAATATTTTCAGTATCTCTAGACACGAGACATGGCTCGTGTTTTGGGATAGTATCCCTCATCAGTAGAGAAAAGTTCTTGGGTGGTTGAGAAGGCCACCAAACAACTGTCATAGGCTTCGTTGCCCCTCTGGCGCACAGGTGCATCAGCAAAAGCTCGTCAGCTTTGGGGCTCACGGGAGCCCTTTAACAGGAAAACCACGATGGGAGCACACTGCTAGCCTCTCTTCCGGATCGCCTATCTGCATTCTGGTATATGTAGGGCGTATAACTTGAAGAGTTTCAAAAAAAGTTAGTGAATTTTTCACCAAAGTTGGTGTAAGTAAGTACTTAATATTTTCAGTATCTCTAGACACGAGACATGGCTCGTGTTTTGGGATAGTATCCCTAATCAGTAGAGAAAAGTTCTCGGGTGGTTGAGAAGGCCGCCAAACAACCGTCACAGGCTCCGTTGCCCCTTTGGCGCGCAGGTGCATCTCCAAAAGCTCGTCAGCTTAGGGGCTCACGAGATCCCTTTAACAGGAAAACCACGATGGGAGCACACTGCTAGCCTCTCATTTGGATCGCCCCTCTGTATTCTGGTATATGCAGTGCGTATAACTTGAAGGGTTTCGAAAAAAGTTCTTGAATGTTTCACCAAAGTTGGTGTAAGTAAGTACTTAATATTTTCAGTATCTCTAGACACGAGACATGGCTCGTGTTTCGGGATAGTATCCCTCATCAGTAGAGAAAAGTTCTCGGGTGGTTGAGAAGGCCGCCAAACAACCGTCACAGGCTCCGTTGCCCCTTTGGCGCGCAGGTACATCTCCAAAAGCTCGTCAGCTTAGGGGCTCACGAGATCCCTTTAACAGGAAAACCACGATGGGAGCACACTGCTAGCCTCTCCTTTGGATCGCCCTCTGCATTCTGGCATATGCAGTGCGTATAACTTAAAGGGTTTCGAAAAAAGTTCTTGAATGTTTCACCAAAGTTGGTGTAAGTAAGTACTTAATATTTTCGGTATCTCTAGACACGAGACATGGCTCGTGTTTCGGGATAGTATCCCTCATCAGTAGAGAAAAGTTCTCGGTGGTTGAGAAGGCCGCCAAACAACCGTCACAGGCTCCGTTGCCCCTTTGGCGCGCAGGTGCATCTCCAAAAGCTCGTCAGCTTAGGGGCTCACGGGAGCCCTTTAACAGGAAAACCACGATGGGAGCACACTGCTAGCCTCTCCTCCGGATCGCCCCTCTGCATTCTGGTATATGCAGTGCGTATAACCTGAAGAGTTTCGAAAAAAGTTCGTGAATGTTTCACTTAAGTTAGTGTAAGTAAGTACTTAATATTTTCAGTATCTCTAGACACGAGACATGGCTCGTGTTTCGGGATAGTATCCCTCATCAGTAGAGAAAAGTTCTCGGGTGGTTGAGAAGGCCGCCAAACAACCGTCACAGGCTCCGTTGCCCCTTTGGCACGCAGGTGCATCTCCAAAAGCTTGTCAGCTTAGGTTCTCACGATATCCCTTTAACAGGAAAACCACGATGGGAGCACACTGCTAGCCTCTCCTTTGGATCGCCCCTCTGTATTCTGGTATATGCAGTGCGTATAACCTGAAGGGTTTCGAAAAAAGTTCTTGAATGTTTCACCAAAGTTGGTGTAAGTAAGTACTTAATATTTTCAGTATCTCTAGACACGAGACATGGCTCGTGTTTCGGGATAGTATCCCTCATCAGTAGAGAAAAGTTCTGGTGCGGTTGAGAAGGCCGCCAAACAACCGTCACAGGCTTCGTTGCCCCTCTGGCGCGCAGGTGCATCTCCAAAAGCTCGTCAGTTTAGGTGCTCACGGGAGCCCTTTAACAGGAAAACCACGATGGGATCACACTGCTAGCCTCTCCTCCGGATCGCCCCTCTGCATTCTGGTATATGCAGCGCGTATAACCTGAAGAGTTTCGAAAAAAGTTTGTGAATGTTTCACCAAAGTTGGTGTAAGTAAGTACTTAATATTTTCAGTATCTCTAGACACGAGACATGGCTCGTGTTTCGGGATAGTATCCCTCATCAGTAGAGAAAAGTTCTCGGGTGGTTGAGAAGGCCACCAAACAAACGTCACAAGGTCCGCTGCCCCTTTGGCGCGCAGGTGCATCTCCAAAGGCTCGTCAGCTTAGGGGCTCACGAGATCCCTTTAAAAGGAAAACCACGATGGGAGCACACTGCTAGCCTCTCCTTTGGATCGCCCCTCTGCATTCTGGTATATGCAGTGCGTATAACTTGAAGGGTTTCGAAAAAAGTTCTCGAATGTTTCACCAAAGTTGGTGTAAGTAAGTACTTAATATTTTCAGTATCTCTAGACACGAGACATGGCTCGTGTTTCGAGATAGTATCCCTCATCAGTAGAGAAAAGTTCTGGGGTGGTTGAGAAGGCCGCCAAACAACCGTCACAGGCTTCGTTGCCCCTCTGGCGCGCAGGTGCATCTCCAAAAGCTCGTCAGCTTAGAGGCTCACGGGAGCACTTTAACAGGAAAACCACGATGGGAGTACACTGCTAGCCTCTCCTCCGGATCGCCCCTCTGCATTCTGGTATAAGCAGTGCGTATAACTTGAAGAGTTTTGAAAAAAGTTTGTGAATGTTTCACCAAAGTTGGTGTAAGTAAGTACTTAATATTTTCAGTATCTCTAGACACGAGACATGGCCCGTGTTTCGGGATGGTATCCCTCATCAGTAGAGAAAAGTTCTGGGGTGGTTGAGAAGGCCGCCATACAACCGTCACAGGCTTCTTTGCCCCTCTGGCACGCAGGTGTATCTCCAAAAGCTCGTCAGCTTAGGGGCTCAAGGGAGCCCTTGAACAGGAAAACCACGATGGGAGCACACTGCTAGCCTCTCATTTGGATCGCCCCTCTGCATTCTGGTATATGCAGTGCATATAACTTGAAGGGTTTCGAAAAAAGTTCTTGAATGTTTCACCAAAGTTGGTGTAAGTAAGTACTTAATATTTTCAGTATCTCTAGACACGAGACATGGCCCGTGTTTCGGGATAGTATCCTTCATCAATAGAGAAAAGTTCTGGGGTGGTTGAGAAGGCCGCCAAACAACCGTCACAGGCTTCTCTGCCCCGCTGGCAGGCAGGTGCATCTCCAAAAGCTCGTCAGCTTAGGGGCTCACAGGAGCCCTTTAACCGGAAAACCACGATGGGAGCACACTGCTAGCCTCTCCTCCGGATCGCCCCTCTGCATTCTGGTATATGCAGTGCATATAACTTGAAGAGTTTCAAAAAGTTTGTGAATGTTTCACCAAAGTTAGTGTAAGTAAGTACTTAATATTTTCAGTATCTCTAGACACGAGACATGGCTCGTGTTTCGGGATAGTATCCCTCATCAGTAGAGCAAAGTTCTGGGGTGGTTGAGATGGCCGCCAAACAACCGTCACAGGCTTCGTTGCCCCTCTGGCGCACAGGTGCATCTCCAAAAGCTCGTCAGCTTAGAGGCTCATGGGAGCCCTTTAACAGGAAAACCACGATGGGAGCACACTGCTAGCCTCTCCTTTGGATCGCCCCTCTGCATTCTGGTATATGCAGTGCATATAACTTGAAGGGTTTCGAAAAAAGTTCTTGAATGTTTCACCAAAGTTGGTGTAAGTAAGTTCTTAATACTTTCAGTATCTCTAGACACGAGACATGGCTCCTGTTTCGGGATAGTATCCCTCATCAGTAGAGAAAAGTTCTGGGGTGGTTGAGAAGACCACCAAACAACCGTCACAGGCTTCTTTGCCCCTCTGGCACGCAGGTGCATCTCCAAATGCTCGTCAGCTTTGGGGCTCACGGGAGCCCTTTAACCGGAAAACCACGATGGGAGCACACTGCTAGCCTCTCCTCCGGATCGCCACTCTGCATTCTGGCATATGCAGTGCATCTAACTTGAAGAGTTTCAAAAAAAGTTTGTGAATGTTTCACCAAAGTTAGTGTAAGTAAGTACTTAATATTTTCAGTAACTCTAGACACGAGACATGGCTCGTGTTTCGGGATAGTATCCCTCATCAGTAGAGAAAAGTTCTGGTGTGGTTGAGAAGGCCGCCAAACAACCGTCACAGGCTTCGTTGCCCCTCTGGCGCGCAGGTGCATCTCCAAAAGCTCGTCAGCTTAGAGGCTCACGGGAGCACTTTAACAGGAAAACCACGATGGGAGCACACTGCTAGCCTCTCCTCCGGATCGCCACTCTGCATTCTGGTATATGCAGTGCATATAACTTGAAGAGTTTCAAAAAAAGTTTGTGAATGTTTCACCAAAGTTAGTGTAAGTAAGTACTTAATATTTTCAGTATCTCTAGACACGAGACATGGCTCGTGTTTCGGGATAGTATCCCTCGTCAGTAGAGAAAAGTTCTGGGGTGGTTGAGAAGGCCGCCAAACAACCGTCACAGGCTTCGTTGCCCCTCTGGCGCGCAGGTGCATCTCCAAAAGCTCGTCAGCATTGAGGCTCACGGCAGCCCTTTAACAGGAAAACCACGATGGGAGCACACTGCTAGCCTCTCCTCCGGATCGCCCCTCTGCATTCTGGTATATGCAGTGCGTATAACTTGAAGAGTTTCGAAAAAAGTTTGTGAATGTTTCACCAAAGTTGGTGTAAGTAAGTACTTAATATTTTCAGTATCTCTAGACAGGAGACATGGCTCGTGTTTCGGGATAGTATCCCTCATCAGTAGAGAAAAGTTCTGGGGTGGTTAAGAAGGCCGCCAAACAACCGTCACAGGCTTCTTTGCCCCTCTAGCACGCAGGTGCATCTCCAAAAGCTCGTCAGCTTAGGGGCTCACGGAAGCCCTTTAACAGGAAAACCACGATGGGAGCACACTGCTAGCCTCTCCTTTGGATCGCCCCTCTGCATTCTGGTATATGCAGTGCATATAACTTGAAGGGTTTCGAAAAAAGTTCTTGAATGTTTCACCAAAGTTGGCGTAAGTAAGTACTTAATATTTTCAGTATCTCTAGACACGAGACATGGCTCGTGTTTCGGGATAGTATCCCTCATCAGTAGAGAAAAGTTCTGGGGTGGTTGAGAAGGCCGCCAAAACCCCGTCACAGGCTTCGTTGCTCCTATGGCGCGCAGGTGCATCTCCAAAAGCTCGTCAGCTTAGGGGCTCACGGGAGCCCTTTAACAGGAAAACCACGATGGGAGCACACTGCTAGCCTCTCCTCCGGATCGCCCCTCTGCATTCTGGTATATGCAGTGCGTATAACTTGAAGAGTTTCGTAAAAAGTTCGTGTATGTTTCACCAAAGTTATTGTAAGTAAGTACTTAATATTTTAAGTATCTCTAGACACGAGACATGGCTCGTGTTTCAGGATAGTATCCCTCATCAGTAGAGAAAAGTTCTTAGGTGGTTGAGAAGGTCGCCAAACAACCGTCAGAGGCTTCATTGCCCCTCTGGCGCGCAGGTGCATCTCCAAAAGCTCGTCAGCTTAGGGGCTCACGGGAGCCCTTTAACAGGAAAACCACGAAGGGAGCACACTGCTAGCCTCTCCTCCGGATCGCCCCTCTGCATTCTGGTATATGCAGCGCGTATAACCTGAAGAGTTTCGAAAAAAGTTCGTGAATGTTTCACCAAAGTTGGTGTAAGTAAGTACTTAATATTTTCAGTATCTCTAGACACGAGACATGGCTCGTGTTTCGGGATAGTATCCCTCATCAGTAGAGAAAAGTTCTCGGGTGGTTGAGAAGGCCGCCAAACAACCGTCACAGGCTCCGTTGCCCCTTTTGCGCGCAGGTGCATCTCCAAAAGCTCATCAGCTTAGAGGCTCACGAGATCCCTTTAAAGAGGAAAACCACGATGGGAGCTCACTGCTAGCCTCTCCTTTGGATCGCCCCTCTGCATTCTGGTATATGCAGTGCGTATAACTTGAAGGGTTTCGAAAAAAGTTCTTGAATGTTTCACCAAAGTTGGTGTAAGTAAGTACTTAATATTTTCAGTATCTCTAGACACGAGACATGGCTCGTGTTTCGGGATAGTATCCCTCATCAGTAGAGAAAAGTTCTGGGGTGGTTGAGAAGGCCGCCAAACAACCGTCACAGGCTTCGTTGCCCCTCTGGCGCGCAGGTGCATCTCCAAAAGCTCGTCAGCTTAGGGGCTCACGGGAGCCCTTTAGCAGGAAAACCACGATGGGAGCACACTGCTAGCCTCTCCTCCGGATCGCCCCTCTGCATTCTGGTATATGCAGCGCGTATAACCTGAAGAGTTTCGAAAAAAGTTCGTGAATGTTTCACCAAAGTTGGTGTAAGTAAGTACTTAATATTTTCAGTATCTCTAGACACGAGACATGGCTCGTGTTTCGGGATAGTATCCCTCATCAGTAGAGAAAAGTTCTCGGGTGGTTAAGAAGGCCGCCATACAACCGTCACAGGCTCCGTTGCCCCTTTGGCGCGCAGGTGCATCTCCAAAAGCTCGTCAGCTTAGGGGCTGACGAGATCCCTTTAAAAGGAAAACCACGATGGGAGCACACTGCTAGCCTCTCCTTTGGATCGCCCCTCTGCATTCTGGTATATGCAGTGCGTATAACTTGAAGGGTTTCGAAAAAAGTTCTTGAATGTTTCACCAAAGTTGGTGTAAGTAAGTACTTAATATTTTCAGTATCTCTAGACACGAGACATGGCTCGTGTTTCGGGATAGTATCCCTCATCAGTAGAGAAAAGTTCTGGGGTGGTTGAGAAGGCTGCCAAACAACCGTCACAGGCTTCGTTGCCCCTCTGGCGCGCAGGTGCATCTCCAAAAGCTCGTCAGCTTAGAGGCTCACAGGAGCACTTTAACAGGAAAACCACGATGGGAGCACACTGCTAGCCTCTCCTCTGGATCGCCCCTCTGCATTCTGGTATATGCAGTGCATATAACTTGAAGAGTTTCGAAAAAAGTTTGTGAATGTTTCATCAAAGTTGGTGTAAGTAAGTACTTAATATTTTCAGTATCTCTAGACACGAGACATGGCTCGTGTTTCGGGATAGTATCCCTCATCAGTAGAGAAAAGTTCTCGGGTGGTTGAGAAGGCCGCCAAACAACCGTCAAGGCTCCGTTGCCCCTTTGGCGTGCAGGTGCATCTCCAAAAGCTCGTCAGCTTAGGGGCTCACGAGATCCCTTTAAAAGGAAAACCACGATGGGAGCACACTGCTAGCCTTTCCTTTGGATCGCCCCTCTGCATTCTGGTATATGCAGTGCGTATAACTTGAAGGGTTTCGAAAAAAGTTCTTGAATGTTTCACCAAAGTTGGTGTAAGTAAGTACTTAATATTTTCAGTATCTCTAGACACGAGACATGGCTCGTGTTTCGGGATAGTATCCCTCATCAGTAGAGAAAAGTTCTGGTGCGGTTGAGAAGGCCGCCAAACAACCGTCACAGGCTTCGTTGCCCCTCTGGCGCGCAGGTGCATCTCCAAAAGCTCGTCAGTTTAGGTGCTCACGGGAGCCCTTTAACAGGAAAACCACGATGGGATCACACTGCTAGCCTCTCCTCCGGATCGCCCCTCTGCATTCTGGTATATGCAGCGCGTATAACCTGAAGAGTTTCGAAAAAAGTTTGTGAATGTTTCACCAAAGTTGGTGTAAGTAAGTACTTAATATTTTCAGTATCTCTAGACACGAGACATGGCTCGTGTTTCGGGATAGTATCCCTCATCAGTAGAGAAAAGTTCTCGGGTGGTTGAGAAGGCCACCAAACAAACGTCACAAGGTCCGCTGCCCCTTTGGCGCGCAGGTGCATCTCCAAAGGCTCGTCAGCTTAGGGGCTCACGAGATCCCTTTAAAAGGAAAACCACGATGGGAGCACACTGCTAGCCTCTCCTTTGGATCGCCCCTCTGCATTCTGGTATATGCAGTGCGTATAACTTGAAGGGTTTCGAAAAAAGTTCTCGAATGTTTCACCAAAGTTGGTGTAAGTAAGTACTTAATATTTTCAGTATCTCTAGACACGAGACATGGCTCGTGTTTCGAGATAGTATCCCTCATCAGTAGAGAAAAGTTCTGGGGTGGTTGAGAAGGCCGCCAAACAACCGTCACAGGCTTCGTTGCCCCTCTGGCGCGCAGGTGCATCTCCAAAAGCTCGTCAGCTTAGAGGCTCACGGGAGCACTTTAACAGGAAAACCACGATGGGAGCACACTGCTAGCCTCTCCTCCGGATCGCCCCTCTGCATTCTGGTATAAGCAGTGCGTATAACTTGAAGAGTTTTGAAAAAAGTTTGTGAATGTTTCACCAAAGTTGGTGTAAGTAAGTACTTAATATTTTCAGTATCTCTAGACACGAGACATGGCCCGTGTTTCGGGATGGTATCCCTCATCAGTAGAGAAAAGTTCTGGGGTGGTTGAGAAGGCCGCCATACAACCGTCAAAGGCTTCGTTGCCCCTCTGGCGCACAGGTGCATCTCCAAAAGCTCGTCAGCTTAGAGGCTCACGGGAGCACTTTAACAGGAAAACCACGATGGGAGCACACTGCTAGCCTCTCCTCCGGATCGCCACTCTGCATTCTGGTATATGCAGTGCATAGAACTTGAAGAGTTTCAAAAAAAGTTTGTGAATGTTTCACCAAAGTTAGTGTAAGTAAGTACTTAATATTTTCAGTATCTCTAGACACGAGACATGGCTCGTGTTTCGGGATAGTATCCCTCATCAGTAGAGAAAAGTTCTGGGGTGGTTGAGAAGGCCGCCAAACAACCATCACAGGCTTCGTTGCCCCTCTGGCGCGCAGGTGCATCTCCAAAAGCTCGTCAGCTTAGGGGCTCACGGGAGCCCTTTAACAGGAAAACCACGATGGGAGCACACTGCTAGCCTCTCCTCCGGATCGCCCCTCTGCATTCTGGTATATGCAGTGCGTATAACTTGAAGAGTTTCGAAAAAAGTTTGTGAATGTTTCACCAAAGTTGGTGTAAGTAAGTACTTAATATTTTCAGTATCTCTAGACAGGAGACATGGCTCGTGTTTCGGGATAGTATCCCTCATCAGTAGAGAAAAGTTCTGGGGTGGTTGAGAAGGCCGCCAAACAACCGTCACAGGCTTCTTTGCCCCTCTAGCACGCAGGTGCATCTCCAAAAGCTCGTCAGCTTAGGGGCTCACGGAAGCCCTTTAACAGGAAAACCACGATGGGAGCACACTGCTAGCCTCTCCTTTGGATCGCCCCTCTGCATTCTGGTATATGCAGTGCATATAACTTGAAGGGTTTCGAAAAAAGTTCTTGAATGTTTCACCAAAGTTGGTGTAAGTAAGTACTTAATATTTTCAGTATCTCTAGACACGAGACATGGCTCGTGTTTCAGGATAGTATCCCTCATCAGTAGAGAAAAGTTCTGGGGTGGTTGAGAAGGCCGCCAAACAACCGTCACAGGCTTCGTTGCCCCAATGGTGCATCTCCAAAAGATCGTCAGCTTAGGGGCTCACGGGAGCCCTTTAACAGGAAAACCAAGATGGGAGCACACTGCTAGCCTCTCCTCCGGATCGCCCCTCTGCATTCTGGTATATGCAGTGCATATAACTTGAAGAGTTTCGTAAAAAGTTCGTGTATGTTTCACCAAAGTTATTGTAAGTAAGTACTTAATATTTTAAGTATCTCTAGACACGAGACATGGCTCGTGTTTCAGGATAGTATCCCTCATCAGTAGAGAAAAGTTCTTAGGTGGTTGAGAAGGTCGCCAAACAACCGTCACAGGCTCCATTGCCCCTTTGGCGCGCAGGTGCATCTCCAAAAGCTCATCAGCTTAGGGGCTCACGAGATCCCTTTAAAGAGGAAAACCACGATGGGAGCTCACTGCTAGCCTCTCCCTTGGATCGCCCCTCTGCATTCTGGTATATGCAGTGCGTATAACTTGAAGGGTTTCAAAAAAAGTTCTTGAATGTTTCACCAAAGTTGGTGTAAGTAAGTACTTAATGTTTTCAGTATCTCTAGACACGCGACATGGCTCGTGTTTCGGGATAGTATCCCTCATCAGTAGAGAAAAGTTCTGGGGTGGTTGAGAAGGCCGCCAAACAACCGTCACAGGCTTCGTTGCCCCTCTGGCGCGCAGGTGCATCTCCAAAAGCTCGTCATCTTAGAGGCTCACGGGAGCCCTTTAGCAGGAAAACCACGATAGGAGCACACTGCTAGCCTCTCCTCCGGATCGCCCCTCTGCATTCTGGTATATGCAGCGCGTATAACCTGAAGAGTTTCGAAAAAAGTTTGTGAATGTTTCACCAAAGTTGGTGTAAGTAAGTACTTAATATTTTCAGTATCTCTAGACACGAGACATGGCTCGTGTTTCGGGATAGTATCCCTCATCAGTAGAGAAAAGTTCTCGGGTGGTTGAGAAGGCCACCAAACAAACGTCACAAGGTCCGCTGCCCCTTTGGCGCGCAGGTGCATCTCCAAAGGCTCGTCAGCTTAGGGGCTCACGAGATCCCTTTAAAAGGAAAACCACGATGGGAGCACACTGCTAGCCTCTCCTTTGGATCGCCCCTCTGCATTCTGGTATATGCAGTGCGTATAACTTGAAGGGTTTCGAAAAAAGTTCTCGAATGTTTCACCAAAGTTGGTGTAAGTAAGTACTTAATATTTTCAGTATCTCTAGACACGAGACATGGCTCGTGTTTCGAGATAGTATCCCTCATCAGTAGAGAAAAGTTCTGGGGTGGTTGAGAAGGCCGCCAAACAACCGTCACAGGCTTCGTTGCCCCTCTGGCGCGCAGGTGCATCTCCAAAAGCTCGTCAGCTTAGAGGCTCACGGGAGCACTTTAACAGGAAAACCACGATGGGAGCACACTGCTAGCCTCTCCTCCGGATCGCCCCTCTGCATTCTGGTATAAGCAGTGCGTATAACTTGAAGAGTTTTGAAAAAAGTTTGTGAATGTTTCACCAAAGTTGGTGTAAGTAAGTACTTAATATTTTCAGTATCTCTAGACACGAGACATGGCCCGTGTTTCGGGATGGTATCCCTCATCAGTAGAGAAAAGTTCTGGGGTGGTTGAGAAGGCCGCCATACAACCGTCAAAGGCTTCGTTGCCCCTCTGGCGCACAGGTGCATCTCCAAAAGCTCGTCAGCTTAGAGGCTCACGGGAGCACTTTAACAGGAAAACCA
The DNA here is from genome assembly GCF_964261635.1 of Lissotriton helveticus. Lineage (NCBI taxonomy): Eukaryota > Metazoa > Chordata > Amphibia > Caudata > Salamandridae > Lissotriton > Lissotriton helveticus. Next base: position 357,001,870 of record NC_136062.1, read on the forward strand.
CGATGGGAGCACACTGCTAGCCTCTCCTCCGGATCGCCACTCTGCATTCTGGTATATGCAGTGCATAGAACTTGAAGAGTTTCAAAAAAAGTTTGTGAATGTTTCACCAAAGTTAGTGTAAGTAAGTACTTAATATTTTCAGTATCTCTAGACACGAGACATGGCTCGTGTTTCGGGATAGTATCCCTCATCAGTAGAGAAAAGTTCTGGGGTGGTTGAGAAGGCCGCCAAACAACCATCACAGGCTTCGTTGCCCCTCTGGCGCGCAGGTGCATCTCCAAAAGCTCGTCAGCTTAGGGGCTCACGGGAGCCCTTTAACAGGAAAACCACGATGGGAGCACACTGCTAGCCTCTCCTCCGGATCGCCCCTCTGCATTCTGGTATATGCAGTGCGTATAACTTGAAGAGTTTCGAAAAAAGTTTGTGAATGTTTCACCAAAGTTGGTGTAAGTAAGTACTTAATATTTTCAGTATCTCTAGACAGGAGACATGGCTCGTGTTTCGGGATAGTATCCCTCATCAGTAGAGAAAAGTTCTGGGGTGGTTGAGAAGGCCGCCAAACAACCGTCACAGGCTTCTTTGCCCCTCTAGCACGCAGGTGCATCTCCAAAAGCTCGTCAGCTTAGGGGCTCACGGAAGCCCTTTAACAGGAAAACCACGATGGGAGCACACTGCTAGCCTCTCCTTTGGATCGCCCCTCTGCATTCTGGTATATGCAGTGCATATAACTTGAAGGGTTTCGAAAAAAGTTCTTGAATGTTTCACCAAAGTTGGTGTAAGTAAGTACTTAATATTTTCAGTATCTCTAGACACGAGACATGGCTCGTGTTTCAGGATAGTATCCCTCATCAGTAGAGAAAAGTTCTGGGGTGGTTGAGAAGGCCGCCAAACAACCGTCACAGGCTTCGTTGCCCCAATGGTGCATCTCCAAAAGATCGTCAGCTTAGGGGCTCACGGGAGCCCTTTAACAGGAAAACCAAGATGGGAGCACACTGCTAGCCTCTCCTCCGGATCGCCCCTCTGCATTCTGGTATATGCAGTGCATATAACTTGAAGAGTTTCGTAAAAAGTTCGTGTATGTTTCACCAAAGTTATTGTAAGTAAGTACTTAATATTTTAAGTATCTCTAGACACGAGACATGGCTCGTGTTTCAGGATAGTATCCCTCATCAGTAGAGAAAAGTTCTTAGGTGGTTGAGAAGGTCGCCAAACAACCGTCACAGGCTCCATTGCCCCTTTGGCGCGCAGGTGCATCTCCAAAAGCTCATCAGCTTAGGGGCTCACGAGATCCCTTTAAAGAGGAAAACCACGATGGGAGCTCACTGCTAGCCTCTCCCTTGGATCGCCCCTCTGCATTCTGGTATATGCAGTGCGTATAACTTGAAGGGTTTCAAAAAAAGTTCTTGAATGTTTCACCAAAGTTGGTGTAAGTAAGTACTTAATGTTTTCAGTATCTCTAGACACGAGACATGGCTCGTGTTTCGGGATAGTATCCCTCATCAGTAGAGAAAAGTTCTGGGGTGGTTGAGAAGGCCGCCAAACAACCGTCACAGGCTTCGTTGCCCCTCTGGCGCGCAGGTGCATCTCCAAAAGCTCGTCATCTTAGAGGCTCACGGGAGCCCTTTAACAGGAAAACCACGATGGGAGCACACTGCTAGCCTCTCCTTTGGATCGCCCCTCTGCATTCTGGTATATGCAGTGCATATAACTTGAAGGGTTTCGAAAAAAGTTCTTGAATGTTTCACCAAAGTTGGTGTAAGTAAGTACTTAATATTTTCAGTATCTCTAGACACGAGACATGGCTCGTGTTTCGGGATAGTATCCCTCATCAGTAGAGAAAAGTTCTGGGGTGGTTAAGAAGGCCGCCAAACAACCGTCACAGGCTTCGTTGACCCTTTGGCGCGCAGGTGCATCTCCAAAAGCTCGTCAGCTTAGGGGCTCACGAGATCCCTTTAAAAGGAAAACCACGATGGGAGCACACTGCTAGCCTCTCCTTTGGATCGCCCCTCTGCATTCTGGTATATGCAGTGCGTATAACTTGAAGGGTTTCGAAAAAAGTTCTTGAATGTTTCACCAAAGTTGGTGTAAGTAAGTACTTAATATTTTCCGTATCTCTAGACACGAGACATGACTCGTGTTTCGGGATAGTATCCCTCATCAGTAGAGAAAAGTTCTGGGGTGGTTGAGAAGGGCGCCAAACAACCGTCACAGGCTTCGTTGCCCCTCTGGCGCGCAGGTGCATCTCCAAAAGCTCGTCAGCTTAGAGGCTCACAGGAGCACTTTAACAGGAAAACCACGATGGGAGCACACTGCTAGCCTCTCCTCTGGATCGCCCCTCTGCATTCTGGTATATGCAGTGCATATAACTTGAAGAGTTTCGAAAAAAGTTTGTGAATGTTTCACCAAAGTTGGTGTAAGTAAGTACTTAATATTTTCAGTATCTCCAGACACGAGACATGGCTCGTGTTTCGGGATAGTATCCCTCATCAGTAGAGAAAAGTTCTGGGGTGGTTGAGAAGGCCGCCAAACAACCGTCACAGGCTTCTTTGCCCCTCTGGCACGCAGGTGCATCTCCAAAAGCTCGTCAGCTTAGGGGCTCACGGGAGCCCTTTAACAGGAAAACCACGATGGGAGCACACTGCTAGCCTCTCCTCCGGATCGCCCCTCTGCATTCTGGTATATGCAGTACGTATAACTTGAAGAGTTTCGTAAAAAGTTCGTGTATGTTCCACAAAAGTTATTGTAAGTAAGTACTTAATATTTTAAGTATCTCTAGACACGAGACATGGCTCGTGTTTCAGGATAGTATCCCTCATCAGTAGAGAAAAGTTCTTAGGTGGTTGAGAAGGTCGCCAAACAACCGTCAGAGGCTTCATTGCCCCTCTGGTGCGCAGGCGCATCTCCAAAAGCTCGTCAGCTTAGGGGCTCACGGGAGCCCATTAACAGGAAAACCACGATGGGAGCACACTGCTAGCCTCTCCTCCGGATCGCCCCTCTGCATTCTGGTATATGCAGCGCGTATAACCTGAAGAGTTTCGAAAAAAGTTCGTGAATGTTTCACCAAAGTTGGTGTAAGTAAGTACTTAATATTTTCAGTATCTCTAGGCACGAGACATGGCTCGTGTTTCGGGATAGTATCCCTCATCAGTAGAGAAAAGTTCTGGGGTGGTTGAGAAGGCCGCCAAACAACCGTCACAGGCTTCGTTGCCCCTCTGGCGCGCAGGTGCATCTCCAAAAGCTCGTCAGCTTAGAGGCTCACGGGAGCCCTTTAACAGGAAAACCACGATGGGGGCACACTGCTAGCCTCTCCTTTGGATCGACCCTCTGCATTCTGGTATATGCAGTGCATATAAGTTGAAGGGTTTCGAAAAAAGTTCTTGAATGTTTCACCAAAGTTGGTGTAAGTAAGTACTTAATATTTTCAGTATCTCTAGACACGAGACATGGCTCGTGTTTCGGGATAGTATCCCTCATCAGTAGAGAAAAGTTCTGGGGTGGTTAAGAAGGCCGCCAAACAACCGTCACAGGCTTCGTTGCTCCTCTGGCGCGCAGGTGCATCTCCAAAAGCTCGTCAGCTTAGGGGCTCACGGGAGCCCTTTAACAGGAAAACCACGATGGGAGCACACTGCTAGCCTCTCCTTTGGATCGCCCCTCTGCATTCTGGTATATGCAGTGCGTATAACTTGAAGGGTTTCGAAAAAAGTTCTTGAATGTTTCACCAAAGTTGGTGTAAGTAAGTACTTAATATTTTCAGTATCTCTAGACACGAGACATGGCTCGTGTTTCGGGATAGTATCCCTCATCAGTAGAGAAAAGTTCTCGGGTGGTTGAGAAGGCCGCCGAACAACCGTCACAGGCTCCGTTGCCCCTTTGGCGCGCAGGTGCATCTCCAAAAGCTCATCAGCTTAGGGGCTCACGAGATCCCTTTAAAGAGGAAAACCACGATGGGAGCTCACTGCTAGCCTCTCCTTTGGATCGCCCCTCTGCATTCTGGTATATGCAGTGCGTATAACTTGATGAGTTTCGAAAAAAGTTTGTGAATGTTTCACCAAAGTTGGTGTAAGTAAGTACTTAATATTTTCAGTATCTCTAGACAGGAGACATGGCTCGTGTTTCGGGATAGTATCCCTCATCAGTAGAGAAAAGTTCTGGGGTGGTTGAGAAGGCCGCCAAACAACCGTCACAGGCTTCTTTGCCCCTCTGGCATGCAGGTGCATCTCCAAAAGCTCGTCAGCTTAGGGGCTCACGGGAGCCCTTTAACAGGAAAACCACGATGGGAGCACACTGCTAGCCTCTCCTTTGGATCGCCCCTCTCATTCTGGTATATGCAGTGCATATAACTTGAAGGGTTTCGAAAAAAGTTCTTGAATGTTTCACCAAAGTTGGTGTAAGTAAGTACTTAATATTTTCAGTATCTCTAGACACGAGACATGGCTCGTGTTTCGGGATAGTATCCCTCATCAGTAGAGAAAAGTTCTGGAGTGGTTGAGAAGGCCGCCAAACAACCGTCACAGGCTTCGTTGCCCCTCTGGCGCGCAGGTGCATCTCCAAAAGCTCGTCAGCTTAGGGGCTCACGGGAGCCCTTTAACAGGAAAACCACGATGGGAGCACACTGCTAGCCTCTCCTCCGGATCGCCCCTCTGCATTCTGGTATATGCAGCACGTATAACCTGAAGAGTTTCGAAAAAAGTTCGTGAATGTTTCACCAAAGTTGGTGTAAGTAAGTACTTAATATTTTCAGTATCTCTAGACACGAGACATGGCTCGTGTTTCGGGATAGTATCCCTCATCAGTAGAGAAAAGTTCTGGGGTGGTTGAGAAGGCCGCCTAACAACCGTCACAGGCTTCGTTGCCCCTCTGGCGCGCAGGTGCATCTCCAAAAGCTCGTCAGCTTACAGGCTCACGGGAGCACTTTAACAGGAAAACCACGATGGGAGCACACTGCTAGCCTCTCCTCCGGATCGCCCCTCTGCATTCTGGTATATGCAGTGCGTATAACTTGAAGAGTTTCGAAAAAAGTTTGTGAATGTTTCACCAAAGTTGGTGTAAGTAAGTACTTAATATTTTCAGTATCTCTAGACACGAGACATGGCTCGTGTTTCGGGATAGTATCCCTCATCAGTAGAGAAAAGTCCTGGGGTGGTTGAGAAGGCCGCCATACAACCGTCACAGGCTTCTTTGCCCCTCTGGCACGCAGGTGCATCTCCAAAAGCTCGTCAGCTTAGGGGCTCATGGGAGCCCTTTAACAGGAAAACCACGATGGGAGCACACTGCTAGCCTCTCCTTTGGATCGCCCCTCTGCATTCTGGTATATGCAGTGCATATAACTTGAAGGGTTTCGAAAAAAGTTCTTGAATGTTTCACCAAAGTTGGTGTAAGTAAGTACTTAATATTTTCAGTATCTCTAGACACGAGACATGGCCCGTGTTTCGGGATAGTATCCCTCATCAGTAGAGAAAAGTTCTGGGGTGGTTGAGAAGGCCGCCAAACAACCGTCACAGGCTTCGTTGCCCCTCTGGAGCGCAGGTGCATCTCCAAAAGCTAGTCAGCATAGAGGCTCACGGGAGCCCTTTAACAGGAAAACCACGATGGGAGCACACTGCTAGCCTCTCCTCCGGATCGCCCCTCTGCATTCTGGTATATGCAGTGCGTATAACTTGAAGAGTTTCGAAAAAAGTTTGTGAATGTTTCACCAAAGTTGGTGTAAGTAAGTACTTAATATTTTCAGTATCTCTAGACAGGAGACATGGCTCGTGTTTCGGGATAGTATCCCTCATCAGTAGAGAAAAGTTCTGGGGTGGTTGAGAAGGCCGCCAAACAACCGTCACAGGCTTCTTTGCCCCTCTAGCACGCAGGTGCATCTCCAAAAGCTCGTCAGCTTAGGGGCTCACGGAAGCCCTTTAACAGGAAAACCACGATGGGAGCACACTGCTAGCCTCTCCTTTGGATCGCCCCTCTGCATTCTGGTATATGCAGTGCATATAACTTGAAGGGTTTCGAAAAAAGTTCTTGAATGTTTCACCAAAGTTGGTGTAAGTAAGTACTTAATATTTTCAGTATCTCTAGACACGAGACATGGCTCGTGTTTCAGGATAGTATCCCTCATCAGTAGAGAAAATTTCTGGGGTGGTTGAGAAGGCCGCCAAACAACCGTCACAGGCTTCGTTGCCCCTATGGCGCGCAGGTGCATCTCCAAAAGCTCGTCAGCTTAGGGGCTCACGGGAGCCCTTTAACAGGAAAACCACGATGGGAGCACACTGCTAGCCTCTCCTCCGGATCGCCCCTCTGCATTCTGGTATATGCAGTGCGTATAACTTGAAGAGTTTCGTAAAAAGTTCGTGTATGTTTCACCAAAGTTATTGTAAGTAAGTACTTAATATTTTAAGTATCTCTAGACACGAGACATGGCTCGTGTTTCAGGATAGTATCCCTCATCAGTAGAGAAAAGTTCTTAGGTGGTTGAGAAGGTCGCCAAACAACCGTCAGAGGCTTCATTGCCCCTCTGGCGCGCAGGTGCATCTCCAAAAGCTCGTCAGCTTAGGGGCTCACGGGAGCCCTTTAACAGGAAAACCACGATGGGAGCACACTGCTAGCCTCTCCTCCGGATCGCCCCTCTGCATTCTGGTATATGCAGCGCGTATAACCTGAAGAGTTTCGAAAAAAGTTCGTGAATGTTTCACCAAAGTTGGTGTAAGTAAGTACTTAATATTTTCAGTATCTCTAGACACGAGACATGGCTCGTGTTTCGGGATAGTATCCCTCATCAGTAGAGAAAAGTTCTCGGGTGGTTGAGAAGGCCGCCAAACAACCGTCACAGGCTCCGTTGCCCCTTTGGCGCGCAGGTGCATCTCCAAAAGCTCATCAGCTTAGGGGCTCACGAGATCCCTTTAAAGAGGAAAACCACGATGGGAGCTCACTGCTAGCCTCTCCTTTGGATCGCCCCTCTGCATTCTGGTATATGCAGTGCGTATAACTTGAAGGGTTTCGAAAAAAGTTCTTGAATGTTTCACCAAAGTTGGTGTAAGTAAGTACTTAATATTTTCAGTATCTCTAGACACGAGACATGGCTCGTGTTTCGGGATAGTATCCCTCATTAGTAGAGAAAAGTTCTGGGGTGGTTGAGAAGGCCGCCAAACAACCGTCACAGGCTTCGTTGCTCCTCTGGCGCGCAGGTGCATCTCCAAAAGCTCGTCAGCTTAGGGGCTCACGGGAGCCCTTTAACAGGAAAACCACGATGGGAGCACACTGCTAGCCTCTCCTCCGGTTCGCCCCTCTGCATTCTGGTATATGCAGCGCGTATAACTTGAAGAGTTTCAAAAAAAGTTTGTGAATGTTTCACCAAAGTTAGTGTAAGTAAGTACTTAATATTTTCAGTATCTCTAGACACGAGACATGGCTCGTGTTTCGGGATAGTATCCCTCATCAGTAGAGAAAAGTTCTGGGGTGGTTGAGAAGGCCGCCAAACTACCGTCACAGGCTTCGTTGCCCCTCTGGCGCGCAGGTGCATCTCCAAAAGCTCGTCAGCTTAGAGGCTCACGGGAGCACTTTAACAGGAAAACCACGATGGGAGCACACTGCTAGCCTCTCCTCCGGATCGCCACTCTGCATTCTGGTATATGCAGTGCATAGAACTTGAAGAGTTTCAAAAAAAGTTTGTGAATGTTTCACCAAAGTTAGTGTAAGTAAGTACTTAATATTTTCAGTATCTCTAGACACGAGACATGGCTCGTGTTTCGGGATAGTATCCCTCATCAGTAGAGAAAAGTTCTGGGGTGGTTGAGAAGGCCGCCAAACAACCGTCACAGGCTTCGTTGCCCCTCTGGCGCGCAGGTGCATCTCCAAAAGCTCGTCAGCTTAGGGGCTCACGGGAGCCCTTTAACAGGAAAACCACGATGGGAGCACACTGCTAGCCTCTCCTCCGGATCGCCCCTCTGCATTCTGGTATATGCAGTGCGTATAACTTGAAGAGTTTCGAAAAAAGTTTGTGAATGTTTCACCAAAGTTGGTGTAAGTAAGTACTTAATATTTTCAGTATCTCTAGACAGGAGACATGGCTCGTGTTTCGGGATAGTATCCCTCATCAGTAGAGAAAAGTTCTGGGGTGGTTGAGAAGGCCGCCAAACAACCGTCACAGGCTTCTTTGCCCCTCTAGCACGCAGGTGCATCTCCAAAAGCTCGTCAGCTTAGGGGCTCACGGAAGCCCTTTAACAGGAAAACCACGATGAGAGCACACGGCTAGCCTCTCCTTTGGATCGCCCCTCTGCATTCTGGTATATGCAGTGCATATAACTTGAAGGGTTTCGAAAAAAGTTCTTGAATGTTTCACCAAAGTTGGTGTAAGTAAGTACTTAATATTTTCAGTATCTCTAGACACGAGACATGGCTCGTGTTTCAGGATAGTATCCCTCATCAGTAGAGAAAAGTTCTGGGGTGGTTGAGAAGGCCGCCAAACAACCGTCACAGGCTTGGTTGCCCCTATGGTGCATCTCCAAAAGCTCGTCAGCTTAGGGGCTCACGGGAGCCCTTTAACAGGAAAACCAAGATGGGAGCACACTGCTAGCTTCTCCTCCGGATCGCCCCTCTGCATTCTGGTATATGCAGTGCGTATAACTTGAAGAGTTTCGTAAAAAGTTCGTGTATGTTTCACCAAAGTTATTGTAAGTAAGTACTTAATATTTTAAGTATCTCTAGACACGAGACATGGCTCGTGTTTCAGGATAGTATCCCTCATCAGTAGAGAAAAGTTCTTAGGTGGTTGAGAAGGTCGCCAAACAACCGTCACAGGCTCCGTTGCCCCTTTGGCGCGCAGGTGCATCTCCAAAAGCTCATCAGCTTAGGGGCTCACGAGATCCCTTTAAAGAGGAAAACCACGATGGGAGCTCACTGCTAGCCTCTCCTTTGGATCGCCCCTCTGCATTCTGGTATATGCAGTGCGTATAACTTGAAGGGTTTCGAAAAAAGTTCTTGAATGTTTCACCAAAGTTGGTGTAAGTAAGTACTTAATGTTTTCAGTATCTCTAGACACGAGACATGGCTCGTGTTTCGGGATAGTATCCCTCATCAGTAGAGAAAAGTTCTGGGGTGGTTGAGAAGGCCGCCAAACAACCGTTACAGGCTTCGTTGCCCCTCTGGCGCGCAGGTGCATCTCCAAAAGCCCGTCATCTTAGAGGCTCACGGGAGCCCTTTAACAGGAAAACCACGATGGGAGCACACTGCTAGCCTCTCCTTTGGATCGCCCCTCTGCATTCTGGTATATGCAGTGCATATAACTTGAAGGGTTTCGAAAAAAGTTCTTGAATGTTTCACCAAAGTTGGTGTAAGTAAGTACTTAATATTTTCAGTATCTCTAGACACGAGACATGGCTCGTGTTTCGGGATAGTATCCCTCATCAGTAGAGAAAAGTTCTGGGGTGGTTAAGAAGGCCGCCAAACAACCGTCACAGGCTTCGTTGACCCTTTGGCGCGCAGGTGCATCTCCAAAAGCTCGTCAGCTTAGGGGCTCACGAGATCCCTTTAAAAGGAAAACCACGATGGGAGCACACTGCTAGCCTCTCATTTGGATCGCCCCTCTGCATTCTGGTATATGCAGTGCGTATAACTTGAAGGGTTTCGAAAAAAGTTCTTGAATGTTTCACCAAAGTTGGTGTAAGTAAGTACTTAATATTTTCAGTATCTCTAGACACGAGACATGGCTCGTGTTTCGGGATAGTATCCCTCATCAGTAGAGAAAAGTTCTGGGGTGGTTGAGAAGGCCGCCAAACAACCGTCACAGGCTTCGTTGCCCCTCTGGCGCGCAGGTGCATCTCCAAAAGCTCGTCAGCTTAGAGGCTCACAGGAGCACTTTAACAGGAAAACCACGATGGGAGCACACTGCTAGCCTCTCCTCTGGATCGCCCCTCTGCATTCTGGTATATGCAGTGCATATAACTTGAAGAGTTTCGAAAAAAGTTTGTGAATGTTTCACCAAAGTTGGTGTAAGTAAGTACTTAATATTTTCAGTATCTCCAGACACGAGACATGGCTCATGTTTCGGGATAGTATCCCTCATCAGTAGAGAAAAGTTCTGGGGTGGTTGAGAAGGCCGCCAAACAACCGTCACAGGCTTCTTTGCCCCTCTGGCACGCAGGTGCATCTCCAAAAGCTCGTCAGCTTAGGGGCTCACGGGAGCCCTTTAACAGGAAAACCACGATGGGAGCACACTGCTAGCCTCTCCTCCGGATCGCCCCTCTGCATTCTGGTATATGCAGTACGTATAACTTGAAGAGTTTCGTAAAAAGTTTGTGTATGTTCCACAAAAGTTATTGTAAGTAAGTACTTAATATTTTAAGTATCTCTAGACACGAGACATGGCTCGTGTTTCAGGATAGTATCCCTCATCAGTAGAGAAAAGTTCTTAGGTGGTTGAGAAGGTCGCCAAACAACCGTCAGAGGCTTCATTGCCCCTCTGGTGCGCAGGTGCATCTCCAAAAGCTCGTCAGCTTAGGGGCTCACGGGAGCCCTTTAACAGGAAAACCACGATGGGAGCACACTGCTAGCCTCTCCTCCGGATCGCCCCTCTGCATTCTGGTATATGCAGCGCGTATAACCTGAAGAGTTTCGAAAAAAGTTCGTGAATGTTTCACCAAAGTTGGTGTAAGTAAGTACTTAATATTTTCAGTATCTCTAGACACGAGACATGGCTCGTGTTTCGGGATAGTATCCCTCATCAGTAGAGAAAAGTTCTGGGGTGGTTGAGAAGGCCGCCAAACAACCGTCACAGGCTTCGTTGCCCCTCTGGCGCGCAGGTGCATCTCCAAAAGCTCGTCAGCTTAGAGGCTCACGGGAGCCCTTTAACAGGAAAACCACGATGGGAGCACACTGCTAGCCTCTCCTCTGGATCGCCCCTCTGCATTCTGGTATATGCAGTGCATATAACTTGAAGGGTTTCGAAAAAAGTTCTTGAATGTTTCACCAAAGTTGGTGTAAGTAAGTACTTAATATTTTCAGTATCTCTAGACACGAGACATGGCTCGTGTTTCGGGATAGTATCCCTCATCAGTAGAGAAAAGTTCTGGGGTGGTTGAGAAGGCCGCCAAACAACCGTCACAGGCTTCTTTGCCCCTCTGGCACGCAGGTGCATCTCCAAAAGCTCGTCAGCTTAGGGGCTCACGGGAGCCCTTTTACAGGAAAACCACGATGGGAGCACACTGCTAGCCTCTCCTCCGGATCGCCCCTCTGCATTCTGGTATATGCAGTACGTATAACTTGAAGAGTTTCGTAAAAAGTTCGTGTATGTTCCACAAAAGTTATTGTAAGTAAGTACTTAATATTTTAAGTATCTCTAGACACGAGACATGGCTCGTGTTTCAGGATAGTATCCCTCATCAGTAGAGAAAAGTTCTTAGGTGGTTGAGAAGGTCGCCAAACAACCGTCAGAGGCTTCATTGCCCCTCTGGTGCGCAGGTGCATCTCCAAAAGCTCGTCAGCTTAGGGGCTCACGGGAGCCCTTTAACAGGAAAACCACGATGGGAGCACACTGCTAGCCTCTCCTCCGGATCGCCCCTCTGCATTCTGGTATATGCAGCGCGTATAACCTGAAGAGTTTCGAAAAAAGTTCGTGAATGTTTCACCAAAGTTGGTGTAAGTAAGTACTTAATATTTTCAGTATCTCTAGACACGAGACATGGCTCGTGTTTCGGGATAGTATCCCTCATCAGTAGAGAAAAGTTCTGGGGTGGTTGAGAAGGCCGCCAAACAACCGTCACAGGCTTCGTTGCCCCTCTGGCGCGCAGGTGCATCTCCAAAAGCTCGTCAGCTTAGAGGCTCACGGGAGCCCTTTAACAGGAAAACCACGATGGGAGCACACTGCTAGCCTCTCCTTTGGATCGCCCCTCTGCATTCTGGTATATGCAGTGCATATAAGTTGAAGGGTTTCGAAAAAAGTTCTTGAATGTTTCACCAAAGTTGGTGTAAGTAAGTGCTTAATATTTTCAGTATCTCTAGACACGAGACATGGCTCGTGTTTCGGGATAGTATCCCTCATCAGTAGAGAAAAGTTCTGGGGTGGTTAAGAAGGCCGCCAAACAACCGTCACAGGCTTCGTTGCTCCTCTGGCGCGCAGGTGCATCTCCAAAAGCTCGTCAGCTTAGGGGCTCACGGGAGCCCTTTAACAGGAAAACCACGATGGGAGCACACTGCTAGCCTCTCCTCCGGATCGCCCCTCTGCATTCTGGTATATGCAGCGCGTATAACCTGAAGAGTTTCGAAAAAAGTTTGTGAATGTTTCACCAAAGTTGGTGTAAGTAAGTATTTAATATTTTCAGTATCTCTAGACACGAGACATGGCTCGTGTTTCGGGATAGTATCCCTCATCAGTAGAGAAAAGTTCTCGGGTGGTTGAGAAGGCCGCCAAACAACCGTCACAGGCTCCGTTGCCCCTTTGGCGCGCAGGTGCATCTCCAAAAGCTCGTCAGCTTAGGGGCTCACGAGATCCCTTTAAAAGGAAAACCACGATGGGAGCACACTGCTAGCCTCTCCTTTGGATCGCCCCTCTGCATTCTGGTATATGCAGTGCGTATAACTTGAAGGGTTTCGAAAAAAGTTCTTGAATGTTTCACCAAAGTTGGTGTAAGTAAGTACTTAATATTTTCAGTATCTCTAGACACGAGACATGGCTCGTGTTTCGGGATAGTATCCCTCATCAGTAGAGAAAAGTTCTGGGGTGGTTGAGAAGGCCGCCAAACAACCGTCACAGGCTTCGTTGCCCCTCTGGCGCGCAGGTGCATCTCCAAAAGCTCGTCAGCTTAGAGGCTCACAGGAGCACTTTAACAGGAAAACCACGATGGGAGCACACTGCTAGCCTCTCCTCCGGATCGCCCCTCTGCATTCTGGTATATGCAGAGCGTATAACCTGAAGAGTTTCGAAAAAAGTTCGTGAATGTTTCACCAAAGTTGGTGTAAGTAAGTACTTAATATTTTCAGTATCTCTAGACACGAGACATGGCTCGTGTTTCGGGATAGTATCCCTCATCAGTAGAGAAAAGTTCTCGGGTGGTTGAGAAGGCTGCCAAACAACCGTCACAGGCTCCGTTGCCCCTTTGGCCGCAGGAGCATCTCCAAAAGCTCGTCAGCTTAGGGGCTCACGAGATCCCTTTAAAAGGAAAACCACGATGGGAGCACACTGCTAGCCTTTCCTTTGGATCGCCCCTCTGCATTCTGGTATATGCAGTGCGTATAACTTGAAGGGTTTCGCAAAAAGTTCTTGAATGTTTCACCAAAGTTGGTGTAAGTAAGTACTTAATATTTTCAGTATCTCTAGACACGAGACATGCCTCGTGTTTCGGGATAGTATCCCTCATCAGTAGAGAAAAGTGATGGGGTGGTTGAGGAGGCCGCCAAACAACCGTCACAGGCTTCGTTGCCCCTCTGGCGCGCAGGTGCATCTCCAAAAGCTCGTCAGCTTAGAGGCTCACGGGAGCACTTTAACAGGAAAACCACGATGGGAGCACACTGCTAGCCTCTCCTCCGGATCGCCCCTCTGCATTCTGGTATATGCAGTGCGTATAACTTGAAGAGTTTCGAAAAAAGTTTGTGAATGTTTCACCAAAGTTGGTGTAAGTAAGTACTTAATACTTTCAGTATCTCTAGACACGAGACATGGCTCGTGTTTCGGGATGGTATCCCTCATCAGTAGAGAAAAGTTCTGGGGTGGTTGAGAAGGCCGCCAAACAACCGTTACAGGCTTCTTTGCCCCTCTGGCACGCAGGTGCATCTCCAAAAGCTCGTCAGCTTAGGGGCTCACGGGAGCCCTTTAACAGGAAAACCACGATGGGAGCACACTGCTAGCCTCTCTTTTGGATCGCCCCTCTGCATTCTGGTATATGCAGTGCATATAACTTGAAGGGTTTCGAAAAAGGTTCTTGAATGTTTCACCAAAGTTGGTGTAAGTAAGTACTTAATATTTTCAGTATCTCTAGACAGGAGACATGGCTCGTGTTTCGGGATAGTATCCCTCATCAGTAGAGAAAAGTTCTGGGGTGGTTGAGAAGGCCGCCAAACAACCGTCACAGGCTTCTTTGCCCCTCTAGCACGCAGGTGCATCTCCAAAAGCTCGTCAGCTTAGGGGCTCACGGAAGCCCTTTAACAGGAAAACCACGATGGGAGCACACTGCTAGCCTCTCCTTTGGATCGCCCCTCTGCATTCTGGTATATGCAGTGCATATAACTTGAAGGGTTTCGAAAAAAGTTCTTGAATGTTTCACCAAAGTTGGTGTAAGTAAGTACTTAATATTTTCAGTATCTCTAGACACGAGACATGGCTCGTGTTTCGGGATAGTATCCCTCATCAGTAGAGAAAAGTTCTGGGGTGGTTGAGAAGGCCGCCAAACAACCGTCACAGGCTTCGTTGCCCCTCTGGCGCGCAGGTGCATCTCCAAAAGCTCGTCAGCTTAGGGGCTCACGGGCAGCCTTTAACAGGAAAACCACGATGGGAGCACACTGCTAGCCTCTCCTCCGGATCGCCCCTCTGCATTCTGGTATATGCAGTGCGTATAACTTGAAGAGTTTCGTAAAAAGTTTGTGTATGTTTCACCAAAGTTATTGTAAGTAAGTACTTAATATTTTAAGTATCTCTAGACACGAGACATGGCTCGTGTTTCAGGATAGTATCCCTCATCAGTAGAGAAAAGTTCTTAGGTGGTTGAGAAGGTCGCCAAACAACCGTCAGAGGCTTCGTTGCCCCTCTGGCGCGCAGGTGCATCTCCAAAAGCTCGTCAGCTTAGGGGCTCACGGGAGCCCTTTAACAGGAAAACCACGATGGGAGCACACTGCTAGCCTCTCCTTCGGATCGCCCCTCTGCATTCTGGTATATGCAGTGCGTATAACTTGAAGAGTTTCGAAAAAAGTTCTTGAATGTTTCACCAAAGTTGGTGTAAGTAAGTACTTAATATTTTCAGTATCTCTAGACAAGAGACATGGCTCGTGTTTCGGGATAGTATCCCTCATCAGTAGAGAAAAGTTCTGGGGTGGTTGAGAAGACCGCCAAACAACCGTCACAGGCTCCGTTGCCCCTTCGGCGCGCAGGTGCATCTCCAAAAGCTTGTCAGCTTAGGGGCTCACGGGAGCCCTTTAACAGGAAAACCACGATGGGAGCACACTGCTAGCCTCTCCTTTGGATCGCCCCTCTGCATTCTGGTATATGCAGTGCATATAACTTGAAGGGTTTCGAAAAAAGTTCTTGAATGTTTCACCAAAGTTGGTGTAAGTAAGTACTTAATATTTTCAGTATCTCTAGAAACGAGACATGGCTCATGTTGCGGGATAGTATCCCTCATCAGTAGAGAAAAGTTCTGGGGTGGTTGAGAAGACCGCCAAACAACCGTCACAGGCTTCTTTGCCCCTCTGGCACGCAGGTGCATCTCCAAAAGCTCGTCAGCTTAGGGGCTCACGGGAGCCCTTTAACCGGAAAACCATGATGGGAGCACAGTGCTAGCCTCTCCTCCGGATCGCCACTCTGCATTCTGGTATATGCAGTGCGTATAACTTGAAGAGTTTCGAAAAAAGTTCTTGAATGTTTCACCAAAGTTGGTGTAAGTAAGTACTTAATATTTTCAGTATCTCTAGACACGAGACATGGCTCGTGTTTCGGGATAGTATCCCTCATCAGTAGAGAAAAGTTCTGGGGTGGTTGAGAAGGCCGCCAAACAACCGTCACAGGCTTCTTTGCCCCTCTGGCGCGCAGGTGCATCTCCAAAAGCTCGTCAGCTTAGGGGCTCACGGGAGCCCTTTAACAGGAAAACCACGATGGGAGCACACTGCTAGCCTCTCCTCCGGATCGCCCCTCTGCATTCTGGTATATGCAGTGCGTATAACTTGAAGAGTTTCGTAAAAAGTTCGTGTATGTTTCACCAAAGTTGGTGTAAGTAAGTACTTAATATTTTCAGTATCTCTAGACAGGAGACATAGCTCGTGTTTCGGGATAGTATCCCTCATCAGTAGAGAAAAGTTCTGGGGTGGTTGAGAAGGCCGCCAAACAACCGTCACAGGCTTCTTTGCCCCTCTGGCATGCAGGTGCATCTCCAAAAGCTCGTCAGCTTAGGGGCTCACGGGAGCCCTTTAACAGGAAAACCACGATGGGAGCACACTGCTAGCCTCTCCTTTGGATCGCCCCTCTGCATTCTGGTATATGCAGTGCATATAACTTGAAGGGTTTCGAAAAAAGTTCTTGAATGTTTCACCAAAGTTGGTGTAAGTAAGTACTTAATATTTTCAGTATCTCTAGACACGAGACATGGCCCGTGTTTCGGGATAGTATCCCTCATCAGTAGAGAAAAGTTCTGGGGTGGTTGAGAAGGCCGCCAAACAACCGTCACAGGCTTCTTTGCCCCTCTGGCACACAGGTGCATCTCCAAAAGCTCGTCAGCTTAGGGGCTCACGGGAGCCCTTTAACAGGAAAACCACAATGGGAGCACACTGCTAGCCTCTCCTCCGGATCGCCCCTCTGCATTCTGGTATATGCAGAGCGTATAACCTGAAGAGTTTCGAAAAAAGTTCGTGAATGTTTCACCAAAGTTGGTGTAAGTAAGTACTTAATATTTTCAGTATCTCTAGACACGAGACATGGCTCGTGTTTCGGGATAGTATCCCTCATCAGTAGAGAAAAGTTCTCGGGTGGTTGAGAAGGCCGCCAAACAACCGTCACAGGCTCCGTTGCCCCTTTTGGCGCGCAGGTGCATCTCCAAAAGCTCGTCAGCTTAGGGGCTCACGAGATCCCTTTAAAAGGAAAACCACGATGGGAGCACACTGCTAGCCTTTCCTTTGGATCGCCCCTCTGCATTCTGGTATATGCAGTGCGTATAACTTGAAGGGTTTCGAAAAAAGTTCTTGAATGTTTCACCAAAGTTGGTGTAAGTAAGTACTTAATATTTTCAGTATCTCTAGACACGAGACATGGCCCGTGTTTCGGGATAGTATCCTTCATCAGTAGAGAAAAGTTCTGGGGTGGTTGAGAAGGCCGCCAAACAACCGTCACAGGCTTCGTTGCCCCTCTGGCGCGCAGGTGCATCTCCAAAAGCTCGTCAGCTTAGAGGCTCACGGGAGCACTTTAACAGGAAAACCACGATGGGAGCACACTGCTAGCCTCTCCTCTGGATTGCCCCTTTGCATTCTGGTATATGCAGTGCATATAACTTGAAGAGTTTCGAAAAAAGTTTGTGAATGTTTCACCTAAGTTGGTGTAAGTAAGTACTTAATATTTTCAGTATCTCTAGACACGAGACATGGCTCGTGTTTCGGGATAGTATCCCTCATCAGTAGAGAAAAGTTCTGGGGTGGTTGAGAAGGCCGCCAAACAACCGTCACA
Organism: Lissotriton helveticus; assembly: GCF_964261635.1. NCBI lineage: Eukaryota > Metazoa > Chordata > Amphibia > Caudata > Salamandridae > Lissotriton > Lissotriton helveticus. Next base: position 357,019,208 of record NC_136062.1, read on the forward strand.
GGCTTCTTTGCCCCTCTGGCACACAGGTGCATCTCCAAAAGATCGTCAGCTTAGGGGCTCACGGGAGCCCTTTAACAGGAAAACCACGATGGGAGCACACTGCTAGCCTCTCCTCCGGATCGCCCCTCTGCATTCTGGTATATGCAGTGCATATAACTTGAAGAGTTTCAAAAAAAGTTTGTGAATGTTTCACCAAAGTTAGTGTAAGTAAGTACTTAATATTTTCAGTATATCGAGACACGAGACATGGCTCGTGTTTCGGGATAGTATCCCTCATCAGTAGAGAAAAGTTCTCGGGTGATTGAGAAGGCCGCCAAACAACCGTCACAGGCTCCGTTGCCCCTTTGACACGCAGGTGCATCTCCAAAAGCTCGTCAGCTTAGGGGGTCACGAGATCCCTTTAACAGGAAAACCACGATGGGAGCACACTGCTAGCCTCTCTTTTGGATCGCCCCTCTGCATTCTGGTATATGCAGTGCATATAACTTGAAGGGTTTCGAAAAAAGTTCTTGAATGTTTCACCAAAGTTGGTGTAAGTAAGTACTTAATATTTTCAGTATCTCTAGACACGAGACATGGCCCGTGTTTCGGGATAGTATCCTTCATCAGTAGAGAAAAGTTCTGGGGTGGTTGAGAAGGCCGCCAAACAACCGTCACAGGCTTCTCTGCCCCGCTGGCACGCAGGTGCATCTCCAAAAGCTCGTCAGCTTAGGGGCTCACAGGAGCCCTTTAACCGGAAAACCACGATGGGAGCACACTGCTAGCCTCTCCTCCGGATCGCCCCTCTGCATTCTGGTATATGCAGTGCATATAACTTGAAGAGTTTCAAAAAAAGTTTGTGAATGTTTCACCAAAGTTAGTGTAAGTAAGTACTTAATATTTTCAGTATCTCTAGACACAAGACATGGCTCCTGTTTCGGGATAGTATCCCTCATCAGTAGAGAAAAGTTCTGGGGTGGTTGAGAAGGCCGCCAAACAACCGTCACAGGCTTCGTTGCCCCTCTGGCGCGCAGGTGCATCTCCAAAAGCTCGTCAGCTTAGAGGCTCACGTGAGCCCTTTAACAGGAAAACCACGATGGGAGCACACTGCTAGCCTCTCCTCCGGATCGCCCCTCTGCATTCTGGTATATGCAGTGCGTATAACTTGAAGAGTTTCGAAAAAAGTTTGTGAATGTTTCACCAAAGTTGGTGTAAGTAAGAACTTAATATTTTCAGTATCTCTAGACAGGAGACATGGCTCGTGTTTCGGGATAGTATCCCTCATCAGTAGAGAAAAGTTCTGGGGTGGTTGAGAAGGCCGCCAAACAACCGTCACAGGCTTCTTTGCCCCTCTGGCACGCAGGTGCATCTCCAAAAGCTTGTCAGCTTAGGGGCTCACGGGAGCCCTTTAACAGGAAAACCACGATGGGAGCACACTGCTAGCCTCTCCTTTGGAGCGCCCCTCTGCATTCTGGTATATGCAGTGCATATAACTTGAAGGGTTTCGAAAAAAGTTCTTGAATGTTTCACCAAAGTTGGTGTAAGTAAGTACTTAATATTTTCAGTATCTCTAGACACGAGACATGGCTCGTGTTTCGGGATAGTATCCCTCATCAGTAGAGAAAAGTTCTGGGGTGGTTGAGAAGACCGCCAAACAACCGTCACAGGCTTCTTTGCCCCTCTGGCACGCAGGTGCATCTCCAAAAGCTCGTCAGCTTAGGGGCTCACGGGAGCCCTTTAACCGGAAAACCACGATGGGAGCACAGTGCTAGCCTCTCCTCCGGATCGCCACTCTGCATTCGGGTATATGCAGTGCATATAACTTGAAGAGTTTCAAAAAAAGTTTGTGAATGTTTCACCAAAGTTAGTGTAAGTAAGTACTTAATATTTTCAGTATCTCTAGACACGAGACATGGCTCGTGTTTCGGGATAGTATCCCTCATCAGTAGAGAAAAGTTCTGGGGTGGTTGAGAAGGCCGCCAAACAACCGTCATGGGCTTCGTTGCCCCTCTGGCGCGCAGGTGCATCTCCAAAAGCTCGTCAGCTTAGGGGCCCACGGGAGCCCTTTAACAGGAAAACCGCGATGGGAGCACACTGCTGGCCTCTCCTCCGCATCGCCCCTCTGCATTCTGGTATATGCAGTGCGTATAACCTGAAAAATTTCGAAAAAAGTTCGTGAATGTTTCACCAAAGTTGGTGTAAATAAGTACTTAATATTTTCAGTATCTCTAGACACGAGACATGGCTCGTGTTTCGGGATAGTATCCCTCATCAGTAGAGAAAAGTTCTCGGGTGGTTGAGAAGGCCGCCAAACAACCGTCACAGGCTTCGTTGCCCCTCTGGCGCGCAGGTGCATCTCCGAAAGCTCGTCAGCGTAGGGGCTCACGGGAGCCCTTTACCAGGAAAACCACGATGGGAGCACACTGCTAGCCTCTCCTCTGGATCGCCCCTCTGCATTCTGGTATATGCAGTGCATATAACTTGAAGTGTTTCGAAAAAAGTTCATGAATGTTTCACCAAAGTTGGTGTGAGTAAGTACTTAATATTTTCAGTATCTCTAGACACGAGACATGGCTCGTGTTTCGGGATAGTATCCCTCATCAGTAGAGAAAAGTTCTGAGGTGGTTGAGAAGGCCGCCAAACAACCGTCACAGGCTTTGTTGCCCCTCTGGCGCGCAGGTGCATCTCCAAAAGCTCCTCAGCTTAGGGGCTCACGGGAGCCCTTTAACAGGAAAACCACGATGGGAGCACACTGCTAGCCTCTCTTCCGGATCGCCCTCTGCATTCTGGTATATGTAGGGCGTATAACTTGAAGAGTTTCAAAAAAAGTTAGTGAATTTTTCACCAAAGTTGGTGTAAGTAAGTACTTAATATTTTCAGTATCTCTAGACACGAGACATGGCTCGTGTTTTGGGATAGTATCCCTCATCAGTAGAGAAAAGTTCTTGGGTGGTTGAGAAGGCCACCAAACAACTGTCATAGGCTTCGTTGCCCCTCTGGCGCACAGGTGCATCAGCAAAAGCTCGTCAGCTTTGGGGCTCACGGGAGCCCTTTAACAGGAAAACCACGATGGGAGCACACTGCTAGCTTCTCTTCCGGATCGCCTATCTGCATTCTGGTATATGTAGGGCGTATAACTTGAAGAGTTTCAAAAAAAGTTAGTGAATTTTTTACCAAAGTTGGTGTAAGTAAGTACTTAATATTTTCAGTATCTCTAGACACGAGACATGGCTCGTGTTTCGGGATAGTATCCCTCATCAGTAGAGAAAAGTTCTGGGGTGGTTAAGAAGGCCGCCAAACAACCGTCACAGGCTTCGTTGCTCCTCTGGCGCGCAGGTGCATCTCCAAAAGCTCGTCAGCTTAGGGGCTCACGGGAGCCCTTTAACAGGAAAACCACGATGGGAGCACACTGCTAGCCTCTCCTCCGGATCGCCCCTCTGCATTCTGGTATATGCAGCGCGTATAACTTGAAGAGTTTCAAAAAAAGTTTGTGAATGTTTCACCAAAGTTAGTGTAAGTAAGTACTTAATATTTTCAGTATCTCTAGACACGAGACATGGCTCGTGTTTCGGGATAGTATCCCTCATCAGTAGAGAAAAGTTCTGGGGTGGTTGAGAAGGCCGCCAAACTACCGTCACAGGCTTCGTTGCCCCTCTGGCGCGCAGGTGCATCTCCAAAAGCTCGTCAGCTTAGAGGCTCACGGGAGCACTTTAACAGGAAAACCACGATGGGAGCACACTGCTAGCCTCTCCTCCGGATCGCCACTCTGCATTCTGGTATATGCAGTGCATAGAACTTGAAGAGTTTCAAAAAAAGTTTGTGAATGTTTCACCAAAGTTAGTGTAAGTAAGTACTTAATATTTTCAGTATCTCTAGACACGAGACATGGCTCGTGTTTCGGGATAGTATCCCTCATCAGTAGAGAAAAGTTCTGGGGTGGTTGAGAAGGCCGTCAAACAACCGTCACAGGCTTCGTTGCCCCTCTGGCGCGCAGGTGCATCTCCAAAAGCTCGTCAGCTTAGGGGCTCACGGGAGCCCGTTAACAGGAAAACCGCGATGGGAGCACACTGCTAGCCTCTCCTCCGGATCGCCCCTCTGCATTCTGGTATATGCAGTGCGTATAACTTGAAGAGTTTCGAAAAAAGTTTGTGAATGTTTCACCAAAGTTGGTGTAAGTAAGTACTTAATATTTTCAGTATCTCTAGACAGGAGACATGGCTCGTGTTTCGGGATAGTATCCCTCATCAGTAGAGAAAAGTTCTGGGGTGGTTGAGAAGGCCGCCAAACAACCGTCACAGGCTTCTTTGCCCCTCTAGCACGCAGGTGCATCTCCAAAAGCTCGTCAGCTTAGGGGCTCACGGAAGCCCTTTAACAGGAAAACCACGATGGGAGCACACTGCTAGCCTCTCCTTTGGATCGCCCCTCTGCATTCTGGTATATGCAGTGCATATAACTTGAAGGGTTTCGAAAAAAGTTCTTGAATGTTTCACCAAAGTTGGTGTAAGTAAGTACTTAATATTTTCAGTATCTCTAGACACGAGACATGGCTCGTGTTTCAGGATAGTATCCCTCATCAGTAGAGAAAAGTTCTGGGGTGGTTGAGAAGGCCGCCAAACAACCGTCACAGGCTTCGTTGCCCCTATGGTGCATCTCCAAAAGCTCGTCAGCTTAGGGGCTCACGGGAGCCCTTTAACAGGAAAACCAAGATGGGAGCACACTGCTAGCTTCTCCTCCGGATCGCCCCTCTGCATTCTGGTATATGCAGTGCGTATAACTTGAAGAGTTTCGTAAAAAGTTCGTGTATGTTTCACCAAAGTTATTGTAAGTAAGTACTTAATATTTTAAGTATCTCTAGACACGAGACATGGCTCGTGTTTCAGGATAGTATCCCTCATCAGTAGAGAAAAGTTCTTAGGTGGTTGAGAAGGTCGCCAAACAACCGTCACAGGCTCCGTTGCCCCTTTTGCGCGCAGGTGCATCTCCAAAAGCTCATCAGCTTAGGGGCTCACGAGATCCCTTTAAAGAGGAAAACCACGATGGGAGCTCACTGCTAGCCTCTCCTTTGGATCGCCCCTCTGCATTCTGGTATATGCAGTGCGTATAACTTGAAGGGTTTCGAAAAAAGTTCTTGAATGTTTCACCAAAGTTGGTGTAAGTAAGTACTTAATGTTTTCAGTATCTCTAGACACGAGACATGGCTCGTGTTTCGGGATAGTATCCCTCATCAGTAGAGAAAAGTTCTGGGGTGGTTGAGAAGGCCGCCAAACAACCGTCACAGGCTTCGTTGCCCCTCTGGCGCGCAGGTGCATCTCCAAAAGCTCGTCATCTTAGAGGCTCACGGGAGCCCTTTAACAGGAAAACCACGATGGGAGCACACTGCTAGCCTCTCCTTTGGATCGCCCCTCTGCATTCTGGTATATGCAGTGCATATAACTTGAAGGGTTTCGAAAAAAGTTCTTGAATGTTTCACCAAAGTTGGTGTAAGTAAGTACTTAATATTTTCAGTATCTCTAGACACGAGACATGGCTCGTGTTTCGGGATAGTATCCCTCATCAGTAGAGAAAAGTTCTGGGGTGGTTAAGAAGGCCGCCAAACAACCGTCACAGGCTTCGTTGACCCTTTGGCGCGCAGGTGCATCTCCAAAAGCTCGTCAGCTTAGGGGCTCACGAGATCCCTTTAAAAGGAAAACCACGATGGGAGCACACTGCTAGCCTCTCCTTTGGATCGCCCCTCTGCATTCTGGTATATGCAGTGCGTATAACTTGAAGGGTTTCGAAAAAAGTTCTTGAATGTTTCACCAAAGTTGGTGTAAGTAAGTACTTAATATTTTCAGTATCTCTAGACACGAGACATGGCTCGTGTTTCGGGATAGTATCCCTCATCAGTAGAGAAAAGTTCTGGGGTGGTTGAGAAGGCCGCCAAACAACCGTCACAGGCTTCGTTGCCCCTCTGGCGCGCAGGTGCATCTCCAAAAGCTCGTCAGCTTAGAGGCTCACAGGAGCACTTTAACAGGAAAACCACGATGGGAGCACACTGCTAGCCTCTCCTCTGGATCGCCCCTCTGCATTCTTGTATATGCAGTGCATATAACTTGAAGAGTTTCGAAAAAAGTTTGTGAATGTTTCACCAAAGTTGGTGTAAGTAAGTACTTAATATTTTCAGTATCTCCAGACACGAGACATGGCTCGTGTTTCGGGATAGTATCCCTCATCAGTAGAGAAAAGTTCTGGGGTGGTTGAGAAGGCCGCCAAACAACCGTCACAGGCTTCTTTGCCCCTCTGGCACGCAGGTGCATCTCCAAAAGCTCGTCAGCTTAGGGGCTCACGGGAGCCCTTTTACAGGAAAACCACGATGGGAGCACACTGCTAGCCTCTCCTCCGGATCGCCCCTCTGCATTCTGGTATATGCAGTACGTATAACTTGAAGAGTTTCGTAAAAAGTTCGTGTATGTTCCACAAAAGTTATTGTAAGTAAGTACTTAATATTTTAAGTATCTCTAGACACGAGACATGGCTCGTGTTTCAGGATAGTATCCCTCATCAGTAGAGAAAAGTTCTTAGGTGGTTGAGAAGGTCGCCAAACAACCGTCAGAGGCTTCATTGCCCCTCTGGTGCGCAGGTGCATCTCCAAAAGCTCGTCAGCTTAGGGGCTCACGGGAGCCCTTTAACAGGAAAACCACGATGGGAGCACACTGCTAGCCTCTCCTCCGGATCGCCCCTCTGCATTCTGGTATATGCAGCGCGTATAACCTGAAGAGTTTCGAAAAAAGTTCGTGAATGTTTCACCAAAGTTGGTGTAAGTAAGTACTTAATATTTTCAGTATCTCTAGACACGAGACATGGCTCGTGTTTCGGGATAGTATCCCTCATCAGTAGAGAAAAGTTCTGGGGTGGTTGAGAAGGCCGCCAAACAACCGTCACAGGCTTCGTTGCCCCTCTGGCGCGCAGGTGCATCTCCAAAAGCTCGTCAGCTTAGAGGCTCACGGGAGCCCTTTAACAGGAAAACCACGATGGGAGCACACTGCTAGCCTCTCCTTTGGATCGCCCCTCTGCATTCTGGTATATGCAGTGCATATAAGTTGAAGGGTTTCGAAAAAAGTTCTTGAATGTTTCACCAAAGTTGGTGTAAGTAAGTGCTTAATATTTTCAGTATCTCTAGACACGAGACATGGCTCGTGTTTCGGGATAGTATCCCTCATCAGTAGAGAAAAGTTCTGGGGTGGTTAAGTAGGCCGCCAAACAACCGTCACAGGCTTCGTTGCTCCTCTGGCGCGCAGGTGCATCTCCAAAAGCTCGTCAGCTTAGGGGCTCACGGGAGCCCTTTAACAGGAAAACCACGATGGGAGCACACTGCTAGCCTCTCCTCCGGATCGCCCCTCTGCATTCTGGTATATGCAGCGCGTATAACCTGAAGAGTTTCGAAAAAAGTTTGTGAATGTTTCACCAAAGTTGGTGTAAGTAAGTACTTAATATTTTCAGTATCTCTAGACACGAGACATGGCTCGTGTTTCGGGATAGTATCCCTCATCAGTAGAGAAAAGTTCTCGGGTGGTTGAGAAGGCCGCCAAACAACCGTCACAGGCTCCGTTGCCCCTTTGGCGCGCAGGTGCATCTCCAAAAGCTCGTCAGCTTAGGGGCTCACGAGATCCCTTTAAAAGGAAAACCACGATGGGAGCACACTGCTAGCCTCTCCTTTGGATCGCCCCTCTGCATTCTGGTATATGCAGTGCGTATAACTTGAAGGGTTTCGAAAAAAGTTCTTGAATGTTTCACCAAAGTTGGTGTAAGTAAGTACTTAATATTTTCAGTATCTCTAGACACGAGACATGGCTCGTGTTTCGGGATAGTATCCCTCATCAGTAGAGAAAAGTTCTGGGGTGGTTGAGAAGGCCGCCAAACAACCGTCACAGGCTTCGTTGCCCCTCTGGCGCGCAGGTGCATCTCCAAAAGCTCGTCAGCTTAGAGGCTCACAGGAGCACTTTAACAGGAAAACCACGATGGGAGCACACTGCTAGCCTCTCCTCCGGATCGCCCCTCTGCATTCTGGTATATGCAGAGCGTATAACCTGAAGAGTTTCGAAAAAAGTTCGTGAATGTTTCACCAAAGTTGGTGTAAGTAAGTACTTAATATTTTCAGTATCTCTAGACACGAGACATGGCTCGTGTTTCGGGATAGTATCCCTCATCAGTAGAGAAAAGTTCTCGGGTGGTTGAGAAGGCTGCCAAACAACCGTCACAGGCTCCGTTGCCCCTTTGGCCGCAGGAGCATCTCCAAAAGCTCGTCAGCTTAGGGGCTCACGAGATCCCTTTAAAAGGAAAACCACGATGGGAGCACACTGCTAGCCTTTCCTTTGGATCGCCCCTCTGCATTCTGGTATATGCAGTGCGTATAACTTGAAGGGTTTCGCAAAAAGTTCTTGAATGTTTCACCAAAGTTGGTGTAAGTAAGTACTTAATATTTTCAGTATCTCTAGACACGAGACATGCCTCGTGTTTCGGGATAGTATCCCTCATCAGTAGAGAAAAGTTCTGGGGTGGTTGAGAAGGCCGCCAAACAACCGTCACAGGCTTCTTTGCCCCTCTAGCACGCAGGTGCATCTCCAAAAGCTCGTCAGCTTAGGGGCTCACGGAAGCCCTTTAACAGGAAAACCACGATGGGAGCACACTGCTAGCCTCTCCTTTGGATCGCCCCTCTGCATTCTGGTATATGCAGTGCATATAACTTGAAGGGTTTCGAAAAAAGTTCTTGAATGTTTCACCAAAGTTGGTGTAAGTAAGTACTTAATATTTTCAGTATCTCTAGACACGAGACATGGCTCGTGTTTCGGGATAGTATCCCTCATCAGTAGAGAAAAGTTCTGGGGTGGTTGAGAAGGCCGCCAAACAACCGTCACAGGCTTCGTTGCCCCTCTGGCGCGCAGGTGCATCTCCAAAAGCTCGTCAGCTTAGGGGCTCACGGGCAGCCTTTAACAGGAAAACCACGATGGGAGCACACTGCTAGCCTCTCCTCCGGATCGCCCCTCTGCATTCTGGTATATGCAGTGCGTATAACTTGAAGAGTTTCGTAAAAAGTTTGTGTATGTTTCACCAAAGTTATTGTAAGTAAGTACTTAATATTTTAAGTATCTCTAGACACGAGACATGGCTCGTGTTTCAGGATAGTATCCCTCATCAGTAGAGAAAAGTTCTTAGGTGGTTGAGAAGGTCGCCAAACAACCGTCAGAGGCTTCGTTGCCCCTCTGGCGCGCAGGTGCATCTCCAAAAGCTCGTCAGCTTAGGGGCTCACGGGAGCCCTTTAACAGGAAAACCACGATGGGAGCACACTGCTAGCCTCTCCTTCGGATCGCCCCTCTGCATTCTGGTATATGCAGTGCGTATAACTTGAAGAGTTTCGAAAAAAGTTCTTGAATGTTTCACCAAAGTTGGTGTAAGTAAGTACTTAATATTTTCAGTATCTCTAGACAAGAGACATGGCTCGTGTTTCGGGATAGTATCCCTCATCAGTAGAGAAAAGTTCTGGGGTGGTTGAGAAGACCGCCAAACAACCGTCACAGGCTCCGTTGCCCCTTCGGCGCGCAGGTGCATCTCCAAAAGCTTGTCAGCTTAGGGGCTCACGGGAGCCCTTTAACAGGAAAACCACGATGGGAGCACACTGCTAGCCTCTCCTTTGGATCGCCCCTCTGCATTCTGGTATATGCAGTGCATATAACTTGAAGGGTTTCGAAAAAAGTTCTTGAATGTTTCACCAAAGTTGGTGTAAGTAAGTACTTAATATTTTCAGTATCTCTAGACACGAGACATGGCTCATGTTGCGGGATAGTATCCCTCATCAGTAGAGAAAAGTTCTGGGGTGGTTGAGAAGACCGCCAAAAAACCGTCACAGGCTTCTTTGCCCCTCTGGCACGCAGGTGCATCTCCAAAAGCTCGTCAGCTTAGGGGCTCACGGGAGCCCTTTAACCGGAAAACCATGATGGGAGCACAGTGCTAGCCTCTCCTCCGGATCGCCACTCTGCATTCTGGTATATGCAGTGCGTATAACTTGAAGAGTTTCGAAAAAAGTTCTTGAATGTTTCACCAAAGTTGGTGTAAGTAAGTACTTAATATTTTCAGTATCTCTAGACACGAGACATGGCTCGTGTTTCGGGATAGTATCCCTCATCAGTAGAGAAAAGTTCTGGGGTGGTTGAGAAGGCCGCCAAACAACCGTCACAGGCTTCTTTGCCCCTCTGGCGCGCAGGTGCATCTCCAAAAGCTCGTCAGCTTAGGGGCTCACGGGAGCCCTTTAACAGGAAAACCACGATGGGAGCACACTGCTAGCCTCTCCTCCGGATCGCCCCTCTGCATTCTGGTATATGCAGTGCGTATAACTTGAAGAGTTTCGTAAAAAGTTCGTGTATGTTTCACCAAAGTTGGTGTAAGTAAGTACTTAATATTTTCAGTATCTCTAGACAGGAGACATAGCTCGTGTTTCGGGATAGTATCCCTCATCAGTAGAGAAAAGTTCTGGGGTGGTTGAGAAGGCCGCCAAACAACCGTCACAGGCTTCTTTGCCCCTCTGGCATGCAGGTGCATCTCCAAAAGCTCGTCAGCTTAGGGGCTCACGGGAGCCCTTTAACAGGAAAACCACGATGGGAGCACACTGCTAGCCTCTCCTTTGGATCGCCCCTCTGCATTCTGGTATATGCAGTGCATATAACTTGAAGGGTTTCGAAAAAAGTTCTTGAATGTTTCACCAAAGTTGGTGTAAGTAAGTACTTAATATTTTCAGTATCTCTAGACACGAGACATGGCCCGTGTTTCGGGATAGTATCCCTCATCAGTAGAGAAAAGTTCTGGGGTGGTTGAGAAGGCCGCCAAACAACCGTCACAGGCTTCTTTGCCCCTCTGGCACACAGGTGCATCTCCAAAAGCTCGTCAGCTTAGGGGCTCACGGGAGCCCTTTAACAGGAAAACCACAATGGGAGCACACTGCTAGCCTCTCCTCCGGATCGCCCCTCTGCATTCTGGTATATGCAGAGCGTATAACCTGAAGAGTTTCGAAAAAAGTTCGTGAATGTTTCACCAAAGTTGGTGTAAGTAAGTACTTAATATTTTCAGTATCTCTAGACACGAGACATGGCTCGTGTTTCGGGATAGTATCCCTCATCAGTAGAGAAAAGTTCTCGGGTGGTTGAGAAGGCCGCCAAACAACCGTCACAGGCTCCGTTGCCCCTTTGGCGCGCAGGTGCATCTCCAAAAGCTCGTCAGCTTAGGGGCTCACGAGATCCCTTTAAAAGGAAAACCACGATGGGAGCACACTGCTAGCCTTTCCTTTGGATCGCCCCTCTGCATTCTGGTATATGCAGTGCGTATAACTTGAAGGGTTTCGAAAAAAGTTCTTGAATGTTTCACCAAAGTTGGTGTAAGTAAGTACTTAATATTTTCAGTATCTCTAGACACGAGACATGGCCCGTGTTTCGGGATAGTATCCTTCATCAGTAGAGAAAAGTTCTGGGGTGGTTGAGAAGGCCGCCAAACAACCGTCACAGGCTTCGTTGCCCCTCTGGCGCGCAGGTGCATCTCCAAAAGCTCGTCAGCTTAGAGGCTCACGGGAGCACTTTAACAGGAAAACCACGATGGGAGCACACTGCTAGCCTCTCCTCTGGATTGCCCCTTTGCATTCTGGTATATGCAGTGCATATAACTTGAAGAGTTTCGAAAAAAGTTTGTGAATGTTTCACCTAAGTTGGTGTAAGTAAGTACTTAATATTTTCAGTATCTCTAGACACGAGACATGGCTCGTGTTTCGGGATAGTATCCCTCATCAGTAGAGAAAAGTTCTGGGGTGGTTGAGAAGGCCGCCAAACAACCGTCACAGGCTTCTTTGCCCCTCTGGCACACAGGTGCATCTCCAAAAGATCGTCAGCTTAGGGGCTCACGGGAGCCCTTTAACAGGAAAACCACGATGGGAGCACACTGCTAGCCTCTCCTCCGGATCGCCCCTCTGCATTCTGGTATATGCAGTGCATATAACTTGAAGAGTTTCAAAAAAAGTTTGTGAATGTTTCACCAAAGTTAGTGTAAGTAAGTACTTAATATTTTCAGTATCTCGAGACACGAGACATGGCTCGTGTTTCGGGATAGTATCCCTCATCAGTAGAGAAAAGTTCTCGGGTGATTGAGAAGGCCGCCAAACAACCGTCACAGGCTCCGTTGCCCCTTTGACACGCAGGTGCATCTCCAAAAGCTCGTCAGCTTAGGGGGTCACGAGATCCCTTTAACAGGAAAACCACGATGGGAGCACACTGCTAGCCTCTCTTTTGGATCGCCCCTCTGCATTCTGGTATATGCAGTGCATATAACTTGAAGGGTTTCGAAAAAAGTTCTTGAATGTTTCACCAAAGTTGGTGTAAGTAAGTACTTAATATTTTCAGTATCTCTAGACACGAGACATGGCCCGTGTTTCGGGATAGTATCCTTCATCAGTAGAGAAAAGTTCTGGGGTGGTTGAGAAGGCCGCCAAACAACCGTCACAGGCTTCTCTGCCCCGCTGGCACGCAGGTGCATCTCCAAAAGCTCGTCAGCTTAGGGGCTCACAGGAGCCCTTTAACCGGAAAACCACGATGGGAGCACACTGCTAGCCTCTCCTCCGGATCGCCCCTCTGCATTCTGGTATATGCAGTGCATATAACTTGAAGAGTTTCAAAAAAAGTTTGTGAATGTTTCACCAAAGTTAGTGTAAGTAAGTACTTAATATTTTCAGTATCTCTAGACACAAGACATGGCTCCTGTTTCGGGATAGTATCCCTCATCAGTAGAGAAAAGTTCTGGGGTGGTTGAGAAGGCCGCCAAACAACCGTCACAGGCTTCGTTGCCCCTCTGGCGCGCAGGTGCATCTCCAAAAGCTCGTCAGCTTAGAGGCTCAAGTGAGCCCTTTAACAGGAAAACCACGATGGGAGCACACTGCTAGCCTCTCCTCCGGTTCGCCCCTCTGCATTCTGGTATATGCAGTGCGTATAACTTGAAGAGTTTCGAAAAAAGTTTGTGAATGTTTCACCAAAGTTGGTGTAAGTAAGAACTTAATATTTTCAGTATCTCTAGACAGGAGACATGGCTCGTGTTTCGGGATAGTATCCCTCATCAGTAGAGAAAAGTTCTGGGGTGGTTGAGAAGGCCGCCAAACAACCGTCACAGGCTTCTTTGCCCCTCTGGCACGCAGGTGCATCTCCAAAAGCTTGTCAGCTTAGGGGCTCACGGGAGCCCTTTAACAGGAAAACCACGATGGGAGCACACTGCTAGCCTCTCCTTTGGATCGCCCCTCTGCATTCTGGTATATGCAGTGCATATAACTTGAAGGGTTTCGAAAAAAGTTCTTGAATGTTTCACCAAAGTTGGTGTAAGTAAGTACTTAATATTTTCAGTATCTCTAGACACGAGACATGGCTCGTGTTTCGGGATAGTATCCCTCATCAGTAGAGAAAAGTTCTGGGGTGGTTGAGAAGACCGCCAAACAACCGTCACAGGCTTCTTTGCCCCTCTGGCACGCAGGTGCATCTCCAAAAGCTCGTCAGCTTAGGGGCTCACGGGAGCCCTTTAACCGGAAAACCACGATGGGAGCACAGTGCTAGCCTCTCCTCCGGATCGCCACTCTGCATTCGGGTATATGCAGTGCATATAACTTGAAGAGTTTCAAAAAAAGTTTGTGAATGTTTCACCAAAGTTAGTGTAAGTAAGTACTTAATATTTTCAGTAACTCTAGACACGAGACATGGCTCGTGTTTCGGGATAGTATCCCTCATCAGTAGAGAAAAGTTCTGGGGTGGTTGAGAAGGCCGCCAAACAACCGTCATGGGCTTCGTTGCCCCTCTGGCGCGCAGGTGCATCTCCAAAAGCTCGTCAGCTTAGGGGCTCACGGGAGCCCTTTAACAGGAAAACCGCGATGGGAGCACACTGCTAGCCTCTCCTCCGGATCGCCCCTCTGCATTCTGGTATATGCAGTGCGTATAACCTGAAAAATTTCGAAAAAAGTTCGTGAATGTTTCACCAAAGTTGGTGTAAATAAGTACTTAATATTTTCAGTATCTCTAGACACGAGACATGGCTCGTGTTTCGGGATAGTATCCCTCATCAGTAGAGAAAAGTTCTCGGGTGGTTGAGAAGGCCGCCAAACAACCGTCACAGGCTTCGTTGCCCCTCTGGCGCGCAGGTGCATCTCCGAAAGCTCGTCAGCGTAGGGGCTCACGGGAGCCCTTTACCAGGAAAACCACGATGGGAGCACACTGCTAGCCTCTCCTCTGGATCGCCCCTCTGCATTCTGGTATATGCAGTGCATATAACTTGAAGTGTTTCGAAAAAAGTTCATGAATGTTTCACCAAAGTTGGTGTGAGTAAGTACTTAATATTTTCAGTATCTCTAGACACGAGACATGGCTCGTGTTTCGGGATAGTATCCCTCATCAGTAGAGAAAAGTTCTGAGGTGGTTGAGAAGGCCGCCAAACAACCGTCACAGGCTTTGTTGCCCCTCTGGTGCGCAGGTGCATCTCCAAAAGCTCCTCAGCTTAGGGGCTCACGGGGGCCCTTTAACAGGAAAACCACGATGGGAGCACACTGCTAGCCTCTCTTCCGGATCGCCCTCTGCATTCTGGTATATGTAGGGCGTATAACTTGAAGAGTTTCAAAAAAAGTTAGTGAATTTTTCACCAAAGTTGGTGTAAGTAAGTACTTAATATTTTCAGCATCTCTAGACACGAGACATGGCTCGTGTTTTGGGATAGTATCCCTCATCAGTAGAGAAAAGTTCTTGGGTGGTTGAGAAGGCCACCAAACAACTGTCATAGGCTTCGTTGCCCCTCTGGCGCACAGGTGCATCAGCAAAAGCTCGTCAGCTTTGGGGCTCACGGGAGCCCTTTAACAGGAAAACCACGATGGGAGCACACTGCTAGCCTCTCTTCCGGATCGCCTATCTGCATTCTGGTATATGTAGGGCGTATAACTTGAAGAGTTTCAAAAAAAGTTAGTGAATTTTTTACCAAAGTTGGTGTAAGTAAGTACTTAATATTTTCAGTATCTCTAGACACGAGACATGGCTCGTGTTTTGGGATAGTATCCCTAATCAGTAGAGAAAAGTTCTCGGGTGGTTGAGAAGGCCGCCAAACAACCGTCACAGGCTCCGTTGCCCCTTTGGCGCGCAGGTGCATCTCCAAAAGCTCGTCAGCTTAGGGGCTCACGAGATCCCTTTAACAGGAAAACCACGATGGGAGCACACTGCTAGCCTCTCATTTGGATCGCCCCTCTGTATTCTGGTATATGCAGTGCGTATAACTTGAAGGGTTTCGAAAAAAGTTCTTGAATGTTTCACCAAAGTTGGTGTAAGTAAGTACTTAATATTTTCAGTATCTCTAGACACGAGACATGGCTCGTGTTTCGGGATAGTATCCCTCATCAGTAGAGAAAAGTTCTCGGGTGGTTGAGAAGGCCGCCAAACAACCGTCACAGGCTCCGTTGCCCCTTTGGCGCGCAGGTACATCTCCAAAAGCTCGTCAGCTTAGGGGCTCACGAGATCCCTTTAACAGGAAAACCACGATGGGAGCACACTGCTAGCCTCTCCTTTGGATCGCCCTCTGCATTCTGGCATATGCAGTGCGTATAACTTAAAGGGTTTCGAAAAAAGTTCTTGAATGTTTCACCAAAGTTGGTGTAAGTAAGTACTTAATATTTTCGGTATCTCTAGACATGAGACATGGCTCGTGTTTCGGGATAGTATCCCTCATCAGTAGAGAAAAGTTCTCGGGTGTTTGAGAAGGCCGCCAAACAACCGTCACAGGCTCCGTTGCCCCTTTGGCGCGCAGGTGCATCTCCAAAAGCTCGTCAGCTTAGGGGCTCACGGGAGCCCTTTAACAGGAAAACCACGATGGGAGCACACTGCTAGCCTCTCCTCCGGATCGCCCCTCTGCATTCTGGTATATGCAGTGCGTATAACCTGAAGAGTTTCGAAAAAAGTTCGTGAATGTTTCACTTAAGTTAGTGTAAGTAAGTACTTAATATTTTCAGTATCTCTAGACACGAGACATGGCTCGTGTTTCGGGATAGTATCCCTCATCAGTAGAGAAAAGTTCTCGGGTGGTTGAGAAGGCCGCCAAACAACCGTCACAGGCTCCGTTGCCCCTTTGGCACGCAGGTGCATCTCCAAAAGCTTGTCAGCTTAGGTTCTCACGAGATCCCTTTAACAGGAAAACCACGATGGGAGCACACTGCTAGCCTCTCCTTTGGATCGCCCCTCTGTATTCTGGTATATGCAGTGCGTATAACCTGAAGGGTTTCGAAAAAAGTTCTTGAATGTTTCACCAAAGTTGGTGTAAGTAAGTACTTAATATTTTCAGTATCTCTAGACACGAGACATGGCTCGTGTTTCGGGATAGTATCCCTCATCAGTAGAGAAAAGTTCTGGTGCGGTTGAGAAGGCCGCCAAACAACCGTCACAGGCTTCGTTGCCCCTCTGGCGCGCAGGTGCATCTCCAAAAGCTCGTCAGTTTAGGTGCTCACGGGAGCCCTTTAACAGGAAAACCACGATGGGATCACACTGCTAGCCTCTCCTCCGGATCGCCCCTCTGCATTCTGGTATATGCAGCGCGTATAACCTGAAGAGTTTCGAAAAAAGTTCGTGAATGTTTCACCAAAGTTGGTGTAAGTAAGTACTTAATATTTTCAGTATCTCTAGACACGAGACATGGCTCGTGTTTCGGGATAGTATCCCTCATCAGTAGAGAAAAGTTCTCGGTTGGTTGAGAAGGCCACCAAACAAACGTCACAAGGTCCGTTGCCCCTTTGGCGCGCAGGTGCATCTCCAAAGGCTCGTCAGCTTAGGGGCTCACGAGATCCCTTTAAAAGGAAAACCACGATGGGAGCACACTGCTAGCCTCTCCTTTGGATCGCCCCTCTGCATTCTGGTATATGCAGTGCGTATAACTTGAAGGGTTTCGAAAAAAGTTCTCGAATGTTTCACCAAAGTTGGTGTAAGTAAGTACTTAATATTTTCAGTATCTCTAGACACGAGACATGGCTCGTGTTTCGGGATAGTATCCCTCATCAGTAGAGAAAAGTTCTGGGGTGGTTGAGAAGGCCGCCAAACAACCGTCACAGGCTTCGTTGCCCCTCTGGCGCGCAGGTGCATCTCCAAAAGCTCGTCAGCTTAGAGGCTCACGGGAGCACTTTAACAGGAAAACCACGATGGGAGCACACTGCTAGCCTCTCCTCCGGATCGCCCCTCTGCATTCTGGTATAAGCAGTGCGTATAACTTGAAGAGTTTTGAAAAAAGTTTGTGAATGTTTCACCAAAGTTGGTGTAAGTAAGTACTTAATATTTTCAGTATCTCTAGACACGAGACATGGCCCGTGTTTCGGGATGGTATCCCTCATCAGTAGAGAAAAGTTCTGGGGTGGTTGAGAAGGCCGCCATACAACCGTCACAGGCTTTGTTGCCCCTCTGGCGCGCAGGTGCATCTCCAAAAGCTCCTCAGCTTAGGGGCTCACGGGAGCCCTTTAACAGGAAAACCACGATGGGAGCACACTGCTAGCCTCTCTTCCGGATCGCCCTCTGCATTCTGGTATATGTAGGGCGTATAACTTGAAGAGTTTCAAAAAAAGTTAGTGAATTTTTCACCAAAGTTGGTGTAAGTAAGTACTTAATATTTTCAGTATCTCTAGACACGAGACATGGCTCGTGTTTTGGGATAGTATCCCTCATCAGTAGAGAAAAGTTCTTGGGTGGTTGAGAAGGCCACCAAACAACTGTCATAGGCTTCGTTGCCCCTCTGGCGCACAGGTGCATCAGCAAAAGCTCGTCAGCTTTGGGGCTCACGGGAGCCCTTTAACAGGAAAACCACGATGGGAGCACACTGCTAGCCTCTCTTCCGGATCGCCTATCTGCATTCTGGTATATGTAGGGCGTATAACTTGAAGAGTTTCAAAAAAAGTTAGTGAATTTTTCACCAAAGTTGGTGTAAGTAAGTACTTAATATTTTCAGTATCTCTAGACACGAGACATGGCTCGTGTTTTGGGATAGTATCCCTAATCAGTAGAGAAAAGTTCTCGGGTGGTTGAGAAGGCCGCCAAACAACCGTCACAGGCTCCGTTGCCCCTTTGGCGCGCAGGTGCATCTCCAAAAGCTCCTCAGCTTAGGGGCTCACGAGATCCCTTTAACAGGAAAACCACGATGGGAGCACACTGCTAGCCTCTCATTTGGATCGCCCCTCTGTATTCTGGTATATGCAGTGCGTATAACTTGAAGGGTTTCGAAAAAAGTTCTTGAATGTTTCACCAAAATTGGTGTAAGTAAGTACTTAATATTTTCAGTATCTCTAGACACGAGACATGGCTCGTGTTTCGGGATAGTATCCCTCATCAGTAGAGAAAAGTTCTCGGGTGGTTGAGAAGGCCGCCAAACAACCGTCACAGGCTCCGTTGCCCCTTTGGCGCGCAGGTACATCTCCAAAAGCTCGTCAGCTTAGGGGCTCACGAGATCCCTTTAACAGGAAAACCACGATGGGAGCACACTGCTAGCCTCTCCTTTGGATCGCCCTCTGCATTCTGGCATATGCAGTGCGTATAACTTAAAGGGTTTCGAAAAAAGTTCTTGAATGTTTCACCAAAGTTGGTGTAAGTAAGTACTTTATATTTTCGGTATCTCTAGACACGAGACATGGCTCGTGTTTCGGGATAGTATCCCTCATCAGTAGAGAAAAGTTCTCGGGTGGTTGAGAAGGCCGCCAAACAACCGTCACAGGCTCCGTTGCCCCTTTGGCGCGCAGGTGCATCTCCAAAAGCTCGTCAGCTTAGGGGCTCACGGGAGCCCTTTAACAGGAAAACCACGATGGGAGCACACTGCTAGCCTCTCCTCCGGATCGCCCCTCTGCATTCTGGTATATGCAGTGCGTATAACCTGAAGAGTTTCGAAAAAAGTTCGTGAATGTTTCACTTAAGTTAGTGTAAGTAAGTACTTAATATTTTCAGTATCTCTAGACACGAGACATGGCTCGTGTTTCGGGATAGTATCCCTCATCAGTAGAGAAAAGTTCTCGGGTGGTTGAGAAGGCCGCCAAACAACCGTCACAGGCTCCGTTGCCCCTTTGGCACGCAGGTGCATCTCCAAAAGCTTGTCAGCTTAGGTTCTCACGAGATCCCTTTAACAGGAAAACCACGATGGGAGCACACTGCTAGCCTCTCCTTTGGATCGCCCCTCTGTATTCTGGTATATGCAGTGCGTATAACCTGAAGGGTTTCGAAAAAAGTTCTTGAATGTTTCACCAAAGTTGGTGTAAGTAAGTACTTAATATTTTCAGTATCTCTAGACACGAGACATGGCTCGTGTTTCGGGATAGTATCCCTCATCAGTAGAGAAAAGTTCTGGTGCGGTTGAGAAGGCCGCCAAACAACCGTCACAGGCTTCGTTGCCCCTCTGGCGCGCAGGTGCATCTCCAAAAGCTCGTCAGTTTAGGTGCTCACGGGAGCCCTTTAACAGGAAAACCACGATGGGATCACACTGCTAACCTCTCCTCCGGATCGCCCCTCTGCATTCTGGTATATGCAGCGCGTATAACCTGAAGAGTTTCGAAAAAAGTTTGTGAATGTTTCACCAAAGTTGGTGTAAGTAAGTACTTAATATTTTCAGTATCTCTAGACACGAGACATGGCTCGTGTTTCGGGATAGTATCCCTCATCAGTAGAGAAAAGTTCTCGGGTGGTTGAGAAGGCCACCAAACAAACGTCACAAGGTCCGTTGCCCCTTTGGCGCGCAGGTGCATCTCCAAAGGCTCGTCAGCTTAGGGGCTCACGAGATCCCTTTAAAAGGAAAACCACGATGGGAGCACACTGCTAGCCTCTCCTTTGGATCGCCCCTCTGCATTCTGGTATATGCAGTGCGTATAACTTGAAGGGTTTCGAAAAAAGTTCTCGAATGTTTCACCAAAGTTGGTGTAAGTAAGTACTTAATATTTTCAGTATCTCTAGACACGAGACATGGCTCGTGTTTCGAGATAGTATCCCTCATCAGTAGAGAAAAGTTCTGGGGTGGTTGAGAAGGCCGCCAAACAACCGTCACAGGCTTCGTTGCCCCTCTGGCGCGCAGGTGCATCTCCAAAAGCTCGTCAGCTTAGAGGCTCACGGAAGCACTTTAACAGGAAAACCACGATGGGAGCACACTGCTAGCCTCTCCTCCGGATCGCCGCTCTGCATTCTGGTATAAGCAGTGCGTATAACTTGAAGAGTTTTGAAAAAAGTTTGTGAATGTTTCACCAAAGTTGGTGTAAGTAAGTACTTAATATTTTCAGTATCTCTAGACACGAGACATGGCCCGTGTTTCGGGATGGTATCCCTCATCAGTAGAGAAAAGTTCTGGGGTGGTTGAGAAGGCCGCCATACAACCGTCACAGGCTTCTTTGCCCCTCTGGCACGCAGGTGCATCTCCAAAAGCTCGTCAGCTTAGGGGCTCAAGGGAGCCCTTGAACAGGAAAACCACGATGGGAGCACACTGCTAGCCTCTCATTTGGATCGCCCCTCTGCATTCTGGTATATGCAGTGCATATAACTTGAAGGGTTTCGAAAAAAGTTCTTGAATGTTTCACCAAAGTTGGTGTAAGTAAGTACTTAATATTTTCAGTATCTCTAGACACGAGACATGGCCCGTGTTTCGGGATAGTATCCTTCATCAATAGAGAAAAGTTCTGGGGTGGTTGAGAAGGCCGCCAAACAACCGTCACAGGCTTCTCTGCCCCGCTGGCAGGCAGGTGCATCTCCAAAAGCTCGTCAGCTTAGGGGCTCACAGGAGCCCTTTAACCGGAAAACCACGATGGGAGCACACTGCTAGCCTCTCCTCCGGATCGCCCCTCTGCATTCTGGTATATGCAGTGCATATAACTTGAAGAGTTTCAAAAAAAGTTTGTGAATGTTTCACCAAAGTTAGTGTAAGTAAGTACTTAATATTTTCAGTATCTCTAGACACGAGACATGGCTCGTGTTTCGGGATAGTATCCCTCATCAGTAGAGAAAAGTTCTGGGGTGGTTGAGATGGCCGCCAAACAACCGTCACAGGCTTCGTTGCCCCTCTGGCGCACAGGTGCATCTCCAAAAGCTCGTCAGCTTAGAGGCTCATGGGAGCCCTTTAACAGGAAAACCACGATGGGAGCACACTGCTAGCCTCTCCTTTGGATCGCCCCTCTGCATTCTGGTATATGCAGTGCATATAACTTGAAGGGTTTCGAAAAAAGTTCTTGAATGTTTCACCAAAGTTGGTGTAAGTAAGTTCTTAATATTTTCAGTATCTCTAGACACGAGACATGGCTCCTGTTTCGGGATAGTATCCCTCATCAGTAGAGAAAAGTTCTGGGGTGGTTGAGAAGACCACCAAACAACCGTCACAGGCTTCTTTGCCCCTCTGGCACGCAGGTGCATCTCCAAAAGCTCGTCAGCTTTGGGGCTCACGGGAGCCCTTTAACCGGAAAACCACGATGGGAGCACACTGCTAGCCTCTCCTCCGGATCGCCACTCTGCATTCTGGCATATGCAGTGCATCTAACTTGAAGAGTTTCAAAAAAAGTTTGTGAATGTTTCACCAAAGTTAGTGTAAGTAAGTACTTAATATTTTCAGTAACTCTAGACACGAGACATGGCTCGTGTTTCGGGATAGTATCCCTCATCAGTAGAGAAAAGTTCTGGGGTGGTTGAGAAGGCCGCCAAACAACCGTCACAGGCTTCGTTGCCCCTCTGGCGCGCAGGTGCATCTCCAAAAGCTCGTCAGCTTAGAGGCTCACGGGAGCACTTTAACAGGAAAACCACGATGGGAGCACACTGCTAGCCTCTCCTCCGGATCGCCACTCTGCATTCTGGTATATGCAGTGCATATAACTTGAAGAGTTTCAAAAAAAGTTTGTGAATGTTTCACCAAAGTTAGTTTAAGTAAGTACTTAATATTTTCAGTATCTCTAGACACGAGACATGGCTCGTGTTTCGGGATAGTATCCCTCATCAGTAGAGAAAAGTTCTGGGGTGGTTGAGAAGGCCGCCAAACAACCGTCACAGGCTTCGTTGCCCCTCTGGCGCGCAGGTGCATCTCCAAAAGCTCGTCAGCATTGAGGCTCACAGGAGCCCTTTAACAGGAAAACCACGATGGGAGCACACTGCTAGCCTCTCCTCCGGATCGCCCCTCTGCATTCTGGTATATGCAGTGCGTATAACTTGAAGAGTTTCGAAAAAAGTTTGTGAATGTTTCACCAAAGTTGGTGTAAGTAAGTACTTAATATTTTCAGTATCTCTAGACAGGAGACATGGCTCGTGTTTCGGGATAGTATCCCTCATCAGTAGAGAAAAGTTCTGGGGTGGTTGAGAAGGCCGCCAAACAACCGTCACAGGCTTCTTTGCCCCTCTAGCACGCAGGTGCATCTCCAAAAGCTCGTCAGCTTAGGGGCTCACGGAAGCCCTTTAACAGGAAAACCACGATGGGAGCACACTGCTAGCCTCTCCTTTGGATCGCCCCTCTGCATTCTGGTATATGCAGTGCATATAACTTGAAGGGTTTCGAAAAAAGTTCTTGAATGTTTCACCAAAGTTGGTGTAAGTAAGTACTTAATATTTTCAGTATCTCTAGACACGAGACATGGCTCGTGTTTCGGGATAGTATCCCTCATCAGTAGAGAAAAGTTCTGGGGTGGTTGAGAAGGCCGCCAAAACCCCGTCACAGGCTTCGTTGCCCCTATGGCGCGCAGGTGCATCTCCAAAAGCTCGTCAGCTTAGGGGCTCACGGGAGCCCTTTAACAGGAAAACCACGATGGGAGCACACTGCTAGCCTCTCCTCCGGATCGCCCCTCTGCATTCTGGTATATGCAGTGCGTATAACTTGAAGAGTTTCGTAAAAAGTTCGTGTATGTTTCACCAAAGTTATTGTAAGTAAGTACTTAAAATTTTAAGTATCTCTAGACACGAGACATGGCTCGTGTTTCAGGATAGTATCCCTCATCAGTAGAGAAAAGTTCTTAGGTGGTTGAGAAGGTCGCCAAACAACCGTCAGAGGCTTCATTGCCCCTCTGGCGCGCAGGTGCATCTCCAAAAGCTCGTCAGCTTAGGGGCTCACGGGAGCCCTTTAACAGGAAAACCACGATGGGAGCACACTGCTAGCCTCTCCTCCGGATCGCCCCTCTGCATTCTGGTATATGCAGCGTGTATAACCTGAAGAGTTTCGAAAAAAGTTCGTGAATGTTTCACCAAAGTTGGTGTAAGTAAGTACTTAATATTTTCAGTATCTCTAGACACGAGACATGGCTCGTGTTTCGGGATAGTATCCCTCATCAGTAGAGAAAAGTTCTCGGGTGGTTGAGAAGGCCGCCAAACAACCGTCACAGGCTCCGTTGCCCCTTTTGCGCGCAGGTGCATCTCCAAAAGCTCATCAGCTTAGGGGCTCACGAGATCCCTTTAAAGAGGAAAACCACGATGGGAGCTCACTGCTAGCCTCTCCTTTGGATCGCCCCTCTGCATTCTGGTATATGCAGTGCGTATAACTTGAAGGGTTTCGAAAAAAGTTCTTGAATGTTTCACCAAAGTTGGTGTAAGTAAGTACTTAATATTTTCAGTATCTCTAGACACGAGACATGGCTCGTGTTTCGGGATAGTATCCCTCATCAGTAGAGAAAAGTTCTGGGGTGGTTGAGAAGGCCGCCAAACAACCGTCACAGGCTTCGTTGCCCCTCTGGCGCGCAGGTGCATCTCCAAAAGCTCGTCAGCTTAGGGGCTCACGGGAGCCCTTTAGCAGGAAAACCACGATGGGAGCACACTGCTAGCCTCTCCTCCGGATCGCCCCTCTGCATTCTGGTATATGCAGCGCGTATAACCTGAAGAGTTTCGAAAAAAGTTCGTGAATGTTTCACCAAAGTTGGTGTAAGTAAGTACTTAATATTTTCAGTATCTCTAGACACGAGACATGGCTCGTGTTTCGGGATAGTATCCCTCATCAGTAGAGAAAAGTTCTCGGGTGGTTAAGAAGGCCGCCATACAACCGTCACAGGCTCCGTTGCCCCTTTGGCGCGCAGGTGCATCTCCAAAAGCTCGTCAGCTTAGGGGCTGACGAGATCCCTTTAAAAGGAAAACCACGATGGGAGCACACTGCTAGCCTCTCCTTTGGATCGCCCCTCTGCATTCTGGTATATGCAGTGCGTATAACTTGAAGGGTTTCGAAAAAAGTTCTTGAATGTTTCACCAAAGTTGGTGTAAGTAAGTACTTAATATTTTCAGTATCTCTAGACACGAGACATGGCTCGTGTTTCGGGATAGTATCCCTCATCAGTAGAGAAAAGTTCTGGGGTGGTTGAGAAGGCTGCCAAACAACCGTCACAGGCTTCGTTGCCCCTCTGGCGCGCAGGTGCATCTCCAAAAGCTCGTCAGCTTAGAGGCTCACAGGAGCACTTTAACAGGAAAACCACGATGGGAGCACACTGCTAGCCTCTCCTCTGGATCGCCCCTCTGCATTCTGGTATATGCAGTGCATATAACTTGAAGAGTTTCGAAAAAAGTTTGTGAATGTTTCATCAAAGTTGGTGTAAGTAAGTACTTAATATTTTCAGTATCTCTAGACACGAGACATGGCTCGTGTTTCGGGATAGTATCCCTCATCAGTAGAGAAAAGTTCTCGGTTGGTTGAGAAGGCCGCCAAACAACCGTCAAGGCTCCGTTGCCCCTTTGGCGTGCAGGTGCATCTCCAAAAGCTCGTCAGCTTAGGGGCTCACGAGATCCCTTTAAAAGGAAAACCACGATGGGAGCACACTGCTTGCCTTTCCTTTGGATCGCCCCTCTGCATTCTGGTATATGCAGTGCGTATAACTTGAAGGGTTTCGAAAAAAGTTCTTGAATGTTTCACCAAAGTTGGTGTAAGTAAGTACTTAATATTTTCAGTATCTCTAGAAACGAGACATGGCTCGTCTTTCGGGATAGTATCCCTCATCAGTAGAGAAAAGTTCTGGGGTGGTTGAGAAGGCCGCCAAACAACCGTCACAGGCTTCGTTGCCCCTCTGGCGCGCAGGTGCATCTCCAAAAGCTCGTCAGCTTAGAGGCTCACGGGAGCACTTTAACAGGAAAACCACGATGGGAGCACACTGCTAGCCTCTCCTCCGGATCGCCCCTCTGCATTCTGGTATATGCAGTGCGTATAACTTGAAGAGTTTCAAAAAAAGTTTGTGAATGTTTCACCAAAGTTAGTGTAAGTAAGTACTTAATATTTTCAGTATCTCTAGACACGAGACATGGCTCGTGTTTCGGGATAGTATCCCTCATCAGTAGAGAAAACTTCTGGGGTGGTTGAGAAGGCCGCCAAACAACCGTCACAGGCTTCGTTGCCCCTCTGGCGCGCAGGTGCATCTCCAAAAGCTCGTCAGCATAGAGGCTCACGGGAGCCCTTTAACAGGAAAACCACGATGGGAGCACACTGCTAGCCTCTCCTCTGGATCGCCCCTCTGCATTCTGGTATATGCAGTGCGTATAACTTGAAGAGTTTCGAAAAAAGTTTGTGAATGTTTCACCAAAGTTGGTGTAAGTAAGTACTTAATATTTTCAGTATCTCTAGGCAGGAGACATGGCTCGTGTATCGGGATAGTATCCCTCATCAGTAGAGAAAAGTTCTGGGGTGGTTGAGAAGGCCGCCAAAACCCCGTCACAGGCTTCGTTGCCCCTATGGCGCGCAGGTGCATCTCCAAAAGCTCGTCAGCTTAGGGGCTCACGGGAGCCCTTTAACAGGAAAACCACGATGGGAGCACACTGCTAGCCTCTCCTCCGGATCGCCCCTCTGCATTCTGGTATATGCAGTGCGTATAACTTGAAGAGTTTCGTAAAAAGTTTGTGTATGTTTCACCAAAGTTATTGTAAGTAAGTACTTAATATTTTAAGTATCTCTAGACACGAGACATGGCTCGTGTTTCAGGATAGTATCCCTCATCAGTAGAGAAAAGTTCTTAGGTGGTTGAGAAGGTCGCCAAACAACCGTCAGAGGATTCATTGCCCCTCTGGCGCGCAGGTGCATCTCCAAAAGCTCGTCAGCTTAGGGGCTCACGGGAGCCCTTTAACAGGAAAACCACGATGGGAGCACACTGCTAGCCTCTCCTCCGGATCGCCCCTCTGCATTCTGGTATATGCAGCGCGTATAACCTGAAGAGTTTCGAAAAAAGTTCGTGAATGTTTCACCAAAGTTGGTGTAAGTAAGTACTTAATATTTTCAGTATCTCTAGACACGAGACATGGCTCGTGTTTCGGGATAGTATCCCTCATCAGTAGAGAAAAGTTCTCGGGTGGTTGAGAAGGCCGCCAAACAACCGTCACAGGCTCCGTTGCCCCTTTTGCGCGCAGGTGCATCTCCAAAAGCTCATCAGCTTAGGGGCTCACGAGATCCCTTTAAAGAGGAAAACCACGATGGGAGCTCACTGCTAGCCTCTCCTTTGGATCGCCCCTCTGCATTCTGGTATATGCAGTGCGTATAACTTGAAGGGTTTCGAAAAAAGTTCTTGAATGTTTCACCAAAGTTGGTGTAAGTAAGTACTTAATATTTTCAGTCTCTCTAGACACGAGACATGGCTCGTGTTTCGGGATAGTATCCCTCATCAGTAGAGAAAAGTTCTGGGGTGGTTGAGAAGGCCGCCAAACAACCGTCACAGGCTTCGTTGCCCCTCTGGCGCGCCGGTGCATCTCCAAAAGCTCGTCAGCTTAGGGGCTCACGGGAGCCCTTTAGCAGGAAAACCACGATGGGAGCACACTGCTAGCCTCTCCTCCGGATCGCCCCTCTGCATTCTGGTATATGCAGCGCGTATAACCTGAAGAGTTTCGAAAAAAGTTCGTGAATGTTTCACCAAAGTTGGTGTAAGTAAGTACTTAATATTTTCAGTATCTCTAGACACGAGACATGGCTCGTGTTTCGGGATAGTATCCCTCATCAGTAGAGAAAAGTTCTCGGGTGGTTAAGAAGGCCGCCAAACAACCGTCACAGGCTCCGTTGCCCCTTTGGCGCGCAGGTGCATCTCCAAAAGCTCGTCAGCTTAGGGGCTGACGAGATCCCTTTAAAAGGAAAACCACGATGGGAGCACACTGCTAGCCTCTCCTTTGGATCGCCCCTCTGCATTCTGGTATATGCAGTGCGTATAACTTGAAGGGTTTCGAAAAAAGTTCTTGAATGTTTCACCAAAGTTGGTGTAAGTAAGTACTTAATATTTTCAGTATCTCTAGACACGAGACATGGCTCGTGTTTCGGGATAGTATCCCTCATCAGTAGAGAAAAGTTCTGGGGTGGTTGCGAAGGCTGCCAAACAACCGTCACAGGCTTCGTTGCCCCTCTGGCGCGCAGGTGCATCTCCAAAAGCTCGTCAGCTTAGAGGCTCACAGGAGCACTTTAACAGGAAAACCACGATGGGAGCACACTGCTAGCCTCTCCTCTGGATCGCCCCTCTGCATTCTGGTATATGCAGTGCATATAACTTGAAGAGTTTCGAAAAAAGTTCTTGAATGTTTCACCAAAGTTGGTGTAAGTAAGTACTTAATATTTTCAGTATCTCTAGACACGAGACATGGCTCGTGTTTCGGGATAGTATCCCTCATCAGTAGAGAAAAGTTCTCGGGTGGTTGAGAAGGCCGCCAAACAACCGTCACAGGCTCCGTTGCCCCTTTGGCGCGCAGGTACATCTCCAAAAGCTCGTCAGCTTAGGGGCTCACGAGATCCCTTTAACAGGAAAACCACGATGGGAGCACACTGCTAGCCTCTCCTTTGGATCGCCCTCTGCATTCTGGCATATGCAGTGCGTATAACTTAAAGGGTTTCGGAAAAAGTTCTTGAATGTTTCACCAAAGTTGGTGTAAGTAAGTACTTAATATTTTCGGTATCTCTAGACACGAGACATGGCTCGTGTTTCGGGATAGTATCCCTCATCAGTAGAGAAAAGTTCTCGGGTGGTTGAGAAGGCCGCCAAACAACCGTCACAGGCTCCGTTGCCCCTTTGGCGCGCAGGTGCATCTCCAAAAGCTCGTCAGCTTAGGGGCTCACGGGAGCCCTTTAACAGGAAAACCACGATGGGAGCACACTGCTAGCCTCTCCTCCGGATCGCCCCTCTGCATTCTGGTATATGCAGTGCGTATAACCTGAAGAGTTTCGAAAAAAGTTCGTGAATGTTTCACTTAAGTTAGTGTAAGTAAGTACTTAATATTTTCAGTATCTCTAGACACGAGACATGGCTCGTGTTTCGGGATAGTATCCCTCATCAGTAGAGAAAAGTTCTCGGGTGGTTGAGAAGGCCGCCAAACAACCGTCACAGGCTCCGTTGCCCCTTTGGCACGCAGGTGCATCTCCAAAAGCTTGTCAGCTTAGGTTCTCACGAGATCCCTTTAACAGGAAAACCACGATGGGAGCACACTGCTAGCCTCTCCTTTGGATCGCCCCTCTGTATTCTGGTATATGCAGTGCGTATAACCTGAAGGGTTTCGAAAAAAGTTCTTGAATGTTTCACCAAAGTTGGTGTAAGTAAGTACTTAATATTTTCAGTATCTCTAGACACGAGACATGGCTCGTGTTTCGGGATAGTATCCCTCATCAGTAGAGAAAAGTTCTGGTGCGGTTGAGAAGGCCGCCAAACAACCGTCACAGGCTTCGTTGCCCCTCTGGCGCGCAGGTGCATCTCCAAAAGCTCGTCAGTTTAGGTGCTCACGGGAGCCCTTTAACAGGAAAACCACAATGGGATCACACTGCTAGCCTCTCCTCCGGATCGCCCCTCTGCATTCTGGTATATGCAGCGCGTATAACCTGAAGAGTTTCGAAAAAAGTTCGTGAATGTTTCATCAAAGTTGGTGTAAGTAAGTACTTAATATTTTCAGTATCTCTAGACACGAGACATGGCTCGTGTTTCGGGATAGTATCCCTCATCAGTAGAGAAAAGTTCTCGGGTGATTGAGAAGGCCGCCAAACAACCGTAAAGGCTCCGTTGCCCCTTTGGCGCGCAGGTGCATCTC
This sequence comes from Lissotriton helveticus, assembly GCF_964261635.1. Classification (NCBI taxonomy): domain Eukaryota; kingdom Metazoa; phylum Chordata; class Amphibia; order Caudata; family Salamandridae; genus Lissotriton; species Lissotriton helveticus. The sequence continues at coordinate 357,048,181 of NC_136062.1, forward strand.
CAAAAGCTCGTCAGCTTAGGGGCTGACGAGATCCCTTTAAAAGGAAAACCACGATGGGAGCACACTGCTAGCCTCTCCTTTGGATCGCCCCTCTGCATTCTGGTATATGCAGTGCGTATAACTTGAAGGGTTTCGAAAAAAGTTCTTGAATGTTTCACCAAAGTTGGTGTAAGTAAGTACTTAATATTTTCAGTATCTCTAGAAACGAGACATGGCTCGTGTTTCGGGATAGTATCCCTCATCAGTAGAGAAAAGTTCTGGGGTGGTTGAGAAGGCCGCCAAACAACCGTCACAGGCTTCGTTGCCCCTCTGGTGCGCAGGTGCATCTCCAAAAGCTCGTCAGCTTAGAGGCTCACGGGAGCACTTTAACAGGAAAACCACGATGGGAGCACACTGCTAGCCTCTCCTCCGGATCGCCCCTCTGCATTCTGGTATATGCAGTGCGTATAACTTGAAGAGTTTCAAAAAAAGTTTGTGAATGTTTCACCAAAGTTAGTGTAAGTAAGTACTTAATATTTTCAGTATCTCTAGACACGAGACATGGCTCGTGTTTCGGGATAGTATCCCTCATCAGTAGAGAAAACTTCTGGGGTGGTTGAGAAGGCCGCCAAACAACCGTCACAGGCTTCGTTGCCCCTCTGGCGCGCAGGTGCATCTCCAAAAGCTCGTCAGCATAGAGGCTCACGGGAGCCCTTTAACAGGAAAACCACGATGGGAGCACACTGCTAGCCTCTCCTCTGGATCGCCCCTCTGCATTCTGGTATATGCAGTGCGTATAACTTGAAGAGTTTCGAAAAAAGTTTGTGAATGTTTCACCAAAGTTGGTGTAAGTAAGTACTTAATATTTTCAGTATCTCTAGGCAGGAGACATGGCTCGTGTTTCGGGATAGTATCCCTCATCAGTAGAGAAAAGTTCTGGGGTGGTTGAGAAGGCCGCCAAAACCCCGTCACAGGCTTCGTTGCCCCTATGGCGCGCAGGTGCATCTCCAAAAGCTCGTCAGCTTAGGGGCTCACGGGAGCCCTTTAACAGGAAAACCACGATGGGAGCACACTGCTAGCCTCTCCTCCGGATCGCCCCTCTGCATTCTGGTATATGCAGTGCGTATAACTTGAAGAGTTTCGTAAAAAGTTCGTGTATGTTTCACCAAAGTTATTGTAAGTAAGTACTTAATATTTTAAGTATCTCTAGACACGAGACATGGCTCGTGTTTCAGGATAGTATCCCTCATCAGTAGAGAAAAGTTCTTAGGTGGTTGAGAAGGTCGCCAAACAACCGTCAGAGGATTCATTGCCCCTCTGGCGCGCAGGTGCATCTCCAAAAGCTCGTCAGCTTAGGGGCTCACGGGAGCCCTTTAACAGGAAAACCACGATGGGAGCACACTGCTAGCCTCTCCTCCGGATCGCCCCTCTGCATTCTGGTATATGCAGCGCGTATAACCTGAAGAGTTTCGAAAAAAGTTCGTGAATGTTTCACCAAAGTTGGTGTAAGTAAGTACTTAATATTTTCAGTATCTCTAGACACGAGACATGGCTCGTGTTTCGGGATAGTATCCCTCATCAGTAGAGAAAAGTTCTCGGGTGGTTGAGAAGGCCGCCAAACAACCGTCACAGGCTCCGTTGCCCCTTTTGCGCGCAGGTGCATCTCCAAAAGCTCATCAGCTTAGGGGCTCACGAGATCCCTTTAAAGAGGAAAACCACGATGGGAGCTCACTGCTAGCCTCTCCTTTGGATCGCCCCTCTGCATTCTGGTATATGCAGTGCGTATAACTTGAAGGGTTTCGAAAAAAGTTCTTGAATGTTTCACCAAAGTTGGTGTAAGTAAGTTCTTAATATTTTCAGTATCTCTAGACACGAGACATGGCTCGTGTTTCGGGATAGTATCCCTCATCAGTAGAGAAAAGTTCTGGGGTGGTTGAGAAGGCCGCCAAACAACCGTCACAGGCTTCGTTGCCCCTCTGGCGCGCCGGTGCATCTCCAAAAGCTCGTCAGCTTAGGGGCTCACGGGAGCCCTTTAGCAGGAAAACCACGATGGGAGCACACTGCTAGCCTCTCCTCCGGATCGCCCCTCTGCATTCTGGTATATGCAGCGCGTATAACCTGAAGAGTTTCGAAAAAAGTTCGTGAATGTTTCACCAAAGTTGGTGTAAGTAAGTACTTAATATTTTCAGTATCTCTAGACACGAGACATGGCTCGTGTTTCGGGATAGTATCCCTCATCAGTAGAGAAAAGTTCTCGGGTGGTTAAGAAGGCCGCCAAACAACCGTCACAGGCTCCGTTGCCCCTTTGGCGCGCAGGTGCATCTCCAAAAGCTCGTCAGCTTAGGGGCTGACGAGATCCCTTTAAAAGGAAAACCACGATGGGAGCACACTGCTAGCCTCTCCTTTGGATCGCCCCTCTGCATTCTGGTATATGCAGTGCGTATAACTTGAAGGGTTTCGAAAAAAGTTCTTGAATGTTTCACCAAAGTTGGTGTAAGTAAGTACTTAATATTTTCAGTATCTCTAGACACGAGACATGGCTCGTGTTTCGGGATAGTATCCCTCATCAGTAGAGAAAAGTTCTGGGGTGGTTGAGAAGGCTGCCAAACAACCGTCACAGGCTTCGTTGCCCCTCTGGCGCGCAGGTGCATCTCCAAAAGCTCGTCAGCTTAGAGGCTCACAGGAGCACTTTAACAGGAAAACCACGATGGGAGCACACTGCTAGCCTCTCCTCTGGATCGCCCCTCTGCATTCTGGTATATGCAGTGCATATAACTTGAAGAGTTTCGAAAAAAGTTCTTGAATGTTTCACCAAAGTTGGTGTAAGTAAGTACTTAATATTTTCAGTATCTCTAGACACGAGACATGGCTCGTGTTTCGGGATAGTATCCCTCATCAGTAGAGAAAAGTTCTCGGGTGGTTGAGAAGGCCGCCAAACAACCGTCACAGGCTCCGTTGCCCCTTTTGCGCGCAGGTACATCTCCAAAAGCTCGTCAGCTTAGGGGCTCACGAGATCCCTTTAACAGGAAAACCACGATGGGAGCACACTGCTAGCCTCTCCTTTGGATCGCCCTCTGCATTCTGGCATATGCAGTGCGTATAACTTAAAGGGTTTCGAAAAAAGTTCTTGAATGTTTCACCAAAGTTGGTGTAAGTAAGTACTTAATATTTTCGGTATCTCTAGACACGAGACATGGCTCGTGTTTCGGGATAGTATCCCTCATCAGTAGAGAAAAGTTCTCGGGTGGTTGAGAAGGCCGCCAAACAACCGTCACAGGCTCCGTTGCCCCTTTGGCACGCAGGTGCATCTCCAAAAGCTTGTCAGCTTAGGTTCTCACGAGATCCCTTTAACAGGAAAACCACGATGGGAGCACACTGCTAGCCTCTCCTTTGGATCGCCCCTCTGTATTCTGGTATATGCAGTGCGTATAACCTGAAGGGTTTCGAAAAAAGTTCTTGAATGTTTCACCAAAGTTGGTGTAAGTAAGTACTTAATATTTTCAGTATCTCTAGACACGAGACATGGCTCGTGTTTCGGGATAGTATCCCTCATCAGTAGAGAAAAGTTCTGGTGCGGTTGAGAAGGCCGCCAAACAACCGTCACAGGCTTCGTTGCCCCTCTGGCGCGCAGGTGCATCTCCAAAAGCTCGTCAGTTTAGGTGCTCACGGGAGCCCTTTAACAGGAAAACCACGATGGGATCACACTGCTAGCCTCTCCTCCGGATCGCCCCTCTGCATTCTGGTATATGCAGCGCGTATAACCTGAAGAGTTTCGAAAAAAGTTCGTGAATGTTTCACCAAAGTTGGTGTAAGTAAGTACTTAATATTTTCAGTATCTCTAGACACGAGACATGGCTCGTGTTTCGGGATAGTATCCCTCATCAGTAGAGAAAAGTTCTCGGGTGGTTGAGAAGGCCACCAAACAAACGTCACAAGGTCCGTTGCCCCTTTGGCGCGCAGGTGCATCTCCAAAGGCTCGTCAGCTTAGGGGCTCACGAGATCCCTTTAAAAGGAAAACCACGATGGGAGCACACTGCTAGCCTCTCCTTTGGATCGCCCCTCTGCATTCTGGTATATGCAGTGCGTATAACTTGAAGGGTTTCGAAAAAAGTTCTCGAATGTTTCACCAAAGTTGGTGTAAGTAAGTACTTAATATTTTCAGTATCTCTAGACACGAGACATGGCTCGTGTTTCGGGATAGTATCCCTCATCAGTAGAGAAAAGTTCTCGGGTGGTTGAGAAGGCCGCCAAACAACCGTCACAGGCTCCGTTGCCCCTTTGGCACGCAGGTGCATCTCCAAAAGCTTGTCAGCTTAGGTTCTCACGAGATCCCTTTAACAGGAAAACCACGATGGGAGCACACTGCTAGCCTCTCCTTTGGATCGCCCCTCTGTATTCTGGTATATGCAGTGCGTATAACCTGAAGGGTTTCGAAAAAAGTTCTTGAATGTTTCACCAAAGTTGGTGTAAGTAAGTACTTAATATTTTCAGTATCTCTAGACACGAGACATGGCTCGTGTTTCGGGATAGTATCCCTCATCAGTAGAGAAAAGTTCTGGTGCGGTTGAGAAGGCCGCCAAACAACCGTCACAGGCTTCGTTGCCCCTCTGGCGCGCAGGTGCATCTCCAAAAGCTCGTCAGTTTAGGTGCTCACGGGAGCCCTTTAACAGGAAAACCACGATGGGATCACACTGCTAGCCTCTCCTCCGGATCGCCCCTCTGCATTCTGGTATATGCAGCGCGTATAACCTGAAGAGTTTCGAAAAAAGTTCGTGAATGTTTCACCAAAGTTGGTGTAAGTAAGTACTTAATATTTTCAGTATCTCTAGACACGAGACATGGCTCGTGTTTCGGGATAGTATCCCTCATCAGTAGAGAAAAGTTCTCGGGTGGTTGAGAAGGCCACCAAACAAACGTCACAAGGTCCGTTGCCCCTTTGGCGCGCAGGTGCATCTCCAAAGGCTCGTCAGCTTAGGGGCTCACGAGATCCCTTTAAAAGGAAAACCACGATGGGAGCACACTGCTAGCCTCTCCTTTGGATCGCCCCTCTGCATTCTGGTATATGCAGTGCGTATAACTTGAAGGGTTTCGAAAAAAGTTCTCGAATGTTTCACCAAAGTTGGTGTAAGTAAGTACTTAATATTTTCAGTATCTCTAGACACGAGACATGGCTCGTGTTTCGGGATAGTATCCCTCATCAGTAGAGAAAAGTTCTGGGGTGGTTGAGAAGGCCGCCAAACAACCGTCACAGGCTTCGTTGCCCCTCTGGCGCGCAGGTGCATCTCCAAAAGCTCGTCAGCTTAGAGGCTCACGGGAGCACTTTAACAGGAAAACCACGATGGGAGCACACTGCTAGCCTCTCCTCCGGATCGCCCCTCTGCATTCTGGTATAAGCAGTGCGTATAACTTGAAGAGTTTTGAAAAAAGTTTGTGAATGTTTCACCAAAGTTGGTGTAAGTAAGTACTTAATATTTTCAGTATCTCTAGACACGAGACATGGCCCGTGTTTCGGGATGGTATCCCTCATCAGTAGAGAAAAGTTCTGGGGTGGTTGAGAAGGCCGCCATACAACCGTCACAGGCTTTGTTGCCCCTCTGGCGCGCAGGTGCATCTCCAAAAGCTTCTCAGCTTAGGGGCTCACGGGAGCCCTTTAACAGGAAAACCACGATGGGAGCACACTGCTAGCCTCTCTTCCGGATCGCCCTCTGCATTCTGGTATATGTAGGGCGTATAACTTGAAGAGTTTCAAAAAAAGTTAGTGAATTTTTCACCAAAGTTGGTGTAAGTAAGTACTTAATATTTTCAGTATCTCTAGACACGAGACATGGCTCGTGTTTTGGGATAGTATCCCTCATCAGTAGAGAAAAGTTCTTGGGTGGTTGAGAAGGCCACCAAACAACTGTCATAGGCTTCGTTGCCCCTCTGGCGCACAGGTGCATCAGCAAAAGCTCGTCAGCTTTGGGGCTCACGGGAGCCCTTTAACAGGAAAACCACGATGGGAGCACACTGCTAGCCTCTCTTCCGGATCGCCTATCTGCATTCTGGTATATGTAGGGCGTATAACTTGAAGAGTTTCAAAAAAAGTTAGTGAATTTTTCACCAAAGTTGGTGTAAGTAAGTACTTAATATTTTCAGTATCTCTAGACACGAGACATGGCTCGTGTTTTGGGATAGTATCCCTAATCAGTAGAGAAAAGTTCTCGGGTGGTTGAGAAGGCCGCCAAACAACCGTCACAGGCTCCGTTGCCCCTTTGGCGCGCAGGTGCATCTCCAAAAGCTCGTCGGCTTAGGGGCTCACGAGATCCCTTTAACAGGAAAACCACGATGGGAGCACACTGCTAGCCTCTCATTTGGATCGCCCCTCTGTATTCTGGTATATGCAGTGCGTATAACTTGAAGGGTTTCGAAAAAAGTTCTTGAATGTTTCACCAAAGTTGGTGTAAGTAAGTACTTAATATTTTCAGTATCTCTAGACACGAGACATGGCTCGTGTTTCGGGATAGTATCCCTCATCAGTAGAGAAAAGTTCTCGGGTGGTTGAGAAGGCCGCCAAACAACCGTCACAGGCTCCGTTGCCCCTTTGGCGCGCAGGTACATCTCCAAAAGCTCGTCAGCTTAGGGGCTCACGAGATCCCTTTAACAGGAAAACCACGATGGGAGCACACTGCTAGCCTCTCCTTTGGATCGCCCTCTGCATTCTGGCATATGCAGTGCGTATAACTTAAAGGGTTTCGAAAAAAGTTCTTGAATGTTTCACCAAAGTTGGTGTAAGTAAGTACTTAATATTTTCGGTATCTCTAGACACGAGACATGGCTCGTGTTTCGGGATAGTATCCCTCATCAGTAGAGAAAAGTTCTCGGGTGGTTGAGAAGGCCGCCAAACAACCGTCACAGGCTCCGTTGCCCCTTTGGCGCGCAGGTGCATCTCCAAAAGCTCGTCAGCTTAGGGGCTCACGGGATCCCTTTAAAAGGAAAACCACGATGGGAGCACACTGCTAGCCTCTCCTTTGGATCGCCCCTCTGCATTCTGGTATATGCAGTGCGTATAACTTGAAGGGTTTCGAAAAAAGTTCTTGAATGTTTCACCAAAGTTGGTGTAAGTAAGTACTTAATATTTTCAGTATCTCTAGACACGAGACATGGCTCGTGTTTCGGGATAGTATCCCTCATCAGTAGAGAAAAGTTCTGGGGTGGTTGAGAAGGCTGCCAAACAACCGTCACAGGCTTCGTTGCCCCTCTGGCGCGCAGGTGCATCTCCAAAAGCTCGTCAGCTTAGAGGCTCACAGGAGCACTTTAACAGGAAAACCACGATGGGAGCACACTGCTAGCCTCTCCTCTGGATCGCCCCTCTGCATTCTGGTATATGCAGTGCATATAACTTGAAGAGTTTCGAAAAAAGTTTGTGAATGTTTCATCAAAGTTGGTGTAAGTAAGTACTTAATATTTTCAGTATCTCTAGACACGAGACATGGCTCGTGTTTCGGGATAGTATCCCTCATCAGTAGAGAAAAGTTCTCGGTTGGTTGAGAAGGCCGCCAAACAACCGTCAAGGCTCCGTTGCCCCTTTGGCGTGCAGGTGCATCTCCAAAAGCTCGTCAGCTTAGGGGCTCACGAGATCCCTTTAAAAGGAAAACCACGATGGGAGCACACTGCTTGCCTTTCCTTTGGATCGCCCCTCTGCATTCTGGTATATGCAGTGCGTATAACTTGAAGGGTTTCGAAAAAAGTTCTTGAATGTTTCACCAAAGTTGGTGTAAGTAAGTACTTAATATTTTCAGTATCTCTAGAAACGAGACATGGCTCGTCTTTCGGGATAGTATCCCTCATCAGTAGAGAAAAGTTCTGGGGTGGTTGAGAAGGCCGCCAAACAACCGTCACAGGCTTCGTTGCCCCTCTGGCGCGCAGGTGCATCTCCAAAAGCTCGTCAGCTTAGAGGCTCACGGGAGCACTTTAACAGGAAAACCACGATGGGAGCACACTGCTAGCCTCTCCTCCGGATCGCCCCTCTGCATTCTGGTATATGCAGTGCGTATAACTTGAAGAGTTTCAAAAAAAGTTTGTGAATGTTTCACCAAAGTTAGTGTAAGTAAGTACTTAATATTTTCAGTATCTCTAGACACGAGACATGGCTCGTGTTTCGGGATAGTATCCCTCATCAGTAGAGAAAACTTCTGGGGTGGTTGAGAAGGCCGCCAAACAACCGTCACAGGCTTCGTTGCCCCTCTGGCGCGCAGGTGCATCTCCAAAAGCTCGTCAGCATAGAGGCTCACGGGAGCCCTTTAACAGGAAAACCACGATGGGAGCACACTGCTAGCCTCTCCTCTGGATCGCCCCTCTGCATTCTGGTATATGCAGTGCGTATAACTTGAAGAGTTTCGAAAAAAGTTTGTGAATGTTTCACCAAAGTTGGTGTAAGTAAGTACTTAATATTTTCAGTATCTCTAGGCAGGAGACATGGCTCGTGTATCGGGATAGTATCCCTCATCAGTAGAGAAAAGTTCTGGGGTGGTTGAGAAGGCCGCCAAAACCCCGTCACAGGCTTCGTTGCCCCTATGGCGCGCAGGTGCATCTCCAAAAGCTCGTCAGCTTAGGGGCTCACGGGAGCCCTTTAACAGGAAAACCACGATGGGAGCACACTGCTAGCCTCTCCTCCGGATCGCCCCTCTGCATTCTGGTATATGCAGTGCGTATAACTTGAAGAGTTTCGTAAAAAGTTTGTGTATGTTTCACCAAAGTTATTGTAAGTAAGTACTTAATATTTTAAGTATCTCTAGACACGAGACATGGCTCGTGTTTCAGGATAGTATCCCTCATCAGTAGAGAAAAGTTCTTAGGTGGTTGAGAAGGTCGCCAAACAACCGTCAGAGGATTCATTGCCCCTCTGGCGCGCAGGTGCATCTCCAAAAGCTCGTCAGCTTAGGGGCTCACGGGAGCCCTTTAACAGGAAAACCACGATGGGAGCACACTGCTAGCCTCTCCTCCGGATCGCCCCTCTGCATTCTGGTATATGCAGCGCGTATAACCTGAAGAGTTTCGAAAAAAGTTCGTGAATGTTTCACCAAAGTTGGTGTAAGTAAGTACTTAATATTTTCAGTATCTCTAGACACGAGACATGGCTCGTGTTTCGGGATAGTATCCCTCATCAGTAGAGAAAAGTTCTCGGGTGGTTGAGAAGGCCGCCAAACAACCGTCACAGGCTCCGTTGCCCCTTTTGCGCGCAGGTGCATCTCCAAAAGCTCATCAGCTTAGGGGCTCACGAGATCCCTTTAAAGAGGAAAACCACGATGGGAGCTCACTGCTAGCCTCTCCTTTGGATCGCCCCTCTGCATTCTGGTATATGCAGTGCGTATAACTTGAAGGGTTTCGAAAAAAGTTCTTGAATGTTTCACCAAAGTTGGTGTAAGTAAGTACTTAATATTTTCAGTCTCTCTAGACACGAGACATGGCTCGTGTTTCGGGATAGTATCCCTCATCAGTAGAGAAAAGTTCTGGGGTGGTTGAGAAGGCCGCCAAACAACCGTCACAGGCTTCGTTGCCCCTCTGGCGCGCCGGTGCATCTCCAAAAGCTCGTCAGCTTAGGGGCTCACGGGAGCCCTTTAGCAGGAAAACCACGATGGGAGCACACTGCTAGCCTCTCCTCCGGATCGCCCCTCTGCATTCTGGTATATGCAGCGCGTATAACCTGAAGAGTTTCGAAAAAAGTTCGTGAATGTTTCACCAAAGTTGGTGTAAGTAAGTACTTAATATTTTCAGTATCTCTAGACACGAGACATGGCTCGTGTTTCGGGATAGTATCCCTCATCAGTAGAGAAAAGTTCTCGGGTGGTTAAGAAGGCCGCCAAACAACCGTCACAGGCTCCGTTGCCCCTTTGGCGCGCAGGTGCATCTCCAAAAGCTCGTCAGCTTAGGGGCTGACGAGATCCCTTTAAAAGGAAAACCACGATGGGAGCACACTGCTAGCCTCTCCTTTGGATCGCCCCTCTGCATTCTGGTATATGCAGTGCGTATAACTTGAAGGGTTTCGAAAAAAGTTCTTGAATGTTTCACCAAAGTTGGTGTAAGTAAGTACTTAATATTTTCAGTATCTCTAGACACGAGACATGGCTCGTGTTTCGGGATAGTATCCCTCATCAGTAGAGAAAAGTTCTGGGGTGGTTGCGAAGGCTGCCAAACAACCGTCACAGGCTTCGTTGCCCCTCTGGCGCGCAGGTGCATCTCCAAAAGCTCGTCAGCTTAGAGGCTCACAGGAGCACTTTAACAGGAAAACCACGATGGGAGCACACTGCTAGCCTCTCCTCTGGATCGCCCCTCTGCATTCTGGTATATGCAGTGCATATAACTTGAAGAGTTTCGAAAAAAGTTCTTGAATGTTTCACCAAAGTTGGTGTAAGTAAGTACTTAATATTTTCAGTATCTCTAGACACGAGACATGGCTCGTGTTTCGGGATAGTATCCCTCATCAGTAGAGAAAAGTTCTCGGGTGGTTGAGAAGGCCGCCAAACAACCGTCACAGGCTCCGTTGCCCCTTTGGCGCGCAGGTACATCTCCAAAAGCTCGTCAGCTTAGGGGCTCACGAGATCCCTTTAACAGGAAAACCACGATGGGAGCACACTGCTAGCCTCTCCTTTGGATCGCCCTCTGCATTCTGGCATATGCAGTGCGTATAACTTAAAGGGTTTCGGAAAAAGTTCTTGAATGTTTCACCAAAGTTGGTGTAAGTAAGTACTTAATATTTTCGGTATCTCTAGACACGAGACATGGCTCGTGTTTCGGGATAGTATCCCTCATCAGTAGAGAAAAGTTCTCGGGTGGTTGAGAAGGCCGCCAAACAACCGTCACAGGCTCCGTTGCCCCTTTGGCGCGCAGGTGCATCTCCAAAAGCTCGTCAGCTTAGGGGCTCACGGGAGCCCTTTAACAGGAAAACCACGATGGGAGCACACTGCTAGCCTCTCCTCCGGATCGCCCCTCTGCATTCTGGTATATGCAGTGCGTATAACCTGAAGAGTTTCGAAAAAAGTTCGTGAATGTTTCACTTAAGTTAGTGTAAGTAAGTACTTAATATTTTCAGTATCTCTAGACACGAGACATGGCTCGTGTTTCGGGATAGTATCCCTCATCAGTAGAGAAAAGTTCTCGGGTGGTTGAGAAGGCCGCCAAACAACCGTCACAGGCTCCGTTGCCCCTTTGGCACGCAGGTGCATCTCCAAAAGCTTGTCAGCTTAGGTTCTCACGAGATCCCTTTAACAGGAAAACCACGATGGGAGCACACTGCTAGCCTCTCCTTTGGATCGCCCCTCTGTATTCTGGTATATGCAGTGCGTATAACCTGAAGGGTTTCGAAAAAAGTTCTTGAATGTTTCACCAAAGTTGGTGTAAGTAAGTACTTAATATTTTCAGTATCTCTAGACACGAGACATGGCTCGTGTTTCGGGATAGTATCCCTCATCAGTAGAGAAAAGTTCTGGTGCGGTTGAGAAGGCCGCCAAACAACCGTCACAGGCTTCGTTGCCCCTCTGGCGCGCAGGTGCATCTCCAAAAGCTCGTCAGTTTAGGTGCTCACGGGAGCCCTTTAACAGGAAAACCACAATGGGATCACACTGCTAGCCTCTCCTCCGGATCGCCCCTCTGCATTCTGGTATATGCAGCGCGTATAACCTGAAGAGTTTCGAAAAAAGTTCGTGAATGTTTCATCAAAGTTGGTGTAAGTAAGTACTTAATATTTTCAGTATCTCTAGACACGAGACATGGCTCGTGTTTCGGGATAGTATCCCTCATCAGTAGAGAAAAGTTCTCGGGTGATTGAGAAGGCCGCCAAACAACCGTAAAGGCTCCGTTGCCCCTTTGGCGCGCAGGTGCATCTCCAAAAGCTCGTCAGCTTAGGGGCTGACGAGATCCCTTTAAAAGGAAAACCACGATGGGAGCACACTGCTAGCCTCTCCTTTGGATCGCCCCTCTGCATTCTGGTATATGCAGTGCGTATAACTTGAAGGGTTTCGAAAAAAGTTCTTGAATGTTTCACCAAAGTTGGTGTAAGTAAGTACTTAATATTTTCAGTATCTCTAGAAACGAGACATGGCTCGTGTTTCGGGATAGTATCCCTCATCAGTAGAGAAAAGTTCTGGGGTGGTTGAGAAGGCCGCCAAACAACCGTCACAGGCTTCGTTGCCCCTCTGGTGCGCAGGTGCATCTCCAAAAGCTCGTCAGCTTAGAGGCTCACGGGAGCACTTTAACAGGAAAACCACGATGGGAGCACACTGCTAGCCTCTCCTCCGGATCGCCCCTCTGCATTCTGGTATATGCAGTGCGTATAACTTGAAGAGTTTCAAAAAAAGTTTGTGAATGTTTCACCAAAGTTAGTGTAAGTAAGTACTTAATATTTTCAGTATCTCTAGACACGAGACATGGCTCGTGTTTCGGGATAGTATCCCTCATCAGTAGAGAAAACTTCTGGGGTGGTTGAGAAGGCCGCCAAACAACCGTCACAGGCTTCGTTGCCCCTCTGGCGCGCAGGTGCATCTCCAAAAGCTCGTCAGCATAGAGGCTCACGGGAGCCCTTTAACAGGAAAACCACGATGGGAGCACACTGCTAGCCTCTCCTCTGGATCGCCCCTCTGCATTCTGGTATATGCAGTGCGTATAACTTGAAGAGTTTCGAAAAAAGTTTGTGAATGTTTCACCAAAGTTGGTGTAAGTAAGTACTTAATATTTTCAGTATCTCTAGGCAGGAGACATGGCTCGTGTTTCGGGATAGTATCCCTCATCAGTAGAGAAAAGTTCTGGGGTGGTTGAGAAGGCCGCCAAAACCCCGTCACAGGCTTCGTTGCCCCTATGGCGCGCAGGTGCATCTCCAAAAGCTCGTCAGCTTAGGGGCTCACGGGAGCCCTTTAACAGGAAAACCACGATGGGAGCACACTGCTAGCCTCTCCTCCGGATCGCCCCTCTGCATTCTGGTATATGCAGTGCGTATAACTTGAAGAGTTTCGTAAAAAGTTCGTGTATGTTTCACCAAAGTTATTGTAAGTAAGTACTTAATATTTTAAGTATCTCTAGACACGAGACATGGCTCGTGTTTCAGGATAGTATCCCTCATCAGTAGAGAAAAGTTCTTAGGTGGTTGAGAAGGTCGCCAAACAACCGTCAGAGGATTCATTGCCCCTCTGGCGCGCAGGTGCATCTCCAAAAGCTCGTCAGCTTAGGGGCTCACGGGAGCCCTTTAACAGGAAAACCACGATGGGAGCACACTGCTAGCCTCTCCTCCGGATCGCCCCTCTGCATTCTGGTATATGCAGCGCGTATAACCTGAAGAGTTTCGAAAAAAGTTCGTGAATGTTTCACCAAAGTTGGTGTAAGTAAGTACTTAATATTTTCAGTATCTCTAGACACGAGACATGGCTCGTGTTTCGGGATAGTATCCCTCATCAGTAGAGAAAAGTTCTCGGGTGGTTGAGAAGGCCGCCAAACAACCGTCACAGGCTCCGTTGCCCCTTTTGCGCGCAGGTGCATCTCCAAAAGCTCATCAGCTTAGGGGCTCACGAGATCCCTTTAAAGAGGAAAACCACGATGGGAGCTCACTGCTAGCCTCTCCTTTGGATCGCCCCTCTGCATTCTGGTATATGCAGTGCGTATAACTTGAAGGGTTTCGAAAAAAGTTCTTGAATGTTTCACCAAAGTTGGTGTAAGTAAGTTCTTAATATTTTCAGTATCTCTAGACACGAGACATGGCTCGTGTTTCGGGATAGTATCCCTCATCAGTAGAGAAAAGTTCTGGGGTGGTTGAGAAGGCCGCCAAACAACCGTCACAGGCTTCGTTGCCCCTCTGGCGCGCCGGTGCATCTCCAAAAGCTCGTCAGCTTAGGGGCTCACGGGAGCCCTTTAGCAGGAAAACCACGATGGGAGCACACTGCTAGCCTCTCCTCCGGATCGCCCCTCTGCATTCTGGTATATGCAGCGCGTATAACCTGAAGAGTTTCGAAAAAAGTTCGTGAATGTTTCACCAAAGTTGGTGTAAGTAAGTACTTAATATTTTCAGTATCTCTAGACACGAGACATGGCTCGTGTTTCGGGATAGTATCCCTCATCAGTAGAGAAAAGTTCTCGGGTGGTTAAGAAGGCCGCCAAACAACCGTCACAGGCTCCGTTGCCCCTTTGGCGCGCAGGTGCATCTCCAAAAGCTCGTCAGCTTAGGGGCTGACGAGATCCCTTTAAAAGGAAAACCACGATGGGAGCACACTGCTAGCCTCTCCTTTGGATCGCCCCTCTGCATTCTGGTATATGCAGTGCGTATAACTTGAAGGGTTTCGAAAAAAGTTCTTGAATGTTTCACCAAAGTTGGTGTAAGTAAGTACTTAATATTTTCAGTATCTCTAGACACGAGACATGGCTCGTGTTTCGGGATAGTATCCCTCATCAGTAGAGAAAAGTTCTGGGGTGGTTGAGAAGGCTGCCAAACAACCGTCACAGGCTTCGTTGCCCCTCTGGCGCGCAGGTGCATCTCCAAAAGCTCGTCAGCTTAGAGGCTCACAGGAGCACTTTAACAGGAAAACCACGATGGGAGCACACTGCTAGCCTCTCCTCTGGATCGCCCCTCTGCATTCTGGTATATGCAGTGCATATAACTTGAAGAGTTTCGAAAAAAGTTCTTGAATGTTTCACCAAAGTTGGTGTAAGTAAGTACTTAATATTTTCAGTATCTCTAGACACGAGACATGGCTCGTGTTTCGGGATAGTATCCCTCATCAGTAGAGAAAAGTTCTCGGGTGGTTGAGAAGGCCGCCAAACAACCGTCACAGGCTCCGTTGCCCCTTTTGCGCGCAGGTACATCTCCAAAAGCTCGTCAGCTTAGGGGCTCACGAGATCCCTTTAACAGGAAAACCACGATGGGAGCACACTGCTAGCCTCTCCTTTGGATCGCCCTCTGCATTCTGGCATATGCAGTGCGTATAACTTAAAGGGTTTCGAAAAAAGTTCTTGAATGTTTCACCAAAGTTGGTGTAAGTAAGTACTTAATATTTTCGGTATCTCTAGACACGAGACATGGCTCGTGTTTCGGGATAGTATCCCTCATCAGTAGAGAAAAGTTCTCGGGTGGTTGAGAAGGCCGCCAAACAACCGTCACAGGCTCCGTTGCCCCTTTGGCACGCAGGTGCATCTCCAAAAGCTTGTCAGCTTAGGTTCTCACGAGATCCCTTTAACAGGAAAACCACGATGGGAGCACACTGCTAGCCTCTCCTTTGGATCGCCCCTCTGTATTCTGGTATATGCAGTGCGTATAACCTGAAGGGTTTCGAAAAAAGTTCTTGAATGTTTCACCAAAGTTGGTGTAAGTAAGTACTTAATATTTTCAGTATCTCTAGACACGAGACATGGCTCGTGTTTCGGGATAGTATCCCTCATCAGTAGAGAAAAGTTCTGGTGCGGTTGAGAAGGCCGCCAAACAACCGTCACAGGCTTCGTTGCCCCTCTGGCGCGCAGGTGCATCTCCAAAAGCTCGTCAGTTTAGGTGCTCACGGGAGCCCTTTAACAGGAAAACCACGATGGGATCACACTGCTAGCCTCTCCTCCGGATCGCCCCTCTGCATTCTGGTATATGCAGCGCGTATAACCTGAAGAGTTTCGAAAAAAGTTCGTGAATGTTTCACCAAAGTTGGTGTAAGTAAGTACTTAATATTTTCAGTATCTCTAGACACGAGACATGGCTCGTGTTTCGGGATAGTATCCCTCATCAGTAGAGAAAAGTTCTCGGGTGGTTGAGAAGGCCACCAAACAAACGTCACAAGGTCCGTTGCCCCTTTGGCGCGCAGGTGCATCTCCAAAGGCTCGTCAGCTTAGGGGCTCACGAGATCCCTTTAAAAGGAAAACCACGATGGGAGCACACTGCTAGCCTCTCCTTTGGATCGCCCCTCTGCATTCTGGTATATGCAGTGCGTATAACTTGAAGGGTTTCGAAAAAAGTTCTCGAATGTTTCACCAAAGTTGGTGTAAGTAAGTACTTAATATTTTCAGTATCTCTAGACACGAGACATGGCTCGTGTTTCGGGATAGTATCCCTCATCAGTAGAGAAAAGTTCTCGGGTGGTTGAGAAGGCCGCCAAACAACCGTCACAGGCTCCGTTGCCCCTTTGGCACGCAGGTGCATCTCCAAAAGCTTGTCAGCTTAGGTTCTCACGAGATCCCTTTAACAGGAAAACCACGATGGGAGCACACTGCTAGCCTCTCCTTTGGATCGCCCCTCTGTATTCTGGTATATGCAGTGCGTATAACCTGAAGGGTTTCGAAAAAAGTTCTTGAATGTTTCACCAAAGTTGGTGTAAGTAAGTACTTAATATTTTCAGTATCTCTAGACACGAGACATGGCTCGTGTTTCGGGATAGTATCCCTCATCAGTAGAGAAAAGTTCTGGTGCGGTTGAGAAGGCCGCCAAACAACCGTCACAGGCTTCGTTGCCCCTCTGGCGCGCAGGTGCATCTCCAAAAGCTCGTCAGTTTAGGTGCTCACGGGAGCCCTTTAACAGGAAAACCACGATGGGATCACACTGCTAGCCTCTCCTCCGGATCGCCCCTCTGCATTCTGGTATATGCAGCGCGTATAACCTGAAGAGTTTCGAAAAAAGTTCGTGAATGTTTCACCAAAGTTGGTGTAAGTAAGTACTTAATATTTTCAGTATCTCTAGACACGAGACATGGCTCGTGTTTCGGGATAGTATCCCTCATCAGTAGAGAAAAGTTCTCGGGTGGTTGAGAAGGCCACCAAACAAACGTCACAAGGTCCGTTGCCCCTTTGGCGCGCAGGTGCATCTCCAAAGGCTCGTCAGCTTAGGGGCTCACGAGATCCCTTTAAAAGGAAAACCACGATGGGAGCACACTGCTAGCCTCTCCTTTGGATCGCCCCTCTGCATTCTGGTATATGCAGTGCGTATAACTTGAAGGGTTTCGAAAAAAGTTCTCGAATGTTTCACCAAAGTTGGTGTAAGTAAGTACTTAATATTTTCAGTATCTCTAGACACGAGACATGGCTCGTGTTTCGGGATAGTATCCCTCATCAGTAGAGAAAAGTTCTGGGGTGGTTGAGAAGGCCGCCAAACAACCGTCACAGGCTTCGTTGCCCCTCTGGCGCGCAGGTGCATCTCCAAAAGCTCGTCAGCTTAGAGGCTCACGGGAGCACTTTAACAGGAAAACCACGATGGGAGCACACTGCTAGCCTCTCCTCCGGATCGCCCCTCTGCATTCTGGTATAAGCAGTGCGTATAACTTGAAGAGTTTTGAAAAAAGTTTGTGAATGTTTCACCAAAGTTGGTGTAAGTAAGTACTTAATATTTTCAGTATCTCTAGACACGAGACATGGCCCGTGTTTCGGGATGGTATCCCTCATCAGTAGAGAAAAGTTCTGGGGTGGTTGAGAAGGCCGCCATACAACCGTCACAGGCTTTGTTGCCCCTCTGGCGCGCAGGTGCATCTCCAAAAGCTTCTCAGCTTAGGGGCTCACGGGAGCCCTTTAACAGGAAAACCACGATGGGAGCACACTGCTAGCCTCTCTTCCGGATCGCCCTCTGCATTCTGGTATATGTAGGGCGTATAACTTGAAGAGTTTCAAAAAAAGTTAGTGAATTTTTCACCAAAGTTGGTGTAAGTAAGTACTTAATATTTTCAGTATCTCTAGACACGAGACATGGCTCGTGTTTTGGGATAGTATCCCTCATCAGTAGAGAAAAGTTCTTGGGTGGTTGAGAAGGCCACCAAACAACTGTCATAGGCTTCGTTGCCCCTCTGGCGCACAGGTGCATCAGCAAAAGCTCGTCAGCTTTGGGGCTCACGGGAGCCCTTTAACAGGAAAACCACGATGGGAGCACACTGCTAGCCTCTCTTCCGGATCGCCTATCTGCATTCTGGTATATGTAGGGCGTATAACTTGAAGAGTTTCAAAAAAAGTTAGTGAATTTTTCACCAAAGTTGGTGTAAGTAAGTACTTAATATTTTCAGTATCTCTAGACACGAGACATGGCTCGTGTTTTGGGATAGTATCCCTAATCAGTAGAGAAAAGTTCTCGGGTGGTTGAGAAGGCCGCCAAACAACCGTCACAGGCTCCGTTGCCCCTTTGGCGCGCAGGTGCATCTCCAAAAGCTCGTCGGCTTAGGGGCTCACGAGATCCCTTTAACAGGAAAACCACGATGGGAGCACACTGCTAGCCTCTCATTTGGATCGCCCCTCTGTATTCTGGTATATGCAGTGCGTATAACTTGAAGGGTTTCGAAAAAAGTTCTTGAATGTTTCACCAAAGTTGGTGTAAGTAAGTACTTAATATTTTCAGTATCTCTAGACACGAGACATGGCTCGTGTTTCGGGATAGTATCCCTCATCAGTAGAGAAAAGTTCTCGGGTGGTTGAGAAGGCCGCCAAACAACCGTCACAGGCTCCGTTGCCCCTTTGGCGCGCAGGTACATCTCCAAAAGCTCGTCAGCTTAGGGGCTCACGAGATCCCTTTAACAGGAAAACCACGATGGGAGCACACTGCTAGCCTCTCCTTTGGATCGCCCTCTGCATTCTGGCATATGCAGTGCGTATAACTTAAAGGGTTTCGAAAAAAGTTCTTGAATGTTTCACCAAAGTTGGTGTAAGTAAGTACTTAATATTTTCGGTATCTCTAGACACGAGACATGGCTCGTGTTTCGGGATAGTATCCCTCATCAGTAGAGAAAAGTTCTCGGGTGGTTGAGAAGGCCGCCAAACAACCGTCACAGGCTCCGTTGCCCCTTTGGCGCGCAGGTGCATCTCCAAAAGCTCGTCAGCTTAGGGGCTCACGGGAGCCCTTTAACAGGAAAACCACGATGGGAGCACACTGCTAGCCTCTCCTCCGGATCGCCCCTCTGCATTCTGGTATATGCAGTGCGTATAACCTGAAGAGTTTCGAAAAAAGTTTGTGAATGTTTCACTTAAGTTAGTGTAAGTAAGTACTTAATATTTTCAGTATCTCTAGACACGAGACATGGC
Source organism: Lissotriton helveticus (assembly GCF_964261635.1). Classification (NCBI taxonomy): domain Eukaryota; kingdom Metazoa; phylum Chordata; class Amphibia; order Caudata; family Salamandridae; genus Lissotriton; species Lissotriton helveticus. The sequence goes on from NC_136062.1 coordinate 357,067,144, forward strand.
TCGTGTTTCGGGATAGTATCCCTCATCAGTAGAGAAAAGTTCTCGGGTGGTTGAGAAGGCCGCCAAACAACCGTCACAGGCTCCGTTGCCCCTTTGGCACGCAGGTGCATCTCCAAAAGCTTGTCAGCTTAGGTTCTCACGATATCCCTTTAACAGGAAAACCACGATGGGAGCACACTGCTAGCCTCTCCTTTGGATCGCCCCTCTGTATTCTGGTATATGCAGTGCGTATAACCTGAAGGGTTTCGAAAAAAGTTCTTGAATGTTTCACCAAAGTTGGTGTAAGTAAGTACTTAATATTTTCAGTATCTCTAGACACGAGACATGGCTCGTGTTTCGGGATAGTATCCCTCATCAGTAGAGAAAAGTTCTGGTGCGGTTGAGAAGGCCGCCAAACAACCGTCACAGGCTTCGTTGCCCCTCTGGCGCGCAGGTGCATCTCCAAAAGCTCGTCAGTTTAGGTGCTCACGGGAGCCCTTTAACAGGAAAACCACGATGGGATCACACTGCTAGCCTCTCCTCCGGATCGCCCCTCTGCATTCTGGTATATGCAGCGCGTATAACCTGAAGAGTTTCGAAAAAAGTTTGTGAATGTTTCACCAAAGTTGGTGTAAGTAAGTACTTAACATTTTCAGTATCTCTAGACACGAGACATGGCTCGTGTTTCGGGATAGGATCCCTCATCAGTAGAGAAAAGTTCTCGGGTGGTTGAGAAGGCCACCAAACAAACGTCACAAGGTCCGCTGCCCCTTTGGCGCGCAGGTGCATCTCCAAAGGCTCGTCAGCTTAGGGGCTCACGAGATCCCTTTAAAAGGAAAACCACGATGGGAGCACACTGCTAGCCTCTCCTTTGGATCGCCCCTCTGCATTCTGGTATATGCAGTGCGTATAACTTGAAGGGTTTCGAAAAAAGTTCTCGAATGTTTCACCAAAGTTGGTGTAAGTAAGTACTTAATATTTTCAGTATCTCTAGACACGAGACATGGCTCGTGTTTCGAGATAGTATCCCTCATCAGTAGAGAAAAGTTCTGGGGTGGTTGAGAAGGCCGCCAAACAACCGTCACAGGCTTCGTTGCCCCTCTGGCGCGCAGGTGCATCTCCAAAAGCTCGTCAGCTTAGAGGCTCACGGGAGCACTTTAACAGGAAAACCACGATGGGAGCACACTGCTAGCCTCTCCTCCGGATCGCCCCTCTGCATTCTGGTATAAGCAGTGCGTATAACTTGAAGAGTTTTGAAAAAAGTTTGTGAATGTTTCACCAAAGTTGGTGTAAGTAAGTACTTAATATTTTCAGTATCTCTAGACACGAGACATGGCCCGTGTTTCGGGATGGTATCCCTCATCAGTAGAGAAAAGTTCTGGGGTGGTTGAGAAGGCCGCCATACAACCGTCACAGGCTTCTTTGCCCCTCTGGCACGCAGGTGCATCTCCAAAAGCTCGTCAGCTTAGGGGCTCAAGGGAGCCCTTGAACAGGAAAACCACGATGGGAGCACACTGCTAGCCTCTCATTTGGATCGCCCCTCTGCATTCTGGTATATGCAGTGCATATAACTTGAAGGGTTTCGAAAAAAGTTCTTGAATGTTTCACCAAAGTTGGTGTAAGTAAGTACTTAATATTTTCAGTATCTCTAGACACGAGACATGGCCCGTGTTTCGGGATAGTATCCTTCATCAATAGAGAAAAGTTCTGGGGTGGTTGAGAAGGCCGCCAAACAACCGTCACAGGCTTCTCTGCCCCGCTGGCAGGCAGGTGCATCTCCAAAAGCTCGTCAGCTTAGGGGCTCACAGGAGCCCTTTAACCGGAAAACCACGATGGGAGCACACTGCTAGCCTCTCCTCCGGATCGCCCCTCTGCATTCTGGTATATGCAGTGCATATAACTTGAAGAGTTTCAAAAAGTTTGTGAATGTTTCACCAAAGTTAGTGTAAGTAAGTACTTAATATTTTCAGTATCTCTAGACACGAGACATGGCTCGTGTTTCGGGATAGTATCCCTCATCAGTAGAGCAAAGTTCTGGGGTGGTTGAGATGGCCGCCAAACAACCGTCACAGGCTTCGTTGCCGCTCTGGCGCACAGGTGCATCTCCAAAAGCTCGTCAGCTTAGGGGCTCACAGGAGCCCTTTAACCGGAAAACCACGATGGGAGCACACTGCTAGCCTCTCCTCCGGATCGCCCCTCTGCATTCTGGTATATGCAGTGCATATAACTTGAAGAGTTTCAAAAAGTTTGTGAATGTTTCACCAAAGTTAGTGTAAGTAAGTACTTAATATTTTCAGTAACTCTAGACACGAGACATGGCTCGTGTTTCGGGATAGTATCCCTCATCAGTAGAGAAAAGTTCTGGGGTGGTTGAGAAGGCCGCCAAACAGCCGTCACAGGCTTCGTTGCCCCTCTGGCGCGCAGGTGCATCTCCAAAAGCTCGTCAGCTTAGAGGCTCACGGGAGCACTTTAACAGGAAAACCACGATGGGAGCACACTGCTAGCCTCTCCTCCGGATCGCCACTCTGCATTCTGGTATATGCAGTGCATATAACTTGAAGAGTTTCAAAAAAAGTTTGTGAATGTTTCACCAAAGTTAGTGTAAGTAAGTACTTAATATTTTCAGTATCTCTAGACACGAGACATGGCTCGTGTTTCGGGATAGTATCCCTCATCAGTAGAGAAAAGTTCTGGGGTGGTTGAGAAGGCCGCCAAACAACCGTCACAGGCTTCGTTTCCCCTCTGGCGCGCAGGTGCATCTCCAAAAGCTCGTCAGCATTGAGGCTCACGGCAGCCCTTTAACAGGAAAACCACGATGGGAGCACACTGCTAGCCTCTCCTCCGGATCGCCCCTCTGCATTCTGGTATATGCAGTGCGTATAACTTGAAGAGTTTCGAAAAAAGTTTGTGAATGTTTCACCAAAGTTGGTGTAAGTAAGTACTTAATATTTTCAGTATCTCTAGACAGGAGACATGGCTCGTGTTTCAGGATAGTATCCCTCATCAGTAGAGAAAAGTTCTGGGGTGGTTGAGAAGGCCGCCAAACAACCGTCACAGGCTTCTTTGCCCCTCTAGCACGCAGGTGCATCTCCAAAAGCTCGTCAGCTTAGGGGCTCACGGAAGCCCTTTAACAGGAAAACCACGATGGGAGCACACTGCTAGCCTCTCCTTTGGATCGCCCCTCTGCATTCTGGTATATGCAGTGCATATAACTTGAAGGGTTTCGAAAAAAGTTCTTGAATGTTTCACCAAAGTTGGCGTAAGTAAGTACTTAATATTTTCAGTATCTCTAGACACGAGACATGGCTCGTGTTTCGGGATAGTATCCCTCATCAGTAGAGAAAAGTTCTGGGGTGGTTGAGAAGGCCGCCAAAACCCCGTCACAGGCTTCGTTGCCCCTATGGCGCGCAGGTGCATCTCCAAAAGCTCGTCAGCTTAGGGGCTCACGGGAGCCCTTTAACTGGAAAACCACGATGGGAGCACACTGCTAGCCTCTCCTCCGGATCGCCCCTCTGCATTCTGGTATATGCAGTGCGTATAACTTGAAGAGTTTCGTAAAAAGTTCGTGTATGTTTCACCAAAGTTATTGTAAGTAAGTACTTAATATTTTAAGTATCTCTAGACACGAGACATGGCTCGTGTTTCAGGATAGTATCCCTCATCAGTAGAGAAAAGTTCTTAGGTGGTTGAGAAGGTCGCCAAACAACCGTCAGAGGCTTCATTGCCCCTCTGGCGCGCAGGTGCATCTCCAAAAGCTCGTCAGCTTAGGGGCTCACGGGAGCCCTTTAACAGGAAAACCACGATGGGAGCACACTGCTAGCCTCTCCTCCGGATCGCCCCTCTGCATTCTGGTATATGCAGCGCGTATAACCTGAAGAGTTTCGAAAAAAGTTCGTGAATGTTTCACCAAAGTTGGTGTAAGTAAGTACTTAATATTTTCAGTATCTCTAGACACGAGACATGGCTCGTGTTTCGGGATAGTATCCCTCATCAGTAGAGAAAAGTTCTCGGGTGGTTGAGAAGGCCGCCAAACAACCGTCACAGGCTCCGTTGCCCCTTTTGCGCGCAGGTGCATCTCCAAAAGCTCATCAGCTTAGGGGCTCACGAGATCCCTTTAAAGAGGAAAACCACGATGGGAGCTCACTGCTAGCCTCTCCTTTGGATCGCCCCTCTGCATTCTGGTATATGCAGTGCGTATAACTTGAAGGGTTTCGAAAAAAGTTCTTGAATGTTTCACCAAAGTTGGTGTAAGTAAGTACTTAATATTTTCAGTATCTCTAGACACGAGACATGGCTCGTGTTTCGGGATAGTATCCCTCATCAGTAGAGAAAAGTTCTGGGGTGGTTGAGAAGGCCGCCAAACAACCGTCACAGGCTTCGTTGCCCCTCTGGCGCGCAGGTGCATCTCCAAAAGCTCGTCAGCTTAGGGGCTCACGGGAGCCCTTTAGCAGGAAAACCACGATGGGAGCACACTGCTAGCCTCTCCTCCGGATCGCCCCTCTGCATTCTGGTATATGCAGCGCGTATAACCTGAAGAGTTTCGAAAAAAGTTCGTGAATGTTTCACCAAAGTTGGTGTAAGTAAGTACTTAATATTTTCAGTATCTCTAGACACGAGACATGGCTCGTGTTTCGGGATAGTATCCCTCATCAGTAGAGAAAAGTTCTCGGGTGGTTAAGAAGGCCGCCATACAACCGTCACAGGCTCCGTTGCCCCTTTGGCGCGCAGGTGCATCTCCAAAAGCTCGTCAGCTTAGGGGCTGACGAGATCCCTTTAAAAGGAAAACCACGATGGGAGCACACTGCTAGCCTCTCCTTTGGATCGCCCCTCTGCATTCTGGTATATGCAGTGCGTATAACTTGAAGGGTTTCGAAAAAAGTTCTTGAATGTTTCACCAAAGTTGGTGTAAGTAAGTACTTAATATTTTCAGTATCTCTAGACACGAGACATGGCTCGTGTTTCGGGATAGTATCCCTCATCAGTAGAGAAAAGTTCTGGGGTGGTTGAGAAGGCTGCCAAACAACCGTCACAGGCTTCGTTGCCCCTCTGGCGCGCAGGTGCATCTCCAAAAGCTCGTCAGCTTAGAGGCTCACAGGAGCACTTTAACAGGAAAACCACGATGGGAGCACACTGCTAGCCTCTCCTCTGGATCGCCCCTCTGCATTCTGGTATATGCAGTGCATATAACTTGAAGAGTTTCGAAAAAAGTTTGTGAATGTTTCACCAAAGTTGGTGTAAGTAAGTATTTAATATTTTCAGTATCTCTAGACACGAGACATGACTCGTGTTTCAGGATAGTATCCCTCATCAGTAGAGAAAAGTTCTTAGGTGGTTGAGAAGGTCGCCAAACAACCGTCACAGGCTTCTTTGCCCCTCTGGCACGCAGGTGCATCTCCAAAAGCTCGTCAGCTTAGGGGCTCACGGGAGCCCTTTAACAGGAAAACCACGATGGGAGCACACTGATAGCCTCTCCTTTGGATCACCCCTCTGCATTCTGGTATATGCAGTGCATATAACTTGAAGGGTTTCGTAAAAAGTTCTTGAATGTTTCACCAAAGTTGGTGTAAGTAAGTACTTAATATTTTCAGTATCTCTAGACACGAGACATGGCTCGTGTTTCGGGATAGTATCCCTCATCAGTAGAGAAAAGTTCTGGGGTGGTTGAGAAGGCCGCCAAACAACCGTCACAGGCTTCGTTGCCCCTGTGGCGCGCAGGTGCATCTCCAAAAGCTCGTCAGCTTAGAGGCTCACGGGAGCACTTTAACAGAAAAACCACGATGGGAGCACACTGCTAGCCTCTCCTCCGGATCGCCCCTCTGCATTCTGGTATATGCAGTGCGTATAACTTGAAGAGTTTCGAAAAAAGTTTGTGAATGTTTCACCAAAGTTGGTGTAAGTACTTAATATTTTCAGTATCTCTAGACACGAGACATGGCTCGTGTTTCGGGATAGTATCCCTCATCAGTAGAGAAAAGTTCTGGGGTGGTTGAGAAGGCCGCCAAACAACCGTCACAGGCTTCTTTGCCCCTCTGGCACGCAGGTGCATCTCCAAAAGCTCGTCAGCTTAGGGGCTCACGGGAGCCCTTTAACAGGAAAACCACGATGGGAGCACACTGCTAGCCTCTCCTTTGGATCGCCCCTCTGCATTCTGGTATATGCAGTGCATATAACTTGAAGGGTTTCGAAAAAAGTTCTTGAATGTTTCACCAAAGTTGGTGTAAGTAAGTACTTAATATTTTCAGTATCTCTAGACAAGAGACATAGCCCGTGTTTCGGGATAGTATCCCTCATCAGTAGAGAAAAGTTCTGGGGTGGTTGAGAAGGCCGCCAAACAACCGTCACAGGCTTCTCTGCCCCGCTGGCACGCAGGTGCATCGCCAAAAGCTCGTCAGCTTAGGGGCTTACGGGAGCCCTTTAACCGGAAAACCACGATGGGAGCACACTGCTAGCCTCTCCTCCGGATCGCCCCTCTGCATTCTGGTATATGCAGTGCATATAACTTGAAGAGTTTCAAAAAAAGTTTGTGAATGTTTCACCAAAGTTAGTGTAAGTAAGTACTTAATATTTTCAGTATCTCTAGACACGAGACATGGCTCGTGTTTCGGGATAGTATCCCTCATCAGAAGAGAAAAGTTCTGGGGTGGTTGAGAAGGCCGCCAAACAACCGTCACAGGCTTCGTTGCACTCTGGCGCGCAGGTGCATCTCCAAAAGCTCGTCAGCTTAGAGGCTCACGGGAGCCCTTTAACAGGAAAACCACGATGGGAGCACACTGCTAGCCTCTCCTCCGGATCGCCCCTCTGCATTCTGGTATATGCAGTGCGTATAACTTGAAGAGTTTCGAAAAAAGTTCTTGAATGTTTCACCAAAGTTGGTGTAAGTAAGAACTTAATATTTTCAGTATCTCTAGACAGGAGACATGGCTCGTGTTTCGGGATAGTATCCCTCATCAGTAGAGAAAAGTTCTCGGGTGGTTGAGAAGGCCGCCAAACAACCGTCACAGGCTCCGTTGCCCCTTTGGCGCGCAGGTGCATCTCCAAAAGCTCGTCAGCTTAGGGGCTCACGAGATCCCTTTAACAGGAAAACCACGATGGGAGCACACTGCTAGCCTCTCCTTTGGATCGCCCTCTGCATTTTGGTATATGCCGTGCGTATAACTTAAAGGGTTTCGAAAAAAGTTCTTGAATGTTTCACCAAAGTTGGTGTAAGTAAGTACTTAATATTTTCGGTATCTCTAGACACGAGACATGGCTCGTGTTTCGGGATAGTATCCCTCATCTGTAGAGAAAAGTTCTCGGGTGGTTGAGAAGGCCGCCAAACAACCGTCACAGGCTCCGTTGCGCCTTTGGCGCGCAGGTGCATCTCCAAAAGCTCGTCAGCTTAGGGGCTCACGGGAGCCCTTTAACAGGAAAACCACGATGGGAGCACACTGCTAGCCTCTCCTCCGGATCACCCCTCTGCATTCTGGTATATGCAGTGCGTATAACCTGAAGAGTTTCGAAAAAAGTTCGTGAATGTTTCACCAAAGTTGGTGTAAGTAAGTACTTAATATTTTCAGTATCTCTAGACACGAGACATGGCTCGTGTTTCGGGATAGTATCCCTCATCAGTAGAGAAAAGTTCTCGGGTGGTTGAGAAGGCCGCCTAACAACCGTCACAGGCTCCGTTGCCCCTTTGGCGCGCAGGTGCATCTCCAAAAGCTCGTCAGCTTAGGGGCTCACGAGATCCCTTTAACAGAAAACCACGATGGGAGCACACTGCTAGCCTTTCCTCCGGATCGCCCCTCTGCATTCTGGTATATGCAGTGCATATAACTTGAAGGGTTTCGAAAAAAGTTCATGAATGTTTCACCAAAGTTGGTGTAAGTAAGTACTTAATATTTTCAGTATATCTAGACACAAGACATGGCTCGTGTTTCGGGATAGTATCCCTCATCAGTAGAGAAAAGTTCTGAGGTGGTTGAGAAGGCCGCCAAACAACCGTCACAGGCTTCGTTGCACCTCTGGCGCACAGGTGCATCTCCAAAAGCTCGTCAGCTTAGGGGCTCACGGGAGCCCTTTAACAGGAAAACCACGATGGGAGCACACTGGTAGCCTCTCCTCCGGATGGCCCCTCTGCATTCTGGTATATGCAGTGCATATAACTTGAAGAGTTTCGAAAAAAGTTTGTGTATGTTTCACCAAAGTTATTGTAAGTAAGTACTTAATATTTTTAGTATCTCTAGACACGAGACATGGCTCGTGTTTCGGGATAGTATCCCTCATCAGTAGAGAAAAGTTCTGGGGTGGTTGAGAAGGCCACCAAACAACCGTCACAGGCTTTGTTGCCCCTCTGGCGCGCAGGTGCATCTCCAAAAGCTCCTCAGCTTAGGGGCTCACGGGAGCCCTTTAACAGGAAACCCTCGATGGGAGCACACTGCTAGCCTCTCCTCCGGATCGCCCCTCTGCATTCTGGTATATGCACTGCATATAACTTGAAGAGTTTCGAAAAAAGTTCGTGAATGTTTCACCAAAGTTGGTGTAAGTAAGTGTTTAATATTTTCAGTACAGCTAGACACGAGACATGACTCGTTTTTCGGGATGGTATCCCTCATCAGTAGAGAAAAGTTCTGGGGTGGTTGAGAAGGCCACCAAACAACCGTCACAGGCTTTGTTGCCCCTGTGGCGTGCAGGTGCATCTCCAAAAGCTCCTCAGCTTAGGGGCTCACGGGAGCCCTTTAACAGGAAACCCTCGATGGGAGCACACTGCTAGCCTCTCCTCCGGAACGCCCCTCTGCATTCTGGTATATGCACTGCATATAACTTGAAGAGTTTCGAAAAAAGTTTGTGAATGTTTCACCAAAGTTGGTGTAAGTAAGTATTTAATATTTTCAGTATCTCTAGACACGAGACATGACTCGTGTTTCAGGATAGTATCCCTCATCAGTAGAGAAAAGTTCTTAGGTGGTTGAGAAGGTCGCCAAACAACCGTCACAGGCTTCTTTGCCCCTCTGGCACGCAGGTGCATCTCCAAAAGCTCGTCAGCTTAGGGGCTCACGGGAGCCCTTTAACAGGAAAACCACGATGGGAGCACACTGATAGCCTCTCCTTTGGATCACCCCTCTGCATTCTGGTATATGCAGTGCATATAACTTGAAGGGTTTCGAAAAAAGTTCTTGAATGTTTCACCAAAGTTGGTGTAAGTAAGTACTTAATATTTTCAGTATCTCTAGACACGAGACATGGCTCGTGTTTCGGGATAGTATCCCTCATCAGTAGAGAAAAGTTCTGGGGTGGTTGAGAAGGCCGCCAAACAACCGTCACAGGCTTCGTTGCCCCTCTGGCGCGCAGGTGCATCTCCAAAAGCTCGTCAGCTTAGAGGCTCACGGGAGCACTTTAACAGAAAAACCACGATGGGAGCACACTGCTAGCCTCTCCTCCGGATCGCCCCTCTGCATTCTGGTATATGCAGTGCGTATAACTTGAAGAGTTTCGAAAAAAGTTTGTGAATGTTTCACCAAAGTTGGTGTAAGTACTTAATATTTTCAGTATCTCTAGACACGAGACATGGCTCGTGTTTCGGGATAGTATCCCTCATCAGTAGAGAAAAGTTCTGGGGTGGTTGAGAAGGCCGCCAAACAACCGTCACAGGCTTCTTTGCCCCTCTGGCACGCAGGTGCATCTCCAAAAGCTCGTCAGCTTAGGGGCTCACGGGAGCCCTTTAACAGGAAAACCACGATGGGAGCACACTGCTAGCCTCTCCTTTGGATCGCCCCTCTGCATTCTGGTATATGCAGTGCATATAACTTGAAGGGTTTCGAAAAAAGTTCTTGAATGTTTCACCAAAGTTGGTGTAAGTAAGTACTTAATATTTTCAGTATCTCTAGACAAGAGACATGGCCCGTGTTTCGGGATAGTATCCCTCATCAGTAGAGAAAAGTTCTGGGGTGGTTGAGAAGGCCGCCAAACAACCGTCACAGGCTTCTCTGCCCCGCTGGCACGCAGGTGCATCGCCAAAAGCTCGTCAGCTTAGGGGCTTACGGGAGCCCTTTAACCGGAAAACCACGATGGGAGCACACTGCTAGCCTCTCCTCCGGATCGCCCCTCTGCATTCTGGTATATGCAGTGCATATAACTTGAAGAGTTTCAAAAAAAGTTTGTGAATGTTTCACCAAAGTTAGTGTAAGTAAGTACTTAATATTTTCAGTATCTCTAGACACGAGACATGGCTCGTGTTTCGGGATAGTATCCCTCATCAGAAGAGAAAAGTTCTGGGGTGGTTGAGAAGGCCGCCAAACAACCGTCACAGGCTTCGTTGCACTCTGGCGCGCAGGTGCATCTCCAAAACCTCCTCAGCTTAGAGGCTCACGGGAGCCCTTTAACAGGAAAACCACGATGGGAGCACACTGCTAGCCTCTCCTCCGGATCGCCCCTCTGCATTCTGGTATATGCAGTGCGTATAACTTGAAGAGTTTCGAAAAAAGTTCTTGAATGTTTCACCAAAGTTGGTGTAAGTAAGAACTTAATATTTTCAGTATCTCTAGACAGGAGACATGGCTCGTGTTTCGGGATAGTATCCCTCATCAGTAGAGAAAAGTTCTCGGGTGGTTGAGAAGGCCGCCAAACAACCGTCACAGGCTCCGTTGCCCCTTTGGCGCGCAGGTGCATCTCCAAAAGCTCGTCAGCTTAGGGGCTCACGAGATCCCTTTAACAGGAAAACCACGATGGGAGCACACTGCTAGCCTCTCCTTTGGATCGCCCTCTGCATTTTGGTATATGCCGTGCGTATAACTTAAAGGGTTTCGAAAAAAGTTCTTGAATGTTTCACCAAAGTTGGTGTAAGTAAGTACTTAATATTTTCGGTATCTCTAGACACGAGACATGGCTCGTGTTTCGGGATAGTATCCCTCATCTGTAGAGAAAAGTTCTCGGGTGGTTGAGAAGGCCGCCAAACAACCGTCACAGGCTCCGTTGCGCCTTTGGCGCGCAGGTGCATCTCCAAAAGCTCGTCAGCTTAGGGGCTCACGGGAGCCCTTTAACAGGAAAACCACGATGGGAGCACACTGCTAGCCTCTCCTCCGGATCGCCCCTCTGCATTCTGGTATATGCAGTGCGTATAACCTGAAGAGTTTCGAAAAAAGTTCGTGAATGTTTCACCAAAGTTGGTGTAAGTAAGTACTTAATATTTTCAGTATCTCTAGACACGAGACATGGCTCGTGTTTCGGGATAGTATCCCTCATCAGTAGAGAAAAGTTCTCGGGTGGTTGAGAAGGCCGCCAAACAACCGTCACAGGCTCCGTTGCCCCTTTGGCGCGCAGGTGCATCTCCAAAAGCTCGTCAGCTTAGGGGCTCACGAGATCCCTTTAACAGAAAAACCACGATGGGAGCACACTGCTAGCCTCTCCTTTGGATCGCCCCTCTGTATTCTGGTATATGCAGTGCGTATAACTTGAAGGGTTTCGAAAAAAGTTCTTGAATGTTTCACCAAAGTTGGTGTAAGTAAGTACTTAATATTTTCAGTATCTCTAGACACGAGACATGGCTCGTGTTTCGGGATAGTATCCCTCATCAGTAGAGAAAAGTTCTGGGGTGGTTGAGAAGGCCGCCAAACAACCATCACAGGCTTCGTTGCCCCTCTGCGCGCAGGTGCATCTCCAAAAGCTCGTCAGCTTAGAGGCTCACGGGAGCACTTTAACAGGAAAACCACGATGGTAGCACACTGCTAGCCTCTCCTTTGGATCGCCCCTCTGCATTCTGGTATATGCAGTGCATATAACTTGAAGGGTTTCGAAAAAAGTTCTTGAATGTTTCACCAAAGTTGGTGTAAGTAAGTACTTAATATTTTCAGTATCTCTAGACAAGAGACATGGCCCGTGTTTCGGGATAGTATCACTCATCAGTAGAGAAAAGTTCTGGGGTGGTTGAGAAGGCCGCCAAACAACCGTCACAGGCTTCTTTGCCCCGCTGGCACGCAGGTGCATCTCCAAAAGCTCGTCAGCTTAGGGGCTCACGGGAGCCCTTTAACCGGAAAACCACGATGGGAGCACACTGCTAGCCTTTCCTCCGGATCGCCCCTCTGCATTCTGGTATATGCAGTGCATATAACTTGAAGAGTTTCAAAAAAAGTTTGTGAATGTTTCACCAAAGTTAGTGTAAGTAAGTACTTAATATTTTCAGTATCTCTAGACACGAGACATGGCTCGTGTTTCGGGATAGTATCCCTCATCTGTAGAGAAAAGTTCTCGGGTGGTTGAGAAGGCCGCCAAACAACCGTCACAGGCTCCGTTGCGCCTTTGGCGCGCAGGTGCATCTCCAAAAGCTCGTCAGCTTAGGGGCTCACGGGAGCCCTTTAACAGGAAAACCACGATGGGAGCACACTGCTAGCCTCTCCTCCGGATCGCCCCTCTGCATTCTGGTATATGCAGTGCGTATAACCTGAAGAGTTTCGAAAAAAGTTCGTGAATGTTTCACCAAAGTTGGTGTAAGTAAGTACTTAATATTTTCAGTATCTCTAGACACGAGACATGGCTCGTGTTTCGGGATAGTATCCCTCATCAGTAGAGAAAAGTTCTCGGGTGGTTGAGAAGGCCGCCAAACAACCGTCACAGGCTCCGTTGCCCCTTTGGCGCGCAGGTGCATCTCCAAAAGCTCGTCAGCTTAGGGGCTCACGAGATCCCTTTAACAGAAAAACCACGATGGGAGCACACTGCTAGCCTCTCCTTTGGATCGCCCCTCTGTATTCTGGTATATGCAGTGCGTATAACTTGAAGGGTTTCGAAAAAAGTTCTTGAATGTTTCACCAAAGTTGGTGTAAGTAAGTACTTAATATTTTCAGTATCTCTAGACACGAGACATGGCTCGTGTTTCGGGATAGTATCCCTCATCAGTAGAGAAAAGTTCTGGGGTGGTTGAGAAGGCCGCCAAACAACCATCACAGGCTTCGTTGCCCCTCTGCGCGCAGGTGCATCTCCAAAAGCTCGTCAGCTTAGAGGCTCACGGGAGCACTTTAACAGGAAAACCACGATGGTAGCACACTGCTAGCCTCTCCTTTGGATCGCCCCTCTGCATTCTGGTATATGCAGTGCATATAACTTGAAGGGTTTCGAAAAAAGTTCTTGAATGTTTCACCAAAGTTGGTGTAAGTAAGTACTTAATATTTTCAGTATCTCTAGACAAGAGACATGGCCCGTGTTTCGGGATAGTATCACTCATCAGTAGAGAAAAGTTCTGGGGTGGTTGAGAAGGCCGCCAAACAACCGTCACAGGCTTCTTTGCCCCGCTGGCACGCAGGTGCATCTCCAAAAGCTCGTCAGCTTAGGGGCTCACGGGAGCCCTTTAACCGGAAAACCACGATGGGAGCACACTGCTAGCCTTTCCTCCGGATCGCCCCTCTGCATTCTGGTATATGCAGTGCATATAACTTGAAGAGTTTCAAAAAAAGTTTGTGAATGTTTCACCAAAGTTAGTGTAAGTAAGTACTTAATATTTTCAGTATCTCTAGACACGAGACATGGCTCGTGTTTCGTGATAGTATCCCTCATCAGTAGAGAAAAGTTCTCGGGTGGTTGAGAAGGCCGCCAAACAACCGTCACAGGCTCCGTTGCCCCTTTGGCGCGCAGGTGCATCTCCAAATGCGCGTCAGCTTAGGGGCTCACGAGATCCCTTTAACAGGAAAACCACGATGGGAGCACACTGCTAGCCTCTCCTTTGGATCGCCCCTCTGCATTCTGGTATATGCAGTGCGTATAACTTAAAGGGTTTCGAAAAAAGTTGTTGAATGTTTCACCAAAGTTGGTGTAAGTAAGTACTTAATATTTTCAGTATCTCTAGACACGAGACATGGCTCGTGTTTCGGGATAGTATCCCTCATCAGTAGAGAAAAGTTCTGGGGTGGTTGAGAAGGCCGCCAAACAACCGTCACAGGCTTCGTTGCCCCTCTGGCGCGCAGGTGCATCTCCAAAAGCTCGTCAGCTTAGAGGCTCACGGGAGCCCTTTAACAGGAAAACCACAATGGGAGCACACTGCTAGCCTCTCCTCCGGATCGCCCCTCTGCATTCTGGTATATGCAGTGCATATAACTTGAAGAGTTTCAAAAAAATTTTGTGAATGTTTCACCAAAGTTAGTGTAAGTAAGTACTTAATATTTTCAGTATCTCGAGACACGAGACATGGCTCGTGTTTCGGGATAGTATCCCTCATCAGTAGAGAAAAGTTCTCGGGTGGTTGAGAAGGCCGCCAAACAACCGTCACAGGCTCCGTTGCCCCTTTGGCGCGCAGGTGCATCTCCAAAAGCTCGTCAGCTTAGGGGCTCACGAGATCCCTTTAACAGGAAAACCACGATGGGAGCACACTGCTAGCCTCTCCTTTGGATCGCCCCTCTGCATTCTGGTATATGCAGTGCGTATAACTTGAAGGGTTTCAAAAAAGTTCTTGAATGTTTCACCAAAGTTGGTGTAAGTAAGTACTTAATATTTTCAGTATCTCTAGACACGAGACATGGCTCGTGTTTCGGGATAGTATCCTTCATCAGTAGAGAAAAGTTCTGGGGTGGTTGAGAAGGCCGCCAAACAACCGTCACAGGCTTCTTTCCCCCTCTGGCGCGCAGGTGCATCTCCAAAAGCTCGTCAGCTTAGGGGCTCACGGGATCCCTTTAACAGGAAAACCACGATGGGAGCACACTGCTAGCCTCTCCTCCGGATCGCCCCTCTGCATTCTGGTATATGCAGTGCGTATAACTTGAAGAGTTTCGTAAAAAGTTCGTGTATGTTTCACCAAAGTTATTGTAAGTAAGTACTTAATATTTTAAGTATCTCTAGACACGAGACATGGCTCGTGTTTCAGGATAGTATCCCTCATCAGTAGATAAAAGTTCTTAGGTGGTTGAGAAGGTCGCCAAACAACCGTCACAGGCTTCATTGCCCCTCTGGCGCGCAGGTGCATCTCCAAAAGCTCGTCAGCTTAGGGGCTCACGGGAGCCCTTTAACAGGAAAACCACGATGGGAGCACACTGCTAGCCTCTCCTCCGGATCGCCCCTCTGCATTCTGGTATATGCAGCGCGTATAACCTGAAGAGTTTCGAAAAAAGTTCGTGAATGTTTCACCAAAGTTGGTGTAAGTAAGTACTTAATATTTTCAGTATCTCTAGACACGAGACATGGCTCGTGTTTCGGGATAGTATCCCTCATCAGTAGAGAAAAGTTCTCGGGTGGTTGAGAAGGCCGCCAAACAACCGTCACAGGCTCCGTTGCCCCTTTGGCGCGCAGGTGCATCTCCAAAAGCTCATCAGCTTAGGGGCTCACGAGATCCCTTTAAAGAGGAAAACCACGATGGGAGCACACTGCTAGCCTCTCCTTTGGATCGCCCCTCTGCATTCTGGTATATGCAGTGCGTATAACTTGAAGGGTTTCGAAAAAAGTTCTTGAATGTTTCACCAAAGTTGGTGTAAGTAAGTACCTAATATTTTCAGTATCTCTAGACACGAGACATGGCTCGTGTTTCGGGATAGTATCCCTCATCAGTAGAGAAAAGTTCTGGGGTGGTTGAGAAGGCCGCCAAACAACCGTCACAGGCTTCGTTGCCCCTCTGGCGCGCAGGAGCATCTACAAAAGCTCGTCAGCTTAGAGACTCACGGGAGCCCTTTAACAGGAAAACCACGATGGGAGCACACTGCTAGCCTCTCCTCCGGATCGCCCCTCTGCATTCTGGTATATGCAGTGCGTATAACTTGAAGAGTTTCGAAAAAAGTTTGTGAATGTTTCACCAAAGTTGGTGTAAGTAAGTACTTAATATTTTCAGTATCTCTAGACAGGAGACATGGCTCGTGTTTCGGGATAGTATCCCTCATCAGTAGAGAAAAGTTCTGGGGTGGTTGAGAAGGCCGCCAAACAACCGTCTCAGGCTTCTTTGCCCCTCTGGCGCGCAGGTGCATCTCCAAAAGCTCGTCAGCTTAGGGGCTCACGAGATCCCTTTAACAGGAAAACCACGATGGGAGCACACTGCTAGCCTCTCCTTTGGATCGCCCCTCTGCATTCTGGTATATGCAGTGCGTATAACTTGAAGGGTTTCAAAAAAGTTCTTGAATGTTTCACCAAAGTTGTTGTAAGTAAGTACTTAATATTTTCTGTATCTCTAGACTCGAGACATGGCTCATGTTTCGGGATAGTATCCCTCATCAGTAGAGAAAAGTTCTGGGGTGGTTGAGAAGGCCGCCAAACAACCGTCACAGGCTTCGTTGCCCCTCTGGCGCGCAGGTGCATCTCCAAAAGCTCGTCAGCTTAGGGGCTCACGGGAGCCCTTTAACAGGAAAACCACGATGGGAGCACACTGCTAGCCTCTCCTCCGGATCGCCCCTCTGCATTCTGGTATATGCAGTGCGTATAACTTGAAGAGTTTCGTAAAAAGTTCGTGTATGTTTCACCAAAGTTATTGTAAGTAAGTACTTAATATTTTAAGTATCTCTAGACACGAGACATGGCTCGTGTTTCAGGATAGTATCCCTCATCAGTAGATAAAAGTTCTTAGGTGGTTGAGAAGGTCGCCAAACAACCGTCACAGGCTTCATTGCCCCTCTGGCGCGCAGGTGCATCTCCAAAAGCTCGTCAGCTTAGGGGCTCACGGGAGCCCTTTAACAGGAAAACCACGATGGGAGCACACTGCTAGCCTCTCCTCCGGATCGCCCCTCTGCATTCTGGTATATGCAGTGCGTATAACTTGAAGAGTTTCGAAAAAAGTTTGTGAATGTTTCACCAAAGTTGGTGTAAGTAAGTACTTAATATTTTCAGTATCTCTAGACAGGAGACATGGCTCGTGTTTCGGGATAGTATCCCTCATCAGTAGAGAAAAGTTCTGGGGTGGTTGAGAAGGCCGCCAAACAACCGTCTCAGGCTTCTTTGCCCCTCTGGCGCGCAGGTGCATCTCCAAAAGCTCGTCAGCTTAGGGGCTCACGAGATCCCTTTAACAGGAAAACCACGATGGGAGCACACTGCTAGCCTCTCCTTTGGATCGCCCCTCTGCATTCTGGTATATGCAGTGCGTATAACTTGAAGGGTTTCAAAAAAGTTCTTGAATGTTTCACCAAAGTTGGTGTAAGTAAGTACTTAATATTTTCAGTATCTCTAGACACGAGACATGGCTCGTGTTTCGGGATAGTATCCTTCATCAGTAGAGAAAAGTTCTGGGGTGGTTGAGAAGGCCGCCAAACAACCGTCACAGGCTTCTTTCCCCCTCTGGCGCGCAGGTGCATCTCCAAAAGCTCGTCAGCTTAGGGGCTCACGGAAGCCCTTTAACAGGAAAACCACGATGGGAGCACACTGCTAGCCTCTCCTTTGGATCGCCCCTCTGCATTCTGGTATATGCAGTGCATATAACTTGAAGGGTTTCGAAAAAAGTTCTTGAATGTTTCACCAAAGTTGGTGTAAGTAAGTACTTAATATTTTCAGTATCTCTAGACTCGAGACATGGCTCATGTTTCGGGATAGTATCCCTCATCAGTAGAGAAAAGTTCTGGGGTGTTTGAGAAGGCCGCCAAACAACCGTCACAGGCTTCGTTGCCCCTCTGGCGTGCAGGTGCATCTCCAAAAGCTCGTCAGCTTAGGGGCTCACGGGAGCCCTTTAACAGGAAAACCACGATGGGAGCACACTGCTAGCCTCTCCTCCGGATCGCCCCTCTGCATTCTGGTATATGCAGTGCGTATAACTTGAAGAGTTTCGTAAAAAGTTCGTGTATGTTTCACCAAAGTTATTGTAAGTAAGTACTTAATATTTTAAGTATCTCTAGACATGAGACATGGCTCGTGTTTCAGGATAGTATCCCTCATCAGTAGATAAAAGTTCTTAGGTGGTTGAGAAGGTCGCCAAACAACCGTCACAGGCTTCATTGCCTCTCTGGCGCGCAGGTGCATCTCCAAAAGCTCGTCAGCTTAGGGGCTCACGGGAGCCCTTTAACAGGAAAACCACGATGGGAGCACACTGCTAGCCTCTCCTCCGGATCGCCCCTCTGCATTCTGGTATATGCAGCGCGTATAACCTGAAGAGTTTCGAAAAAAGTTCGTGAATGTTTCACCAAAGTTGGTGTAAGTAAGTACTTAATATTTTCAGTATCTCTAGACACGAGACATGGCTCGTGTTTCGGGATAGTATCCCTCATCAGTAGAGAAAAGTTCTCGGGTGGTTGAGAAGGCCGCCAAACAACCGTCACAGGCTCCGTTGCCCCTTTGGCGCGCAGGTGCATCTCCAAAAGCTCATCAGCTTAGGGGCTCACGAGATCCCTTTAAAGAGGAAAACCACGATGGGAGCACACTGCTAGCCTCTCCTTTGGATCGCCCCTCTGCATTCTGGTATATGCAGTGCGTATAACTTGAAGGGTTTCGAAAAAAGTTCTTGAATGTTTCACCAAAGTTGGTGTAATTAAGTACCTAATATTTTCAGTATCTCTAGACACGAGACATGGCTCGTGTTTCGGGATAGTATCCCTCATCAGTAGAGAAAAGTTCTGGGGTGGTTGAGAAGGCCGCCAAACAACCGTCACAGGCTTCGTTGCCCCTCTGGCGCGCAGGAGCATCTACAAAAGCTCGTCAGCTTAGAGACTCACGGGAGCCCTTTAACAGGAAAACCACGATGGGAGCACACTGCTAGCCTCTCCTCCGGATCGCCCCTCTGCATTCTGGTATATGCAGTGCGTATAACTTGAAGAGTTTCGAAAAAAGTTTGTGAATGTTTCACCAAAGTTGGTGTAAGTAAGTACTTAATATTTTCAGTATCTCTAGACAGGAGACATGGCTCGTGTTTCGGGATAGTATCCCTCATCAGTAGAGAAAAGTTCTGGGGTGGTTGAGAAGGCCGCCAAACAACCGTCTCAGGCTTCTTTGCCCCTCTGGCACGCAGGTGCATCTCCAAAAGCTTGTCAGCTTAGGGGCTCACGGAAGCCCTTTAACAGGAAAACCACGATGGGAGCACACTGCTAGCCTCTCCTTTGGATCGCCCCTCTGCATTCTGGTATATGCAGTGCACATAACTTGAAGGGTTTCGAAAAAAGTTCTTGAATGTTTCACCAAAGTTGGTGTAAGTAAGTACTTAATATTTTCAGTATCTCTAGACACGAGACATGGCTCGTGTTTCGGGATAGTATCCCTCATCAGTAGAGAAAAGTTCTGGGGTGGTTGAAAAGGCCACCAAACAACCGTCACAGGCTTCGTTGCCCCTCTGGCGTGCAGGTGAATCTCCAAAAGCTCGTCAGCTTAGGGGCTCACGGGAGCCCTTTAACAGGAAAACCACGATGGGAGCACACTGCTAGCCTCTCCTCCGGATCGCCCCTCTGCATTCTGGTATATGCAGTGCGTATAACTTGAAGAGTTTCGTGAAAAGTTCGTGTATGTTTCACCAAAGTTATTGTAAGTAAGTTCGTAATATTTTAAGTATCTCTAGACACGAGACATGGCTCGTGTTTCAGAATAGTATCCCTCATCAGTAGAGAAAAGTTCTTAGGTGGTTGAGAAGGTCGCCAAACAACCGTCACAGGCTTCATTGCCCCTCTGGCGCGCAGGTGCCTCTCCAAAAGCTCGTCAGCTTAGGGGCTCATGGGAGCCCTTTAACAGGAAAACTACGATGGGAGCACACAGCTAGCCTCTCCTCCGGATCGCCCCTCTGCATTCTTGTATATGCAGCGCGAATAACCTGAAGAGTTTCGAAAAAAGTTCGTGAATGTTTCACCAAAGTTGGTGTAAGTAAGTACTTAATATTTTCAGTATCTCTAGACACGAGACATGGCTCGTGTTTCGGGATAGTATCCCTCATCAGTAGAGAAAAGTTCTCGGGTGGTTGAGAAGGCCGCCAAACAACCGTCACAGGCTCCGTTGCCCCTTTGGCGCGCAGGTGCATCTCCAAAAGCTCATCAGCTTAGGGGCTCACGAGATCCCTTTAAAGAGGAAAACCACGATGGGAGCACACTACTAGCATCTCCTTTGGATCGCCCCTCTGCATTCTGGTATATGCAGTGCGTATAACTTGAAGGGTTTCGAAAAAAGTTCTTGAATGTTTCACCAAAGTTGGTGTAAGTAAGTACTTAATATTTTCAGTATCTCTAGACACGAGACATGGCTCGTGTTTCGGGATAGTATCCCTCATCAGTAGAGAAAAGTTCTGGGGTGGTTGAGAAGGCCGCCAAACAACCGTCACAGGCTTCGTTGCCCCTCTGGCGCGCAGGTGCATCTCCAAAAGCTCGTCAGCATAGAGGCTCACGGGAGCCCTTGAACAGGAAAACCACGATGGGAGCACACTGCTAGCCTCTCCTCCGGATCGCCCCTCTGCATTCTGGTATATGCAGTGTGTATAACTTGATGAGTTTCGAAAAAAGTTTGTGAATGTTTCACCAAAGTTGGTGTAAGTAAGTACTTAATATTTTCAGTATCTCTAGACAGGAGACATGGCTCGTGTTTCGGGATAGTATCCCTCATCAGTAGAGAAAAGTTCTGGGGTGGTTGAGAAGGCCGCCAAACAACCGTCACAGGCTTCTTTGCCCCTCTGGCATGCAGGTGCATATCCAAAAGCTCGTCAGCTTAGGGGCTCACGGGAGCCCTTTAACAGGAAAACCACGATGGGAGCACACTGCTAGCCTCTCCTTTGGATCGCCCCTCTGCATTCTGGTAGATGCAGTGCATATAACTTGTAGGGTTTCGAAAAAAGTTCTTGAATGTTTCACCAAAGTTGGTGTAAGTAAGTACTTAATATTTTCAGTATCTCTAGACACGAGACATGGCTTGTGTTTCGTGATAGTATCCCTCATCAGTAGAGAAAAGTTCTGTAGTGGTTGACAAGGCCGCCAAACAACCGTCACAGGCTTCGTTGCCCCTCTGGCGCGCAGGTGCATCTCCAAAAGCTCGTCAGCTTAGGGGCTCACGGGAGCCCTTTAACAGGAAAACCACGATGGGAGCAAACTGCTAGCCTCTCCTCCGGATCGCCCCTCTGCATTCTGGTATATGCAGCGCGTATAACCTGAAGAGTTTTGAAAAAAGTTCGTGAATGTTTCACCAAAGTTGGTGTAAGTAAGTACTTAATATTTTCAGTATCTCTAGACACGAGACATGGCTCGTGTTTCGGGATAGTATCCCCCATCAGTAGAGAAAAGTTCTCGGGTGGTTGAGAAGGCCAACAAACAACCGTCACAGGCTCCGTTGCCCCTTTGGCGCGCAGGTGCATCTCCAAAAGCTTGTCAGCTTAGGGGCTCACGAGATCCCTTTAAAAGGAAAACCACGATGGGAGCACACTGCTAGCCTCTCCTTTGGATCGCCCCTCTGCATTCTGGTATATGCAGTGCATATAACTTGAAGGGTTTCGAAAAAAGTTCTTGAATGTTTCACCAAAGTTGGTGTAAGTAAGTACTTAATATTTTCAGTATCTCTAGACACGAGACATGGCCCGTGTTTCGGGATAGTATCCTTCATCAGTAGAGAAAAGTTCTGGGGTGGTTGAGAAGGCCGCCAAACAACCGTCACAGGCTCCGTTGCCCCTTTGGCGCGCAGGTGCATCTCCAAAAGCTCATCAGCTTAGGGGCTCACGAGATCCCTTTAAAGAGGAAAACCACGATGGGAGCTCACTGCTAGCCTCTCCTTTGGATCGCCCCTCTGCATTCTGGTATATGCAGTGCATATAACTTGAAGGGTTTCGAAAAAAGTTCTTGAATGTTTCACCAAAGTTGGTGTAAGTAAGTACTTAATATTTTCAGTATCTCTAGACTCGAGACATGGCTCATGTTTCGGGATAGTATCCCTCATCAGTAGAGAAAAGTTCTGGGGTGTTTGGGAAGGCCGCCAAACAACCGTCACAGGCTTCGTTGCCCCTCTGGCGCGCAGGTGCATCTCCAAAAGCTCGTCAGCTTAGGGGCTCACGGGAGCCCTTTAACAGGAAAACCACGATGGGAGCACACTGCTAGCCTCTCCTCCGGATCGCCCCTCTGCATTCTAGTATATGCAGTGCGTATAACTTGAAGAGTTTCGTAAAAAGTTCGTGTATGTTTCACCAAAGTTATTGTAAGTAAGTACTTAATATTTTAAGTATCTCTAGACATGAGACATGGCTCGTGTTTCAGGATAGTATCCCTCATCAGTAGATAAAAGTTCTTAGGTGGTTGAGAAGGTCGCCAAACAACCGTCACAGGCTTCATTGCCCCTCTGGCGCGCAGGTGCATCTCCAAAAGCTCGTCAGCTTAGGGGCTCACGGGAGCCCTTTAACAGGAAAACCACGATGGGAGCACACTGCTAGCCTCTCCTCCGGATCGCCCCTCTGCATTCTGGTATATGCAGCGGGTATAACCCGAAGAGTTTCGAAAAAAGTTCGTGAATGTTTCACCAAAGTTGGTGTAAGTAAGTACTTAATATTTTCAGTATCTCTAGACACGAGGCATGGCTCGTGTTTCGGGATAGTATCCCTCATCAGTAGAGAAAAGTTCTCGGGTGGTTGAGAAGGCCGCCAAACAACCGTCACAGGCTCCGTTGCCCCTTTGGCGCGCAGGTGCATCTCCAAAAGCTCATCAGCTTAGGGGCTCACGAGATCCCTTTATAGAGGAAAACCACGATGGGAGCACACTGCTAGCCTCTCCTTTGGATCGCCCCTCTGCATTCTGGTATATGCAGTGCGTATAACTTGAAGGGTTTCGAAAAAAGTTCTTGAATGTTTCACCAAAGTTGGTGTAAGTAAGTACCTAATATTTTCAGTATCTCTAGACACGAGACATGGCTCGTGTTTCGGGATAGTATCCCTCATCAGTAGAGAAAAGTTCTGGGGTGGTTGAGAAGGCCGCCAAACAACCGTCACAGGCTTCGTTGCCCCTCTGGCGCGCAGGAGCATCTACAAAAGCTCGTCAGCTTAGAGACTCACGGGAGCCCTTTAACAGGAAAACCACAATGGGAGCACACTGCTAGCCTCTCCTCCGGATCGCCCCTCTGCATTCTGGTATATGCAGTGCATATAACTTGAAGAGTTTCAAAAAAAGTTTGTGAATGTTTCACCAAAGTTAGTGTAAGTAAGTACTTAATATTTTCAGTATCTCTAGACACGAGACATGGCTCGTGTTTCGTGATAGTATCCCTCATCAGTAGAGAAAAGTTCTCGGGTGGTTGAGAAGGCCGCCAAACAACCGTCACAGGCTCCGTTGCCCCTTTGGCGCGCAGGTGCATCTCCAAAAGCTCGTCAGCTTAGGGGCTCACGAGATCCCTTTAACAGGAAAACCACGATGGGAGCACACTGCTAGCCTCTCCTTTGGATCGCCCCTCTGCATTCTGGTATATGCAGTGCGTATAACTTAAAGGGTTTCGAAAAAAGTTGTTGAATGTTTCACCAAAGTTGGTGTAAGTAAGTACTTAATATTTTCAGTATCTCTAGACACGAGACATGGCTCGTGTTTCGGGATAGTATCCCTCATCAGTAGAGAAAAGTTCTGGGGTGGTTGAGAAGGCCGCCAAACAACCGTCACAGGCTTCGTTGCCCCTCTGGCGCGCAGGTGCATCTCCAAAAGCTCGTCAGCTTAGAGGCTCACGGGAGCCCTTTAACAGGAAAACCACGATGGGAGCACACTGCTAGCCTCTCCTCCGGATCGCCCCTCTGCATTCTGGTATATGCAGTGCATATAACTTGAAGAGTTTCAAAAAAAGTTTGTGAATGTTTCACCAAAGTTAGTGTAAGTAAGTACTTAATATTTTCAGTATCTCGAGACACGAGACATGGCTCGTGTTTCGGGATAGTATCCCTCATCAGTAGAGAAAAGTTCTCGGGTGGTTGAGAAGGCCGCCAAACAACCGTCACAGGCTCCGTTGCCCCTTTGGCGCGCAGGTGCATCTCCAAAAGCTCGTCAGCTTAGGGGCTCACGAGATCCCTTTAACAGGAAAACCACGATGGGAGCACACTGCTAGCCTCTCCTTTGGATCGCCCCTCTGCATTCTGGTATATGCAGTGCGTATAACTTGAAGGGTTTCAAAAAAGTTCTTGAATGTTTCACCAAAGTTGGTGTAAGTAAGTACTTAATATTTTCAGTATCTCTAGACACGAGACATGGCTCGTGTTTCGGGATAGTATCCTTCATCAGTAGAGAAAAGTTCTGGGGTGGTTGAGAAGGCCGCCAAACAACCGTCACAGGCTTCTTTCCCCCTCTGGCGCGCAGGTGCATCTCCAAAAGCTCGTCAGCTTAGGGGCTCACGGGAGCCCTTTAACAGGAAAACCACGATGGGAGCACACTGCTAGCCTCTCCTCCGGATCGCCCCTCTGCATTCTGGTATATGCAGTGCGTATAACTTGAAGAGTTTCGTAAAAAGTTTGTGTATGTTTCACCAAAGTTATTGTAAGTAAGTACTTAATATTTTAAGTATCTCTAGACACGAGACATGGCTCGTGTTTCAGGATAGTATCCCTCATCAGTAGATAAAAGTTCTTAGGTGGTTGAGAAGGTCGCCAAACAACCGTCACAGGCTTCATTGCCCCTCTGGCGCGCAGGTGCATCTCCAAAAGCTCGTCAGCTTAGGGGCTCACGGGAGCCCTTTAACAGGAAAACCACGATGGGAGCACACTGCTAGCCTCTCCTCCGGATCGCCCCTCTGCATTCTGGTATATGCAGCGCGTATAACCTGAAGAGTTTCGAAAAAAGTTCGTGAATGTTTCACCAAAGTTGGTGTAAGTAAGTACTTAATATTTTCAGTATCTCTAGACACGAGACATGGCTCGTGTTTCGGGATAGTATCCCTCATCAGTAGAGAAAAGTTCTCGGGTGGTTGAGAAGGCCGCCAAACAACCGTCACAGGCTCCGTTGCCCCTTTGGCGCGCAGGTGCATCTCCAAAAGCTCATCAGCTTAGGGGCTCACGAGATCCCTTTAAAGAGGAAAACCACGATGGGAGCACACTGCTAGCCTCTCCTTTGGATCGCCCCTCTGCATTCTGGTATATGCAGTGCGTATAACTTGAAGGGTTTCGAAAAAAGTTCTTGAATGTTTCACCAAAGTTGGTGTAAGTAAGTACCTAATATTTTCAGTATCTCTAGACACGAGACATGGCTCGTGTTTCGGGATAGTATCCCTCATCAGTAGAGAAAAGTTCTGGGGTGGTTGAGAAGGCCGCCAAACAACCGTCACAGGCTTCGTTGCCCCTCTGGCGCGCAGGAGCATCTACAAAAGCTCGTCAGCTTAGAGACTCACGGGAGCCCTTTAACAGGAAAACCACGATGGGAGCACACTGCTAGCCTCTCCTCCGGATCGCCCCTCTGCATTCTGGTATATGCAGTGCGTATAACTTGAAGAGTTTCGAAAAAAGTTTGTGAATGTTTCACCAAAGTTGGTGTAAGTAAGTACTTAATATTTTCAGTATCTCTAGACAGGAGACATGGCTCGTGTTTCGGGATAGTATCCCTCATCAGTAGAGAAAAGTTCTGGGGTGGTTGAGAAGGCCGCCAAACAACCGTCTCAGGCTTCTTTGCCCCTCTGGCGCGCAGGTGCATCTCCAAAAGCTCGTCAGCTTAGGGGCTCACGAGATCCCTTTAACAGGAAAACCACGATGGGAGCACACTGCTAGCCTCTCCTTTGGATCGCCCCTCTGCATTCTGGTATATGCAGTGCGTATAACTTGAAGGGTTTCAAAAAAGTTCTTGAATGTTTCACCAAAGTTGGTGTAAGTAAGTACTTAATATTTTCAGTATCTCTAGACTCGAGACATGGCTCATGTTTCGGGATAGTATCCCTCATCAGTAGAGAAAAGTTCTGGGGTGGTTGAGAAGGCCGCCAAACAACCGTCACAGGCTTCGTTGCCCCTCTGGCGCGCAGGTGCATCTCCAAAAGCTCGTCAGCTTAGGGGCTCACGGGAGCCCTTTAACAGGAAAACCACGATGGGAGCACACTGCTAGCCTCTCCTCCGGATCGCCCCTCTGCATTCTGGTATATGCAGTGCGTATAACTTGAAGAGTTTCGTAAAAAGTTCGTGTATGTTTCACCAAAGTTATTGTAAGTAAGTACTTAATATTTTAAGTATCTCTAGACACGAGACATGGCTCGTGTTTCAGGATAGTATCCCTCATCAGTAGATAAAAGTTCTTAGGTGGTTGAGAAGGTCGCCAAACAACCGTCACAGGCTTCATTGCCCCTCTGGCGCGCAGGTGCATCTCCAAAAGCTCGTCAGCTTAGGGGCTCACGGGAGCCCTTTAACAGGAAAACCACGATGGGAGCACACTGCTAGCCTCTCCTCCGGATCGCCCCTCTGCATTCTGGTATATGCAGTGCGTATAACTTGAAGAGTTTCGAAAAAAGTTTGTGAATGTTTCACCAAAGTTGGTGTAAGTAAGTACTTAATATTTTCAGTATCTCTAGACAGGAGACATGGCTCGTGTTTCGGGATAGTATCCCTCATCAGTAGAGAAAAGTTCTGGGGTGGTTGAGAAGGCCGCCAAACAACCGTCTCAGGCTTCTTTGCCCCTCTGGCGCGCAGGTGCATCTCCAAAAGCTCGTCAGCTTAGGGGCTCACGAGATCCCTTTAACAGGAAAACCACGATGGGAGCACACTGCTAGCCTCTCCTTTGGATCGCCCCTCTGCATTCTGGTATATGCAGTGCGTATAACTTGAAGGGTTTCAAAAAAGTTCTTGAATGTTTCACCAAAGTTGGTGTAAGTAAGTACTTAATATTTTCAGTATCTCTAGACACGAGACATGGCTCGTGTTTCGGGATAGTATCCTTCATCAGTAGAGAAAAGTTCTGGGGTGGTTGAGAAGGCCGCCAAACAACCGTCACAGGCTTCTTTCCCCCTCTGGCGCGCAGGTGCATCTCCAAAAGCTCGTCAGCTTAGGGGCTCACGGAAGCCCTTTAACAGGAAAACCACGATGGGAGCACACTGCTAGCCTCTCCTTTGGATCGCCCCTCTGCATTCTGGTATATGCAGTGCATATAACTTGAAGGGTTTCGAAAAAAGTTCTTGAATGTTTCACCAAAGTTGGTGTAAGTAAGTACTTAATATTTTCAGTATCTCTAGACTCGAGACATGGCTCATGTTTCGGGATAGTATCCCTCATCAGTAGAGAAAAGTTCTGGGGTGTTTGAGAAGGCCGCCAAACAACCGTCACAGGCTTCGTTGCCCCTCTGGCGTGCAGGTGCATCTCCAAAAGCTCGTCAGCTTAGGGGCTCACGGGAGCCCTTTAACAGGAAAACCACGATGGGAGCACACTGCTAGCCTCTCCTCCGGATCGCCCCTCTGCATTCTGGTATATGCAGTGCGTATAACTTGAAGAGTTTCGTAAAAAGTTCGTGTATGTTTCACCAAAGTTATTGTAAGTAAGTACTTAATATTTTAAGTATCTCTAGACATGAGACATGGCTCGTGTTTCAGGATAGTATCCCTCATCAGTAGATAAAAGTTCTTAGGTGGTTGAGAAGGTCGCCAAACAACCGTCACAGGCTTCATTGCCCCTCTGGCGCGCAGGTGCATCTCCAAAAGCTCGTCAGCTTAGGGGCTCACGGGAGCCCTTTAACAGGAAAACCACGATGGGAGCACACTGCTAGCCTCTCCTCCGGATCGCCCCTCTGCATTCTGGTATATGCAGCGCGTATAACCTGAAGAGTTTCGAAAAAAGTTCGTGAATGTTTCACCAAAGTTGGTGTAAGTAAGTACTTAATATTTTCAGTATCTCTAGACACGAGACATGGCTCGTGTTTCGGGATAGTATCCCTCATCAGTAGAGAAAAGTTCTCGGGTGGTTGAGAAGGCCGCCAAACAACCGTCACAGGCTCCGTTGCCCCTTTGGCGCGCAGGTGCATCTCCAAAAGCTCATCAGCTTAGGGGCTCACGAGATCCCTTTAAAGAGGAAAACCACGATGGGAGCACACTGCTAGCCTCTCCTTTGGATCGCCCCTCTGCATTCTGGTATATGCAGTGCGTATAACTTGAAGGGTTTCGAAAAAAGTTCTTGAATGTTTCACCAAAGTTGGTGTAATTAAGTACCTAATATTTTCAGTATCTCTAGACACGAGACATGGCTCGTGTTTCGGGATAGTATCCCTCATCAGTAGAGAAAAGTTCTGGGGTGGTTGAGAAGGCCGCCAAACAACCGTCACAGGCTTCGTTGCCCCTCTGGCGCGCAGGAGCATCTACAAAAGCTCGTCAGCTTAGAGACTCACGGGAGCCCTTTAACAGGAAAACCACGATGGGAGCACACTGCTAGCCTCTCCTCCGGATCGCCCCTCTGCATTCTGGTATATGCAGTGCGTATAACTTGAAGAGTTTCGAAAAAAGTTTGTGAATGTTTCACCAAAGTTGGTGTAAGTAAGTACTTAATATTTTCAGTATCTCTAGACAGGAGACATGGCTCGTGTTTCGGGATAGTATCCCTCATCAGTAGAGAAAAGTTCTGGGGTGGTTGAGAAGGCCGCATAACAACCGTCTCAGGCTTCTTTGCCCCTCTGGCACGCAGGTGCATCTCCAAAAGCTTGTCAGCTTAGGGGCTCACGGAAGCCCTTTAACAGGAAAACCACGATGGGAGCACACTGCTAGCCTCTCCTTTGGATCGCCCCTCTGCATTCTGGTATATGCAGTGCACATAACTTGAAGGGTTTCGAAAAAAGTTCTTGAATGTTTCACCAAAGTTGGTGTAAGTAAGTACTTAATATTTTCAGTATCTCTAGACACGAGACATGGCTCGTGTTTCGGGATAGTATCCCTCATCAGTAGAGAAAAGTTCTGGGGTGGTTGAAAAGGCCACCAAACAACCGTCACAGGCTTCGTTGCCCCTCTGGCGTGCAGGTGAATCTCCAAAAGCTCGTCAGCTTAGGGGCTCACGGGAGCCCTTTAACAGGAAAACCACGATGGGAGCACACTGCTAGCCTCTCCTCCGGATCGCCCCTCTGCATTCTGGTATATGCAGTGCGTATAACTTGAAGAGTTTCGTGAAAAGTTCGTGTATGTTTCACCAAAGTTATTGTAAGTAAGTACGTAATATTTTAAGTATCTCTAGACACGAGATATGGCTCGTGTTTCAGAATAGTATCCCTCATCAGTAGAGAAAAGTTCTTAGGTGGTTGAGAAGGTCGCCAAACAACCGTCACAGGCTTCATTGCCCCTCTGGCGCGCAGGTGCCTCTCCAAAAGCTCGTCAGCTTAGGGGCTCATGGGAGCCCTTTAACAGGAAAACTACGATGGGAGCACACAGCTAGCCTCTCCTCCGGATCGCCCCTCTGCATTCTTGTATATGCAGCGCGAATAACCTGAAGAGTTTCGAAAAAAGTTCGTGAATGTTTCACCAAAGTTGGTGTAAGTAAGTACTTAATATTTTCAGTATCTCTAGACACGAGACATGGCTCGTGTTTCGGGATAGTATCCCTCATCAGTAGAGAAAAGTTCTCGGGTGGTTGAGAAGGCCGCCAAACAACCGTCACAGGCTCCGTTGCCCCTTTGGCGCGCAGGTGCATCTCCAAAAGCTCATCAGCTTAGGGGCTCACGAGATCCCTTTAAAGAGGAAAACCACGATGGGAGCACACTACTAGCATCTCCTTTGGATCGCCCCTCTGCATTCTGGTATATGCAGTGCGTATAACTTGAAGGGTTTCGAAAAAAGTTCTTGAATGTTTCACCAAAGTTGGTGTAAGTAAGTACTTAATATTTTCAGTATCTCTAGACACGAGACATGGCTCGTGTTTCGGGATAGTATCCCTCATCAGTAGAGAAAAGTTCTGGGGTGGTTGAGAAGGCCGCCAAACAACCGTCACAGGCTTCGTTGCCCCTCTGGCGCGCAGGTGCATCTCCAAAAGCTCGTCAGCATAGAGGCTCACGGGAGCCCTTGAACAGGAAAACCACGATGGGAGCACACTGCTAGCCTCTCCTCCGGATCGCCCCTCTGCATTCTGGTATATGCAGTGTGTATAACTTGATGAGTTTCGAAAAAAGTTTGTGAATGTTTCACCAAAGTTGGTGTAAGTAAGTACTTAATATTTTCAGTATCTCTAGACAGGAGACATGGCTCGTGTTTCGGGATAGTATCCCTCATCAGTAGAGAAAAGTTCTGGGGTGGTTGAGAAGGCCGCCAAACAACCGTCACAGGCTTCTTTGCCCCTCTGGCATGCAGGTGCATCTCCAAAAGCTCGTCAGCTTAGGGGCTCACGGGAGCCCTTTAACAGGAAAACCACGATGGGAGCACACTGCTAGCCTCTCCTTTGGATCGCCCCTCTGCATTCTGGTAGATGCAGTGCATATAACTTGTAGGGTTTCGAAAAAAGTTCTTGAATGTTTCACCAAAGTTGGTGTAAGTAAGTACTTAATATTTTCAGTATCTCTAGACACGAGACATGGCTTGTGTTTCGTGATAGTATCCCTCATCAGTAGAGAAAAGTTCTGTAGTGGTTGACAAGGCCGCCAAACAACCGTCACAGGCTTCGTTGCCCCTCTGGCGCGCAGGTGCATCTCCAAAAGCTCGTCAGCTTAGGGGCTCACGGGAGCCCTTTAACAGGAAAACCACGATGGGAGCAAACTGCTAGCCTCTCCTCCGGATCGCCCCTCTGCATTCTGGTATATGCAGCGCGTATAACCTGAAGAGTTTTGAAAAAAGTTCGTGAATGTTTCACCAAAGTTGGTGTAAGTAAGTACTTAATATTTTCAGTATCTCTAGACACGAGACATGGCTCGTGTTTCGGGATAGTATCCCCCATCAGTAGAGAAAAGTTCTCGGGTGGTTGAGAAGGCCAACAAACAACCGTCACAGGCTCCGTTGCCCCTTTGGCGCGCAGGTGCATCTCCAAAAGCTTGTCAGCTTAGGGGCTCACGAGATCCCTTTAAAAGGAAAACCACGATGGGAGCACACTGCTAGCCTCTCCTTTGGATCGCCCCTCTGCATTCTGGTATATGCAGTGCATATAACTTGAAGGGTTTCGAAAAAAGTTCTTGAATGTTTCACCAAAGTTGGTGTAAGTAAGTACTTAATATTTTCAGTATCTCTAGACTCGAGACATGGCTCATGTTTCGGGATAGTATCCCTCATCAGTAGAGAAAAGTTCTGGGGTGTTTGAGAAGGCCGCCAAACAACCGTCACAGGCTTCGTTGCCCCTCTGGCGCGCAGGTGCATCTCCAAAAGCTCGTCAGCTTAGGGGCTCACGGGAGCCCTTTAACAGGAAAACCACGATGGGAGCACACTGCTAGCCTCTCCTCCGGATCGCCCCTCTGCATTCTGGTATATGCAGTGCGTATAACTTGAAGAGTTTCGTAAAAAGTTCGTGTATGTTTCACCAAAGTTATTGTAAGTAAGTACTTAATATTTTAAGTATCTCTAGACATGAGACATGGCTCGTGTTTCAGGATAGTATCCCTCATCAGTAGATAAAAGTTCTTAGGTGGTTGAGAAGGTCGCCAAACAACCGTCACAGGCTTCATTGCCCCTCTGGCGCGCAGGTGCATCTCCAAAAGCTCGTCAGCTTAGGGGCTCACGGGAGCCCTTTAACAGGAAAACCACGATGGGAGCACACTGCTAGCCTCTCCTCCGGATCGCCCCTCTGCATTCTGGTATATGCAGCGGGTATAACCCGAAGAGTTTCGAAAAAAGTTCGTGAATGTTTCACCAAAGTTGGTGTAAGTAAGTACTTAATATTTTCAGTATCTCTAGACACGAGGCATGGCTCGTGTTTCGGGATAGTATCCCTCATCAGTAGAGAAAAGTTCTCGGGTGGTTGAGAAGGCCGCCAAACAACCGTCACAGGCTCCGTTGCCCCTTTGGCGCGCAGGTGCATCTCCAAAAGCTCATCAGCTTAGGGGCTCACGAGATCCCTTTAAAGAGGAAAACCACGATGGGAGCACACTGCTAGCCTCTCCTTTGGATCGCCCCTCTGCATTCTGGTATATGCAGTGCGTATAACTTGAAGGGTTTCGAAAAAAGTTCTTGAATGTTTCACCAAAGTTGGTGTAAGTAAGTACCTAATATTTTCAGTATCTCTAGACACGAGACATGGCTCGTGTTTCGGGATAGTATCCCTCATCAGTAGAGAAAAGTTCTGGGGTGGTTGAGAAGGCCGCCAAACAACCGTCACAGGCTTCGTTGCCCCTCTGGCGCGCAGGAGCATCTACAAAAGCTCGTCAGCTTAGAGACTCACGGGAGCCCTTTAACAGGAAAACCACGATGGGAGCACACTGCTAGCCTCTCCTCCGGATCGCCCCTCTGCATTCTGGTATATGCAGTGCGTATAACTTGAAGAGTTTCGAAAAAAGTTTGTGAATGTTTCACCAAAGTTGGTGTAAGTAAGTACTTAATATTTTCAGTATCTCTAGACAGGAGACATGGCTCGTGTTTCGGGATAGTATCCCTCATCAGTAGAGAAAAGTTCTGGGGTGGTTGAGAAGGCCGCCAAACAACCGTCTCAGGCTTCTTTGCCCCTCTGGCACGCAGGTGCATCTCCAAAAGCTCGTCAGCTTAGGGGCTCACGGAAGCCCTTTAACAGGAAAACCACGATGGGAGCACACTGCTAGCCTCTCCTTTGGATCGCCCCTCTGCATTCTGGTATATGCAGTGCACATAACTTGAAGGGTTTCGAAAAAAGTTCTTGAATGTTTCACCAAAGTTGGTGTAAGTAAGTACTTAATATTTTCAGTATCTCTAGACACGAGACATGGCTCGTGTTTCGGGATAGTATCCCTCATCAGTAGAGAAAAGTTCTGGGGTGGTTGAAAAGGCCACCAAACAACCGTCACAGGCTTCGTTGCCCCTCTGGCGTGCAGGTGCATCTCCAAAAGCTCGTCAGCTTAGGGGCTCACGGGAGCCCTTTAACAGGAAAACCACGATGGGAGCACACTGCTAGCCTCTCCTCCGGCTCGCCCCTCTGCATTCTGGTATATGCAGTGCGTATAACTTGAAGAGTTTCGTGAAAAGTTCGTGTATGTTTCACCAAAGTTATTGTAAGTAAGTCCGTAATATTTTAAGTATCTCTAGACACGAGACATGGCTCGTGTTTCATAATAGTATCCCTCATCAGTAGAGAAAAGTTCTTAGGTGGTTGAGAAGGTCGCCAAACAACCGTCACAGGCTTCATTGCCCCTCTGGCGCGCAGGTGCCTCTCCAAAAGCTCGTCAGCTTAGGGGCTCATGGGAGCCCTTTAACAGGAAAACTACGATGGGAGCACACAGCTAGCCTCTCCTCCGGATGGCCCCTCTGCATTCTTGTATATGCAGCGCGAATAACCTGAAGAGTTTCGAAAAAAGTTCGTGAATGTTTCACCAAAGTTGGTGTAAGTAAGTACTTAATATTTTCAGTATCTCTAGACACGAGACATGGCTCGTGTTTCGGGATAGTATCCCTCATCAGTAGAGAAAAGTTCTGGGGTGGTTGAGAAGGCCGCCAAACAACCGTCACAGGCTTCATTGCCCCTCTGGCGCGCAGGTGCCTCTCCAAAAGCTCGTCAGCTTAGGGGCTCATGGGAGCCCTTTAAAGAGGAAAACCACGATGGGAGCACACTACTAGCATCTCCTTTGGATCGCCCCTCTGCATTCTGGTATATGCAGTGCGTATAACTTGAAGGGTTTCGAAAAAAGTTCTTGAATGTTTCACCAAAGTTGGTGTAAGTAAGTACTTAATATTTTCAGTATCTCTAGACACGAGACATGGCTCGTGTTTCGGGATAGTATCCCTCATCAGTAGAGAAAAGTTCTGGGGTGGTTGAGAAGGCCGCCAAACAACCGTCACAGGCTTCGTTGCCCCTCTGGCGCGCAGGTGCATCTCCAAAAGCTCGTCAGCATAGAGGCTCACGGGAGCCCTTGAACAGGAAAACCACGATGGGAGCACACTGCTAGCCTCTCCTCCGGATCGCCCCTCTGCATTCTGGTATATGCAGTGCGTATAACTTGATGAGTTTCGAAAAAAGTTTGTGAATGTTTCACCAAAGTTGGTGTAAGTAAGTACTTAATATTTTCAGTATCTCTAGACAGGAGACATGGCTCGTGTTTCGGGATAGTATCCCTCATCAGTAGAGAAAAGTTCTGGGGTGGTTGAGAAGGCCGCCAAACAACCGTCACAGGCTTCTTTGCCCCTCTGGCATGCAGGTGCATCTCCAAAAGCTCGTCAGCTTAGGGGCTCACGGGAGCCCTTTAACAGGAAAACCACGATGGGAGCACACTGCTAGCCTCTCCTGTGGATCGCCCCTCTGCATTCTGGTAGATGCAGTGCATATAACTTGTAGGGTTTCGAAAAAAGTTCTTGAATGTTTCACCAAAGTTGGTGTAAGTAAGTACTTAATATTTTCAGTATCTCTAGACACGAGACATGGCTTGTGTTTCGTGATAGTATCCCTCATCAGTAGAGAAAAGTTCTGTAGTGGTTGACAAGGCCGCCAAACAACCGTCAAAGGCTTCGTTGCCCCTCTGGCGCGCAGGTGCATCTCCAAAAGCTCCTCAGCTTAGGGGCTCACGGGAGCCCTTTAACAGGAAAACCACGATGGGAGCACACTGCTAGCCTCTCCTCCGGATCGCCCCTCTGCATTCTGGTATATGCAGCGCGTATAACCTGAAGAGTTTCGAAAAAAGTTCGTGAATGTTTCACCAAAGTTGGTGTAAGTAAGTACTTAATATTTTCAGTATCTCTAGACACGAGACATGGCTCGTGTTTCGGGATAGTATCCCCCATCAGTAGAGAAAAGTTCTCGGGTGGTTGAGAAGGCCAACAAACAACCGTCACAGGCTCCGTTGCCCCTTTGGCGCGCAGGTGCATCTCCAAAAGCTTGTCAGCTTAGGGGCTCACGAGATCCCTTTAAAAGGAAAACCACGATGGGAGCACACTGCTAGCCTCTCCTTTGGATCGCCCCTCTGCATTCTGGTATATGCAGTGCATATAACTTGAAGGGTTTCGAAAAAAGTTCTTGAATGTTTCACCAAAGTTGGTGTAAGTAAGTACTTAATATTTTCAGTATCTCTAGACACGAGACATGGCCCGTGTTTCGGGATAGTATCCTTCATCAGTAGAGAAAAGTTCTGGGGTGGTTGAGAAGGCCGCCAAACAACCGTCACAGGCTTCTCTGCCCCGCTGGCACGCAGGTGCATCTCCAAAAGCTCGTCAGCTTAGGGGCTCACAGGAGCCCTTTAACCGGAAAACCACGATGGGAGCACACTGCTAGCCTTTCCTCCGGATCGCCCCTCTGCATTCTGGTATATGCAGTGCATATAACTTGAAGAGTTTCAAAAAAAGTTTGTGAATGTTTCACCAAAGTTAGTGTAAGTAAGTACTTAATATTTTCAGTATCTCTAGACACGAGACATGGCTCGTGTTTCGTGATAGTATCCCTCATCAGTAGAGAAAAGTTCTCGGGTGGTTGAGAAGGCCGCCAAACAACCGTCACAGGCTCCGTTGCCCCTTTGGCGCGCAGGTGCATCTCCAAAAGCTCGTCAGCTTAGGGGCTCACGAGATCCCTTTAACAGGAAAACCACGATGGGAGCACACTGCTAGCCTCTCCTTTGGATCGCCCCTCTGCATTCTGGTATATGCAGTGCGTATAACTTAAAGGGTTTCGAAAAAAGTTGTTGAATGTTTCACCAAAGTTGGTGTAAGTAAGTACTTAATATTTTCAGTATCTCTAGACACGAGACATGGCTCGTGTTTCGGGATAGTATCCCTCATCAGTAGAGAAAAGTTCTGGGGTGGTTGAGAAGGCCGCCAAACAACCGTCACAGGCTTCGTTGCCCCTCTGGCGCGCAGGTGCATCTCCAAAAGCTCGTCAGCTTAGAGGCTCACGGGAGCCCTTTAACAGGAAAACCACGATGGGAGCACACTGCTAGCCTCTCCTCCGGATAACCCCTCTGCATTCTGGTATATGCAGTGCGTATAACTTGAAGAGTTTCGAAAAAAGTTTGTGAATGTTTCACCAAAGTTGGTGTAAGTAAGTACTTAATATTTTCAGTATCTCTAGACACGAGACATGGCTCGTGTTTCGGGATAGTATCCCTCATCAGTAGAGAAAAGTTCTGGGGTGGTTGAGAAGGCCGCCAAACAACCGTCACAGGCTTCTTTGCCCCGCTGGCACGCAGGTGCATTTCCAAAAGCTCGTCAGCTTAGGGGCTCACGGGAGCCCTTTAACCGGAAAACCACGATGGGAGCACACTGCTAGCCTCTCCTCCGGATCGCCCCTCTGCATTCTGGTATATGCAGTGCATATAACTTGAAGAGTTTCAAAAAAAGTTTGTGAATGTTTCACCAAAGTTAGTGTAAGTAAGTACTTAATATTTTCAGTATCTCGAGACACGAGACATGGCTCGTGTTTCGGGATAGTATCCCTCATCAGTAGAGAAAAGTTCTCGGGTGGTTGAGAAGGCCGCCAAACAACCGTCACAGGCTCCGTTGCCCCTATGGCGCGCAGGTGCATCTCCAAAAGCTCGTCAGCTTAGAGGCTCACGGGAGCACTTTAACAGGAAAACCACGATGGGAGCACACTGCTAGCCTCTCCTCCGGATCGCCACTCTGCATTCTGGTATATGCAGTGCATATAACTTGAAGGGTTTCGAAAAAAGTTCTTGAATGTTTCACCAAAGTTGGTGTAAGTAAGTACTTAATATTTTCAGTATCTCTAGACACGAGACATGGCCCGTGTTTCGGGATAGTATCCTTCATCAATAGAGAAAAGTTCTGGGGTGGTTGAGAAGGCCGCCAAACAACCGTCACAGGCTTCTCTGCCCCGCTGGCAGGCAGGTGCATCTCCAAAAGCTCGTCAGCTTAGGGGCTCACAGGAGCCCTTTAACCGGAAAACCACGATGGGAGCACACTGCTAGCCTCTCCTCCGGATCGCCCCTCTGCATTCTGGTATATGCAGTGCATATAACTTGAAGAGTTTCAAAAAGTTTGTGAATGTTTCACCAAAGTTAGTGTAAGTAAGTACTTAATATTTTCAGTATCTCTAGACACGAGACATGGCTCGTGTTTCGGGATAGTATCCCTCATCAGTAGAGCAAAGTTCTGGGGTGGTTGAGATGGCCGCCAAACAACCGTCACAGGCTTCGTTGCCCCTCTGG
This sequence comes from Lissotriton helveticus, assembly GCF_964261635.1. Lineage (NCBI taxonomy): Eukaryota > Metazoa > Chordata > Amphibia > Caudata > Salamandridae > Lissotriton > Lissotriton helveticus. The sequence continues at coordinate 357,104,073 of NC_136062.1, forward strand.
CGCACAGGTGCATCTCCAAAAGCTCGTCAGCTTAGAGGCTCATGGGAGCCCTTTAACAGGAAAACCACGATGGGAGCACACTGCTAGCCTCTCCTTTGGATCGCCCCTCTGCATTCTGGTATATGCAGTGCATATAACTTGAAGGGTTTCGAAAAAAGTTCTTGAATGTTTCACCAAAGTTGGTGTAAGTAAGTTCTTAATACTTTCAGTATCTCTAGACACGAGACATGGCTCCTGTTTCGGGATAGTATCCCTCATCAGTAGAGAAAAGTTCTGGGGTGGTTGAGAAGACCACCAAACAACCGTCACAGGCTTCTTTGCCCCTCTGGCACGCAGGTGCATCTCCAAAAGCTCGTCAGCTTTGGGGCTCACGGGAGCCCTTTAACCGGAAAACCACGATGGGAGCACACTGCTAGCCTCTCCTCCGGATCGCCACTCTGCATTCTGGCATATGCAGTGCATCTAACTTGAAGAGTTTCAAAAAAAGTTTGTGAATGTTTCACCAAAGTTAGTGTAAGTAAGTACTTAATATTTTCAGTAACTCTAGACACGAGACATGGCTCGTGTTTCGGGATAGTATCCCTCATCAGTAGAGAAAAGTTCTGGGGTGGTTGAGAAGGCCGCCAAACAACCGTCACAGGCTTCGTTGCCCCTCTGGCGCGCAGGTGCATCTCCAAAAGCTCGTCAGCTTAGAGGCTCACGGGAGCACTTTAACAGGAAAACCACGATGGGAGCACACTGCTAGCCTCTCCTCCGGATCGCCACTCTGCATTCTGGTATATGCAGTGCATATAACTTGAAGAGTTTCAAAAAAAGTTTGTGAATGTTTCACCAAAGTTAGTGTAAGTAAGTACTTAATATTTTCAGTATCTCTAGACACGAGACATGGCTCGTGTTTCGGGATAGTATCCCTCATCAGTAGAGAAAAGTTCTGGGGTGGTTGAGAAGGCCGCCAAACAACCGTCACAGGCTTCGTTTCCCCTCTGGCGCGCAGGTGCATCTCCAAAAGCTCGTCAGCATTGAGGCTCACGGCAGCCCTTTAACAGGAAAACCACGATGGGAGCACACTGCTAGCCTCTCCTCCGGATCGCCCCTCTGCATTCTGGTATATGCAGTGCGTATAACTTGAAGAGTTTCGAAAAAAGTTTGTGAATGTTTCACCAAAGTTGGTGTAAGTAAGTACTTAATATTTTCAGTATCTCTAGACAGGAGACATGGCTCGTGTTTCGGGATAGTATCCCTCATCAGTAGAGAAAAGTTCTGGGGTGGTTGAGAAGGCCGCCAAACAACCGTCACAGGCTTCTTTGCCCCTCTAGCACGCAGGTGCATCTCCAAAAGCTCGTCAGCTTAGGGGCTCACGGAAGCCCTTTAACAGGAAAACCACGATGGGAGCACACTGCTAGCCTCTCCTTTGGATCGCCCCTCTGCATTCTGGTATATGCAGTGCATATAACTTGAAGGGTTTCGAAAAAAGTTCTTGAATGTTTCACCAAAGTTGGCGTAAGTAAGTACTTAATATTTTCAGTATCTCTAGACACGAGACATGGCTCGTGTTTCGGGATAGTATCCCTCATCAGTAGAGAAAAGTTCTGGGGTGGTTGAGAAGGCCGCCAAAACCCCGTCACAGGCTTCGTTGCCCCTATGGCGCGCAGGTGCATCTCCAAAAGCTCGTCAGCTTAGGGGCTCACGGGAGCCCTTTAACAGGAAAACCACGATGGGAGCACACTGCTAGCCTCTCCTCCGGATCGCCCCTCTGCATTCTGGTATATGCAGTGCGTATAACTTGAAGAGTTTCGTAAAAAGTTCGTGTATGTTTCACCAAAGTTATTGTAAGTAAGTACTTAATATTTTAAGTATCTCTAGACACGAGACATGGCTCGTGTTTCAGGATAGTATCCCTCATCAGTAGAGAAAAGTTCTTAGGTGGTTGAGAAGGTCGCCAAACAACCGTCAGAGGCTTCATTGCCCCTCTGGCGCGCAGGTGCATCTCCAAAAGCTCGTCAGCTTAGGGGCTCACGGGAGCCCTTTAACAGGAAAACCACGATGGGAGCACACTGCTAGCCTCTCCTCCGGATCGCCCCTCTGCATTCTGGTATATGCAGCGCGTATAACCTGAAGAGTTTCGAAAAAAGTTCGTGAATGTTTCACCAAAGTTATTGTAAGTAAGTACTTAATATTTTAAGTATCTCTAGACACGAGACATGGCTCGTGTTTCAGGATAGTATCCCTCATCAGTAGAGAAAAGTTCTTAGGTGGTTGAGAAGGTCGCCAAACAACCGTCAGAGGCTTCATTGCCCCTCTGGCGCGCAGGTGCATCTCCAAAAGCTCGTCAGCTTAGGGGCTCACGGGAGCCCTTTAACAGGAAAACCACGATGGGAGCACACTGCTAGCCTCTCCTCCGGATCGCCCCTCTGCATTCTGGTATATGCAGCGCGTATAACCTGAAGAGTTTCGAAAAAAGTTCGTGAATGTTTCACCAAAGTTGGTGTAAGTAAGTACTTAATATTTTCAGTATCTCTAGACACGAGACATGGCTCGTGTTTCGGGATAGTATCCCTCATCAGTAGAGAAAAGTTCTCGGGTGGTTGAGAAGGCCGCCAAACAACCGTCACAGGCTCCGTTGCCCCTTTTGCGCGCAGGTGCATCTCCAAAAGCTCATCAGCTTAGGGGCTCACGAGATCCCTTTAAAGAGGAAAACCACGATGGGAGCTCACTGCTAGCCTCTCCTTTGGATCGCCCCTCTGCATTCTGGTATATGCAGTGCGTATAACTTGAAGGGTTTCGAAAAAAGTTCTTGAATGTTTCACCAAAGTTGGTGTAAGTAAGTACTTAATATTTTCAGTATCTCTAGACACGAGACATGGCTCGTGTTTCGGGATAGTATCCCTCATCAGTAGAGAAAAGTTCTGGGGTGGTTGAGAAGGCCGCCAAACAACCGTCACAGGCTTCGTTGCCCCTCTGGCGCGCAGGTGCATCTCCAAAAGCTCGTCAGCTTAGGGGCTCACGGGAGCCCTTTAGCAGGAAAACCACGATAGGAGCACACTGCTAGCCTCTCCTCCGGATCGCCCCTCTGCATTCTGGTATATGCAGCGCGTATAACCTGAAGAGTTTCGAAAAAAGTTCGTGAATGTTTCACCAAAGTTGGTGTAAGTAAGTACTTAATATTTTCAGTATCTCTAGACACGAGACATGGCTCGTGTTTCGGGATAGTATCCCTCATCAGTAGAGAAAAGTTCTCGGGTGGTTAAGAAGGCCGCCATACAACCGTCACAGGCTCCGTTGCCCCTTTGGCGCGCAGGTGCATCTCCAAAAGCTCGTCAGCTTAGGGGCTGACGAGATCCCTTTAAAAGGAAAACCACGATGGGAGCACACTGCTAGCCTCTCCTTTGGATCGCCCCTCTGCATTCTGGTATATGCAGTGCGTATAACTTGAAGGGTTTCGAAAAAAGTTCTTGAATGTTTCACCAAAGTTGGTGTAAGTAAGTACTTAATATTTTCAGTATCTCTAGACACGAGACATGGCTCGTGTTTCGGGATAGTATCCCTCATCAGTAGAGAAAAGTTCTGGGGTGGTTGAGAAGGCTGCCAAACAACCGTCACAGGCTTCGTTGCCCCTCTGGCGCGCAGGTGCATCTCCAAAAGCTCGTCAGCTTAGAGGCTCACAGGAGCACTTTAACAGGAAAACCACGATGGGAGCACACTGCTAGCCTCTCCTCTGGATCGCCCCTCTGCATTCTGGTATATGCAGTGCATATAACTTGAAGAGTTTCGAAAAAAGTTTGTGAATGTTTCATCAAAGTTGGTGTAAGTAAGTACTTAATATTTTCAGTATCTCTAGACACGAGACATGGCTCGTGTTTCGGGATAGTATCCCTCATCAGTAGAGAAAAGTTCTCGGGTGGTTGAGAAGGCCGCCAAACAACCGTCAAGGCTCCGTTTCCCCTTTGGCGTGCAGGTGCATCTCCAAAAGCTCGTCAGCTTAGGGGCTCACGAGATCCCTTTAAAAGGAAAACCACGATGGGAGCACACTGCTAGCCTTTCCTTTGGATCGCCCCTCTGCATTCTGGTATATGCAGTGCGTATAACTTGAAGGGTTTCGAAAAAAGTTCTTGAATGTTTCACCAAAGTTGGTGTAAGTAAGTACTTAATATTTTCAGTATCTCTAGACACGAGACATGGCTCGTGTTTCGGGATAGTATCCCTCATCAGTAGAGAAAAGTTCTGGTGCGGTTGAGAAGGCCGCCAAACAACCGTCACAGGCTTCGTTGCCCCTCTGGCGCGCAGGTGCATCTCCAAAAGCTCGTCAGTTTAGGTGCTCACGGGAGCCCTTTAACAGGAAAACCACGATGGGATCACACTGCTAGCCTCTCCTCCGGATCGCCCCTCTGCATTCTGGTATATGCAGCGCGTATAACCTGAAGAGTTTCGAAAAAAGTTTGTGAATGTTTCACCAAAGTTGGTGTAAGTAAGTACTTAATATTTTCAGTATCTCTAGACACGAGACATGGCTCGTGTTTCGGGATAGTATCCCTCATCAGTAGAGAAAAGTTCTCGGGTGGTTGAGAAGGCCACCAAACAAACGTCACAAGGTCCGCTGCCCCTTTGGCGCGCAGGTGCATCTCCAAAGGCTCGTCAGCTTAGGGGCTCACGAGATCCCTTTAAAAGGAAAACCACGATGGGAGCACACTGCTAGCCTCTCCTTTGGATCGCCCCTCTGCATTCTGGTATATGCAGTGCGTATAACTTGAAGGGTTTCGAAAAAAGTTCTCGAATGTTTCACCAAAGTTGGTGTAAGTAAGTACTTAATATTTTCAGTATCTCTAGACACGAGACATGGCTCGTGTTTCGAGATAGTATCCCTCATCAGTAGAGAAAAGTTCTGGGGTGGTTGAGAAGGCCGCCAAACAACCGTCACAGGCTTCGTTGCCCCTCTGGCGCGCAGGTGCATCTCCAAAAGCTCGTCAGCTTAGAGGCTCACGGGAGCACTTTAACAGGAAAACCACGATGGGAGCACACTGCTAGCCTCTCCTCCGGATCGCCCCTCTGCATTCTGGTATAAGCAGTGCGTATAACTTGAAGAGTTTTGAAAAAAGTTTGTGAATGTTTCACCAAAGTTGGTGTAAGTAAGTACTTAATATTTTCAGTATCTCTAGACACGAGACATGGCCCGTGTTTCGGGATGGTGTCCCTCATCAGTAGAGAAAAGTTCTGGGGTGGTTGAGAAGGCCGCCATACAACCGTCACAGGCTTCGTTGCCCCTCTGGCGCACAGGTGCATCTCCAAAAGCTCGTCAGCTTAGAGGCTCATGGGAGCCCTTTAACAGGAAAACCACGATGGGAGCACACTGCTAGCCTCTCCTTTGGATCGCCCCTCTGCATTCTGGTATATGCAGTGCATATAACTTGAAGGGTTTCGAAAAAAGTTCTTGAATGTTTCACCAAAGTTGGTGTAAGTAAGTTCTTAATATTTTCAGTATCTCTAGACACGAGACATGGCTCCTGTTTCGGGATAGTATCCCTCATCAGTAGAGAAAAGTTCTGGGGTGGTTGAGAAGACCACCAAACAACCGTCACAGGCTTCTTTGCCCCTCTGGCACGCAGGTGCATCTCCAAAAGCTCGTCAGCTTTGGGGCTCACGGGAGCCCTTTAACCGGAAAACCACGATGGGAGCACACTGCTAGCCTCTCCTCCGGATCGCCACTCTGCATTCTGGCATATGCAGTGCATCTAACTTGAAGAGTTTCAAAAAAAGTTTGTGAATGTTTCACCAAAGTTAGTGTAAGTAAGTACTTAATATTTTCAGTAACTCTAGACACGAGACATGGCTCGTGTTTCGGGATAGTATCCCTCATCAGTAGAGAAAAGTTCTGGGGTGGTTGAGAAGGCCGCCAAACAACCGTCACAGGCTTCGTTGCCCCTCTGGCGCGCAGGTGCATCTCCAAAAGCTCGTCAGCTTAGAGGCTCACGGGAGCACTTTAACAGGAAAACCACGATGGGAGCACACTGCTAGCCTCTCCTCCGGATCGCCACTCTGCATTCTGGTATATGCAGTGCATATAACTTGAAGAGTTTCAAAAAAAGTTTGTGAATGTTTCACCAAAGTTAGTGTAAGTAAGTACTTAATATTTTCAGTATCTCTAGACACGAGACATGGCTCGTGTTTCGGGATAGTATCCCTCATCAGTAGAGAAAAGTTCTGGGGTGGTTGAGAAGGCCGCCAAACAACCGTCACAGGCTTCGTTGCCCCTCTGGCGCGCAGGTGCATCTCCAAAAGCTCGTCAGCATTGAGGCTCACGGGAGCCCTTTAACAGGAAAACCACGATGGGAGCACACTGCTAGCCTCTCCTCCGGATCGCCCCTCTGCATTCTGGTATATGCAGTGCGTATAACTTGAAGAGTTTCGAAAAAAGTTTGTGAATGTTTCACCAAAGTTGGTGTAAGTAAGTACTTAATATTTTCAGTATCTCTAGACAGGAGACATGGCTCGTGTTTCGGGATAGTATCCCTCATCAGTAGAGAAAAGTTCTGGGGTGGTTGAGAAGGCCGCCAAACAACCGTCACAGGCTTCTTTGCCCCTCTAGCACGCAGGTGCATCTCCAAAAGCTCGTCAGCTTAGGGGCTCACGGAAGCCCTTTAACAGGAAAACCACGATGGGAGCACACTGCTAGCCTCTCCTTTGGATCGCCCCTCTGCATTCTGGTATATGCAGTGCATATAACTTGAAGGGTTTCGAAAAAAGTTCTTGAATGTTTCACCAAAGTTGGCGTAAGTAAGTACTTAATATTTTCAGTATCTCTAGACACGAGACATGGCTCGTGTTTCGGGATAGTATCCCTCATCAGTAGAGAAAAGTTCTGGGGTGGTTGAGAAGGCCGCCAAAACCCCGTCACAGGCTTCGTTGCCCCTATGGCGCGCAGGTGCATCTCCAAAAGCTCGTCAGCTTAGGGGCTCACGGGAGCCCTTTAACAGGAAAACCACGATGGGAGCACACTGCTAGCCTCTCCTCCGGATCGCCCCTCTGCATTCTGGTATATGCAGTGCGTATAACTTGAAGAGTTTCGTAAAAAGTTCGTGTATGTTTCACCAAAGTTATTGTAAGTAAGTACTTAATATTTTAAGTATCTCTAGACACGAGACATGGCTCGTGTTTCAGGATAGTATCCCTCATCAGTAGAGAAAAGTTCTTAGGTGGTTGAGAAGGTCGCCAAACAACCGTCAGAGGCTTCATTGCCCCTCTGGCGCGCAGGTGCATCTCCAAAAGCTCGTCAGCTTAGGGGCTCACGGGAGCCCTTTAACAGAAAAACCACGATGGGAGCACACTGCTAGCCTCTCCTCCGGATCGCCCCTCTGCATTCTGGTATATGCAGCGCGTATAACCTGAAGAGTTTCGAAAAAAGTTCGTGAATGTTTCACCAAAGTTGGTGTAAGTAAGTACTTAATATTTTCAGTATCTCTAGACACGAGACATGGCTCGTGTTTCGGGATAGTATCCCTCATCAGTAGAGAAAAGTTCTGGGGTGGTTGAGAAGGCCGCCAAACAACCGTCACAGGCTTCGTTGCCCCTCTGGCGCGCAGGTGCATCTCCAAAAGCTCGTCAGCTTAGGGGCTCACGGGAGCCCTTTAGCAGGAAAACCACGATGGGAGCACACTGCTAGCCTCTCCTCCGGATCGCCCCTCTGCATTCTGGTATATGCAGCGCGTATAACCTGAAGAGTTTCGAAAAAAGTTCGTGAATGTTTCACCAAAGTTGGTGTAAGTAAGTACTTAATATTTTCAGTATCTCTAGACACGAGACATGGCTCGTGTTTCGGGATAGTATCCCTCATCAGTAGAGAAAAGTTCTCGGGTGGTTAAGAAGGCCGCCATACAACCGTCACAGGCTCCGTTGCCCCTTTGGCGCGCAGGTGCATCTCCAAAAGCTCGTCAGCTTAGGGGCTGACGAGATCCCTTTAAAAGGAAAACCACGATGGGAGCACACTGCTAGCCTCTCCTTTGGATCGCCCCTCTGCATTCTGGTATATGCAGTGCGTATAACTTGAAGGGTTTCGAAAAAAGTTCTTGAATGTTTCACCAAAGTTGGTGTAAGTAAGTACTTAATATTTTCAGTATCTCTAGACACGAGACATGGCTCGTGTTTCGGGATAGTATCCCTCATCAGTAGAGAAAAGTTCTGGGGTGGTTGAGAAGGCTGCCAAACAACCGTCACAGGCTTCGTTGCCCCTCTGGCGCGCAGGTGCATCTCCAAAAGCTTGTCAGCTTAGAGGCTCACAGGAGCACTTTAACAGGAAAACCACGATGGGAGCACACTGCTAGCCTCTCCTCTGGATCGCCCCTCTGCATTCTGGTATATGCAGTGCATATAACTTGAAGAGTTTCGAAAAAAGTTTGTGAATGTTTCATCAAAGTTGGTGTAAGTAAGTACTTAATATTTTCAGTATCTCTAGACACGAGACATGGCTCGTGTTTCGGGATAGTATCCCTCATCAGTAGAGAAAAGTTCTCGGGTGGGCGAGAAGGCCGCCAAACAACCGTCAAGGCTCCGTTGCCCCTTTGGCGTGCAGGTGCATCTCCAAAAGCTCGTCAGCTTAGGGGCTCACGAGATCCCTTTAAAAGGAAAACCACGATGGGAGCACACTGCTAGCCTTTCCTTTGGATCGCCCCTCTGCATTCTGGTATATGCAGTGCGTATAACTTGAAGGGTTTCGAAAAAAGTTCTTGAATGTTTCACCAAAGTTGGTGTAAGTAAGTACTTAATATTTTCAGTATCTCTAGAAACGAGACATGGCTCGTGTTTCGGGATAGTATCCCTCATCAGTAGAGAAAAGTTCTGGGGTGGTTGAGAAGGCCGCCAAACAACCGTCACAGGCTTCGTTGCCCCTCTGGCGCGCAGGTGCATCTCCAAAAGCTCGTCAGCTTAGAGGCTCACTGGAGCACTTTAACAGGAAAACCACGATGGGAGCACACTGCTAGCCTCTCCTCCGGATCGCCCCTCTGCATTCTGGTATATGCAGTGCGTATAACTTGAAGAGTTTCAAAAAAAGTTTGTGAATGTTTCACCAAAGTTAGTGTAAGTAAGTACTTAATATTTTCAGTATCTCTAGACACGAGACATGGCTCGTGTTTCGGGATAGTATCCCTCATCAGTAGAGAAAACTTCTGGGGTGGTTGAGAAGGCCGCCAAACAACCGTCACAGGCTTCGTTGCCCCTCTGGCGCGCAGGTGCATCTCCAAAAGCTCGTCAGCATAGAGGCTCACGGGAGCCCTTTAACAGGAAAACCACGATGGGAGCACACTGCTAGCCTCTCCTCTGGATCGCCCCTCTGCATTCTGGTATATGCAGTGCGTGTAACTTGAAGAGTTTCGAAAAAAGTTTGTGAATGTTTCACCAAAGTTGGTGTAAGTAAGTACTTAATATTTTCAGTATCTCTAGGCAGGAGACATGGCTCGTGTTTCGGGATAGTATCCCTCATCAGTAGAGAAAAGTTCTGGGGTGGTTGAGAAGGCCGCCAAAACCCGTCACAGGCTTCGTTGCCCCTATGGCGCGCAGGTGCATCTCCAAAAGCTCGTCAGCTTAGGGGCTCACTGGAGCCCTTTAACAGGAAAACCACGATGGGAGCACACTGCTAGCCTCTCCTCCGGATCGCCCCTCTGCATTCTGGTATATGCAGTGCGTATAACTTGAAGAGTTTCGTAAAAAGTTTGTGTATGTTTCACCAAAGTTATTGTAAGTAAGTACTTAATATTTTAAGTATCTCTAGACACGAGACATGGCTCGTGTTTCAGGATAGTATCCCTCATCAGTAGAGAAAAGTTCTTAGGTGGTTGAGAAGGTCGCCAAACAACCGTCAGAGGATTCATTGCCCCTCTGGCGCGCAGGTGCATCTCCAAAAGCTCGTCAGCTTAGGGGCTCACGGGAGCCCTTTAACAGGAAAACCACGATGGGAGCACACTGCTAGCCTCTCCTCCGGATCGCCCCTCTGCATTCTGGTATATGCAGCGCGTATAACCTGAAGAGTTTCGAAAAAAGTTCGTGAATGTTTCACCAAAGTTGGTGTAAGTAAGTACTTAATATTTTCAGTATCTCTAGACACGAGACATGGCTCGTGTTTCGGGATAGTATCCCTCATCAGTAGAGAAAAGTTCTCGGGTGGTTGAGAAGGCCGCCAAACAACCGTCACAGGCTCCGTTGCCCCTTTTGCGCGCAGGTGCATCTCCAAAAGCTCATCAGCTTAGGGGCTCACGAGATCCCTTTAAAGAGGAAAACCACGATGGGAGCTCACTGCTAGCCTCTCCTTTGGATCGCCCCTCTGCATTCTGGTATATGCAGTGCGTATAACTTGAAGGGTTTCGAAAAAAGTTCTTGAATGTTTCACCAAAGTTGGTGTAAGTAAGTACTTAATATTTTCAGTATCTCTAGACACGAGACATGGCTCGTGTTTCGGGATAGTATCCCTCATCAGTAGAGAAAAGTTCTGGGGTGGTTGAGAAGGCCGCCAAACAACCGTCACAGGCTTCGTTGCCCCTCTGGCGCGCCGGTGCATCTCCAAAAGCTCGTCAGCTTAGGGGCTCACGGGAGCCCTTTAGCAGGAAAACCACGATGGGAGCACACTGCTAGCCTCTCCTCCGGATCGCCCCTCTGCATTCTGGTATATGCAGCGCGTATAACCTGAAGAGTTTCGAAAAAAGTTCGTGAATGTTTCACCAAAGTTGGTGTAAGTAAGTACTTAATATTTTCAGTATCTCTAGACACGAGACATGGCTCGTGTTTCGGGATAGTATCCCTCATCAGTAGAGAAAAGTTCTCGGGTGGTTAAGAAGGCCGCCAAACAACCGTCACAGGCTCCGTTGCCCCTTTGGCGCGCAGGTGCATCTCCAAAAGCTCGTCAGCTTAGGGGCTGACGAGATCCCTTTAAAAGGAAAACCACGATGGGAGCACACTGCTAGCCTCTCCTTTGGATCGCCCCTCTGCATTCTGGTATATGCAGTGCGTATAACTTGAAGGGTTTCGAAAAAAGTTCTTGAATGTTTCACCAAAGTTGGTGTAAGTAAGTACTTAATATTTTCAGTATCTCTAGACACGAGACATGGCTCGTGTTTCGGGATAGTATCCCTCATCAGTAGAGAAAAGTTCTGGGGTGGTTGAGAAGGCTGCCAAACAACCGTCACAGGCTTCGTTGCCCCTCTGGCGCGCAGGTGCATCTCCAAAAGCTCGTCAGCTTAGAGGCTCACAGGAGCACTTTAACAGGAAAACCACGATGGGAGCACACTGCTAGCCTCCTCTGGATCGCCCCTCTGCATTCTGGTATATGCAGTGCATATAACTTGAAGAGTTTCGAAAAAAGTTTGTGAATGTTTCACCAAAGTTGGTGTAAGTAAGTACTTAATATTTTCAGTATCTCTAGACACGAGATATGGCTCGTGTTTCGGGATAGTATCCCTCATCAGTAGAGAAAAGTTCTCGGGTGGTTGAGAAGGCCGCCAAACAACCGTCACAGGCTCCGTTGCCCCTTTAGCGCGCAGGTGCATCTCCAAAAGCTCGTCAGCTTAGGGGCTCACGAGATCCCTTTAAAAGGAAAACCACGATGGGAGCACACTGCTAGCCTTTCCTTTGGATCGCCCCTCTGCATTCTGGTATATGCAGTGCGTATAACTTGAAGGGTTTCGAAAAAAGTTCTTGAATGTTTCACCAAAGTTGGTGTAAGTAAGTACTTAATATTTTCAGTATCTCTAGAAACGAGACATGGCTCGTGTTTCGGGATAGTATCCCTCATCAGTAGAGAAAAGTTCTGGGGTGGTTGAGAAGGCCGCCAAACAACCGTCACAGGCTTCGTTGCCCCTCTGGCGCGCAGGTGCATCTCCAAAAGCTCGTCAGCTTAGAGGCTCACGGGAGCACTTTAACAGGAAAACCACGATGGGAGCACACTGCTAGCCTCTCCTCCGGATCGCCCCTCTGCATTCTGGTATATGCAGTGCGTATAACTTGAAGAGTTTCAAAAAAAGTTTGTGAATGTTTCACCAAAGTTAGTGTAAGTAAGTACTTAATATTTTCAGTATCTCTAGACACGAGACATGGCTCGTGTTTCGGGATAGTATCCCTCATCAGTAGAGAAAAGTTCTGGGGTGGTTGAGAAGGCCGCCAAACAACCGTCACAGGCTTCGTTGCCCCTCTGGCGCGCAGGTGCATCTCCAAAAGCTCGTCAGCATAGAGGCTCACGGTAGCCCTTTAACAGGAAAACCACGATGGGAGCACACTGCTAGCCTCTCCTCCGGATCGCCCCTCTGCATTCTGGTATATGCAGTGCGTATAACTTAAAGAGTTTCGAAAAAAGTTTGTGAATGTTTCACCAAAGTTGGTGTAAGTAAGTACTTAATATTTTCAGTATCTCTAGACAGGAGACATGGCTCGTGTTTCGGGATAGTATCCCTCATCAGTAGAGAAAAGTTCTGGGGTGGTTGAGAAGGCCGCCAAAACCCCGTCACAGGCTTCGTTGCCCCTATGGCGCGCAGGTGCATCTCCAAAAGCTCGTCAGCTTAGGGGCTCACGGGAGCCCTTTAACAGGAAAACCACGATGGGAGCACACTGCTAGCCTCTCCTCCGGATCGCCCCTCTGCATTCTGGTATATGCAGTGCGTATAACTTGAAGAGTTTCGTAAAAAGTTTGTGTATGTTTCACCAAAGTTATTGTAAGTAAGTACTTAATATTTTAAGTATCTCTAGACACGAGACATGGCTCGTGTTTCAGGATAGTATCCCTCATCAGTAGAGAAAAGTTCTTAGGTGGTTGAGAAGGTCGCCAAACAACCGTCAGAGGCTTCATTGCCCCTCTGGCGCGCAGGTGCATCTCCAAAAGCTCGTCAGCTTAGGGGCTCACGGGAGCCCTTTAACAGGAAAACCACGATGGGAGCACACTGCTAGCCTCTCCTCCGGATCGCCCCTCTGCATTCTGGTATATGCAGCGCGTATAACCTGAAGAGTTTCGAAAAAAGTTCGTGAATGTGTCACCAAAGTTGGTGTAAGTAAGTACTTAATATTTTCAGTATCTCTAGACACGAGACATGGCTCGTGTTTCGGGATAGTATCCCTCATCAGTAGAGAAAAGTTCTCGGGTGGTTGAGAAGGCCGCCAAACAACCGCCACAGGCTCCGTTGCCCCTTTTGCGCGCAGGTGCATCTCCAAAAGCTCATCAGCTTAGGGGCTCACGAGATCCCTTTAAAGAGGAAAACCACGATGGGAGCTCACTGCTAGCCTCTCCTTTGGATCGCCCCTCTGCATTCTGGTATATGCAGTGCGTATAACTTGAAGGGTTTCGAAAAAAGTTCTTGAATGTTTCACCAAAGTTGGTGTAAGTAAGTACTTAATATTTTCAGTATCTCTAGACACGAGACATGGCTCGTGTTTCGGGATAGTATCCCTCATCAGTAGAGAAAAGTTCTGGGGTGGTTGAGAAGGCCGCCAAACAACCGTCACAGGCTTCGTTGCCCCTCTGGCGCGCAGGTGCATCTCCAAAAGCTCGTCAGCTTAGGGGCTCACGGGAGCCCTTTAGCAGGAAAACCACGATGGGAGCACACTGCTAGCCTCTCCTCCGGATCGCCCCTCTGCATTCTGGTATATGCAGCGCGTATAACCTGAAGAGTTTCGAAAAAAGTTCTTGAATGTTTCACCAAAGTTGGTGTAAGTAAGTACTTAATATTTTCAGTATCTCTAGACACGAGACATGGCTCGTGTTTCGGGATAGTATCCCTCATCAGTAGAGAAAAGTTCTGGGGTGGTTGAGAAGGCTGCCAAACAACCGTCACAGGCTTCGTTGCCCCTCTGGCGCGCAGGTGCATCTCCAAAAGCTCGTCAGCTTAGAGGCTCACAGGAGCACTTTAACAGGAAAACCACGATGGGAGCACACTGCTAGCCTCTCCTCTGGATCGCCCCTCTGCATTCTGGTATATGCAGTGCATATAACTTGAAGAGTTTCGAAAAAAGTTCGTGAATGTTTCACCAAAGTTGGTGTAAGTAAGTACTTAATATTTTCAGTATCTCTAGACACGAGACATGGCTCGTGTTTCGGGATAGTATCCCTCATCAGTAGAGAAAAGTTCTCGGGTGGTTGAGAAGGCCGCCAAACAACCGTCACAGGCTCCGTTGCCCCTTTGGCGCGCAGGTGCATCTCCAAAAGCTCGTCAGCTGAGGGGCTCACGAGATCCCTTTAAAAGGAAAACCACGATGGGAGCACACTGCTAGCCTTTCCTTTGGATCGCCCCTCTGCATTCTGGTATATGCAGTGCGTATAACTTGAAGGGTTTCGAAAAAAGTTCTTGAATGTTTCACCAAAGTTGGTGTAAGTAAGTACTTAATATTTTCAGTATCTCTAGAAACGAGACATGGCTCGTGTTTCGGGATAGTATCCCTCATCAGTAGAGAAAAGTTCTGGGGTGGTTGAGAAGGCCGCCAAACAACCGTCACAGGCTTCGTTGCCCCTCTGGCGCGCAGGTGCATCTCCAAAAGCTCGTCAGCTTAGAGGCTCACGGGAGCACTTTAACAGGAAAACCACGATGGGAGCACACTGCTAGCCTCTCCTCCGGATCGCCCCTCTGCATTCTGGTATATGCAGTGCGTATAACTTGAAGAGTTTCGAAAAAAGTTTGTGAATGTTTCACCAAAGTTGGTGTAAGTAAGTACTTAATATTTTCAGTATCTCTAGACACGAGACATGGCTCGTGTTTCAGGATAGTATCCCTCATCAGTAGAGAAAAGTTCTGGGGTGGTTGAGAAGGCCGCCAAACAACCATCACAGGCTTCTTTGCCCCTCTGGCACGCAGGTGCATCTCCAAAAGCTCGTCAGCTTAGGGGCTCACGGGAGCCCTTTAACAGGAAAACCACGATGGGAGCACACTGCTAGCCTCTCTTTTGGATCGCCCCTCTGCATTCTGGTATATGCAGTGCATATAACTTGAAGGGTTTCGAAAAAAGTTCTTGAATGTTTCACCAAAGTTGGTGTAAGTAAGTACTTAATATTTTCAGTATCTCTAGACACGAGACATGGCCCGTGTTTCGGGATAGTATCCTTCATCAGTAGAGAAAAGTTCTGGGGTGGTTGAGAAGGCCGTCAAACAACCGTCACAGGCTTCTCTGCCCCGCTGGCACGCAGGTGCATCTCCAAAAGCTCGTCAGCTTAGGGGCTCACAGGAGCCCTTTAACCGGAAAACCACGATGGGAGCACACTGCTAGCCTCTCCTCCGGATCGCCCCTCTGCATTCTGGTATATGCAGTGCATATAACTTGAAGAGTTTCAAAAAAAGTTTGTGAATGTTTCACCAAAGTTAGTGTAAGTAAGTACTTAATATTTTCAGTATCTCTAGACACGAGACATGGCTCGTGTTTCGGGATAGTATCCCTCATCAGTAGAGAAAAGTTCTGGGGTGGTTGAGAAGGCCGCCAAACAACCGTCACAGGCTTCGTTGCCCCTCTGGCGCGCAGGTGTATCTCCAAAAGCTCGTCAGCTTAGAGGCTCACGGGAGCCCTTTAACAGGAAAACCACGATGGGAGCACACTGCTAGCCTCTCCTCCGGATCGCCCCTCTGCATTCTGGTATATGCAGTGCGTATAACTTGAAGAGTTTCGAAAAAAGTTTGTGAATGTTTCACCAAAGTTGGTGTAAGTAAGTACTTAATATTTTCAGTATCTCTAGACACGAGACATGGCTCGTGTTTCGGGATAGTATCCCTCATCAGTAGAGAAAAGTTCTGGGGTGGTTGAGAAGACCGCCAAACAACCGTCACAGGCTTCTTTGCCCCTCTGGCACGCAGGTGCATCTCCAAAAGCTCGTCAGCTTAGGGGCTCACGGGAGCCCTTTAACCGGAAAACCACGATGGGAGCACACTGCTAGCCTCTCCTCCGGATCGCCACTCTGCATTCTGGTATATGCAGTGCATATAACTTGAAGAGTTTCAAAAAACGTTTGTGAATGTTTCACCAAAGTTAGTGTAAGTAAGTACTAAATATTTTCAGTATCTCTAGACACGAGACATGGCTCGTGTTTCGGGATAGTATCCCTCATCAGTAGAGAAAAGTTCTGGGGTGGTTGAGAAGGCCGCCAAACAACCGTCACAGGCTTCGTTGCCCCTCTGGCGTGCAGGTGCATCTCCAAAAGCTCGTCAGCTTAGAGGCTCACGGGAGCCCTTTAACAGGAAAACCACGATGGGAGCACACTGCTAGCCTCTCCTCCAGATCGCCACTCTGCATTCTGGTATATGCAGTGCATATAACTTGAAGAGTTTCAAAAAAAGTTTGTGAATGTTTCACCAAAGTTAGTGTAAGTAAGTACTTAATATTTTCAGTATCTCTAGACACGAGACATGGCTCGTGTTTCGGGATAGTATCCCTCATCAGTAGAGAAAAGTTCTGGGGTGGTTGAGAAGGCCGCCAAACAACCGTCACAGGCTTCGTTGCCCCTCTGGCGCAAAGGGGCATCTCCAAAAGCTAGTCAGATTCAGATTTTAAGATTTTAATGTCTTTATTTCGATAATAAAATCATAAAAGACAAAATAAACACAATAACAAGTACAATTCATAAAAATCTCCACAATTTTACAAAATCATTAAGAATGGAGTGTCTATATATTAAATAGGGTATGAAAAAATATGGCAAAATATCCCTCGGTTAAGACATTATTAAACTATGTTTTCGAAAAACCAGACATTATGAAAATTTCATCAGCGAGATAAAAACGACCAATACATTGGAAACACAATTTACACTTGATACATTACAGACGGGAGACAGTTGCCATCCTTCTAGCTCTTATTGCCCAGGCCCACCCTAAAAACTTGGCAAGACATATCACAATCAAGTTAGAAGTGTTTGTTTTTAGGGCCCATATAGCTTCCGAGGCTTTCCTGCAGGACAAAAGTTTAAAAATGGGTTTTAACCATTTTGAACGGGGTGCACGATATTGGGGACAAGCAAACAAAAAATGACCCTCTGTTTCCCTACAACCTGAACAGAATATACATATATTAGAGAATGACTTATCCCAGGATGTGGTAAAGGAATTCAGGGGTAAGGACCCCACCCGAAATTGATGGTATAGCTTTTTGTCCATTGGTCTGGTGATAAGGTCCCAGTATGTTTCACGGGCAGAGTCCTGTTTAAAGCTTAGAAAACGACCCGTCAAGTTCACCAAACTGGAAGCTTGGACCAGGGACATACGGGTTGAGGCCCAAAATAAACCCTTAAATTCCTTTTTTGAAGGAAAGTTGTTAATATCCGGGGAAACCCATAAATGACTAAGCCCCATTTCACGCAGGCTATTTTTCACTGTGCGAAGCCACGGGATGCGTTCCGAGCCCCCCATAGCTTTTACCTCGGCTAGCTCCTTTGCGAAAAGCTCCAAGTCCTCGGATGTCCATATTCGCCTCCACAGTGACACTACTCTAAATCTGGCCGTGTCGGTTATTGGTGGACAGCCCATGTCGTGACAGAGTGGGATCAGTGGGGATGATTGGGGCAGCCCCACCAGATTACGTAGAAACCTACATTGAATTCTATATAGTCTAGTGAGGTCCTTATGGCCCCAGAGCTCTGCCCCATAAAGTGTAGCTGTGTTGATTTTGACATCATAAATTTGGAGGGCAGGGGCTACCCTTTTTGTGATAGTTTTCTTTTGCTCGCGCAAAAGGCAGCCAGTCATTTGGGCGAGTTTTAATTGTTGGGTCTCTATTTGTGGGTCCCAAGACAGACGAGAATCCAAAGTGACCCCCAGGTATGTCATTTTGTCGACTTGTTCCAGGTTAGCCCCGTTCAGTTGAACGCTACTACGTATGAGTTTTTTCCTAGAAAAAACCATAAACTTGGTTTTCCCCACATTGATTTGGAGACCATTTTTATTACAAAATTCCTCAAAGTGATTTAAAGCCTGCTGTAACCCTCCCCTGGTCTTAGACAAGAGGAGGGTGTCATCGGCGAAAATCAACATTGGGAATTTCGTTCCCGCCAGGGATGGTGCATCGGTGTTGATCAATTTAAAAAATTTGACAACCTGGTCTATATAGAGTAGGAAGAGGGTAGGGGCAAGAACGCACCCCTGGCGCACTCCTCGTGATACCGGGAATGCGTCTGTGGTTTGCCCCTTGGCCCCCCATCTCACCCTCGCAAAATTGTCTTGGTGTAATCTGATGATCATTTCGACCAAGTCCCCCGGCATACCAAGGTCCCTCAATACCTGCCATAGTTTCCCCCTCGGCACCAGGTCAAAAGCCGATTTCAAATCTATGAAAGCGGCATAGATGGTACCCCCACCAAGTAAAACGACTTTCCAGAAAATCATACAAAGCCGTAAAACCTGGTCAATAGTACTTATGCCATATCTGAATCCCGCCTGTAGAGGAGACAGTATTCCCTCCGATTCCATCCACCCATGTACCCTTGCCAGGAGAATGCGAGCAAATACCTTCTGGAAACAATCAATTAAGCTGATCGGGCGGTAGTTCCCTGGGATAGATTTATCGCCCTTTTTATGTATTGGGAGAATCTCCGCCCCCTTCCAGGTCTGTGGGATGCGTGCACCTCTGGCTATAGCATTTGCAATGCGGGTTAAGTAGGGTACCCAGAGGCCTGTGTTTGCTTTAAAAAGGTCTACTGGAATTGCATCCAGTCCTGGGGCCTTCCCCCGCTTCGTTAACCCTAAAGCAATCTCAGTTTCCCTTTCAGAAAATGTCATGGTCAGATTGCTAGGGAAAATGGTTTGTTGCGGGTTGAATGAATCCGTTGGATCTGCCACATCTTGACAAAATTGGGTGGAGTAGTGATTTATCCAAACTTCAGGGGATACATGATTAGATGGTATACGAAAGTCACCATCCTTTCCACATCTAATGATGTCCCAGAATTTGGTTTGGTTGTTTGATTTACTGGCGGCCAAGAGATCCGCCCAGAAATCATCCTCCCATTCTCTCTTCGCTTCCCATTGGACTCTTTTATACCTTTGCCTGGCCGCCTTTACTGCACTCAAATCTCTGGATTTGACTGACTTAATTAAATGGCCATGGGCCTCTCTACACTCTCTATTATACCACTTGGCTCTAGGAGCAGGTTGGATCACAGCGTTTGGCTTACAAGGTTTAGAGAGGAGAGTATTGAGCTCTACGAAGCATTTATCATGTATGTCCATAGTCATATCTAGGTGAGTGTTGCCCATGTCACCATCTAGGGACCTCAGGTTATTGAGTGCGTTCAACACCACCTTTTCTAATTTAGCCTGTAATAATACATCATTAGATATAGATGTCCATTTCAGTCTCCTCCGGTCATTGGATATGGTGACAACCCCCTGGCCCCTTGGAACAGGTTCCGCTGGGCTTGAAGAGTCCTGCATTTTAATTGTTAGGGACAGTGGGTTGTGGTCACTTTCGGGACGCGTGACAACCTCCAGATCAAGGATTAGACACCAATGTTCCAGATTGAGAAAAATATAGTCGATACGACTCTTTCTAACGCCATTATCAAAGGTGAAATTGGCTCCTTGGTCTGATTTGGTGCGACCGTTTACCGCCCTTAAACCCCAAGAGAGGCAAAAAGCGGACCAATTCAGGGCGGCCTCCGTTGCTTTGGCTAGATTTTTATTTGAGAGATCCGGAATATTCCAGGACACATCTTCTGCGGACCCCCAGTTATCCTCAGGCTGATACAGTGGCTCAAAGGTACAATTAATGTCTCCTGCTATCATTATAAAAGACCCTTTGTTCCAACCCGAAAGTAAAGTATCTAGAGCCCCTATCAGCTTGGGGCCACGGCCACCTGGTAGACCTCTAGAATATGTATTGATGATCAGCATGTCCTGCCCCCCTGCTTTACTCAACCGTATGGCCAGTATGTCTGGGTTGTCCACTGAAATTTCAGAGACGGAATATGACCAGGCCTGTTTAACCCATATTGATAGCCCCCCTGACGCCCGTCCTTTAGGACCTTTGATGGCGGGTTTAAAAAAGTTTAGGAAGCCAGCCCTAAAAAACGGGGCAGTAGCCCATGTTTCTTGCAGGAGGACGACCTGATAGTTACCTATGAAGTCCAGCCAGTCCTCAGATACTAGACGTGACTTGACTCCAGCTACATTCCAGGACACCATTCGAGAAGTTAACATGTCCCGGACCTCTGGGACATCACTAACTCTCGGGGTGGGAGGGGGATTCGCTGGAATATCCCTTTCTAGCCTAGTTTCTGCTACAATAGGAGCGGAGATCTTCTCCCCTATTTGTTCCCCCTGTGATGTAGATCTATTATGAGGCAAGGACTCCCCCTCTCTTAAGATATCCAGGGTGGGGCTAGATGTGATGGACATAACTTCCCCGTTCCCTCTAGCTGCAGTTGGTGACAAAGACGGTGTGTGTAGTCAGTCAACCCATTCTAAGTCTGAAAATGCCTCGAAATGGTTAGAGAGTGGGGGGTAGTACTGGCGATGAGGGATTGGATACTCTCGTGGCCTCCCCCCACGAAGGTTCCAGTGATTATGGTCCATTGAATAGTTATGACGTGACTGAGGGTAGAAATAATCTAAATTTAGGGTCTGAATGTCACCTACACGGGCAAATCTAACTTTCCTCTGGATTTTTTCCACCACCCATGGGTCTCTAAAGGAGATCAGAATACAATCCCCTTCTAGATCTTTATCCCCCTTTCCTACCCAATCAACTCTCCTTACGTAGAGGATTTCAGTGGGAGAGGATGGTGGGAGTGGGCGATGTTTGTTGAGCCAAAAGGTGACCTTGTTCCGTAGTTCCTCATGTGACTCTTTTGTGCCCTCTCTTAACGGTGTTACCCCAGTTAGGACGATGGTGTATTGGGCCGCTTCTGGGGGCAAATTAGCTCTCGGAGGGTGTGGTGTTTTCTTATTAACTTGCCTATGAAGTCTGTTGGGGTCGGGGGTTTTCTTTTTTTTTATTAATAGAGGGGTTGGCACTGTGATGTTATTGGTTTGTTGTTTTGCCGGCGCGTTGTTGAGTACCAGAGGGTGGTTGGCTTTCGACATTGCTGGGCCGCTAGCTCTACTTGTAGCAAGCGATGACGAAGCTGCGGGCTTTGCCCCCGGGTTAGACTTCTTGTTAATATGATTATTTGGTAACCCTACAGTTGGTATAGTGTCTGTCCCACCTTTATGGTTTGCCCTCCCTCCAATATTGGGACCCCCCATCCTAACACTGGGAGTTGTAAGTTTGTTCAGAAGGTCCATATTAATGTTAGCTGCCGCTTCCAGGACATCAATTTTGGCAGACAATATCTTTGTTAAATCTAGGACCGGAAGCAATAAAGATTGAAACATAGTTTCCAGTTTAGCTAGTAGGACCTCGTCACTGCTAAGGCATGTAGGACATGAATTAGATGACCCTGGGTGAACCAATGAGGGGCAGTATGTTACAGGTAGTTCGGGGGCGATCTGTGGGGGTGAGTGACTAACGCTATTCGCAGGATCTATTTTAAGATGTTTTTGTTCCTTGACGCTCTGTGGACTTGAGGCATGTTTTCTTTTCCGTGAGGTCTTTTTAACAGTGATTGTTTGCGGGGCTGGTACAATAGTCGAAATAGGGGTCTTTGGTGTGGCGGAACCACCCGTGCTACTCACATCATCCTCGGGGTCATAACTATCATCTTCAAGGCTGGATAGGATAAAATCAGTGGTCGAGTCCACAGTTACATTAGCCGTATGAGTTCTGACCCCATCCCCATCTGCATGTACAATTGCTTCTGTTTCTAAAGTTGTAATACAGTTAAACGCTGCGTTCGTTATGGGGCTTTTTACATGGGCCAGGGCGCCTATAGAGGAGCGTTTCCCTGTAACTAAGTCCAGGGACAGTCTGTGTTCTGCCTGTTCAATTTCCTTTTCTAAAATTCCCGTCGCTCTAGAAATAAATGCATCTAGGGGACCTGAAACAACACCCTTAGAAGTTTGAATGTGCACTAGGCGCTGTTTCCCCGATCTTAAAGACATATTTCAAAGAAAAAGGATGAAATTATTACGAGGGAGAGGACCTCTAGGTAAAGCTGGGTGGGGAGAATATATACAGGATATATAACAAACCAGGACCTCTGGCCCAACCCAACCTTGTCCGACCACGGACGGCCACAGACGGTCCCGCCCTTGTCCCGGGCTTCTCCCGGCGCCCTCCCGCGCGCTCCCGCGCAGCGGGGATGCTACTGCTATTTTATGCCTATGAGGCAGATGGGAAAAGGGGGTGGAGCCGGCAGGGAGAGCAGCCCAGGTGGTGACGGGC
Organism: Lissotriton helveticus; assembly: GCF_964261635.1. Classification (NCBI taxonomy): domain Eukaryota; kingdom Metazoa; phylum Chordata; class Amphibia; order Caudata; family Salamandridae; genus Lissotriton; species Lissotriton helveticus. The sequence goes on from NC_136062.1 coordinate 357,126,327, forward strand.
GCGCGGGGGCTCCTGGTCCTCGGAGTCCCCCGCTACACGCTCGCAGCCCTGCCGGTCAGGAAACGCCCAAGTCTAGATCACAAACAGAGGCTGTCAGCCGCGCAGCGGGACCCGCGAAGCGGGTCCGGCAAGTCGCAGCGGCAGACAGCAGCAAACAGTGGCAGCAGAGTGTCGAACCCACCAGCAGTCCAAGGTGAGGTAGCGTCTTAACGCCCAAAGGAATCCCAAAAGCTAGTCAGTTTAGAGGCTCACGGGAGCCCTTTAACAGGAAAACCACGATGGGAGCACACTGCTAGCCTCTCCTCCGGATCGCCCCTCTGCATTCTGGTATATGCAATGCGTATAACTTGAAGAGTTTTGAAAAAAGTTTGTGAATGTTTCACCAAAGTTGGTGTAAGTAAGTACTTAATATTTTCAGTATATCTAGACAGGAGACATGGCTCGTGTTTCAGGATAGTATCCCTCATCAGTAGAGAAAAGTTCTGGGGTGGTTGAGAAGGCCGCCAAACAACCGTCACAGGCTTCGTTGCCCCTCTGGCGCGCAGGTGCATCTCCAAAAGCTCGTCAGCTTAGGGGCTCACGGGAGCCCTTTAACAGGAAAACCACGATGGGAGCACACTGCTAGCCTCTCCTCCGGATCGCCCCTCTGCATTCTGGTATATGCAGTGCCTATAACTTGAAGAGTTTCGTAAAAAGTTTGTGTATGTTTCACCAAAGTCATTGTAAGTAAGTACTTAATATTTTAAGTATCTCTAGACACGAGACATGTTTCGTGTTTCAGGATAGTATCCCTCATCAGTAGAGAAAAGTTCTTAGGTGATTGAGAAGGTCGCCAAACAACCGTCAGAGGCTTCATTGCCCCTCTGGCGCGCAGGTGCATCTCCAAAAGCTCGTCAGCTTAGGGGCTCACGGGAGCCCTTTAACAGGAAAACCACGATGGGAGCACACTGCTAGCCTCTCCTCCGGATCGCCCCTCTGCATTCTGGTATATGCAGCGCGTATAACCTGAAGAGTTTCGAAAAAAGTTCGTGAATGTTTCACCAAAGTTGGTGTAAGTAAGTACTTAATATTTTCAGTATCTCTAGACACGAGACATGGCTCGTGTTTCGGGATAGTATCCATCATCAGTAGAGAAAAGTTCTCGGGTGGTTGAGAAAGCCGCCAAACAACCGTCACAGGCTCCGTTGCCCCTTCGGCGCGCAGGTGCATCTCCAAAAGCTCATCAGCTTAGGGGCTCACGAGATCTCTTTAAAGAGGAAAACCACGATGGGAGCACACTGCTAGCCTCTCCTTTGGATCGCCCCTCTGCATTCTGGTATATGCAGTGCGTATAACTTGAAGGGTTTCGAAAAAAGTTCTTGAATGTTTCACCAAAGTTATTGTAAGTAAGTACTTAATATTGAAAGTATCTCTAGACACGAGACATGGTTCGTGTTTCAGGATAGTATCCCTCATCAGTAGAGAAAAGTTCTTAGGTGGTTGAGAAGGTCGCCAAACAACCGTCAGAGGCTTCATTGCCCCTCTGGCGCGCAGGTGCATCTCCAAAAGCTCGTCAGCTTAGGGGCTCACGGGAGCCCTTTAACAGAAAAACCACGATGGGAGCACACTGCTAGCCTCTCCTCCGGATCGCCCCTCTGCATTCTGGTATATGCAGCGCGTATAACCTGAAGAGTTTCGAAAAAAGTTTGTGAATGTTTCACCAAAGTTGGTGTAAGTAAGTACTTAATATTTTCAGTATCTCTAGACACGAGACATGGCTCGTGTTTCGGGATAGTATCCCTCATCAGTAGAGAAAAGTTCTCGGGTGGTTGAGAAAGCCGCCAAACAACCGTCACAGGCTCCGTTGCCCCTTCGGCGCGCAGGTGCATCTCCAAAACTCATCAGCTTAGGGGCTCACGAGATCTCTTTAAAGAGGAAAACCACGATGGGAGCACACTGCTAGCCTCTCCTTTGGATCGCCCCTCTGCATTCTGGTATATGCAGTGCGTATAACTTGAAGGGTTTCGAAAAAAGTTCTTGAATGTTTCACCAAAGTTGGTGTAAGTAAGTACTTAATATTTTCAGTATCTCTAGACACGAGACATGGCTCGTGTTTCGGGATAGTATCCCTCATCAGTAGAGAAAAGTCCTGGGGTGGTTGAGAAGGCCGCCAAAAAACCGTCACAGGCTTCGTTGCCCCTCTGGCGCGCAGGTGCATCTCCAAAAGCTCGTCAGCTTAGAGGCTCAAGATAGCCCTTTAACAGGAAAACCACGATGGGAGCACACTGCTAGCCTCTCCTCCAGATCGCCCCTCTGCATTCTGGTAAATGCAGTGTGTATAACTTGAAGAGTTTTGAAAAAAGTTTGTGAATGTTTCACCAAAGTTGGTGTAAGTAAGTACTTAATATTTTCAGTATCTCTAGACAGGAGACATGGCTCGTGTTTCGGGATAGTATCCCTCATCAGTAGAGAAAAGTTCTGGGGTGGTTGAGAAGGCCGCCAAACAACCGTCACAGGCTTCTTTGCCCCTCTGGCATGCAGGTGCATCTTCAAAAGCTCGTCAGCTTAGGGGCTCACGGGAGCCCTTTAACAGGAAAACCACGATGGGAGCACACTGCTAGCCTCTCCTTTGGATCACCCCTCTGCATTCTGGTATATGCAGTGCATATAACTTGAAGGGTTTTGAAAAAAGTTCTTGAATGTTTCACCAAAGTTGGTGTAAGTAAGTACTTAATATTTTCAGTATCTCTAGACACGAGACATGGCTCGTGTTTCGGGATAGTATCCCTCATCAGTAGAGAAAAGTTCTGGGGTGGTTGAGAAGGCCGCCAAACAACCGTCACAGGCTTCGTTGCCCCTCTGGCGCGCAGGTGCATCTCCAAAAGCTCGTCAGCTTAGAGGCTCACGGGAGGACTTTAACAGGAAAACCACGATGGGAGCACACTGCTAGCCTCTCCTTTGGATCGCCCCTCTGCATTCTGGTATATGCAGTGCATATAACTTGAAGGGTTTCGAAAAAAGTTCTTGAATGTTTCACCAAAGTTGGTGTAAGTAAGTTCTTAATATTTTCAGTATCTCTAGACACGAGACATGGCTCGTGTTTCGGGATAGTATCCCTCATCAGTAGAGAAAAGTTCTGGGGTGGTTGAGAAGACCGCCAAACAACCGTCACAGGCTTCTTTGCCCCTCTGGCACGCAGGTGCATCTCCAAAAGCTCGTCAGCTAGGGGCTCACGGGAGCCCTTTAACCGGAAAACCACGATGGGAGCACACTGCTAGCCTCTCCTCCGGATCGCCACTCTGCATTCTGGTATATGCAGTGCATATGACTTGAAGAGTTTCAAAAAACGTTTGTGAATGTTTCACCAAAGTTAGTGTAAGTAAGTACTTAATATTTTCAGTATCTCTAGACACGAGACATGGCTCGTGTTTCGGGATAGTATCCCTCATCAGTAGAGAAAAGTTCTGGGGTGGTTGAGAAGGCCGCCAAACAACCGTCACAGGCTTCGTTGCCCCTCTGGCGCGCAGGTGCATCTCCAAAAGCTCGTCAGCTTAGAGGCTCACGGGAGCCCTTTAACAGGAAAACCACGATGGGAGCACACTGCTAGCCTCTCCTCCAGATCGCCACTCTGCATTCTGGTATATGCAGTGCATATAACTTGAAGAGTTTCAAAAAAAGTTTGTGAATGTTTCACCAAAGTTAGTGTAAGTAAGTACTTAATATTTTCAGTATCTCTAGACACGAGACATGGCTCGTGTTTCGGGATAGTATCCCTCATCAGTAGAGAAAAGTCTGGGGTGGTTGAGAAGGCCGCCAAACAACCGTCACAGGCTTCGTTGCCCCTCTGGCGCGCAGGTGCATCTCCAAAAGCTAGTCAGCTTAGGGGCTCACGGGAGCCCTTTAACAGGAAAACCACGATGGGAGCACACTGCTAGCCTCTCCTCCGGATCGCCCCTCTGCATTCTGGTATATGCAGTGCGTATAACTTGAAGAGTTTCGAAAAAAGTTTGTGAATGTTTCACCAAAGTTGGTGTAAGTAAGTACTTAATATTTTCAGTATCTCTAGACAGGAGACATGGCTCGTGTTTCGGGATAGTATCCCTCATCAGTAGAGAAAAGTTCTGGGGTGGTTGAGAAGGCCGCCAAACAACCGTCACAGGCTTCTTTGCCCCTCTAGCACGCAGGTGCATCTCCAAAAGCTCGTCAGCTTAGGGGCTCACGGAAGCCCTTTAACAGGAAAACCACGATGGGAGCACATTGCTAGCCTCTCCTTTGGATCGCCCCTCTGCATTCTGGTATATGCAGTGCATATAACTTGAAGGGTTTCGAAAAAAGTTCTTGAATGTTTCACCAAAGTTGGTGTAAGTAAGTACTTAATATTTTCAGTATCTTTAGACACGAGACATGGCTCGTGTTTCGGGATAGTATCCCTCATCAGTAGAGAAAAGTTCTGGGGTGGTTGAGAAGGCCGCCAAACAACCGTCACAGGCTTCGTTGCCCCTCTGGCGCGCAGGTGCATCTCCAAAAGCTCATCAGCTTAGGGGCTCACGGGAGCCCTTTAACAGGAAAACCACGATGGGAGCACACTGCTAGCCTCTCCTCCGGATCGCCCCTCTGCATTCTGGTATATGCAGTGCCTATAACTTGAAGAGTTTCGTAAAAAGTTTGTGTATGTTTCACCAAAGTTATTGTAAGTAAGTACTTAATATTTTAAGTATCTCTAGACACGAGACATGGTTCGTGTTTCAGGATAGTATCCCTCATCAGTAGAGAAAAGTTCTTAGGTGGTTGAGAAGGTCGCCAAACAACCGTCAGGGGCTTCATTGCCCCTCTGGCGCGCAGGTGCATCTCCAAAAGCTCGTCAGCTTAGGGGCTCACGGGAGCCCTTTAACAGGAAAACCACGATGGGAGCACACTGCTAGCCTCTCCTCCGGATCGCCCCTCTGCATTCTGGTATATGCAGCGCGTATAACCTGAAGAGTTTCGAAAAAAGTTCGTGAATGTTTCACCAAAGTTGGTGTAAGTAAGTACTTAATATTTTCAGTATCTCTAGACACGAGACATGGCTCGTGTTTCGGGATAGTATCCCTCATCAGTAGAGAAAAGTTCTCGGGTGGTTGAGAAAGCCGCCAAACAACCGTCACAGGCTCCGTTGCCCCTTCGGCGCGCAGGTGCATCTCCAAAAGCTCGTCAGCTTAGGGGCTCACGGGAGCCCTTTAACAGGAAAACCACGATGGGAGCACACTGCTAGCCTCTCCTCCGGATCGCCCCTCTGCATTCTGGTATATGCAGCGCGTATAACCTGAAGAGTTTCGAAAAAAGTTCGTGAATGTTTCACCAAAGTTGGTGTAAGTAAGTACTTAATATTTTCAGTATCTCTAGACACGAGACATGGCTCGTGTTTCGGGATAGTATCCCTCATCAGTAGAGAAAAGTTCTCGGGTGGTTGAGAAAGCCGCCAAACAACCGTCACAGGCTCCGTTGCCCCTTCGGCGCGCAGGTGCATCTCCAAAAGCTCATCAGCTTAGGGGCTCACGAGATCTCTTTAAAGAGGAAAACCACGATGGGAGCACACTGCTAGCCTCTCCTTTGGTTCGCCCCTCTGTATTCTGGTATATGCAGTGCGTATAACTTGAAGGGTTTCGAAAAAAGTTCTTGAATGTTTCACCAAAGTTGGTGTAAGTAAGTACTTAATATTTTCAGTATCTCTAGACAGGAGACATGGCTCGTGTTTCGGGATAGTATCCCTCATCAGTAGAGAAAAGTTCTGGGGTGGTTGAGAAGGCCGCCAAACAACCGTCACAGGCTTCTTTGCCCCTCTAGCACGCAGGTGCATCTCCAAAAGCTCGTCAGCTTAGGGGCTCACGGAAGCCCTTTAACAGGAAAACCACGATGGGAGCACATTGCTAGCCTCTCCTTTGGATCGCCCCTCTGCATTCTGGTATATGCAGTGCATATAACTTGAAGGGTTTCGAAAAAAGTTCTTGAATGTTGCACCAAAGTTGGTGTAAGTAAGTACTTAATATTTTCAGTATCTCTAGACACGAGACATGGCTCGTGTTTCGGGATAGTATCCCTCATCAGTAGAGAAAAGTTCTGGGGTGGTTGAGAAGGCCGCCAAACAACCGTCACAGGCTTCGTTGCCCCTCTGGCGCGCAGGTGCATCTCCAAAAGCTCGTCAGCTTAGGGGCTCACGGGAGCCCTTTAACAGGAAAACCACGATGGGAGCACACTGCTAGCCTCTCCTCCGGATCGCCCCTCTGCATTCTGGTATATGCAGTGCCTATAACTTGAAGAGTTTCGTAAAAAGTTTGTGTATGTTTCACCAAAGTTATTGTAAGTAAGTACTTAATATTTTAAGTATCTCTAGACACGAGACATGGTTCGTGTTTCAGGATAGTATCCCTCATCAGTAGAGAAAAGTTCTTAGGTGGTTGAGAAGGTCGCCAATCAACCGTCAGAGGCTTCATTGCCCCTCTGGCGCGCAGGTGCATCTCCAAAAGCTCGTCAGCTTAGGGGCTCACGGGAGCCCTTTAACAGGAAAACCACGATGGGAGCACACTGCTAGCCTCTCCTCCGGATCGCCCCTCTGCATTCTGGTATATGCAGCGCGTATAACCTGAAGAGTTTCGAAAAAAGTTCGTGAATGTTTCACCAAAGTTGGTGTAAGTAAGTACTTAATATTTTCAGTATCTCTAGACACGAGACATGGCTCGTGTTTCGGGATAGTATCCCTCATCAGTAGAGAAAAGTTCTCGGGTGGTTGAGAAAGCCGCCAAACAACCGTCACAGGCTCCGTTGCCCCTTCGGCGCGCAGGTGCATCTCCAAAACTCATCAGCTTAGGGGCTCACGAGATCTCTTTAAAGAGGAAAACCACGATGGGAGCACACTGCTAGCCTCTCCTTTGGATCGCCCCTCTGCATTCTGGCATATGCAGTGCGTATAACTTGAAGGGTTTCGAAAAAAGTTCTTGAATGTTTCACCAAAGTTGGTGTAAGTAAGTACTTAATATTTTCAGTATCTCTAGACAGGAGACATGGCTCGTATTTCGGGATAGTATCCCTCATCAGTAGAGAAAAGTTCTGGGGTGGTTGAGAAGGCCGCCAAACAACCATCACAGGCTTCTTTGCCCCTCTGGCATGCAGGTGCATCTTCAAAAGCTCGTCAGCTTAGGGGCTCACGGGAGCCCTTTAACAGGAAAACCACGATGGGAGCACACTGCTAGCCTCTCCTTTGGATCGCCCCTCTGCATTCTGGTATATGCAGTGCATATAACTTGAAGGGTTTTGAAAAAAGTTTGTGAATGTTTCACCAAAGTTGGTGTAAGTAAGTACTTAATATTTTCAGTATCTCTAGACAGGAGACATGGCTCGTATTTCGGGATAGTATCCCTCATCAGTAGAGAAAAGTTCTGGGGTGGTTGAGAAGGCCGCCAAACAACCATCACAGGCTTCTTTGCCCCTCTGGCATGCAGGTGCATCTTCAAAAGCTCGTCAGCTTAGGGGCTCACGGGAGCCCTTTAACAGGAAAACCACGATGGGAGCACACTGCTAGCCTCTCCTTTGGATCGCCCCTCTGCATTCTGGTATATGCAGTGCATATAACTTGAAGGGTTTTGAAAAAAGTTCTTGAATGTTTCACCAAAGTTGGTGTAAGTAAGTACTTAATATTTTCAGTATCTCTAGACACGAGACATGGCTCGTGTTTCGGGATAGTATCCCTCATCAGTAGAGAAAAGTTCTGGGGTGGTTGAGAAGGCCGCCAAACAACCGTCACAGGCTTCGTTGCCCCTCTGGCGCGCAGGTGCATCTCCAAAAGCTCGTCAGCTTAGAGGCTCACGGGAGGACTTTAACAGGAAAACCACGATGGGAGCACACTGCTAGCCTCTCCTTTGGATCGCCCCTCTGCATTCTGGTATATGCAGTGCATATAACTTGAAGGGTTTCGAAAAAAGTTCTTGAATGTTTCACCAAAGTTGGTGTAAGTAAGTTCTTAATATTTTCAGTATCTCTAGACACGAGACATGGCTCGTGTTTCGGGATAGTATCCCTCATCAGTAGAGAAAAGTTCTGGGGTGGTTGAGAAGACCGCCAAACAACCGTCACAGGCTTCTTTGCCCCTCTGGCACGCAGGTGCATCTCCAAAAGCTCGTCAGCTTAGGGGCTCACGGGAGCCCTTTAACCGGAAAACCACGATGGGAGCACACTGCTAGCCTCTCCTCCGGATCGCCACTCTGCATTCTGGTATATGCAGTGCATATAACTTGAAGAGTTTCAAAAAACGTTTGTGAATGTTTCACCAAAGTTAGTGTAAGTAAGTACTTAATATTTTCAGTATCTCTAGACACGAGACATGGCTCGTGTTTCGGGATAGTATCCCTCATCAGTAGAGAAAAGTTCTGGGGTGGTTGAGAAGGCCGCCAAACAACCGTCACAGGCTTCGTTGCCCCTCTGGCGCGCAGGTGCATCTCCAAAAGCTCGTCAGCTTAGAGGCTCACGGGAGCCCTTTAACAGGAAAACCACGATGGGAGCACACTGCTAGCCTCTCCTCCAGATCGCCACTCTGCATTCTGGTATATGCAGTGCATATAACTTGAAGAGTTTCAAAAAAAGTTTGTGAATGTTTCACCAAAGTTAGTGTAAGTAAGTACTTAATATTTTCAGTATCTCTAGACACGAGACATGGCTCGTGTTTCGGGATAGTATCCCTCATCAGTAGAGAAAAGTTCTGGGGTGGTTGAGAAGGCCGCCAAACAACCGTCACAGGCTTCGTTGCCCCTCTGGCGCGCAGGTGCATCTCCAAAAGCTCGTCAGCTTAGAGGCTCACGGGAGCCCTTTAACAGGAAAACCACGATGGGAGCACACTGCTAGCCTCTCCTCCGGATCGCCCCTCTGCATTCTGGTATATGCAGTACGTATAACTTGAAGAGTTTCGAAAAAAGTTTGTGAATGTTTCACCAAAGTTGGTGTAAGTAAGTACTTAATATTTTCAGTATCTCTAGACAGGAGACATGGCTCGTGTTTCGGGATAGTATCCCTCATCAGTAGAGAAAAGTTCTGGGGTGGTTGAGAAGGCCGCCAAACAACCGTCACAGGCTTCTTTGCCCCTCTAGCACGCAGGTGCATCTCCAAAAGCTCGTCAGCTTAGGGGCTCACGGAAGCCCTTTAACAGGAAAACCACGATGGGAGCACATTGCTAGCCTCTCCTTTGGATCGCCCCTCTGCATTCTGGTATATGCAGTGCATATAACTTGAAGGGTTTCGAAAAAAGTTCTTGAATGTTTCACCAAAGTTGGTGTAAGTAAGTACTTAATATTTTCAGTATCTCTAGACACGAGACATGGCTCGTGTTTCGGGATAGTATCCCTCATCAGTAGAGAAAAGTTCTGGGGTGGTTGAGAAGGCCGCCAAACAACCGTCACAGGCTTCGTTGCCCCTCTGGCGCGCAGGTGCATCTCCAAAAGCTCGTCAGCTTAGGGGCTCACGGGAGCCCTTTAACAGGAAAACCACGATGGGAGCACACTGCTAGCCTCTCCTCCGGATCGCCCCTCTGCATTCTGGTATATGCAGTGCCTATAACTTGAAGAGTTTCGTAAAAAGTTTGTGTATGTTTCACCAAAGTTATTGTAAGTAAGTACTTAATATTTTAAGTATCTCTAGACACGAGACATGGCTCGTGTTTCAGGATAGTATCCCTCATCAGTAGAGAAAAGTTCTTAGGTGGTTGAGAAGGTCGCCAAACTGTGGTATATAAATAAATAATACCGGGACTATTTTTGACTATATTAACAATAACAGATAGCTCAATAAATAAGAGGCAGGATCCGATGTGTCCGAGTCAAAAGGATTTATTCAGGCAAAAGGGAAGGGACTGGAACGGGACAGCCTGAAATAAAACAGGAAGGAAGGAAGGCAGCTGCACCATTTCATCGACAGTGCAGCATATTTATAGTAAGACATTTCAAATACATTACATACAGTAGGCGTAACTTATGACAAACGTAAGATAAGAACACATGGGTGGAAGAAGAAGGCGTGTACAGGGCGTGTACTGTGACATGTGATGTGAACGTCACAGAAGTGTCATGAATGGGCGGAAACATGGAGGGGGCTACCTGAGCAGCTGGGACCTTTAACCTAGTGGTGCGCGCAAACGGGCAATGACGTGTTACCAGGGCAAACTGGGGGCTATGACTTCTGTGCTAGAAGAGGAGACTAAAGTCTGCGGTGTCAGGACGACATGTACCTATAGCATATCTGGTATCCGGTGTTTGGAGTACATGTTGATAGAATCTAAAAGTTATCAGGGCAAAGGCTACTTGACACTAAGACCGGTGCATGCATTATTCTACATGTATTGCGTGTGCTAGGAATATTCTATGAATATTAATACAGTATTTCTCTCACATGGAGATAGAAAGACTAGACCATAGCTGAAACTGTTGATGCGGTTCAGTAGCTTAGGAATGCAAAGGAGGAAAGCTGGACTGATAGCTAGAAGCATAACATACTCTTGGCAGACAGGCAGGCAGAGCCAGGCCGGGCCGGGCACCGCGCGGCAGGAAGTAAGTGAAGGGTCAGGGATGCAGGTGGGGGCTGCATCGCTCCTCGGAGAGGGTTCAGGAGACTGGAGCTTGAATCTGGTGTCCGGGCCCTTTTGAGGCCTAGAAACGGGGACAATGCGGTGAATTAACGTGCACACTGTAAAATGTGGCAACATAGGCCTAATACTCGTTGCTTTCACGAGAACTGGAAACTGGCATACTAACGTTGGACACAACTATAATTGCGTCTTTAATCGATCATAGGGGGATACATGCATATCGATCATGCACATATAACATAGAATGGGGAACACGTAGGCACATACAACATGGAAAAATTTACTTTTCCACATTCCCTCCTTGTGCCCTACGTTTCCATCAGGAAACATCAATATTCATGATACCATCTATCTGTTCATATAGCATCATTTGCTCGTCTCGAATTGTCTTGGAACGGGATTTAGGACTAGGAATACAAGAGGTAGCACACATGCCGCAAATCGCAGGGCCACATTGTAAACAGAGGCAGCAACTGAATATGATCATTACTGCTATACCTAGGAATGATAATACTTTCCATCCCCAGGCAGATATAATACTCCAGAGCCAACCGGACCATGTCCAGGTGCCTGGATTCTGGTGTAACTGATGGGAAATTTTATGAAGTCTGATTATAGCTGAATAAACAGACGGCGCGTTATTAGGAATGAAAATGCAGCAACTAGATCCGATGACTCTACAGGCTCCTCCTCTATCGGCCAGTATGACGTCAAGAACGAGACGATTTTGGAGCACAACAAAACGCATAGCAGATTGCTCTTCAGTTAAGTTACCTAAAGCGGAAGTAGTCTCATTCACTACTGCTTCAAGGGTTCTGGTTAATCTACGTATTAACTTACTATTCTGGACAGGACCTATAAAGAAAAAGAAACCTTTATTGAAGTCTTGATATTGTTCTAGAGCAGTTTCAGTTTGATCGACAATTGGGGACTCAGTCTCCCTTTTATGTCTAATGTGTACTAGATGTGTGTTTCTGTGATAATCGGATGGGGCTAGGAAAACTGGTGGCAGTAGGAAGGCAATGTAACATGTTCCATCCCAATCGAGGGGCAGACGAACATATGCGGTCTGACCACAAACAAAATAAGAATGACGTGAGGCTTTGAAAATAGATTTCCCACTGTCACTATACTCGACCACAGTAGTACAATCACTATGTCCTACATGTGCGGAACCATTTTTTCTGACACATAATTCGCCTTTGACTGGTAGTACTGAAATAGCAGGCAAATCTGGAGTAGTATCGGACTGAACATTCAAAACCATAAAATTCGAGGAATAATTACCTAAATCATATACTTCATTTTCTAGATCTAACCCTGTTCTATGGGAAAGACCTTGCTTGTCTGGGAAACATGTTCGATTCAAAAGGGACATATCAGTTGAGGATGACGTTAACGTGGACCATGCTCCACACGAACCATTATGTGAAAACGGATAAGGAAAAAGTGGCAGAACTCCCTTCGGTGTCTGAAAAGGGGGGAGTCGACCACACACCCAACAATTAGTGGCATTGCTGGGCTGGTGTGAATAATGCAACATTCGGATAAAAGTATTATTACGCATAGCAAGACGATAGGATAACTCGTGAGGAGGCAGGTCACTAAATGTGTGCTCTACTGTAACATTAGAAAACATATGTACATGTGAAATAGGAAAACATAAATGTAACGCATAACTTATGCATGTAACCATAAGACTCAAGAACAATAAAAAGAATAGAATGATGATACATCTCTTAGAGTTTTGACTAACTCTCTCACTGTGTGGGTCTGTCTCATACATGTCAGGAACCTGTCTAACCGTTTCACCCGAGAGGGACTTAGACAATTAAACTGGCTGACTTACTAGACCGCAACTTTGCTTTATACTCCTGCTGCGGAGTTTTCTCTAACAGGGGAATTTTAGATTCATTTTCGGGGCAGTCCTTGAGAACGGGGCAGTCCTTGAGGAAAATTTTAGGTTTAAGTCCATGGAATTTCTTGACGTGGCTCACGTGTAGCCACCCTTTTCGGTTTTCCACCTTCACCGCGGTCCGGGTGGTGAGAAGGACGAGGCGAGGTTGCTTCCAACGGGGCTCCAGCGGACTTGAACGATCAAAGTTCCGGACCAGCACGAGATCCCCCGGGACGATCTCGTGTGGTTTCACGTCGGTGTTGTCTGGAAATGCAGCGGCAACCTGTGAACGACAAGATTGTAGTGCAGACATCAAGGAGGCAAGGTAATCTGTCAGCATATTACTGTCAACATCAGTTATAGTACGGGGTCTAGGTGTACCCCACATGTTAGGGGGGCGACCAAACACTATCTCGTAGGGAGATAGACCTGAACGGGAGTGAGCGACCATTCTCATATAAAAAAGAGCAACTGGCAACGCTATTATCCAATCTACACCTTTCTCTGCACATACTTTGGCGATGCGGATTTTTAGGGTCTGGTTATGTCTCTCTACGAGACCGGCTGCTTCGGGATGGCGTACACAATGGAACTTCCACTGGTACCCTAACAGAAGGGAAACTTGTTTCATGAGCTCGGATGAGAATGGCTGGCCGTTATCTGAATACACGACCCTAGGTAATCCATAGCGGGGAAAATACTCACGAACCAACTGCCTGGCAGTGGTCGCGGCTGTGTAATCTGGTACTGGATATGCTTCTGTCCACCTGGACAAAGCGCATACAACTACGAGGACATACTTGAAACCTCGACATCGCTCCATCTGAATATAATCCATCTGGAGGACTTCAAAAGGGTGGTCAGGAGGATGGAATCCACCTTGTTCCACCGGGACACTTTTACCTGGATTGAACTGACAACATATCATACAGGTACGTACTTTCTGCTTGGCTGCTGCTCGTAAATGCTTGTTGAACCAGAGGTTCTGGATACTGTCTAACATGGCTTTTTCTCCTAAATGTGCTGGACTATGTGCGGTGTTAATAATGACTTGAACCATAGAGTCGGGGAGAAACCATGTGGCTTTTCCCTTCGTCAACCATCCTTGATCTGTCTGGACCCCTCCTTGTTCGGACCATCTCTTGATTTCATCGGGAGTAGCATGTAACTGTATATCTATGACATCTTGTGTAGGGTCCTTAACTGTCATACAAGTAGTCTGTTCTGGAATGTGTGTCTGTGTCGTGTTAACTAGAATGTCTGGAGTCTGGGCTGTAAGCTTGGCTGTTCGATCTGCTAGATCGTTACCTTGGGAAATGATATCAGTGACTTTCGTATGTGCTTTGCACTTCATGATAGCGATAGCTGTTGGTAAATGTATTGCATCTAACAGAGCTTGAATGAGGAGACCATGCTGAATCTTGGTTCCATGAGAAGTCATGAAACCTCGCTCCTGCCAGAGCACTCCAAAGTCGTGTACGACTCCGAATGCATAACGTGAATCTGTGTATATGTTTACTTTCAGGTTCTTGGCACGTATGCAGGCTTGGGTCAGAGCGACAAGCTCTGCTGCTTGAGCAGACAGAGTGTCAATACGATGTGTTTCTATAACTTCGGTTTCAGTATTCACTGCATACGCGGCTACTAGTTCTCCTCTACTTGTTCTCATACATGAACCATCCACATAAAGTGTCAGGTCGGGCTTAGGTAATGCAATGTCTGTCAAGTCTTGTCTTGGCTTTGTCATGGTGTTAACAACTTCCACACAGTCATGTGTGGCAGGATTTGAAGTAACTGACGGTAACAATGTAGCTGGATTTAAAATGTTGCAGCGTCTGATTTCTATGTGTGGCTGAAACAATGTCAGTTCATAACCTGTTAAACGTGCAATTGTCAAGTGCTGAGTCTGGGTTCGGTTTAAAAGAACTTCCACGGAGTGTGGAACTTGTACTGTCAGGGAGTGTCCTAACACTATGGAATCACTTTGTCTGATAGCTAGAGCTGTGGCTGCAACTGACTTGAGGCACGCAGGCAGAGCCTGGGCCACTGGATCTAATGTGCTAGAAAAATAAGCACAGGGCTTTTATTGTCCTGCTTGATCTTGTGTAAGAACAGATAATGCAGTACCATCACGTTCTGTAACAAAAAGTGTAAAAGGCTTACTGTAGTTCGGTGTTGCTAGAACAGGTGCATTACATAAAGCTTTCTTTAACTCATTAAAAACAAGTGTATGTTCCTGGGTCCAAGGGAGGACAGTCGATACGGCTGCCTCCTGTGTCGTTAACTGTATCAGTGGCTTGGCTAGAAATGCATACTGAGGAATCCATTGTCTACAGTAAGAAGTGAGGCCGATAAAAGCTCGTACCTCCTTCTGTGTCTGGGGTTGTGGAAGACATGCTATTAACTGGATACGGTCAGGTGTCAACTGCCTACCCCTCTTGGACAGTAAGTGTCCTAAGTAGACCACTTGCTGGACACAGAATTGTAATTTGGAAGGGGACACCTTGTGCCCCATCTCGGCCAGAAAATACAGAACTGTAAGTGACGCACGTTCGCAGTCACGTTCAGAACGGGCTGTGATCAGTAGATCATCGACATACTGGAGCAGGGCAGTGTCAGTTGGCATGTGAATATTGTCTAGTTGTCTCTTAAGTGCTTGACTGTAAATGCTAGGACTCTCTGTAAAACCTTGAGGAGCTCGTGTGAATTTATAGCTTCTTCCATTTAAACAGAAACCGAAAAGGAACTGGCTGTCTGGATGAATGGGGACACTGAAAAATGCGTTCTTGAGATCGATAACTGTAAAGAACGTGGCTTCAGAATCAATGGCTGTCAAGAGGGATGAAATATCTGGGACTACTGGGTACTGAGGTATGATACACTTATTAAGTTCTCGAAGGTCAATCACTAATCGATAAACTGGAGGTGCATTTGGATCTGTACGTTTCAGGACTGGAATGATAGGAGAATTACATACATTGGAGTCAGTTTCTACAACCACTCCTTGAGCAATAAGCTCGTTAATAATTTTGGATAAGGCTGCTACAGCCTCAGGTGGTAATTTGTACTGTCTGATTCGTGGTAAAACAACACCTTGCTTCAGGGTCACACGATGGGGTGTGATATGCATACAACCTACATCAGTTGGACCTTGCGCCCATAAATGCTGTGGTACATTCAATAATCGTGGATCAAAATCACGTAATACATAATGACCTTTAAAGTCACGTAAAAACAGACGGACCCCTTCTGGGGAGCAGCATATGACTGCTCCTAGTTCTTTCAATGTCTTAATGCCTAACAGATTCTCTGGACAAGATTTCGTGAGTAACAGGTCTGTAGTTCGGGACAATGGACCAACTTCTAGAGTAACTGGTTTCGATATTTCATTAACAATGGGCTTTCCTGAAAATCCAAGGGAAACATTTCTAGAGCCTGAGAGCGGAGCCCCAGGAACCTCGTCATGACTGATGGTAGTCCTACTTGCCCCTGTATCAATCAGAAACTTTCTGTCTTTCCCCAATACTTGACTCTGTACATAGGGACCCTCTTGATCTACAGGAATCTCGATGAGAGGCAAGCCTACCTCCCTCTCTAGGCTGTTTCATGAATATGGCTGATAATCTGGATACTCGGACTGTGCATACTGGTACATCTGCTGTGTAACATGCTGTGTTGCAGCTATAGGCTGCGGTGCTGTAACTGTCTGTTGTGCATTCTGTGATGGCTGAGAAGTCTGTGAAACTTGTTCTTGTCTAGGCGGACGTGGTCTTTTTTTAGTCTTACCAGTAGCTATGTTGTGTTTCAGAACTGCACATTCGTTTATAAAATGACCTGGCTGTTTACAGTAATTGCATGTCCCTTTAACGGGAGCTGCAGGATGACTGGCTTGATTCGGACCCTTCTTCTGACTGTCTTGCGGAACAGACTGTGCAACTAGTACTTTCATTTTCGTGTCTTTCATACGTCTCCTTTCGTGTTCCTGCTCTTCACTGATTCTGTTCTGGTGGTACTGGAGCATCTGGAGCATCTGTGACGGAGTATTAGCTTGCCAAGTACTTTCGACTTTCAAGACTCTATTTTTAACTTGTGGACTTGAATTCTCGACTAGTTTGGTAACAAAAAGATGAGGGTACGACTCACTACTTGTTTTCAGACCACTATTAATAATAAAACATTTCTCAAATCTAGAATAGAAATCACTAGTATCTTCGTCTTGTTTCTGTTTACAGGCTGAGATGGCATCCCAATCTTCCTTTTTCGTGGCTAGTAATCTTGGCAAAACTTGTATCAATAACTCGGGCAATTCTTTAGCTTTATCCCCAAGACCGGTACCTGGTACTCGTGTATTATCTTCAGTTTCTAGAGCTGTCCAATCTATCTTTTTCTCTCCCACCTCCCATTCTTTTTCCTTGAGTTTTTCATATATGCCCGCAGGCAACAGGACCTTTAGCATTTTAATGATATCAGGATACGTGTATTCTCCCATACGGAGCATGTCTTTTAATTCACGGTGGAACCCTGCTGGATCTTTGTCGTGACAGGGAATTAACTTTTTCATCTCTAAAAGTTCCATTTTTGTAATAGGGGTGTAAACAAATACTCGTTCTAGACCACCACCCTCTTTCTTGACTGGATGTACTTCTCGTAACGGATTCTGTCTATCTATGTAGAATGATTTACTTTCTGGAGGTGAGACGTGAACAAAATGTGGATTCAGAAACGTTCGGTATTTGTGGCGCTGTTCTAGAATGACACTAATTAAATCGGTACCTAGACCTTTCCATCTGTATTGGAGTAACTCGTTCAATATATCATGTAGCGGACCTGGATCAGAATGCTGATCCTCATACAGTATAATGAGGTGCTGGATCATATACATACCCACCAGACGTTGCTCGGCTGGGG